>NC_091432.1:163278380-164019943 GCF_964237555.1 Oryctolagus cuniculus
TGTTGGGCCAGGCCAAAGCCAGGAGCTTCCTCCAGATCTCCCACATGGGTGCAGGGACCCATTAAATTGAGCCATCCTCTGCTTTCTTCCTGGGCACACTGACAGGGAGCTGGATTGGAAATGGAGCAGCTGGGGACCAGCACCCATATAGGATACTGGACAATCACAGGCAGTGATCTTAACCTGCTACCACCATAATGCCGGTCCCTTCAGAGCAGTTTATATAAGAACAGTATTGAAAAAAGGTAGAGAGATTTCTCTGTGTCCTGTACTTCACCTGTGCATAGCCTCTCTCATTATTAAGTATCACCTCCAGAGTTGGGCCGTTTGTTTTAGCCATGAGCCTACACTGACACATCATTATTACCTGAAGTCTTGACACTGTTCTTCCAGTGAATTTTGACAAATGTAAAATGACATGTGCCCCCATGATAGTATCAGACAGAGTAGTTTCACAACTCTAAAAATCATCTGTAGTCTGCCATAGATTCCTTGGCCCTAATCCTTGATAATCACTGATCTTTCCATCATGTATTTGGAATCGCACAGTATGTAGCATCTTTAGGCTAGCTTCTTTCATTTAATAAGATGTTTTTAAGGCTCATTTCTTTTCAGTAATGAATAAGATTCCACTGTCTAGCTGTATCAGTCCCACATGATTTTGAAATAGGATTGTACCTTGGTGACAAGGGATGTCTCAATAGTGAGGCAGTTCTTGGGGGCTGCATGAGCCTTGAGTCCCCAAGGGCTTTCTTCTCTTTGTTGACACTGGAACATCACTTTTTTTTTTTTTGCAGTGGTGTAGGGAGCAAGGGAAACCTTTTCTGTCTTTCCCCCTCTAATTTTTGTTTAGAGTTTGCTACCATCAGAGGGGAGCAGAGATACCAGTTGGCAGGAAAGGGGAAAGAGTGTGGAATTTAGAAAAGGGTTTGTGTTTGGGTATTGGTTCTGCCACTGAAGAACTCGAGGTTGTTGGCAAAATCATTTTACCTCTGCTTCTGTACCATGGTTTCTCCATCTTTACAGGGAAGAGAGTGATACCCACTTGGGAGAACTAAATAGTGCAACTGATACTGTTACTCAAGTCACACAGTACAAGTCAAATGATCACTTTCTCATTGTTCTAAATGAAGTGACTGAGTCCTTCATATTATTGTCCTTGGATTGCTTCCACTCTGTCCTCCAGCTCTCTGGTGATGGAAAACTTCACAGCCATTTTTTTCTACACTGAAGGTCAGTTTTTGCTGAGTGTGATCAAGTTCAGGGGTCATATTTGCTCTGCACTTTTAGCTTATGAATGAATTTTCCTTTATTCTCATAAATTCACATCTGTCCCCCAAATCACACATTGAATCCTAGAGATCTCATAGGCTGGCCTAAGTTGAGAGTGCTCCAGTCAACTTGCAGCACCCCCACATTCAATCTGAACTGACCCTTGATATCCAAAATTCCTGGTTTGGTATTATACAGTTGAGTTCCAGACCATGTAACCAGTCAAGGAGTTTTAGAGGTAAAGTCAGTTTAGGAGCAAATTTGAGAGACTCTCAGGAATACAAACCATCCACATTTCTCAAGTTAGGCTGTGAATGGCAGAGGTTGAATCTTGTCATTGGTGCTTGAAGGTCTAATAAGCCTATTTATTACTTATCTCTGACAGAGGTTATTGTAGCCTTGTCCTGTCCCCTTGAAAATGGAATCTGCCAGTCACTCCAAAAATTGAGAGAGACCACCAGATCATTGTCACTGAGTTTGCTAGTTCTGAATCTCTGTGGTTCTTGCATGATTGTAGGTTCACATCCTCCAATATGTGATAAGACCATGAGGTCAGAGGCTGTGTGTTTTTTACTATCTTTGCATCCCTTAAAACTCATAGAGCAGTGGTTGGAATAGTTTGACCCGGAGAGGAATCAAATGGCCCAGGGCTTTCAGAAAGGGAGGGGGACTGTTCGCTTGATAGTAATGGAAAAGAGGTGGCCATTTAGGCAGAGTATGTGGACTTTAAGACCTTCATCCAGGATCAATAAGGGGATGCCAGTGCTGGCCTTAGAAGTTTTGTGCTGTATTTGGAAAAGGAAAGGCAATCCAGTAAAAAGGAAAGGGTAAAAGTGTTATAGTTTCATGACCCCAGAGAAATGACTTTCTTTGATCCAGTTAACATTTACTTCAAAAATTTTTTTTTGGAAATCAAAGTGGGTATAAATGGTGAGCAAGTAAATATTTTGAGAAACAAGATTGGAAACTCTTACAAGAAAATGTTTCCAGACATACCAGGTTAAACCAAGTTGGCGTGTTTTTGGTGCCATTGATAGGCTGATGTATGTTGCAGATTTCCAAGAGATTTCTATAGTGTGTATTATTTCTCACATTTATCCTGGAAGCCTTTTTGTGCAGAACACTTTCTATGATCTCTAAAAATTTATGAAAACTGTACGTATTTTTGGTGTCCCATGAGACATTTTGATGCATCTGTACGTTTTATAATCTCATTACACTTTTTAAAAAAAAACTATCTGAAAGGCAGAGTTAGAAAGAGAGAGGAAGGAATGGAGGGAGGGAGGGAGGGAAGGAAGGATAGAGAGAGAGAGAGAGAGAGAGCTTCTACCTACTGGTTCACTCCTCAAATGGCTGAAATATCAGGGGCTGGACCAGGCCGAAGCAAGAAGCCAGGGTGGCAGGGACCCACCTGTTTGGGCTGTCTTCTGCTGCTTTCCCAGGCACATTAACAGGGAACTGGATTCTCTGTGAAACAGCTGGGACTCATACTGGCACCTGTATGGCATGGTAGCATCACAGACGGTGGCTTAATCTGCTTTGCCATGATATTGGCCCCTGTCTTCAAACATTTAACATTTCTTTATGATGAAAACACAAAAAAAATCCTTTCTTCTAGTTTTTTTTTAACGGAGGAAGTTATAGTAAATTAATATGATCTGTAATCACCTTACTGTGCAATAGAAATCTAGAACTCCCTTTTCCTATCTAATTATAATGGCACTCATTAATCAACCTTTCTCCATCTCTCTTCCCTCTCAAGCCTCTGATAAGTACCATAAATGCTTTTAACATCTATGCAATTACCTTTTTCTTTTATACTCTACATGCATGAGATGATGTAATACTTGTCTTTCTATGCCTGACTTATTTCACTCAACATAATGACCTCTTGTCCCATCCATGTTGTTGTGATTGACAAGATTTTATCATTTTTATGGCTGAATAGTATTCCATTTTGTATATGAACCAAGTTTTCTTTATCTGTTTATCAGCAATGGAACTTAGGTTGTTTCCATTTCTTGGCTATTGTGAATGGTGGCACAATAAACATGAATGTACTGATGTCTTTTTGGTAGATTTCATTTCACTATGATATATACCCAGTTATGAGTTTGCTGGATCAAATGGTAGTTCTGTTTTTGGTTTCTTGAGGAAATTTTATACCGTTTTCCACTATGGCTTTGAAATTTATATTCTTACCTATAGTATACCAGGGTTCTCTTTTCTCAGCATCCTTATCAACATGTGTTGTGGCACCTCATTGTACTTTTGATTTGCAGTTCCAGTTTATGAGTAATGTGAGTGTTCATGATCTGTTGACCTTTTGTGTCTTCCTTTGAGCAGTGTCTGGATTTGCTGTCCATTTTGAATTGGACATTTGTTTCTTTGCTACTTGAGTTGTCTGAATTCCTTATATATTTGTTATTAACCCTTTGTCAGATGTATAATTGCAGGTATTTTCCCCCATCCTGTGGGTGATCTCTTCACTCTGCAGGTTGTTTTCTTTGCTGCACAGAAGCTCTTTTATTTGATGCTGTTCCATTTGTCTGTTTTCACTCTTGTTTTGTATGCTTTTGGGGTCTGATGCAGAAATTTCTTGCCTTTCTAATGTCCTGAAGACTTCCTCTATGCTTTCTTCTAGTAGTTTCAAAGTTTCAGGTCCTATATTTATGTCTTTAATTGATTTTGGGTTGACTTTTTTTTTTTAAAGGCAGAGTGGACAGTGAGAGAGAGAGACAGAGAGAAAGGTCCTCCTTTTTGCCGTTGGTTCACCCTCCAAAGGCCGCTGCAGCCGGCGCGCTGCGGCCTGCGCACTGCGCTGATCCGATGGCAGGAGCCAGGTACTTCTCCTGGTCTCCCATGGGGTGCAGGGCCCAAGGACTTGGGCCATCCTCCACTGTACTTCCTGGCCACAGCAGAGAGCTGGCCTGGAAGAGGGGCAACCGGGACAGAATCCGGTGCCCCGACCGGGAGACAGAGAGGGATTGAACTTAATTCTTCAGAAAATATACAATTTTTCCAGTATCAGTATCTTTTATTGAAAAGAATGTCTTTTCTCTAATGTATTTTCTTAGCCCCTTTGTCAAAAATCAGTTGTTTGTAAATGTAAGGGTTTACTTTTAAGGTCTGTATTGTATTCCATTGGTTTATGTATCTAATTTTATGACAATACCATGCTGCTTTAATTGCTGCAGTTTTATATGTATATTATATGTGTATGATTATGTATATGTGTAGATGTATATATGTGTGTGTATATATATTTTAAAGATTTATTTATTTTTTTCACAGGCAGAGTTACAGAAGGAGAGGGAGATAGCGTGAAAGAGTGAGAAAGCAATATTCCATCCACTGGTTCATTCTCCAAATGGCCACAGTAGCCAGGGCTAGGCCATGCCAAAGTCAGGAGCCTGGAACTCCATCGGGGTCTCCCATGCGGGTGGCAGGGGTAAGAGTGCTTAGACCGTTCCCAGGTGCTTTAGCAGGGAGCTGGCTTGGAAACAGAGCGTCTAGGACTTGAACTGCTGGTCATATGGGATGCAGGTGTTGTGTATGGAGGCTTACCCTGCTGTACCACAACGCTGGTCCCTGTAGTCTTTTAAAGTCAGGTTGTATAATGCTTTCTGCTTTGTTCTTTTTGCTCAAAATTGGCTTGGCTTTTTGGGTGTTTTGTTGTTCCATACAGATTTTAATAATGTTTTTACTTAGCTATGTAAAAACTGTCCTTGGTATTTTGACAAGGATTGCATTGAATCTATAAATTGCTTTGGATACATATTGTAAACATTTTAACAATATATTTTTAAAAGTTTTTATTTTTAATTAATTTTTAACAGATTCAGTGTAGTATATAGTTTTAAGAACATAATAATATTTCCTTCCTCCTTCCCTTCCTTCCTCTTTTTCCTCCCATCATCCTTTCTTATCGCTCTCCATTTTTTTGAGGTAACACATTTTCAATTTATTACCCAATCCATGAACATAAGATGTCTTTCCATTTATATTTATGTTTCATAATTTATAGTTTTGATTGTAGAGATCTTTCATCTCTTTGGTTAATCTACTCCTAGTTTTTTTTTTTTGGGGGGGGTAGTTACTGGAAAATGTATTGTTTTGAAAAAGCAAATGCATTATTTTCTTTTTAAGATAATTCTCTATTGGCGTATAATAATGGTACTGATTTTTGTACTATTAGCTGTTTAAAAGACTGGTTCCCAAATTGCTGCTGTAGGATAATATTGACCACTTGGGATTCCCAAAAAGGGTACCTTAGAATATCCTTCCAAGTATAGCTTCATAAGTTTTGGGTGCTTACTAACTGCTAGGCACTGCTTTAAGTGTGTTATATGAGGCTATGCCAAACAGTTTGTGGAGGGAGGTATCATTATATGAATAACATGAAATTTGTTCCCTTTTTATAAATTAAGAAAATAAAAATTAAAAAGTTAAAAAATGTGATTAAAAGATAATGCAAAATTTCCATGAAGCTGTTTGAATCCCCTTTGTATGCATTTATTTGTTTTTTTCCTCAAAACCGCTAATTAGGTAAGAATATTTTTAATATGAAGAAATTAAGATCCAGAGATGTGAAATAATATCTTTTTTTTTTTTTTTTGACAGGCAGAGTGGACAGTGAGAAAGACAGACAGAGAGAAAGGTCTTCCTTTTGCCGTTGGTTCACCCTCCAATGGCCACCGCAGCTGGCGCGCTGTGGCTGGCACACCGCTGTGGCCGGCGCACCACACTGATCCGAAGGCAGCAGCCAGGTACTTCTCCTGGTCTTGCATGGGGTGCAGGGCCCAAGCACTTGGGCCATCCTTCACTGCCTTCCCGGGCCACAGCAGAGAGCTGGCCTGGAAGAGGGGCAACCAGGACAGAATCCGGCGCCCCGACCAGGACTAGAACCCGGTGTGCTGGCGCCACAAGGCGAAGAATTAGCCTAGTGAGCCGTGGCGCTGGCTCAGAGATGTGAAATAATTTAGAAATAAGTGAGTTACCTGGTGCATGAGCCAAGTCATTGTTACGCAGAGTCCATGCTGTTAATTGCTGTGGTCTGCAGCCATAGCCAAAGCAAAACAGAACAAAATCAAGCAAACTCCTTCTATACTTTGTTCCATACAGTGCTTCAGTGATTATTAGTACTTATTCCAGTTTCTGGCACAGTATTTTAAAATAACTAACATTTGAATCTTTTTGGGTGGTGCCCAGACTTGCTAGTTCTGCAGTGGGCTTTCCACTCTATTGTTTGAATCCCCATCTGATATGAACTATTAGTTACTTGTCTGTTCCCTGAAAGGATTCAGATTTTCTATTCTTGATATAGTTCATTGTGACTGGTTCAGAAAATAAGGGCTTGTGGTCTGTGGATGTTAAAACTAAATGACTGTATTTTTTTATGATCAAGGAAAATCCTGGATCCTTTACTATCAGCAAATGAAGCAGCCAAGAAGGTGGGCCTGCTCAGTGTGGCATCTCCTCAAGGTAGGAATCCTTTCTGAAGCAGTCCTGACCCAGACCTGTAATATCCACTCCAACATTCTCAATACTTGGGGAATGAGTATTTATACATGGTTCATACATGCACTAAACTAGGAGCATTTGCACCCTTCATCTAAAATTTTCATCTGCTGGTTCTACCCCATAGAAGACACAGAACAAATCTTTGTCTTCACAAGAGTGTCCCTTCTATTGGACAGGCCTCTGAACTTACTGGCTTCTACAGTGAATTTTCACTTGTAGTCATTTCTGTATGCTGTTCTCAGTTTTTGTCCTATTCCCATGGGTGATCAAGAGCTTGACCATGTGGCACATGCCATCTGAACAGGGTACTTGGGATGTGCCCAAGTCAGTGCAGGCTGCCTTGGGACCTATGTTCATCTGCCTCTTCTAACATGAGCCCAGATTGCTTTAAATGTGTTAGATTTTTAAAGTTGCTATGCCTTTCACATGGTTCACGTAGTTTGTGGTCCAGCATTGGCCAAGATCTCTTTCACACAAGGTCAGATCAACCCAAGCCTCTTGTTTCAGGAAAATTGTCTTCACTTCATTCACTTTAGAAATGGATGTGTTGACTAGGCCTGAATACTGGGTCCTCTGTGAAAGGTTTTAATGTGAAATTTGTATAATCAAGAGGAAACAGTGTCATTGATCATTTCATTTGTAAGTCTGTCTTGAGAAATAATAAATACGGTATTGATTTTCAAGAAGTGTATCATTCATATGGAAGGCAAAGATCAAGAATTGGCAATTGATGAATAGTATGAGGAAGTGACAAATTATGTTCAGCAGACCAAAAGAGCTTGTCAAAGCAAAATTAGGGCAGTGTTGGAAGACATAAAATAAGGCTTTGTGGAGATGTTGGGACGTGCCCTGGTACCTAAACATTGATATAGATGAGACTAGTGAAGACTGTTGGGGTGAATTTTGTTGGTGAGAGAAATGGTGTGAGTAAAAACCCAGTGGAAGAAATGTCTGCTGTTGTAAATATGGTAGAGGTGGTCTCGGTTTTAGGGTGAAAGGTATCGTTGAGGAGTACAGAAGGATAGGTGGGGGCAGTTATAGGTGGTCTTGCTATCTAGGCAGAGGAATTTAGCCATGAGATTGTAGGCCTTGGGGAAAGTATGAAATGACACGAGCACTGCTGAATGAAGTCTAACCTGGAAGTGGTCTTCAGGGTAGTTAATAGTGGTGGGAGATGGAGGCAGGGAGTACAGCTTGAAGGTAATGAGGAGGTAATGAGTGACAGGACTGAAGGAGCATTTTGAAGGAGAAAAGACAGGGTTTATTTGACTGCATGGAAGTGAGGAAGAAGGATTAGGTAAATATGATTTCTAGTTTCACACCTGGTTGATGTGGATTGTGGATCCATAGAGCTGAAGGAGGAAATGCTCTGGATAAATAAGTGTGATTTTTCTTTGGGCCATATGGGGTGCTGTTATTGATATGGGGTTAACCTCCCAATAATGCGGCCCTATAAAGCACATGTAGTTAGGAGATGCGTAAACTGGCGATGAGAAAGAAAGAAGAGTATCAGCTTGATAATAACTTGAGAGTGTGCTTGTCTCCTCTTCCTGTAATGCCCTGGTGTTGAGCCTTGAGTGAGCAGGCAGGTGTGTGCCTGGCACCAGTGCTTCAGAGTCAGATCTGTTTTCAAGCTCCAGCACTGCCACTTACTAGCTATGTGACCTGGGCAATCAGTGTAACCTCCCTGAGCCTCAGTGTAATCATCTGTAAAGTGACCATTAAATTAGCCTCCCAAAGAGACTAGGATCAAATAAAACCATGTACTGTCATTCACCAGGATACAGATAATGGCACATAGTATTCCACACGGCACAGATCCTGTCACAGTTGTTGTCTCGGCTACCTGGCTGCTCACAGTGACTGCTGTCTACTCATCAATGGGTTTGGGACTCTGAGGACTTGGGGCTTCAGGACTGAAGTTGTTCAGAGTGTGGGGTCTCACTGATAAACTTTTCATCACTCTGGAGCTGTTGAGCAGAGATAAAAGCATTCACCCTTCCTGGTTGGAGAAAGACACCCTCTCAGCAGGGATCTAGAGTGTTTTCTTTAAGAAGCCCCCGGAGTGCCTGTGTGCCTCCCTGACCTGCATGAAAGGTCTTCCTTTGTCCAGCTGCCATAACACAGTCATTACCAGCTGTCCCTTCACTCAGCAACTGTCTCTGAACTCTGGCAGTGATGACCTAGTGCACAGCACTAGGACATTTCTACAGACACCCCAGATCCAGCACAAACAGGGATTTGAAATAGGCCACCATGAAAGGGGCTCAGGATGCATTTCAGAAGCTTGTAGGTCACTTGACATTGGCCGTGATAATACTGCATTGGAAAAAAGAGGCCAGCTGTTTCACAGGCTGCTGTGTTAAAAAATTGTGCATATGAACAAGCTGGGTTTGGATAAGCCTGTGTATGGCAGTGTGAGATAGGGCAGCCACGCCCATTCTGATGCAAAAAACTCTGGGAAACAGGAATGGAGACTACTGGCAGCTTTTGAAGGAGCCAGAATCCTTAGCCTTGGGCTTGGAAAGCTGTTTACACTTAGTGAAATTGTTTTTACTGAGTGAAGTAAGAGGTGTCAACTCTTGATGGTGGAGCACCCCAGGACTATGAGGTGTGAAGGACATCCATCATTTGTCAGCCTTCATGTCAACTTAGGGAATGATGTGACCTGGTCGATGTTCTGTCAGGTCCCCCAATTCATTGAGTGCAAGTTCTGCTTTCTACTCTTCAGGACAAATAACTCAGGCCGTAAGGCACTAGGCTTCAGGCTGGCACCCAGAAAATCCCAACCGCTACAGAAAACACTGACATTCCCATTTCTTGTTCAGTGAGTACAGTAGTCCTTTTGTGGATTTAGTTTTGATTGTGGGTAGCATTTTGAAAAGTCGATTTGCATCAATAAGTATTTTATAAATTTTTTTAATTTTTTTTAAGATTTTATTTATTTGAGAGGTAGAGTTACAGTGAGAGGGAGAAACAGAGAGAAAGGTCTTCTGTCTGTTGGTTCACTCCCCAGAGGCCTCAACGGTCAGAGCTACACCGATCCAAAGCCAGGAGCGGGGTGCTGCTTCTCGGTCTTCCACGCAGGCTGGGGGCCCAGGGACTTGGGCTGTCTTCTACTGCTTTCCCAGGCCACAGCAGAGAGCTGGATTGGAAGAGGAGCAGCCAGAACTAGAACCGGCGCCCATATGGGATGCCAGCACCGCAGACAGAGGATTAACCTATTGCGCCACAACGCCGGCCCCATATAAATTTTTTTTTCTGAAAGAATTTATTAAGCAAGCCCAAAGAGGGAAGGGAGCTGGGGGAGGGTGTGGAAGGAAAGAAGGTAAGAATCAGGGACCTGAACATGTGCTTTTCAGCTGCCCTGGGCTGCCTGGAGCAACTCGCTCCTGTGGGAAGGGAAGCTCTGCAGATTGCAGTGAGGATTGGAGAGATTTATGCCTTGCACGCTGAATACATATCCATGACTCTCCACGGCACAATTTAGAAAAGGTGGTTATGGGTCTGACATGAAGGAATATTTTATATGAAATTGCTGAAAGATCTCTGGGCACTAAGCAATAATCACCTTAATGCTTGAGAAAGTGTTCCAATTTGTTTCCCAGGGGCTTCTTGGCAGTTGGGATTTGCATGCTGTTCAGCATCCATTCTTGGGCATTCTCCATGCCACCACACTGAGCACAGGGACTCCCCTTGAAGGAAAATGCACTGCAGTCTAGGGATAAGTCTCAGTAGCTTTCAAAATGTGCAAAGACTTGGAATCTGCAATTCTACTTCTTGAGATATTTCAAAGAAAATAAATCAGAAAGAGGATGTCATTGAAAAGATGCCTGTTCACAGGGAAAGGCAAGACACTGTGGCAAAAAATGATCTAAATGAAAGATCTCATGAGTGAGATCCCAGTGGAAAGAAGGGGCCATCAAAGAAGGAGGTACCTTTCTCTGAAGGGAGGAGAGAACTTCCACTTTGACTATGGCCTTGTCTAAATAAGGTTGGAGTTTGTGAACTCAAAAGGGTTCCATAGCCTTGGCAGCACATGACAAGAGCCTTGGCTGATTACTGATGTCATACATAAGAGTGTCAGTTTTTAAATCAACAACATGAGTCACTGTGCACTTTCTCCCGATGTAGGATCTCTGTCCTTAATGTGTTGTACTATGCGAATTAACGGTAAAACTAGTACTCAAACAGTACTTTATACTTTGTTTGTCTGTGTGGGTGCAATCTGTTGAAATCTTTACTCTGTATAGAGTTGATCTTCTGTATATAAAGATAATTAAAAATGAACCTTAATTAAGAATGGGATGGGAGAGGGAGTGGGAGATGGGATGGTTTGAGGGTGGGAGGGTGGTTATGGGGGGAAAACTGCTAGAATCCAAAAGTTGTACTTTTGAAATTTGTATTTATTAAATAAAAGTTTTTTTTTTTAAAAAGATGCCTGTTCAGAGCATTTTTATCTTACTCTGGTATCTTCCAGAATATAGTGTCTTGGAAATGTATGTACAGACACATTTTTACAAATAAAAGTGGGAAACAACTTAAATGTGCCAAAGTTGGGGATTTGGTGTTTTAAAAACCACTATAGAATGTTATGGTTTACCAAGGCAGAAAAATATTTATCTAGTTTGACTTTCAAAAAAAAATAAATAAATATTCAGAGTCACAGAGGCAGTGGGAGGGAATAGAGCGAGATCTTCCACCTTATGGTTCACTCTGCAGATGCCTGCAATGGCTAGGACTGGGCCAGGCCAAAGTCAGGAGCTTCATCTAGGTCTCCCACATGGGTGGCAGGAGCCCAGTTGCTTGGGCCATCTTCTGCTGCTTTTCCCAGGCTGTAAGCAGGGAGCTAGATCAAAAGTGGAGTAGCTGGGATTTGAACCAGTGCCCATGTGGGATGCTCATGTGGCAGGCAGTGGTACCTGTTATGCCACAATGCTGCCTCTAGCAGAAAAATATATTTTTGGTGAATGAATGAATACAAAAAATTTGTAGCAAATGGTTTACTTTGGTATAAAAATAGTGGAATTCATACAGTTTTTGTCATAAATGTATTTTCTATGAAATTTATGAAGGCCACTCATATGCATGGATTTTAATTTTTTTGCCAAAGTGAACATCTTCTAATTCTACTTTCCCTGAACTTTTTGAAATACTGTTGTGTATTAGAAAGGATTCTTGAAGGATGTATACAAATATGAAAAAGTTGGTTATCCTTAGGAGGTTAGAATATGAGTGACTTTCTAAAACATTAGCCCTCCTGTATTTGCTATAATAAACATGGATTATATGTATTGCAAAAGGAGTCTTGCCCTTATCTTCTGTCGTCCTTGGTGCATCTGGGTTACTGCCCTGAACCCTGAGACTCTATTTATTTGACCTGCATGGAGGGTCCAGCAGAATCAATTCTGTCATGGCCCTGTGGTGTAAGACACAGCCTCCTGTGCTAAATGGAACTGCCTGAAGTAGGGTTGGACTTCAAAGAACACGTTAGTCAGTGCCTCTTAAATTCTGTTTATTGATGTCTTTCATCTAATGATCTTGGGCTATTGTTTTGGATTTATTGGGAGAATGTGGACTACTTCACTATTGCTGCAAATGACACTTTCTTACCTGCAACCAAGGGTACCAGTTGGCTGTCTTCTTCTCTGTTTGTCTCTTTCTCTCTCTTTTAAAGATTTATTTATTTATTTGAAAGTCAGAGTTAAACAGAGAAAGAGAGGCAGAGAGGTGGCACAGAAAGTTAATTTTGACATTGTATGGGTGATATCTAAAATCAGCCTCTTTGAAATTTTGCGAGTACACTGTAGATCTGTGGAACAGTTGTGTGCAGGGGAGATAAGATTTACTGGGGCTCATTTTACATTGATAAGTCTATGTCTCACTGTAGAGTTAAGATTGCAACTCAGCCTTTTCAAAGTCGTCCACCATGAACAGACCTAACATGAAAAGGGAAGAGATACTACCTCTCCCAGGGCTACCAGTTTTTTAGTCTATTTTTTAAAGGGGAACCTTCTTTTCTCTTGGAATAAATAGTTAAAGGAGTTTAAGCAGAAATCTAAGTATTTTATCTTTACCTAATCCCATGAATATTTGAAATGACTGGACAGAGTGCTCAGCTTAGAAAGAGATCGTTTAGTTGACCTTATAGTTTTATAGATGAGAAAACAGAGATGAGAAGGATTAAGGGGCTTTTCAAGGTCCCAGAGAGAGGTGCTGATTAGACCCTGGAGCTCTTGTGTGCTGCTCTTCCCCTACTAGCTGGTGTCATCTGAGAACAGTTTTCCATCCACTTGGCTATCATCCCATCTCATCCTCATCCCAGGTCAGCTATTCTTGGGTGGAAAGTAGTTAAGAAATCTTTCCACGTGGATTCAGCAGAAAGTGCAAGAAGAGTCACTCTATTTTCAGATGGCAAAACAAGCACGAATCTAAATTCCTGTTTCTTTCATTAGGTTCATGCCTATGTTGAATCCTGAATGGATGGTTCAAAATGGAAACTCGCTACATATGGCCAGGAAAGTGTTTGGTGTTCTCCAGATCCTTTGGAAATCACCAAGTGAGAAGACATAAGGGCTACAAAAAAGTGACTCACCTACCCCCTGAAAAGTGGGAAGGTGAATCAGCATACCTTTGTGTGTGTGTGTGTGTGTGTGTGTGAGAGAGAGAGAGAGAGAGAGACAGAGACAGAGACAGAGATTGAGATTGAATGAGAGAGTAAGAGACATGTCCAAATGGCTGCAAAGGCCAGGGCTGGGCCAGGCTGAAGCCAGGAGCCAGGAACTTCCTCCAGTTGTGCAGGGGCCCATGCAGTTGGGCTGTCTTGTGCTGCTTTCCCAGGCTCATTAGCAAGGAATTGGCGTGGAAGTGGAGCAGCTAGAACTCAAATCAGAGCCTATATGAGATGTTAGTGTTGCAGGCAGTGCCTTACCCCATGATGCCACAATGCTGGCTGCAGGATTCTTTTTTAGCTGAATTATTCCCTTACCCCCTGTCTTGATATCAGGATTGGTTAAAATTCCCAGATGTGTCATTTACTAATTATGTGGCATTAGGAAAATTCTCTGACACCTGTAAGCCTCAGTTTCTTTAAACAGAAGGGAAACATCTACTTTGAAAGGTTGTGAGACAAACTCATATAAGCCACCTTGCATATAACCTGGATAAATAAATATGAACTATTGCTTTTGCTGTTATTGACAGTTCTAGAGTAAGATGATGACATACGTTATGCAAAAAGCTGTCAAATAATTTTTAAAACACTGGAAATCACTGAGGTGGTTTATTACCCAACAGTGTACATCTTTGAGAGATTTTGAGGTATTGAGCCTTCTCTCAGTTCTAGTTAGAGTAGCGAGAGTATTTTATAAGATTTTGCTAAGAATTCTGTGTGGTGTTACAATGCCCATTTTATGATGAGGAAGCTGAAACTTTTAGGAGTTTACTACCAGATAGCACATTGGCTAGCAAAGCATATATCATCAATTTTAATTTGATAATACCTGGGCTGGTGGTATAGTGTAGTGGGTAAAGTCTCCACCTGTGATGCTGGCATCCTTTGTGGGCTCCTGTTCGAGACCTGGTTGCTCCACTTCCAATCCAGCTCTCTGCTAATGCTCCTGGGAAAGTAGTGGAGGATGGCCCAAGTGCTTGGGCCCATGTACTCATATTTGAGATCTGAAAGAAGTCCCTGGCTTCTGGCTTTGGTCTGGCCCAGCCCCAGCCATTGTGGATATTTGGGGAATGAACCAGAGGGTAGAAGATTTCTCTCTCTCTCTCTCTCTCTCTCTCTCTCTTTGTCTATATAACTCTGACTTTCAAATAAATAAATAAATCTTAAAAAATTTGATAGTACCCTAAGTACCTCTTATGCCGCCTGCTTAAATATCTCTGTGATACCAAAAACAGAAGCCCCAATAATCCCCCTTGATATTTAAAATATTTATTTTGGTGGACATCAAGAAATCATGAAGTAGATTCATTTGTTTAATAGAATGTAATTCCATTGAGTTTTTTAAAAAAATTTATTTACTTATTTAAAAGAATTACAGAGAGGGAAAGAGAGAGATCTTCCATCCACTGGTTCACTACCCAAATGGCCAAAGTGGCTAGGGCTGATCTAGGCCAAAGCCAGGAACCAGGAGCTTCTTCTGGGTCTCCCACGTGGGTATAGGGGCCCAAGGACTTGGGCCATCCTCTGCTGCCATCCCAGGAGCACTAGCAGGGAGCTGGTTTGGAATTAAGGCAGCTGGGACTTAAACTAATACCCATATGATGATGCTGGTGCTGTAGATGGTGGCTTAACCCACTGCGACACAGCGTTAGCCCCTCCACTGAATTTTTAAAAGCGCCTCCCCCCCTTTTTGGCAGCATTAGGAATCCTTTACATTGATTTGACAGTGTTGAAGATTCATAAGTCTTTGGTTTATGTATTTTACAGCATTTACAAGTAAGATGCAAATTATATGCAAATGAATGAGTTACAGAGAAAATGAGTTACAGAGAAAATCCATTATCAAAATCTCATTTTTTGTTATGATGCTTTACCATCAATGTAATAGAATGTGGGAGGGATTTTTGACATCAGGAAAGCATATTCTAAGTTACCTTTTGGGTTGCATTCACGGTAAAGAGCTTTGTGATGACTGTCCTGAGGAGCTCTACTTTCTCTTTTAATGATGACCTCACCTCCCTAATCCACATTTTACAAATAACTTTCCTCTTCCCATCTCTACCTCTTAAGATTTACGTTTGTTTTCCCCAAAAATTAGTATTATATAAAAGCCCTGATTAGTCTTAAAGACATTTTCAACATGAGGTTTTCTCCCTTTGGAGATGGATTGTTTTTAAATTTGTTCTGCATCCTGGTATTCTTGTTACATTGTAGGAAACAGCTGTATTCTCTGTTAGCCAGACATAAAGAATTCCTTTGCAAAGGATCAGAGATAGAGAGAAAGAAAGAAAAAAGGAAAAGACAAGAGAAGAGTGATGAAGAATGAGACCAAGAGAGACAGATGTGGAGGAAAGATGCAGTGAGAGAGAGGTGGAGAAAGAGACAGAGAAGGAATGAGAGAGAAGGAATGATGGGAAGAGAACTGTAAAGATGGGGATAGTGGGGAGTGAGAAAGGAGAGAGATATGGAAATCAGAGAGAGAAGAAAAAAAAAAAGAGAAAGCAAGACCCCTAACTCCTCGTGAGCCCAGCAGGAAGCTGGCAGGAAAGAATTTGAAGCCAGAGGGACATATTATCCAGAACCAGGAGTTAAACTTAATTGTAAGCAGACCCTGCCTACCCCCTTCAGATGAGTGATGGGCTTTTGACATGTGACTTGGCTTGGCAGTCTCCACCCCCTGTCCGGGCTGCCATAAGGAGATACGTAATGTCTAGAGTGATGGGAAAGTCATGCCTGCAGATGGTACACATGGAGCTGCCTCATAAAATGACTCACTGTGAATCCTCACTGAAATATCTGCTGTAAAAATGATAATGGAAAAAGTACAAGAAAGGCTGAATGGGCTTGAAAGAAATTTGTTCCAGCTTTTGTAGCTCCCCTTCAAATTTTGAAAAAGACCCTACTAGAAAATGCCAGGAAAGTAATGTATCTTCTCTCTGCTAGAGCCCTCCTCTGCCACCGACCCCCAACATCAGTATGTCAGTGAGCATGGCAAGGGAGGAAGAGGAAGGGGTGGGAATTATTTGTTAAGCAGAAGGGCTGATGCCAAGGAGAAGGTTCTTTCAGAAGAAAGGGAGTGGCATTTTGGGGAGTGAGGAGGTGGACTCTCACTGAGCGGGGGAAGTGGTGTTTTGTTTGCCTTTGGGGTAGGATATTGCCATGTGGGGGTGCTTCCTAGAGAGTGAGGTCAAGCCCTGGGCGAAGGCGTCATACAGAAGACTTAGTCATACAGACCTCTGTTGCAAGTTGAGGAAGCTTTTAGGTTTAAACATCATGGAATTCTAAAAGTAGCTATTATTAGCTCCTTTAAAGTCACTGAGGACCATACTGCTTCTACATACGATCCCAAATGTAGCTCAGTTTGGCAGACACAGGATCTTCCAGAAATTAGAGATACTATTTAATGGCAAATCTTATGGCTACCATCTCTTTCTGCCCCTCCTGGAAGAACTGGGAATGTTCTAGGTACTAGCTGGAGCAGGGTTAAAGGATGGATGGGGCAGATGTGATGGCATCCTAAGTCCCGAGAGTACTTGGAAGCTGGTGGTCTGGGTAAAATTGGGCTTCAGTACAGTGGAAGAGCCCCGAGTGTGGTACATCTGCTGTACAAATGGGGGGGCTTCATGGTGATTCAGGAGCAGGGTGGACATGAACAGTTGCAGGTCATAAGTGGTCCAGATAAACAGTGAAGCCATGAATGTCTTGCTAAGGTCTGAGTATGCAGAGATCTCCATGCAGTGTCCAGGATAGAGCAGAGCCCAATGCCTAGCGTATGTGGCATGGCTGGCACATCTGATGGCATGCAGACACTAAGAATAACTGCACATTTCAGAGTTGGCTTAGGTAGAGGATGGGGAAGCTGGTTGGTGGGATAGGGTGGCAGCAAGGACATGGTGGTAGGTGTGAGTTTGGGAGTTTGCAAGAAACAGAATATAATTCAGATGGTTCATGAGGCGATGAAAGGATATCCTGGAAAGATGTGTACAGAATTCAGGGAGCCAAGAAGGGATGGTAGGTACTCAAGGGCTAGCAGCCACTGGGAGCTGTTGCTACAGTAGGTCTGAGGGAGGAAGCAGAGCATGGTGTATCTGCACCCCAGTGAAAGTAGAAGCTGTTGAAGACAGTCTGCCTGGCCAGTGGTGTGATCTTGGTGCTGGGGAAGGGATAGCTACTGTTAGACAAAGGACCACATGAAGCATGGGGTGGGGAAGAAGTGCCCTGACCTCTTGACTTTCCTTCCCTCCCATTTTCTCCTGGTGTTCTCCCCTCCCCGCCACCCTCCCCCCTCAAATCATTCAAAGCTAACTTGAATCTACCAGTGAGGGAATCCATGAGGCCAGCCCTGCGGGGCACAGAAAAAGGCATAGAAGGCTGAAGGGTAGATGGGGTTGAGGGGATTAACAGAGGGCTGCCAGCATATTTGGAAACCTACTAGATGCAGTTGCTCAGTGCGAGGTGCAGTTTGTCTGTTTGTGACTACAGGTAGTCAGAGAAGTTTACTCAAAATTAGGCTCTTGGGCCTCAGACTATGGATGGATATCACTCTAGTGCTGATGAGCAATGAGAATGCTAACCAGGGAAACTGAGGCACAAACTCTGCCCTTTGGAGAATTCTAGTGTGATGAGAGGTGGGGGCAGAACTGAGGGTGTTGTGATTCAGAGCAAAGCTTTCCAGGGTCTCTGGCTGCAGATGGCTGATTTAGTTCTTGATTCCATCAGGTGAAGCTGGAGCCATAGGTGCTGATGTGCTTGTTGCCCCCATCCTGATAGGTTCAGAAATTGTGCTGGGTCTGTGGCCTCCCAGAGTTAATCCTTGTTGGAGTTGCTTTGGGGTAGGGAGAGGGAAAGAATGCCTTGATCTCTACAGGAGGATTGCTGAAATGGTGGTGGCCTTGTTAACAGACACAGAGTTCAGAAGTCTAGGAAGAAAAAGGCTGAGCATGATCAAGAGACTAGAGTGTTAGTTTCCTGGGGCTGCAGGGGGCATGTTGCACAGATTACAGGCCACAGTGGTATCCTCATGTAGAAGGGCCTTGAAAACATCATGAATCTCTCACAGAGCCAGAGCTCTTATTCAGCTTCAGTTCAGGAAGTTCCAGTCTCCATGATATCACCTGGGTCCTTTGGGGGGGAGTAAGAATGGGGAAGGTGTGCTGAGGTGTGTGGCAGAGTGGAGATGAGAAGTGGTTGTTTTGACTTCTGGTTTTCAGCCCCCCATTTTCTCAGATTTCCTTGGAAAATGTCTTTTAAGCATGTCTTCTTGAATAAGAGTTACATGTGGCGCTGGTGCCATGGCACAGTAGGTTAATCCTCTGCCTGAGGTGTTGGCATCCCATATGGGTGCTGGTTCTAGTCTCGGCTGCTCCTCTTCAAATCCAGCTCTCTGCTGTGGCCTGGAAAAGCAGTGGAAGATGGCCCAAGTGCTTGGGCCTCTGCACCCACATGGGAGACCAGGAAGAAGCACCTGGATCCTGGCCTCGGATCGACGCAGCTCTGGCTGTTGCGGCCATCTGGGGAGTGAACCAATGGAAAGAAGACCTTTCTGTCTCTACCTCTCAAATAAATAAGTAAAATCTTAAAAAAAAAAAGTTACATGCAAAAGAGGGACCTTTCTACTTCAGATGAGATTGAAAGAATCAAGCTGAGTGTATTTCTCTGTTAACTATGAAATAATTAATTGACTGTATTATGTGTACATAGAATGGATATTTATTACATATGTTAATAAGTAGTACTAAAGTGGGATTTCAAAGATGCATAGACTATGTCTTGAATTATACCTTACAATCTTTTTGAATAGTTATAAAGAACATGAGGATTGATTATTTTCTAGTTATATGGTAGGGTAAATTTTGGCTCTTTTGTATTTAATTTGAGAGGCAGAGAGAAGGACGCACACACACACCACACACACATGCACACACACACACATGCACACGCACACTGCAGCCCTGTTCTTGTAACAGAAAAGGGTGACACTGCTATGCCTTCTTTGCAGGAAGCAGTTTCAGACCACAAAGTCTGCTTGTCTCCATGTGTCCATCTTGTAGCTTCACCCACGTCCTGCTGCTTGTCTTTGCATTTTTGAACCCCTTCATCCCTTGACTGTTGTCTTTCTCACATTGATGTTCTGTAGCATCTTGAATATGGTTGACTTCCAGGTCTCAGTTATCTTAAGAAGCAGATATGAGACAGTTATAAATGGGGACTAAAATTAATAATTTGTTAAAAGTTTTTGAAGAAGTATCTGAAATTTCAATGTAAAATTCTTGAGATAAGTAAATTCCAACTTTAAGTGATTGTGCTGACACTATTCATGAAAATTCAGATGAGGGCCATTCTTCTGTATTGTACTGTACACATGAATTATGTCTAATTGCTGCCTCCAGAATTTTTTTAGCTTAAGTTAAATTTTGACTCTTACTCTCTAGCTTATTATTTCTGTGGTGGGGACTTAACCAAGGCAGAGGCTGTACACTGTGGGCACCTGAGTAGTAGAAAATATTCTTGCTCACCCTTGAAGCTTAGACCCTATTGGAGTGCCATATTGTAAGTATGGAGGAGGTATCAGAATTGTACAGGGACCATGAGACTGAATGATCTGGAATAGTTCCTAAATGATCAGTATTATAGTCAATGTAAGTACAATGCCATCTGTTAGATTGCATGTCCCCAATTTTAATTTAGAAAATAATTCATATTTCTTCTCTGATCTTCCTGAACTCTTTGGCTGGGCTGGGTGTGGTGTTGCAGGATAGCTGCTGACCTGCCTGGTCTGGCCTAAGTTGGCTGTACCCTGACAACCCTGTGGTTTTTTTGACCCTTGAATTCTAGTTTGTTTTCCGGCTGCATTTGCCATCAGCTTCCAGGGTTAGACTGCCTTGGCTTTCATTTGGAATGAATGGCTTTAGGTTATTGTGACTATTACCTCTTTGTTTTTCAGTGACTTTGGTTAAGTTTCTTTCTGGTATTTTTTGGTCAGTGTAGGTTACATACACACAGCCTAGGACTGAAGGAAGCCCCCAGAGAGATTTAGCCATTCCTTCTTTTCCCCTTGCACCCTGCCCAAGTCACAGAGGCATCGGAGACCCTTGACTATGCCTTCTTTCTCTGCTGCTTGAAAGAGAGTGTGTGGTCACTTCTATGGACTTTTTTCTGGTCTTTTTTTTTTCTTTGACAGGCAGAGTTAGACAGTGAGAGAGAGAGAAAGGTCTTCCTTTTTCTGTTGGTTCACCCCCCAAATGGCTGCTACGACCTGCGCGCTGCGCAGACCCGAAGCCAGGAGCCGGGTGCTTCCTCCTGGTCTCCCATGTGGGTACAGGGCCCAAGCACTTGGGCCATCCTCTACTGCCTTCCTGGGCCACAGCAGAGAGCTGGACTGGAAGAGGAGCAACCGGGACTAGAACCTGGCGCCCCAACCAGGACTAGAACACGGGGTGCCGGCGCTGCAGGCGGAGGATTAGCCAAGAGAGCCACGGCGCCGGCCTAAATGTATCCTTCTTTAGTTTCATTCATTGACATGTAATGTTAAAGATTTGGGTTGGGAAGTATTATGTTAAAACAGTTTTGCTAGAGGATTTCCTTGCAGACTCTGTTTCCATCAAACCTTTATATAGTACCTTTGTTTTATTGCTTAATAAAAGTAATATGGAAAAGTATAAGTAATTTAATTCTTTAGGCAACTTCCTAGAAGTAAAAGTGCTGACCTTATATAGAGCATAAATATTTTAAAGACCTTGAATATACGTATTGTAGAATATTCCAGAAAGTTTACACCAGTTCACATTCCTGCCAATTGAACAAATGAACGAATTCTTATTAGAATTGAGTATTATTATTACTAATAAAACCATTGCTTATGATAATTGAAACTGTTATTATTTTTACTCCACTTTTTAAATTACTAGTGAGCTTTATAAAAATATATCAGCAAGTAACAAATGAATATTTAGTACCTTTTTGTGTCCTTACTTGTAGGGACAGAAATGTCACATTTTGAAGTACTGAAATGTATTTGTCTTTCTCTTGTTTTCTTTTTAATTTTCTCTCTAGAGGGTCCTTTTTCCTTCGGAAGTCATCCATATTTTTCTCAGATTTTTTAAAAATGGTTAAGTGTTACAAATTTAGTTTTTAATGGGCATGAAATTTATTTTACTGTGTGTGGGAAAATGGAGTTAAAAGATAAGTTTATTTATTTTTAAAGATTTATTTGAAATGCAGTATTAGAGGGAGAGACGGAGAGATAGAGGAAGATCTTCCATCCACTGATTTGCTTTCCAAATATTCACAATGGCCAGGGGTTGGTCCGTGGAGAACTCAGGATCTTGGAGCTCCATCTGGATCTCCCATGTGGCTGGCAGGGGCCCAAGCACTTGCACCATCTTCTGCTGCTTTCCCAGGCACATTAGCAGAGAACTGGATTGGAAGTGGAGCAGCCAGGACTGAATCTGGTGCTCATATGGGATGCTAGCTTTGGCCACAATACCAGCTCCATAAATTTATTTCAGTGCAAATTTTTTTTTTTGAAATCCATGCACATTTTCTTCATAATACATATTTTCATGAACTTTTTGAAGACTCTTTGTATGAATGGCTTTCAAGCATTTTGTACCAAGATAAACTTACCATTTAATTCCATTTTCCGTGAACTTTTGAAGTGCCCTCATTTTGTTAATCTAAATAGATTTCTCCTGTTTTTGCAGTTGGGCAGGAAAGCTATTAAATTGTGCATATGTATTTTGTGTTAGACACTTCATTTTAAGAGGGTTTCAGTTAATTTGGGGCTATGAATATATGCAAATAACTAATTTTGGCATGTGCAAAGGCAAACAACTAAAAGAAAAGACATGAAAAATGATTTATATATAATTAATTCAATAAGCTAAGTGTAAAAATACCTTGAAGGGGAGATGGTTTTAATATTTCAATAATGCTTGAATTCCTTCTGTACAGATATTCTAAGTAACATGTGTGAAGTTGGTGATTTATAACTTCCAGATATGCTCTGTAAAGCCAACCACAGGCCTCAGTTTCCCTGTCAATCTGCACAACATACCCAGACACACATGGCACTTTCTCCCCAAATGCAGGTTTTTATGCTCACCATTCAGAATCTGGGCAGCAGCGTATTATTTCAAGCAGATTGATGCCTCCAGCAGGCTCTGTTGCCTTCTGTCTCCATACACTTGCTGGTGGGGAGGGGATTTCATAAATGAAAACAGGCCAGGCCTTACTCAGTACAGTCTTCCTGCCCAGAGCCATTTTTTTCCTTTCAACAACTAAGTCAGGTGTTTGGAGAACAGTGTTGGTGGTATCTCTGGAATGTTACACTTAGAAGTTTTTTTTTTTTTTTTTTTTTTTTTTTTTTTTTTTTTTTTTTTTAATTCAGTAAATAAGCCCCAACAAGTGGAAAGAATTTGGTAAATGCCTGCTTTTTAGACTTCAGAAACTCAAAATGATCCTGCCTCTCCCAGACTAGCAAATGACTAAAAAAGGCATCAGTTACATGAACTTAAATAAAAAGGCATGGGAAGATTAGTGCCTTGGGTTTATAACAAGCATTGTTGGATTTGTGGCATCTAATTCCTTACAGTGCAAGGGTTAGAGACAGAGGAACATCCTGAATATGGAAAGGACTGGATTCTGCTTTAGATTTTCTTTAGAAATAAAAAAAATTTAATACATATTCATTTAAAATTTTGATTTACTTGTTATTTATTTGAAAAACACACACACAGAGAGACAACACACAGAGAATAATTTTCATTCTGTTGGTTTACTCTCCAGATGTCTGTAATAGTAGGGGCTGGCCAGGCAGAAGCCAGGAGCTTGGAACTTAATCTGTGTCTCCCACATGGGTGGCAGGGACACAAGTACTTAAGCCATCACCTGCTACCTCCACAGGTGTGTCATAGCATGACTGGAATCGGAAGCAGAGCTGGGATTTGAACCCAGGCATTGTGATATAGGATGCTGGCATCCCACTGCTCTGCCAAACACCTGCCCCACTTTGATTTTTATTTGTAGCATTCACAGCAGTTAATGGAAGTCCCATTTCTTGGTTGCCCATTGGGCATCTGGCCACACTCAGTAGTATCTGCGCTTGCTGTTTAGACAACCAATAATGAGGATGAGCAAAGTTGACTTGATTTGTTTACGTGGCTCTGTCCTTTCTGAAATCCACGGAAGAGGGTGGCCATCTGGGGATGTTTTTGCCTCAAGACAAGCAAAAGAGCCTTTTTATTTCTCTAGGTTTTTTACTTCTGGAACTCTCTTGTTGTGACTGATCATTCTAGGATGGTTCTTAATGATCTTGGAATTTGCATCTGAGCTTAACCCAAGCACAGCTTGTATTCTGCTGTTTCCAGTCAGAAACAGAACAGTGAGATGGTTTGGGGGAGGCCTTTTGGTGACAAGGAGGTGTGTTAAGTAAAACATGAAAAGACCAGGGTATGTTGCTGGCACCGCGGCTCACTAGGCTAATCCTCCGCCTTGCGGCGCCGGCACACCGGGTTCTAGTCCCGGTCGGGGCGCCAGATTCTGTCCCGGTTGCCCCTCCTCCAGGCCAGCTCTCTGCTGTGGCCAGGGAGTGCAGTAGAGGATGGCCCAAGTGCTTGGGCCCTGCACCCCATGGGAGACCAGGAGAAGTACCTGGCTCCTGCCTTCGGATCAGTGCGGTGCGCTGGCTGCAGCTGCCATTGGAGGGTGAACCAATGGCAAAGGAAGACCTTTCTCTCTGTCTCTCTCTCTCTCACTGTCCACTCTGCCTGTCAAAAAAAAAAAAAAAAAAAAAAAAAAAAAGACCAGGGTAGGAGCTTTCTAAGTACTTGAAGGATTCAGGATATTTGAGGTTGAGGGAGGTTGCATTTATAGCTGGAAATGCAAGGAGTCTCATCACATTTTGAAGGAGCTCAACAGGGTTTGTAACATTCTCCAGCTGGGCTTAAATATTGGAATCCTCCCGCAGCCCTTTCATGCTAACCTTCAAAACCTGCCTGTCCTGGCTTCAGTGTGGAGCCACCAAACACGGCTGCTCACATTTCTTGCCCGCCTGGCAAAGACAGCATGCACGGTTGCTGACAAGTTAAAAATAATCTGATGTTGGAGACGGGTCATAACTTGTGGTGATGTCTTTTTAGAAAATCTGTATAGTTGACCAGTTTTGCTGTTTAAAATAGTTGGAAACTTATCTTTAAAGAAAAAAAAAAAGGCCACAGTCCCCTTGAAGCTTAAAGACCATTTTGGAAATGAACTAGTAGAGAAATGATTAAGAGGCTAGTTATTCAATAATCAGTTATTTTATTGTGGCAATCAGTGTCATGAGGGAATTCTGCATTTTTGAGAAGAGAAAACACCTTACTTCTGATTGAAGAGGGGCTTATAGGATTTTTGACATCAAGAAAATTAGACCAGTTTTTTAAGGCCTGCATATCTAGGGTTTCCTGCCTTTGAAATGTTTTCTTGAGGGCAGCACGCTGGTGCAGTGGGTTAAGTGGCTGCCTGTTAAACTGACCCATGTAAGCTATGCTCCGCTTCCAGGCCAGCTTCTTGTTGAGGAGCCTGGGAAAGCAGCAGAAGATGGCTCTGGTGCTTGACCCCCTTCCACCCACTCTGGGCTCCTGGCTCTGGCCATTGCAGCTATTTGGGGGGGTGAACCAGAAGATGGAAGATCTATCTCTCTCTCTAACTCTGCTATTTGAATAAATAAATCTTCAAAAAACACAAGTGTCTTATTTGTGTATTTTTTTTTTTGACAGGCAGAGTAGACAGTGAGAGAGAGACACACACACACAGAGAGAAAGGTCTTCCTTTTCCGTTGGTTCACCCTCCAATGGCCGCTGTGGCTGGCACGCTGCGGCCAGCGCGCCGCGCTGATCCGAAGCCAGGAGCCAGGTGCTTCTCCTGGTCTCCCATGCGGGTGCAGGGCCCAAGCACTTGGGCCATCCTCCACTGCCTTCCCGGGTCACAGCAGAGAGCTGGACTGGAAGAGGAGCAGCTGGGACAGAATCTGGCGTCCCAACCGGGACTAAACCCCGGGTGCTGGCGCCACAGGCGGAGGATTAGCCTATTGAGCTGTGGCGCCGGCAAACACAAGTGTCTTAAATGATACTTATTTTTAAGATAAGCAGTGGCAATTACTTTAAGTTAATTAATATGCAAATATGATCAAGTGGACACTGTTGTTCAGTCCTGTTAGTGTCTCTTGATAGCCGTGTGTGCTTGGACTCCAAGGCTCAGGCACCATGGTGGTGAAGTGTGACCCAATGAAAACTATACACCATGGACACTCAAATGCAGGTTCTGAGTGCAAAGGCACAGACCACATAACGACTTTTTCCTCATTGAATTAACTGCCTTTGGTGGTGTGACTAGACAGATCTTGAAAGATTAGTTTGCTTTTGTCTCTTGAGTCACTTAGTCTGAAGAAGTCATTGGCAGAGTTGAAGGTAAAAGAACAAGTCCTCTGTTGTTTCTCTCTTGTTTTCAAGGATGACACCTATAGGGGAGATTAAAGTATTCAAGAAGGGTGAGAAAAGTAGAAAGTGGTTGGCAAGAAGGAGGACAGGGGTGTGGCAGGAGCCGTGATTCCCAGAAGGGCTTGCTGCAGGTTACAAGAAAGTTCTCCTGGGTTGGCTGGAAGAGAGGAGGGAGGTCAGGGGGCCTTGGAGATGTGGGGAGACAGAGCATCTTGCAGAGAAAGCAAGGCCCCAGAGGCATGTGTAGGCAGTAGAGGCCAGAGATGTTCTCACAGAAACCGTTATTATTGTACCATGTAAAGAACAGTGAGAAATTAAATTAGGGCACAGGGATTCTCTTGGCAAATTGTGTGGATAAATGACTGATTACCAAAACACACTCCTTGGTTTCATCCCATAGGACCCAGTTACAAACTAAAGAATGAGGAGCAACTACAGAAGCACTGAGATTGTTTCCTAGCAGCTTGATGTGTGCTTGCATTTCAAATAAATTTCTAGGAAATAAAGATGTGCCATTTCTTTCAGATTCGATTTTGTGGGCTGAGACTGATCACTACCGCAGTTGCTTAAATAGATCAGTTATCCCCACAGTGAAAACTAAAACTGTTTTGGGTGTAGATATAGTTTAAGAATGGTTCTCTTTTGGCACTGAAGGAAGTAGTGGTGAGGTAAATATTCACATTCCGGGGCCTGCACTGTGGCACAGCTTGCTAGCGCCCTGGCCTGAAGCACCGGCATCCCATACAGGCACTGGTTTGAGACCTGGCTGCTCCACTTTCGATCCAGCTCTCTGCTATGGCCTGGGAAAGCAGTAGAAGATGGCCCAAGTTCGTGGGCCTCTGTACCCACATGGGAGACCCGGAGGAACCTCCTGGCTCCTGGCTTTGGATCGGCGCAACTCCAGCCGTTGCAGCCAATTGGAGAGCGAACCAGTGGATGGAAGACCTCTCTGTCTCTCTGCCTCTCCTTTCTCTCTGTGTAACTCTGACTTTCCAATAAAAAAAAATTTTTTTTAAATTCACATTCCATTGTAAGAGAACAGTGACCTGGGACATTTAGAAATACAATTAAAATTAACCCTTTGAATTTTATTAAATTGTCAGAGTCCCAGAAAAAAACAGGTGGAAACTCAAATTGGAACACTTGAGGAGAATCTAATAAAAAGGGTCTGTTTACAAAGGAGCAGTTAGCAAAAGCAACTCATTCCCATCCCTAGGTCTGAAGGGATGAAAGGAGCTGTTATGGGAACCCACAGAGAGGAAGAGGGGAAACAGGCAAAAAGGAAGGGTAGGGGAGAGGGAGAGAAGGGAGATTTATGATTGGGGCCACTTTTCATGAGTATGGCCTTTAATAGAGAAAGTGGCAAGGGGGAGGAAGGGAGGGAATAAATATCCCGCCTCACTGCATTCTCCCCCTTTCCTTCTGATTTTCTGTTTGTGTCTTGCTTTGGCTGATCTCTACTAGAAGTTACCAGGGAGCTCCAGGATGCAGTACTACATGAGTCAACCTCCTGGGGCACAATAAATATTAGACAGTAATAGTAGTTATAACCACCGTGTAGCCATGTTGGAAGCTGGTCATTTCTCACTATTGCATGATTAGATTATAACCTTTGGTTGTTTTGTTTTGCTGTGGCAAATAACATCAAGCAAGAGTAATTAGCTAAAATGAATTAGAAGTGACAACAAAATGAGTGAAGAAAACATCTTAAATTCTAAAAAACAGGTGACTTGAGATGTTCACTTTTTTTAACCAGTCTTTGCTTTAATTATTTTTTTTATATTAACCAATTTGCTTTTGTGTTTTAGCAAAGTCATCTGGATCCATTTGTTATAGTGTTGAGTAGTGTTGACAGGTTCAGATGTGGACTGACCATATGGTTCATCTCTGTGAAGGAAATCTGGTAGGGTAAGCAGTGACCATGATCTATGTTAAGAAGGCTTTCCATGTTCCCCCCTCCAAGGTGGGTTATTGCAAGTATAGGTGGCCATCTGCTAGTACTTGGTGCTTTTTGAGAACTTGTGTTGATCCATCTGATGTTCAACCTTTGTTATCTATAAAATAGGATTATGTATTAATAAATTTAATTCTGAACATATGCCTTGAAAAGTAGCCATAACAACAGATGCTTGTTGAATATTCACTGTGTGCCAGATATTATTACATTAAGTGGTCTTATTTTCTAGCAGAGCTAATTATTATCTTCATATTGATGGATGTGGAAAGCAAGGTTCAAAGAATTTAAGTAATTTACCTGTATTTTCTCAATTGATAATTGGAAAACTTTTAATTTAATTCAGGAGTCTTTGTCTCCAAGATCCACACTCTTGAAAACCACTAGCTCCGTACTCTTTGTATGAAAGAAAACAAATGACTTATGCCTTTAAGCAGTCTCATAAATTCTAAACGAGTGAAGTCACAGTTTATATGCCCATTGGCAGCATGATTGCTCATGATAAAAATGATTTTACAATAGAAGATACCATACACACATGGGTCAGTGATGGCCATTGGCACTTCATCATCAAAGACATCAGGATTTGAGCTGTAAAAAGAAGGTTGGGCAGTTGTTCTCAAAGATGGTCAGGTGCTCTGAGTTTCCATTTGGTAAGCCTGTAAATGAACTTCATGTCACTGGATCTAAAAGAATGTGTTTTCTGCTACTTGCCTATTCTCACTGAGGGGATACATTGTTCATGAGATACGGCCTTCTTTCCTGACCTTTTCTGTATTCTGGTTTGGTTTATTTATATTTTCTATATAAGGCAGAATGGCCACTAGCAAAGGGAAAATTAGAGTCAGCTAATCAAATTAGAGCAGAGTAAAGATGTCAAGATACAGCAGCAGATCACTATAATTCATAGAATGGGTGAATATTTGAACAAGGGATCCTTCAATAAGGATGGAGAGTCACTGACTAAGAAAGTACATGCATTGTAATTGTCCCTTCCTTCCACTGTGATGGCTGGAGATAGGTGGAATATTTTTAATGTGGCAAGAGTTTTACCATAGAGATTGTGACCAAAATTGAAGAAAGAAATTAAATGGAGCTACTGTAAGGCATTGGAATTTTTTTTTTTTTTTTGACAGGCAGAGTTAGATAGTGTGAGAGAGAGACAGAGAGAAAGGTCTTCCTTCCATTGGATCACCCCCAAAATGGCTGCTAAGGCCAGCACTGCGCTGATCCAAAGCCAGGAGCCAGGTGCCTCCTGCTGGTCTCCGATGCAGGTGCAGGGCCCAAGCACTTGGGCCATCCTCCACTGCCTTCCCGGGCCACAGCAGAGAGCTGGACTGGAAGAGGGGCAACAGGGACGGAATCCGGTGCCCCGACTGGGACTAGAACCCGGGGTGCTGGTGCCGCAGGAGGAGGATTAGCCTAGTGAGCCGCAGCGCTGGCCAGGCATTGGAATATTTTAAACCTTCTTCTTTTCTCTGCCTGGCTTTTGTCTTCTTGTCTTAGGTCAGACTCTCTGAAAACAGAGCCTGAGATAAGGGATCTTGTGCAAATGATTTACTTAGAGTTTCAGGGAAAATCAATAAATGAGCAAGCAAAGAAATGAAGCATTGGCTGGCTTTAGCCGGATTCTAGCTTCATCCTGATTCTTGGGGGCTGTGGAGGACAGAGGCACCATGGAGGTTTCCAAACTTGAGGCAGTGGAGCTGGGCTTTTGACCCCATATCAATCAATTATTGGCTGGAGGCTGCACCTGGTGGGAGGAGGATGGTGAGGTGGGATTTAACTTTTTGGGTTATTTCCTGATAATACGGCGTCTGCGTGTTAGGGAAATTACCCAGAGGAGGGTGCAGCTGTAAGCTGTTAGCAGTCAGTACTCACAGATGCTAGTGCTGGTAGGCGGATGCCCAGGCTTGGGAAGGGGCATCTGCTGCACTTAAATACAGCTGCATTATATCACTTCTGCTGTGCTTTGAATGTATGTATCCTTCCAAAATAGTGATATTGGAACCTGCTACTTAATGTAATCGTAGCAAGAGGGGGGCTGTTTGGGAAGTTGCTAAATCATGATCACTACCCTCAAGAATGGGATCACTGTGCTTATAAAAGAGGTTGAAGGGAGTGCCCTGGTCCCCTTGGATCTGTTCTTCACTATGTGAGGGTGAAGCATGCAGTTGCCATCTTGGAGGCAGAGTGTGAGCCATCCTCAGACACCAGGCTGCTTTATTTTAGACTTGCCAGCTTCCAGAGTGGTGGGGAAGACATTTCTGTTGTTGATAAATTACTTAGTTTAATATATTCTGTTTTATCAGCAGGCACTAAGACAGCTTCTTTCCTAACTCATATATTGCAGTACTTTAGTGCTTTGACTGAAGTAGGGATAAGAATTGTTTTGTGAAACTTCTTAAGTGTGTGTTGCATGCCAGATGTTTTGTGAAACGTATTTCTAGTTGTCTTCCACAGTCAAGAAAATTTGAAAGCTACTCCATAGAGGATGGATTAGAGAGAGAGATTTTTGCTATTGGTTGTATTTCCAGAGGATCTTCAGACTGATTCAAGCTTTAGTTAGGGAGGAATCTGTCTTGATTATTCTTACCTCGAAGCAGATGGTTGGAAATTGGAATGACTGCTGTTAATATTTGTTGAGAGATTAAGTAGGACACAATTAATTTCTCCCCATTTCCCTTGTTCTCTGTCCTGCCCCACAAACTTCCTACAAAACAGGTTCTTCTGTCTATGCAAAAGCTTGCTCTTTAAAGTAGAGCATACATAGGGTCAAAGCTTCTCTCTCTCTCAAAAAACTTCTAGTGGAGTTTATTTTGTCATCCACTTTGTTCACTCTACCTAGGAGAGATGAATGACTCATCCAGTTGATAAATTTTGGATGAATGACCGGTCATGCTTATCTTGGCTTTATCATCTCTTCCTTTAGGAATGTGCCTTTGTGCAGAGGACATGAGTTCCCTGGTGCCATGCCAAGTGTTGTAGAGGGGTCTCCCTTCTGGGAGGGCCTGCTGAGCAGATCCGCTTTGCCATGACTGGGTGGGTACATGTATCTTTTTAATTGTAGAATTTGCTATTAGTAACCCCATTTGGATAACAGAATTATTAATGATAAAACTCTTGCCAAACTAGGAACACACAGATTTTCTTAACTCAATCTAGGGTAACTATACATACTTGTGTCGGAAATCAGAGTGACTGGTAGCGTGTTGAAAGCTCTCCCTCCGAGATCAGGAGCAGGACAAGGAGGTTCTCAATCACTTCAAGTCAACATTTTCAGAAAGGTTCTAGAAAATGCACTGAGGCAGGCAAAAAAAAAAAAAAAAAAAAAAAGGCAAATAAATCAAAGATTAGTTATTAGGGGCCGGCACCACGGCTCAATAGGTTAATCCTCTGCCTGCGGCACCGGCACCCCGGGTTCTAGTCCCATTCGGGGTGCCGGATTCTGTCTCAGTTGCTCTTCTTCCAGTCCAGCTCTCTGCTGTGACCTGGGAGAGCAGTGGAGGATGGCCCAAGTGCTTGGGCCCTGCACCCGCATGGGAGACCAGGAGAAGCACCTGGCTCCTAGCTTCGGATCAGCGCGGTGCGCTGGCCGCAGCGGCCATTGGAGGGTGAACCAACGGAAAAGGGAGACCTTTCTCTCTGTCTCTCTCTCTCACTGTCCACTCTGCCTGTCAAAAAAAAAATTAGTTATTAGGAAGGTGGAATTAGAACTTATTATATGAGATGAAATCATTGTGTAAAAATGCAAAGGATTTTTCAGTAAGTCATTAAAATTAATATGTACACTTAGCAAGATTCTGCATTTTAAATCAGTATAACTAAGTCAGTTTTATTTCATATACCATCAGCAATCAGACAATATAATTTCAGTTTTATACTTTATAATAACTATAAAGTTATTGAGTAAACAAGGATCAGTAAAAATGAACTATAAGCCTTGCATCAAGAAAATTAGGTTGCTGTTAAAAGGGAGTCAAGTTCTAACTAAAAGGAGGGATGTTTCACATAGCTGGAGAGAAAGGGAAAGATAGAAGTCCCCTTCCAGTTTATTTGTAGACTTGGAGTAACACAACTTGATTGATTTTTTACTTTAGTCTCCTGACAAGTTCATTTGAATGAGCAAAGTGCCAAAGTGCTCCTTAGGAATAAAACCACTCTAGAAGATGAACAAGATATGTCCTACTGTGACTTTTAATAAGGCTGCCATAATTCAGACAGTTTTATATTGATGCTTGAATGGAGGAAAAGACCAGATGAATGGAAGAGTAAGCCCAGAGACAAAGCTAGGGTATGTAGAAATGTGTTTTATAATAAAAACTGGATATGTGGATATCCTATGAATCAGCGATTTTACTACTAAGGAAAGTCTTTAGAGAGCTTTTAATTCTTGTGTACCATGAAAGGGGTTCAAGAATGGTCACAAAAGAAATTTTTATAAAGTAAGCAGGCAAAAACACTTGAAATATTTCAGTAGTACAAAGCACTGCAGGGTGTATCCATGTAGTAGTATACTGTATGTCAGTAAAAAGAAATTAACCCTACCTAGAGATACCAAGATAAATGTATCTCAGACATAATCTTATTTCTTTGGAGGCCACAAGAAAGTATATTTAGTATTATTTCATTTATTCAAAGTTCAAAGCCAGGCAGAACCAAGCAGTATATTGTTTTGGCTTTGTACTACCAGTAATAAAATCTTAAGAAAAACAATGGAATGCTTATCACAGAATTCAGAGTAGTAGCTACCTTTGCAAGGGTGAAGATAGAAGTGGAGTGAAGTATGCATAGTTTTTTCCCAATACACATTTCAGCAAACTATCTGATGTCCTATTGTCTATGCATATTATATATTCTTCTCTGTTTATAATATATTTCAAATTAAGCATAGCCGCATATCAGAGTTGGCAGGATTTGAACTGTTGTCAGAAAAAGGTAGTGCAGGCAACACCTGACTTTAGGAGCATTAGGGAGCAAAGCACGGCAGCCTTTAGCTGCTTGGGACATGAACTGCTGCCTGCAGCAGCTTGGGTCAGTGTTCCTGCTGGATCTTGACTTTTATGACCTGTGATTGGTGTAGCTCTGGACAAGAAGAGGAAAGCCAGGGATTTGATTCTCTAGGAGCCATGGTAAGAGCAATAGGCATACCCTATGGGCTTTGCAAAGAACTGGAGATGAAACCACTAAGGATCAAACCCACCTGTAGCACTCTTATAGTAAGATTGGAGCTGATGTATACTCTGACATCTTCAGAGGTCAGGAAGAATACTGGATTGCTGAGTGGTTAAGGCGATGAGTCACACTGAAAGTGTAGCTGTGAATTGTGTTGTCAGTCACCTTTTAGTTACTAGTGACCACAATGCTTGTTTCTTAATAATTTGAATTTTGAATAAGTGATTTGAAAGTTACCTCAGTGTTAGGGCCCTGTGCACTGATATTCTGAAGTAACTTCTTGAATGGGAGAGGATAGCGGTGCCTTTCATGAGAGGTAGTGTATAGTGATTAGAGATGAATGGTAGTCTTTTCTGTCAAATATTCATGTGTGTATGGGGGTGAACTTCATAAGCTCTAACTTTGCCCATGATCCAGATGTCATTGGCCTTTGTCACTGCAACGATAACATTGAGAATTGCAGGTCTAGGGTACTATAGAAGAACATTACCAGGCTGTTTGGAAAAATTCTCAAGCACTTAACTAATTTCAAACAGGACTAAAGCTAACTATGCAGTGAAATGTTCTGAAGGTGTTCTGGGAAAGATAGTGGCGTTATGCAATGCCCTTGTGTAGGTCATGGCTGTTAACTGAAAGTAGAAGGCCAAGCTGTCAGGCAGCAAGCCTCTCCCTTCACTGCTTGTTCTCCACTTTCTCTCATGCGTTTTGAAAACTGGAGTCCTGAACAGAGACTAGCACAACAATGGTTCCTTGAAGTCAGTGGTAGAGTTGTGCACGTCATTCCTGAAGCCCGACAGGAATGGATCCCAGCTGTGCCTGGAGGCGAGGCTGTCATGGCAAATGCTGCCTTGTTCAGCTGGAAGGATGGTGAGAGATCCATTTCCTGAGAATTACCAGTAACTGACAAATCCTGTCATTCCCTGGGTCTGGATAGGAAAGTTCAGGAACCATGTGTGTGAACAGTTGGCACATTGGAAATACTCACTAAAGCAAGGGAACAGACCCAAAGCATTATTTTCTTTTGGCTTAGTTGGATTGGAGGCTAAAATGAAATAGTAGAAAGTCCATGCCTTTTTTTTTCTGGGACTCAGGCCAGAATGGTGGAAGACTGATCATAGTAAATGGATTGTGCAGTACTCGTGAGCTAGGAAGTGGTATCATTGTGTCTCTTCTCAGTTCCTTCTCAGGCTACTGATTGCCTCTCAGAAATGAGTTTCCAAAAGCCCTACTGTCTTTTTTCTCTTGTGTTACTATCAAAATCCTTGACAAACTATTTTCTCTTTGTTTAGAGAAATGTTAATGATTCATAGTTTCAAACATAAGATGTGAAACCTAGATCTAGATCTCGTATTCTTTTTTTAGATGAACACTGAGAGCTTTTATTGATGTATTATTTCTTTTTAAAAGATTTATTTTTTTTATTTGAGAAGCTGATTTAGAGAAAGACACACATGCACACACATACCCACATACCCACACACCCACAGAGAGAGAGAGAGAGAGCAAGGAAGGGAGAGAAAGAGAGGAGAGAGAGAGGGAGAGAGGGAGGGAGGGAGGGAGGGAGAGAGAAAGAGAGAGAGATCTTCCATTTGCTGGTTCACTCCCCAAATGGCTGTAAAGGTCAGGGCTGGGCAAACTGAAGCCAGGAACCAGGAGATTCTTACAGGTCTCCCATGTGAGTGCAGGGGTCCAAGCACTTGGACTGTCCTCTGCTGCTTTACTAGGTGCACTAGTGGGGGGTGGGATATGCAGTGGAGTAGCTGGGATTCAAACCAGTGCCCATATGGGATACTGGTGTCACAGGCAGCATCTTTACCTGCTATGCCACAATACAGGCTCCATCTTATAAATATGTCACAGATTTTTACATTTTAACTCCAACAGTACATTTATTGATATATTATCATACTTCTCCATATCTACTTTTTATGTATAAATAAGCTATTCTTTTTTTTAAAAGATTTATTTATTTGAAAGGCAGAGTTACAGATATATTATCATACTTCTCCATATCTGCTTATTTATAAATAAACTATTCTTCTTTAAAGAGATTGATTTATTTATTTGAAAGGCAGAATTACAGAGAGGCAGAGGCAGAGAGAGAGAGAGAGAGAGATGTCTTCCATCCGCTGATTACTCCCCAGGTGGCCACAATGGCCGGAGCTGCACCGATCTGAAGCCAAGAGCCAGGAGCTTCTTTCAGGTCTCCCACGTGGATGCAGGGGCCCAAAGACTTGGGCCATCTTCTCCTGTTTTTCCAGGCCATAGCAGAGAACTGGATTGGATATGGAGTAGCTGGGACTTGAACCAGCACCCATATGGGATGCAGGCACTACTGCTGGCACCTTTACCTGCTATGCCATGGTGTTGGCCCCTAAATAAGCTATTCTTTACAAAACTGTATAGTTTTTATTGCTGAATGAGATAAATATTGACCCATAAGTTCACTATCATAGCAGACAATAATTTTTTAGGAAAGATTATGTTGTAATACATATGTACATATAAGTGAACATACTTTCTTCAGATAACATATTTATGATGTTCCATGTTGCTGCATAGTCCTCATAGCTGTCATTTAATATACTTGTTAAAAATACACATTCTGAAAAATACACATTCTTTAAAGGAAATAGGCAATAAAAATAATTTTAAGATTTTAATTATATGAACAGATTTGCATGTTTTTAGACTAATTTTTATCCATACTGCAAAAGTACCATGGAGTTCAGTATCCTGTTTTTGATACTTAAGATAAGAATTTTTTGATAGTATGTACCAATAATACACATAATTTTAATGGTTGCATCATGTTCCATTTAGCTTATAAATAACATTTTTAAATAATCTTGAATTGTTGACATTTTGAATATTCTCCTTAATTTGATATTTTAAAAAGCTGTTGTAAGCATCTTTCTGCCTATAGCTTTTTCTCTAATTGAATTATTTCTCTTAGGATATTACTGGGTCAAAGATTAATAAGTTTTGCTGATTCTGATGATTAATGCCACATGACCTTTTTTTTTTTTTTTTTTTTTTTTTTTTTGTCCTTATTAGAAAGGCAGAGTTAGAGAGAGAGAGAGAGAAGGAGAGACAGAGAGAGATATTTTCTACCTGCTGGTTCATTCCCCCAGTGGCTGCAACAGCTGGGGTTGGGCCAGGCCAAAGCAAGAAGCCAAAAGCTTCTTCAGAGTCTCCATGTGGGTGCAGGGGCCCAAGCACTTGGGCCATTTTCTATTGCTTTTCTGGACTCATTAGCAGAGAGCTGGATCAGAAGTGGAGCAGTTGGGACTCCAGATGGAGGCTTAATCAGGCCACAGTGCTAGCCCTGCCACATGGCCTTTCAAAGCTATTGTACCCATTCCCAAAGCTACATACATTGTATAACAGAGCAAGTTTCACACAATTCTCAGCATAAAATTATGAATTTAATGGGTCTGTTATTAAGTTAATAATGAAGTTGATTTGTTAATGAGTTTCTGAATGATTTTCACATTTTGAAAACTGTTTACGTAGTTCATATTCTTTTCCTGTTTTAAAGTAGTGTTTTCAGATTGAATTACATAAGGTTTTTGTATAAGCTTTGTTGTAAATGCTATTTTTCCTCATTTTTCTTGCCTTCTGTTTTATTTTTTGACTTACTAAAGTTGTTATTTCTGGTAAATAGTCATTTTCTTTGTGTTTTCTGTAATGTAGAGAGTTATTTCCTTTCTAAAAGACAGACAAATATTCAGTGTTATATTTTTCTGTATTTCTTGTGACTTAAATAATAAAAGTAATTCCTTAATGTAGAAACTTTTTGGAAAAGCTTATTATATGTGTGCAATGTGCAAAAAGAAATCAGAAATCCTGAATCCCAGGGAAAATCATAGATAATATTTTGATATGTATGTATATAGTCTCTGAAAATATTTGAAAACAAATATACAAATAAATATACATAAATATTTAAATATATAATAATATATAATATAAATATATAAATAAACATAAATATTTTCCAAAAATAGTTTTGAGTATAGAGCATGTACATTTAGATTAAAATGTAACACAAACATCTTTCTGTGTTAGTGGTATTAGATCACCCTCAGAATTTCAAATGGGCATATAGCATTCCATTATGTAGTCCAGTAACAGAGTTAACCTTTCCTTCAGCATTGGACATTCGGGCTTTTTTCTATTATACACAAATTTGAGAGGAACAGTCTTAGACAAACATTTTTCTCATTTGTTTCAGTCCTAGTGAGGGGATTCCTAGGATCAAGCCATTGATCTCTTTAAAGAGTTCTCTTTCCTCAAATTGGGTTTCTAAAGGTTGTGATAGTTTCATCTAGACCCAGGTAAGTTTGACAGGGCCTCTTTCCTATACCTATCTAATTCTCCTGAATCTTTACTGATCAGATAGGTAAAAGATAAATAAAGATACCTCATTGCTACTTCAATTTCTAGTCTTCCATGATTAATGAAGTTGAATATTTTACCATAGATTTATTGCTTGCTTGTATTTCTACTTTTGTTCCTGTATTTATTTATTTTTCCATTAAGGTTTTATATCTTTGTGTAAAGTAGTTTATAATCTAAAAGTCCAGCGCAGGATGCACCCTCTGCTTCCACCTCTTTCTAGTGGATATGGTGCTTTACAGTAGGTTCTTAATCTCAGAATTAGGTGGGGAAAAAGCATTCTCCAAGCTCAGAATAACCTTACAGTTGTTGCCATCTACATGTGAGGAAACCAGTCTCCTGTTAGTGGATAATTACGGTTTCTATTAAACTGTGAAAAATCAGGGAAACTATTAGCAAGTAAGGAAAAAAAGACATTAAAATTGGCCCTATTTTGCCCTAAAAATAATGCTGTATTTTATTTCAATCACATGAGGAAGAAAGATGTCTCAGATTCCCAGAACCCAGGATGGTATCTTAAGTGGGAAGTAGAGGAAGTATGGGATTTTTGAGCATAAAGATATCAAGTCTGTAAGTTGTAGGTGTTAGAAGGACCCTGACAGGTGGAGAGGAGGTATGGAGGCTGCTAGGGCTGGTGTTGGGAAGGATGCCTGGAATCACTGGGCACCTGTAGCAAGTGTGGCTAACCTGCTGGGGAGGAACATTGTGGATCAGATTGGCAACATGAACTATGAACTGCTGATCATCTCCCAGCTCTTGAATAGTAGAGCTACAATTTGTGAATGGAGAGATCACAAACCCATAATAAAGATTATGTACTTGATTATTAATTCCAGGACTTCCATGAATACCAGAATTCTGGGATGTTCAGCTCTGTCATATGAATGGCTTACCATATGCATACAAGCTATTCAATCCTTCCATATATTTTAATTCACCTCTAGATTACTTGTAATATCTAACATAAATGTAAATGATAAGTAAATAGTTGTTAGACTGTATTTTGGGGGGCATAGCAACAAGAAAAAAGTGTGCATGTTCAGTACTAACCCATTTTGGGGGAGTGATTATAATTTGCTTTTGGTTGAACTCATGGATGCAGGACCCATGGATCCAATTTCCTTTGCAGCTGTTTGTGACCATGTGAGTAACTACTCATAAAAAGAATGCGTGCTGAAGCAATATGTGCCCCTTCCTGGAAATCGCCTTAAATAGAATGAGAATGCCCCTTCTCCTTTTCACTGTCTAGGATGTGGATTTCATGGACCACACAGTTGGGTACTGTTAAAGCTCTGCCCACCTTTAACAACCTCCCATAGCTGTTAGCAGGAGTCTAGAACCTTTTTAATTTTTTTTTAAAGATGTATTTATTTGAGGGAGTTAGAGACAGAGAGGGAGAACAGAGAGGTCTCCCATCTGTTAGTTCACTCCCTAAATGGCTGCAATGGCTGCAACTGGGCTTATCTGAAGCAAGGAGCCAGGAGCTTCTTCCAGGTCTCACATGTGGGTGCAGGGGCTCAAGGACTTGGGCCATCTTCTACTGCTTTTCCAGGCCACAGTAGAGAGCTGGATTGGAAGTGGAGCATCTGGGACTCGAACTGGCACCCATATGGGATGCTGACACTACAGGCAGTGGCTTTAATCACTATGACACAGTGCTGGCCCCCTTGAGAACCTTTTTCTGCCAAGGACCATTCTGATATTTATAGCATCAATTGTGGGCCGTATGAAAGTATTAACTCAAACTAGCCTGCTGTGTCTGGCATTGTGGTGTAGCAGGTAATACTTCTACCTGCAATGCCTGCACTCCATATGAGTGCTGGTTCATGTACTCGCTATTCCACTTCTGATCCAGCTCCCTACTAATTGCCTGGGAAAAGTAGAAGATGGCCCAAGTACTCTGAACTCTGTCACCTATGTGGGAGACCTGGAAGAATCTCCTACCACCTGGCTTCGGCCTGGCTTAGCCCTGGCTGTTGGAGCCACTTGGGGAATGAACCAGTAGATGAAAGACCTTTTTTTCTCTCTCCTTCGCTCTTCTGGTCTCTCTCTGACTTTCAAAATCAATAAATAAGTAAATAAATCTTTAAAGTATTAGCTTGCTGGGGCCGGTGCTGTGGCTCAGCAGGTTAACGCCCTGGCCTGAGGCGCTGGTATCCCATGACTTAATTTATTAATTTGAGAGGTAGAGTTACAGAAAGAGAGAGAGAAAGGTCTTACATTCACTAGTTCGCTCCCCAAATGGCCTCAATGGCCGGAGCTGGGCCAATCTGAAGCCAGGAGCCAGGGGTGTCTTCCAGGTCTCTTACACAAGTACAGGGGCCCAAGGACTTGGGCCATTTTCTACTGCTTTTCCAGGCCATAGCAGAGAGCTGGATCAGAAGAGGAGTAGCCAGGACATGAACCAGTGCCCATATGAAATGCCAGAGCTGCAGGCAGAGGCTTAGCTTACTGTGCCATAGTGCCGCAAGAATAAATTCCTTCTTTGCTTTAAGACAGAAAAATAATAAAATATTTGGAAGCATTTCAGAAAACCCTTTGTGAACTAGTTCTTTTAGAACAAGAGATCCATTGGATTTGCTGACAGTTTTTACCATGGAAAGTTTTTCATGGATAGGAAGCTGGAACTTTTAAGTCTGTTACCATCATGGTTTGCTGAATGCTGATGAGCTGCTGCTTAAGCAGCGTCTAAAGTCACCAGTCCTTTCTGCTGCCCTCTGAATAGCTTTATGACCTCTGTACGAAACCACTACTCTCAGTGAAAATGAAAATCTGCAACAGAGGCAAGAGCTGCTGAGACTCCCCACTCTGAATGACACATTGAATTCCAAGGAAGTGGAACCCGTGCTTAGGACAAGATTCAAAGAGCCTCATCAGACCACAGGAAGAGGAGAGAGCGCAGTTGAGGGACAGGAGCAAGGGCAGTGGAGGTAGGTGGCAAGGGAGTCTCTGTCCTGTAGCTATGAAGTTTGCTCTGGAGTTGCTTGAGCCTCATCCTGAACATGTGATTTCCATGATACAACAAATCTGTGCTTTACCTGCTCAGTCTTATCACTTGTTGGATATTATAGTACCCAGTTGATGGGGGGTAGCACCAAGAACAGTCATTTGGTGATCTACACTATGTCTTTCAAATGGAGAGAAGTTATCTGATTAAAAAAAAAAAAAAAGGTCCTGTTTTAGCCCCATGTCCTGGAACTTTCCTAGAGGTTTGCCAGAAGCTCCCTGGCATATCATTATCCACTAGGGATACATCTGTTAACTTTGTATCTACTGGGTCACAAGGATTTGGTGGGGGGAAGTTTGTCGCACAGTGTGGACCTGCTATGAACTCTTCCTTGGTTCTGTCACATTTAAAACTGGCAGCCTAGGGGCCGGTGTTGTGGTGTAGCTGGTTAAGACGTCACTTGCAATGCCTGCATCCTGTATGGGTGCCAGTTTTTGTACTAGCTGCTCCACTTCCTATCCACCTCTCTTTCTATTGTTGCCATTTGGAGAGAGATCTTTCTGTCTCTGTAATTAGCTGTGCCTTTCAAATAAATAAATCTTACCGAAAAACTGGCAGCTATATACATCACTGTATGTAGCCACATTTTCAGTGCCTGTCTTACTGTGAGCCCAAAACTGCTTACTGTGAGCTCCCTGTGACTACACCAAAGATTTTTTTAGCCAGTCTTGGCGGTGTTCATACCTTATAGACAGGGAAAACCAGAAGTGTCAGAGCATCAGTGCTGTTGGAAGCAACCCTCAAGTAATTGCAGATGGGTTCCTTCCTTGTTTGAGATATTTCTGAGATGTGTACTCTACTGTCTTGCAGAATTCCCCAGTAATTTAAAGTCTCAGCTGTCCACACTGGTAATCTTCTTGATAACACTCTTTGTTGGTTTCATTTCTTTCCTATCTCACTTCTTCCTAGAATCCTTTCAAATAAACTACCTGCATTCACATCCTACTCTTCGAGTGTGCTGCAGGGAACCCAACCTAGGACATCCAATAAATGGATAAAAGCTGTGTTTCTCTGTGCAGAAGTTCTGCCTCTAAAATCTACAGAGGCTTAGAAAACACCATGCCTGTCTCTCACTGATTGAATATATTAACCACAGAGATCAGTCCCTTATCTTGGAAGAGCTATCCCATCATAACTCAGACTACTGTAGCTTTAAAAAAAAAGACTTAACTAATGTAGCATGTCTGCAAGTCTCCCCTCTCTGATACCAATTGATTTGTAGGGTGTCTTGATCCTGTGGATTGATGAACACATTGTCATTAATACAGTGGTTCTGCATAAGGTTTGATGGACTATCAAGAAGATCTAGGTCCCTCCAGGCTGTATTATGATGGAGAATAAGAGAGTTAAGATAGCCATGTGGCAGGACAGTGTCTGTGTGTGCTGTTGTTCTCTGGCATGAAATTAAGGCAACTAAGTTGCCTTTGATTCTCCTTTGTGTTGTGAATTGAGAATACATTCACAGCCGCTAATCCTTCGCCTGTGGCGCTGGCACACCTGGTTCTAGTCCCGGTCGGGGCTCCGGATTCTGTCCCGGTTGCCCCTCTTCCAGGACAGCTCTCTGCTGTGGCCCGGGAAGGCAATGGAGGATGGCCCAAGTGCTTGGACCCTGTACCCCATGGGAGACCAGGATAAGCACCTGGCTCCTGCCTTTGGATCAGCGCGGTGCACCGGCTGCAGCACACTGACCGCGGTGGCCATTGGAGGGTAAACCAAAGGCAAAAGGAAGACCTTTCTCTCTGTCTCTCTCTCTCACTGTCCACTCTGTCAAAAAAAAAATAAATAAAATAATTTAAAAAGAGAATACATTCACTATGTTGATGGCTGCAAACCAGTCAGTGACAATAGTGTAGCTGTTATTGGGACAGCTCCTTGGACAAGTTTCTAATGATTCACTATCATCTGCCATCATTTATCTAATTTGTAGAGAAGTCAGACAGTTGAGTTGAACAGGAATATGGTGAGGATCACCATACTTGTTTCCTTTAAGTTTTCACAGTAGAGTGTTGCTTCTCATTTTTATTATCTTTGCTGGGTAGGACAGAGTAGTTTCATTTGCTTCCTCTTGACCTTTCCTACCATGGGAGCTCTTACTTCACGATTCAGGAAGGAAATGTGTGGACTTGACAGTTTTTAAATATTTAATCTTTTAAGTATTTGCATTCAGAATTTTGGGAAATAACTCATGGTACTAATTATGAGATAAAATTAGGAACTGTAGTCATTCGACACCTGTTCTAAATAGGGCATCCTAATGGAATTCAGATCTTCACTTAGAAGTGATATCTTAGACTCTGTATCAACTGGTCTTCAGAAGTTTAGATATTCCCTTTCTTTAGTATGCAGTTATTCTGTAAGTGAATATCAATTCCTTGATGTAACTATTGGGGGAGTATTGACCATTACATTTTTTTTTTTTTTTTTTGACAGGCAGAGTTAGACAGTGAGAGAGACAGAGAGAAAGGTCTTCCTTTTTCCATTGGTTCACCCCCCAAGTGGCCGCTACTGCTGGCACGCTGTGGTTGGCGTACTGTGCTGATCCGAAGCCAGGATCCAGGTGCTTCCTCCTGGTCTCCCATGCGAGTGCAGGGCCCAAGGACCTGGGCCATGCTCCACTGCACTCCAGGGCCACAGCAGAGAGCTGGACTGGAAGAAGAGCAACCAGGACAAAATCCGGCACCCAACTGGGACTAGAACCTGGTGTGCTGGTGCCGCAGGCGGAGGATTAGCCTAGTGAGCTGTGGCACCAGCTGACCATTACATTTGTAGTTGCCTTGAAAAATCTGCAAAACTGATCTTGATAAGGGACAAGGATTTTCCATTGTGATGACTGATTTTGGTCTCCTAGTCTCCAGTCCTCCCTCTCTTTTTATAATCATGCAAATTAAGCAGCTTTATAGTCAGCAGCTATCTCAATCCTAGGCATACCATCATCTCCTAATCATTTATCAAGGTTCCTGATTACCATTCAGTCATGCTGTTAGAGTAATTAACTCTACTTTGCCTCTGATGGCTAAGGGCTTCTACCTAGTTTCTGCCATTCAGAGTCCCATCATCACCATTGTATTTGGAATATCAGTTCTGTGGTGGCTTTCCTCACTGTTCACCTCAGCGTGTCAGGACCTCCACTCCCAAGTTTATCAAAGACGTCTGTGCTGCCCTTACCCCAGGATATTACTTACTGCCTTCCTTCTCAGTTGGTCCTTTGAGCTGTTTCCAGGAATGTAGTCAGATTGTGAGTTTTCAGGCTTTATGTAGTAAATCCTTTTTGAAAATTCCAGCTTCTGAGCCTTCTGATCTTTCTCCATACTATACCAAGGAAGTTTTGTTACTTCCACCTCTTCCTGCAGCCTGTTACTGTATCCAGACTTTAAAAAGTCATTCTGGAATATTGTGAGAACAAGTACCAGGTTTCTATGCTAGAATGTTATACTCTGAGTCACACAGTAGTAACTCCTTGCCAGTAAAACCTCCTTGATGTGGCCTTACTTACTTTTTTTTTCTTTTTATTATTTAATAAATGTGAATTTACAAAGTGCAACTTTTGTATTGTTGTGGCTTCCCCCTGCCCCAACCTCCCTCCCTCCCGTGGCCCTCCCCTCTCCCACTCCCTCTCCCATCCCGTCCTTCATCGAGTTTCATTTTCAATTACCTTCATATACTGAAGATCAACTTAGTATACACTAAGCAAGGATTTCAACAGGCTGCACTCACACAACCACACAAGGTATAGGGTATTGTTTGACTAATAGTGTTGTTTTTAAGTTTCATAGTAAAACACATTAAGGACAGAGATCCTACGTGGGGAGCCTGTACCCAGTGACTCCCATTGTAGATTTAACAATTGGCACTCTTATTTATGGTGTCAGCAATCACCCGAGGCTCTTGCCATGAGCTGTCTAGGCTATGGAAGCCCCTTGAGTTCACCAGCTCTGAACTTGTTTAGTCATGGCCATATCACAGTGGAGGTTCCTTCCTCCCTTCAGAGAAAGGCACCTCCCTCCTTGATGGCCTGTTCCTTCTGCTGGGGTCTTGTTCACCAGGATCTTTCATTTAGATTGTTTTTGCCACCGTGTCGTGGCTTTCCATGCCTATGAGAGTCTCATGGGCCTTTTAGCCAGATCCGAACGCCCCAAGGGTTGATTCTGAGGCCAGAGTGCTGTTTTGGGCGTTTGCCATTCTAATGAGTCTGCTGTGTGTCCTGCTTCCCCCCCGCAGGATCATTCTTTCCCTTTTAATTCTATCCTTCATTATTTGCTTACACTGGTCTTATTTGTGAAATCTCTTCGACACTTACCCTATCGGTTGTGTACTTCTACTTATCACTTTAGCAAGTGCGCTGACATTGGTACATGTCTCCTTGATAAGATTGAGTTGAAATCCCCTGGCACATTTCTTGTTCCACCGTTGGAGGTAAGTCCGAGTGAGCCTGTGCCAAGCTATATATCTCCTCCCTCTCTTATTCCTACTCCTATGTTTAACAGAGATCACTTTTCTGTTAATTTTTAAACGTGGCCTTACTTTCTTTTGCTTTGGTCTGGTACACTGGAGACTCATTCCTCTATCTATCTATCTATCTAGATATATAAGATCTATCTATCTATCTATCTATCTATCTATCTATCTATCTATATCTTATTGGTGGCACTTATTAGCATTAGGTCCTGTAATTCCCTTGATGACTAAACTGTGTCCTCTTGGTTTAGGGATTGCAGTTTTCTTCTTTGAGCGGGGCTGCATCTGATCCATATGAGTTCCCTGAAGGCAATGAAGTGTCAGGAGAACGAACAAGCGTTGTTGCATGAAGCCATGGAAGGGAAGACTTTCCTCTTTTGGCAGGATGGAAAGGGCTGCTTCTGCCATCCTAGAGGTTTCAGGGTCCCCAGGGCAGTCAAGATGCCAGGACTTTTCCATCCAGTAATCATCATAATATTTGTACTGCTTAGGGCCTACAGGCTATATACATGTTGCTATCCTGCATGTTTCAAAGTCATGGATCCAGTTGTCTGAAGAGTTATAAGTGTCAAAAGTGAGGCCAGAGGGAACCACTTTAGCTTGTCATATTTTTTTGAGATTGAACCTCTGTCTCTGTCTTAATTCTGTGTGTTTGTCTTTCTTGGTATCCAGATACGGCATTGTAGCCACCAAAACTACTCTGCCAGGATCCCTTTGAATGTGAAGATGTGGCAGGATATGGACAGATTTCTTTGCTTTGATTCAAGGAAAAAAGTGTATAATTTCCCTAAAGGAAACTTGTTTTGTAAAGGGCATTCTGTGTGTCAGGTCTTGTCCTCTCATTTTTTATCTTTGTTGTCATGCTTGATCCTTTCATGAGTGTTTTTGACTAGTGACTTTTGTTCTTTTTTGATGAGGACAGGAAAGCTCAAAGAGTTTTTATGATTTACCTAAAGTCATATTGAGCCAGGATTTTGTTTGGCTGTATGCTTTGTACTTCTTTCACTATCTCAAGACTTAAAACAGAAATAATGGCTACTCTGGCTCATTAAGACTTAATTATTTCTGAAACGTATTAATATATTAAAAGTAAGAAATTATTTTTTCAGTTCTACTGTTAACTAGCTATGTGAGATTGATTGAGTCTGTGAGTTTGTTAACTTATCTACAACAAAAATGTAGAAAGGGTTGGCTCCGAGGCTTTGATCTTAAGTTGTTGTGTGTTGGTGTACTCTATAGCTGTTGCCTTCCTAAAGAGAGGCCAGATGGGGAGTAGGAAGCACTGGGTGCAGGCTGGGGGATGATGGAGTGTTCATTCGCCTTGTTTTTTAAGGTTTGAGATCTTGGCTTCAATCCTTATTTTTGGATTTCCCAAATTGAAGGTTCATGGCAATGGATTCCAGATACCTTTTATTTTTCTCCCTCATGGGTGGCAGGATAATAAAACCCCTTATGGGTTTCAGTCTGAGGACATAGTTTGGAGTCAAACAGGTTAGAGTTCTGCTATTTTTTTGATCCTCATTTGCCAGTTGTCTCAAATTAGGCTTAATTTTTTTATTTGTTTATCAAAAGAGAAAGGGAATCAGTACCCCCTTTATTAGCCTTGATGTAAGAGTTATATAAACTAACAATATCTGTGAATCACTGGCATATAGTTCTGGCACATAGACCAATGAGCTGATGGTAAACATGCTTGTATTTATCATTGTGTTTTTGGACTTTTGGGAATTTGGGGGTTAAGAGGCCAACTTTTTTTTTTTTTTTTCGCTCCAGAAACCTTTTATTTAAGGAGAGAACACAGTGATAGTGATTCTTCTTACTGTACTCACCCTTCCTCCCCCACTCCCACACTTCTTCCTCCTCCCTCTCCTATGCCCATTCTTATTTTTTTACTAAGATCTATTTTCAATTAACTTTATATGCAGAAGATTATACTAAGTAAAGATTTCAACCAATAGTATGAAAAATAAAACTTGTTCCTCAACACTGTTAGATTTCTCTTTTGATTTCTTCTGTGATTCACTGTTCATTCAAGAGCATACTGTTAAGTCTCCATGTATTTGCATATATTCTAGAAACTCTGTGAGTTATTGATTTCCAGCTTCATTCCATTGTAGTCAGGGAAGATGCATGGTATAATTTTGATTACTTTGAAATTGCTGAGACTTACTTTATGACCTGGCCTATGGTCTATCCTAGAGAAAGTTCCATGCAGTTGTGAGAAGAATGTGTATTCTGCAACTGTAGGATAAAAAGTTCTGTAGATATCTGTTAGATCAATTTGGCCTATAGTGTTGACTAAATGTTTCCTCACTGATTTTCTGTCTGGTTGATCTGTCCATTGCTGAAAGGCGGAGTATTAAAGTCTTCCCATTACTATTGTATGGGAGTCCTATGTTTCCCTTTAGATCTATCAATATTTCTTCAACATTTCTTTTAAATAGCTAGGTGCCCTGTAATTAGGTGCATATACATTTATTATAGTCATATCTTCCTGTTGAATTCATCCCTTAATCATTGCACAGTGCCCTTCTTTGTCTTTTTTAACAGTTTTTGTGTTGAAGTCTATTTTGTCTGATAATAGGACAGCCACACCAGCTTTTTTTTTAAAATTTATTTGATAGGTAGAGTTACAGAGAGAGAGAGAGAGAGAGAGAGAGAGAGAGAAAGGTCTTCCCTCCGTTGGTTCACTCCCCAAATGGCTGCCATGGCCAGTGCTGTGCCAATCCGAAGCCAGGAGCCAGGTGCCTCTTCCTGGTCTCCCATGCAGGTGCAGGGGCCCAAGCACTTGGACCATCCTCCACTGCCCTCCCGGGCCAAAGCAGAGAGCTTGACTGGGAGAGGAGCAACCAGGACTAGAACCCGGCACCCATATGGGATGCCAGCACCACAGGTGGAGGATTAACCAAGTGAGTCATGGTGCCGGCCCCCATCACCAGCTCTTTTTTGGCTTCTGTTAGCATGGGATATCTTTTTTTATTCTTTAACTTTGATTCTGCATGTATCTTTGTTGGTCTGGTGTGTTTCTTGTAGGTAGCAAATAGATGTATGCATGTGTGTGTGTGTGTGTGTGTGTGTGTGCATGTGTTTTCTATTCAGACAGTCTGTGCCTTTTAACTGGAGAGTTGAGGCCATTTACATTCAATGTGACTATTTATAGAAAGTAATGACTTGGCCCTGCTATTTTTCCATAAATATTCCTATTGTTTACTTCAGATTTCCTTTGTACTTTCACTGGGAGATATTCACCCTTCACATTCTTTTATAATGATGACCATGTTTCTGTGTTTCTGTATGTAGCACATCCCTGAGCATCTTTTGTAAGGCTGGCCGAATGGTGACAAATTCTTTCAATTTCTATTTGTTTTGGAAGGTCTTTATTTTACCTTCATTCATAAATGAGAGATTTGCAGGTTACAATATTCTGGGTTGACTTTTTTTTTCTCTCAGGACTTGGAATATATCTTGCAATTCTCTCCTAGCCTGTAGGGTTTCTTATGAGCAGTCTGCTATGAGTCTTCTTGGAGATTCTCTGAAAGTAATCTGGCATTTCTCTCATGCATATTTTAGAATCTTTTCTTTATGTTTTACTTTATGTTTTAGCCTCATAGTGGAAACACAGCATAAGTATTTTTTTTTCTGCTACTGAAGACATATCAAGGTTTATTCATTTAAAATTTTCAAAACATGCCCACTAGCACTGCTGTTTTAGTTTTGGGCCAGTGTTTTAATCTTTGAAGGCAGAATTCAGCTGATAAAGCTTCTGAGTCAGCATGTTGTCTGTCCTTCCCTAGATTGTGACCTCTGGCCTCCAGGGATTAGATACCACTGACTATCCCATCCTTCAGGCTTCGAATTTAACAACATCTACAGGGTGTTAGGTCCAATTGTATTCCCTCAGACAAGGATTTAGTTAGGTCCAATTGTATTCCCTCAGACAAGCATTCTCTTCTAGCTCTAAAGGGAAGAACAATAAGTTCTCCCCCTCCCCCTCCCCCTCCCCCTCCTCTTCCCCGTCCCCCTCCCCACCCCATCCCCATCTCCCTGTCCCCCTCTCCCCCCTCTCCCCCTTTATTTCTCATCCTCCTTCACAGATGGAGTGATCATGTGTTTGTTGTTCGAAGCAGTGAGATTCAGCAAAAGTTTTTGGGTATTGAGAGTTATACTCAGTTGTGTTTACCTTCTTTTTTGTTTTATAAAAAATATTTATTAGAGATAGACAGAGAAAGAGGTAAGAGAAAGAATATGACAGATGGAACGCTCATCTGCTAGTTCATTCTCAAAATTCCAAAAATTACTGGGACTGAATCCTGGAGCTTTGATTCCGATCCAGGTCTCCTGTGTGGGTGGCAGTGATGCAATTACTTGAACATTGCTGCTGCCTCCCAGGGTCTGCATTAGGTGGAAGTTGAAATCTCGAGCAGAGCTGGGAATTCAAACCAAGTACTCCAGTGTGGGGCACAGGCATCTTAACTGGTGTCTTAAACACTAGGTGGAATGCCAATTCATGTATTTGCCTTTCTACTCAGTGCCTCTTTATAATGGATTGTGAACATGATGGGAGCACTGCAATAGCCAGCTTGTGACTGTATGAGAAAGGCCAAAAAGCTAACAGAGGCTGGACAACGACAAGCTTGAGTTGCTGAATTAAAGCCATCTACTTCTGGGGTTACTCTGTGGGAAATGAAGATCTGCTTGGTGAAGTCACTATTGTTTGGGTTTGCAGTCAGATGTAAATTCTGAACTTGAAAGTAGTATTCAAACTGGACAAACATTGCCATTGTATATCTATGAATGTATAATCCATAATGCAGAGATGACAATTGTGAATCTTATTGTATAAAACCATGCAGATGCCCTTGTCTGGATGCTTGTATCCCCCTAAAATTTTTATGTTGAAATCTTAACCCCCTAAGTGATGGTAGTAGGAGATTGATGTCTTTGAGAGGTGACAAGCCTTTGGTGGGGGCCTTCCCATTGTGAATGGGGTTGGTGACCTTAAAGAAGAGGCCCAAAAAAGCTCCCTCACCCCTTCTGGCACATGAAGTTGTAGCAAAGGATGACTCTCTATGAACCAGGAAGATGCTGCAGCCTAGAGAATGAATCTACTGGCTTCTTAATCCTGGATTTCTCAACCTCCAGGACTGTGAGAAATTGATTTCTGTTGTTTATGTGCCTCTCATTCTGGAATGTTCTGATATAGTAACCTGATTATACTAAGACAGGGGTGTAAAAGCAGTTGAAGAAAAAAGTGAGAGGGGCTTGCATTTGACACAACAGTTAAAATTACACTTGAATCACTTGCATCCCATATCAGAGTGCCTGAGTTCAAATACCAGCAGCATTCTCTATTTCATATTCCTGCTAATGTACACCCTGGGAGGCAACAGTGAGGACTCAAATGGTTGAGTTCCTGCTACCCATATCAGAGATCTGGATTGAGTTCCCAGCTCCTGGCTTTGGCCTGGGGTAATGTGGCATTTGGGGAGTGAACCAGTGGATGGGAGATCTTCCTGTGCCTGTGTCAGTCTTCTGTCTGCATTTCAAAACAAATTAATTTTTTAAAAGATTTTACTTATTTGAGAGGTGGAGTTAGAGAGAGAGAGACAGACAGACAGAAAGGTCTCCCATCCACTGGTGCACTGCCCACATGGCTGCAATGGCTGGAGCTGTGCCTATCCAAAGCTAGGAGCCAGGAGCTTCTTCTGGGTCTTCCTGCGCATGCAGGGTCCCAAGAACTTCAGTCATCTTACACTGCTTTCCCAGGTCATATCAGAGAGCTGGACTGGCAGAAGAGCAGCCAGGACATGAACTGGTGTCCATATGGAATGCTGATGCTGCAGGCAGATGCTTATCCTACTATGCCTCAGTGCCAGCTCCAAAACAAATAAATTTAAAAGAAAAAAAGTTGGAAACACAATGAAAACTGGTAGGATATTGGTTGTTTCTTTAACATGTATTTATCTAAGAGATAAAATAGTAATGAACAAATAAGTTGAGGAAAGATTTTTAATATAAAACAAAATAATAGGACTATCATGAATTTACACCCTAAAAGGCAAATTTGCATTTACTTTTTAAGCATCAATAAACCGTAGGCCTGTAAGAATGTTTCTTGATGTCAAAAATATTCTCATATTCTTTGGTTGTGAAGCTCATAATCCCAATGACTGCTTTTGACTTCAGGTATATAAGTGGAGGTGGCAGTTTTAAGATTACAAAGTTAAGGTTCATGGCTAGTGTGCAAGGAAAATGGTATGTGGTGTTTTGGGAAGGCTTATTGAGTGGAGGCTGGAAAATAGGAGCACATTCTGTTTTCTTTCTCTTTCATTGTTCGGTAGCATTTCCAAAATGCCATCTGATGAGCATGGAGATTAACAAAAAAATAACTTTTGCTGTATATCTCTTAACTCATTACAGCATGGTTACAGATAGGATCTTTTTCTATGTGTTAATTTTCAAGTTGAGAGTTGATAGTTTCTTTTCTTTTCTTTTTTTTTTTTTTTACAGAGGATCAGTTTAGTACATTAAGTAAAGATTTCAACAGTTTGCACCCCCATAGAAACACAAAGTGAAATATATTGTTTGAGTACTCGTTATAGCATTAAATCTCAATGCACAGCACATTAAGGACAGAGATCCTACATGAGGAGTAAGTGCACAGTGACTCCTGTTGTTGACTTTACCAATTGACACTCCTGTGTATGGCATCAGTAATCTCCCTATGCTCCAGTCATGAGTTTCCAAGGCTATGGAAGCCCTCTGAGTTCTCCGATTCTTATCTTGTTTAGACAAGCTCATAGTCAAAGTGGAGGTTCTCTCCTCCCTTCAGAGAAAGGTACCTCCTTCTTTGAAGACCTGTTCTTCCACTGAGATCTCACTCGCAGAGATCTTTTGCCAGAGTGTCTTGGCTTTCCATGCCTGAAATACTCTCATGGGCTTTTCAGCCAGATCCGAATGCCTTTAGGGCTGATTCTGAGGCCAGAGTGCTATTTAGGACATCTGCCATTCTATGAGTCTGCTGAGTATCTCACTTCCCATGTTGGATCACTCTCCCCTTTATTTATTCTGTCGGTTAGTGTTAGCAGGTACTAGACTTGTTTATGTGCTCCCTTTGACTCTTAGTCCTTTCATTATGATCAATTGTGAACTGAAATTGATCACTTGGACTAGTGAGATGGCATTGGTACATGCCACCTTGATGGGATTAAATTGGAGTCCCCTGGTATGTTTCTAACTCTACCATTTGGGGCAAGTCAGCTTGAGCATGTCCCAAATTATATATCTCTTCCCTCTCTTATTCCTACTCTTATGTTTAACAGGGATCACATTTCAGTTAAATTTCAACACTTAAGAATAACTGTGTATTAATTACAGAATTAAACCAGTCATATTAAGTAGAACAGACAAAAAAACTACTAAGAGGGATAATGTATTAAGTTGTTCATTAACAGTCAGGGCTATGCTGATCAAGTCACCGTTTCCCATAGTGTCCATTCCACTTCAACAGGTTTCCTTTTTGGTGTTCAGTCAGTTGTCACCAATCAGGGAGAACATATGGTATTTGTCCCTTTGGGACTGGCTTATTTCACTCAGCATGATGTGTTCCAGATTCCTCCATTTTGTTGCAAATGACTGGATTTCGTTGTTTCTTACTGCGGTATAGTATTCTAAAGAGTACATATCCCATAATTTCTTTATCCAGTCTACCGTTGATGGGCATTTAGGTTGGTTCCAGGTCTTAGCTATTGTGAATTGAGCTGCAATAAACATTAGGGTGCAGACCGCTTTTTTGTTTGCCAATTTAAATTCCTTTGGGTAAATTCCAAGGAGTGGGATGGCTGGGTCGAATGGTAGGGTTATCTTCAGGTTTCTGAGGGATCTCCAGACTGACTTCCATAGTGGCTTGACCAGTTTGCATTCCCACCAACAGTGGGTTAGTGTCCCTTTTTCCCCACATCCTCGCCAGCATCTGTTGTTGGTAGATTTCTGAATGTGAGCCATTCTAACCGGGGTGAGGTGGAACCTCATTGTGGTTTTGATTTGCATTTCCCTGATTGCTAATGACCTTGAACATTTTTTCATGTGCCTGTTGGCCATTTGGATTTCCTCTTTTGAAAAATGTCTATTGAGGTCCTTGGCCCATCTCTTAATTGGGTTGTTGGTTTTGTTTTTGTGGAGTTTCTTGATCTCTTTGTAGATTCGGGTTATTAACCCTTTATCTGTTGCATAGTTTGCAAATATTTTTTCCCATTCTGACGGTTGTCTCTTCACTCTCCTGACTGTTTCTTTTGCAGTACAGAAACTTCTCAATTTGATGCAATCCCAATAGTTAATTTTGGCTTTGACTGCCTGTGCCTCCCGGGTCTTTATAGGTCTGATCTGATTTCATCATCATTAAAAAAAAATCATCTATTATTTTTCACTTTATGTTTCTGTGTGGGAGCAAACTGTTGAAATCCTTACTTAATGTATACTAAGCTGATCTTCTGTAGATAAAGAGAATCGAAAATGAATCTTGATGTGAATGGAAGGGGAGAGGGAGTGGGAAAGGGGAGGGTTGTGGTGGGAGGGACGGTATGTGGGGGAAGCCATAGTAATCCATTATTCGTACTTTGGAAACTTATATTCATTAAATAAAAGTTAAAAAAAAAAAAAGAAAAAAATTTTCAAGTTGAAAGCAGCTTCCTTGGACTGGTATTAATACAACCACCACAGTGGCACGTCTTACCTCTTGTTTAGCTCAATTTGTTGTGGAAGGGGAAGCCATGATCAGCATGCCTGTATGTACTATTATTCATTAGCATTGTGCTTGTCTGTCTGTCTCCCAAATACCCTCATCTTCAGAACCTAGCATATATCTCTTCCTCCAGTACATGTCTCTGATTGTGCCAGAAATTACCAAATGGTATTTACCCCACATTTCACCATTTATTTGTCTTCTAAATATTTCTTGGTGTTCATATTGTTAGGTAGGAAGTCAGTTATGAGCTTAAGTGTGTGTGACATAAAGGCCTAAGGAGAAGACATCTATGTCCAGCATATCCTGTATCTCAAAGTCATCCTGATGGTGTTTCAGGGGCAGCCCGGTATTCACATCCTGCCCTGCAGGTGCAGCCCAGTATCTGCATCTCAAACACCCTGCTCCCTTCCTTCTGTCTGATAACATTTGCATCCATAAAGTCCTTTGTTTCAGACCTTCAAGAGAAGTTTTTCTATTTACATCCAAAAAGCCCTTTGTTCCAAAAGGAGCAGAGGTGGGGAAGCAAGACCCATCTCCTTAAAAACCCCCAGCCTCACAGCACATTAAGGACAGAGATCCTACATGAGGAGTAAGTGCACAGTGACTCCTGTTGTTGACTTTACCAATTGACACTCCTGTCTATGGCATCAGTAGTCTCCCTATGCTCCAGTCATGAGTTTCCAAGGCTATGGAAGCCCTCTGAGTTCTCCGATTCTTATCTTGTTTAGACAAGCTCATAGTCAAAGTGGAGGTTCTCTCCTCCCTTCAGAGAAAGGTACCTCCTTCTTTGAAGACCTGTTCTTCCACTGAGATCTCACTCGCAGAGATCTTTTGCCAGAGTGTCTTGGCTTTCCATGCCTGAAATACTCTCATGGGCTTTTCAGCCAGATCCGAATGCCTTTAGGGCTGATTCTGAGGCCAGAGTGCTATTTAGGACATCTGCCATTCTATGAGTCTGCTGAGTATCTCACTTCCCATGTTGGATCACTCTCCCCTTTATTTATTCTGTCGGTTAGTGTTAGCAGGTACTAGACTTGTTTATGTGCTCCCTTTGACTCTTAGTCCTTTCATTATGATCAATTGTGAACTGAAGTGAGATTTAATGCTATAACGAGTACTCAAACAATATATTTCACTTTGTGTTTTTATGGGGGTGCAAACTGTTGAAATCTTTACTTAATGTATACTAAACTGATCCTCTGTAAAAAAAAAAAAAAAAAAAGAAATTATCAACTCCCAACTTGACTCTCACTGGGATTAAACATGACAATAGGTCTGATCTGATTTCATCATCATTTAAAAAAAAATCATCTATTATTTTTCACTTTATGTTTCTGTGTGGGAGCAAACTGTTGAAATCCTTACTTAATGTATACTAAGCTGATCTTCTGTATATTAAGATAATCGAAAATGAATCTTGATGTGAATGGAAGGGGAGAGGGAGTGGGAAAGGGGAGGGCAGTGGGTGGGAGGGACGGTATGTGGGGGAAGCCATTGTAATCCATAAATCATACTTTGGAAATTTATATTCATTAAATAAAAGTTAAAAAAAAAAAACCAGCCTCAACCGGACTGCACGCTCAGCCCTCTGCCTCTCTGCTGAGCCGCCTGCCTGGTCTGGCCAGCTGTAATCTCTCCACTCAACCATGTAACCTCTTCCCCTACTCCAAGCGACTGCGCACTCTCTCTCAGGTCCTGTCTGGAGAGGTGCCCATCCATCCTTACGGATGTCCCTTCCCTAATAAACCTTGCTATTTTACCTCCCACTACTCTGTCTCACGCCCAAATTCTTTCTTGCGTGAAGACAAGAACCCTGCAATTTCTCCGGTGACAGTATTATCCCTTAGGTTCTAATGCAGGTGACCAAAAGGTACAAAGTCAAGAGGTACACCATTGCAGGTCAGTGCATGGTGTTTGTGGAGACTGGGTTAAAAGCCAGTTTTTCTGTGATTGTGTGATCTGTGCAAGTTATTTAATATCTCAAAGCCATTAATATATTTGTTTATATCTTTTCTTTTTTCTTGGGTTATTTTCTTCCCAGTAGTGAATTATTGGGCCACACAATTTTGCTTATAGTTGTGACTTACCGGGTTACATCCTAGGCCTTAGCTTCCTCACATATAAAATGGAGACAACAGGCTCTCATACATTGATTCTGTCAGTTAAGGGAAACAAAACCATAGCCTTTTGCAAATAGTAAGCCATAAATGTTAATGCTAACGGAGATTGTTGTTCGGTTGAAATTCTTGTGCTAATTTCTTTCTGCTTAGTTGCCCTGCTAACCAAATCATCTGTATGATATTTGCAAAGGAAAACAAATGAGATCATTCAGTTACCTGAAGCTTTTGTGTTATCTGTTATTTGCAGTGTTGCTTGGTTTTCTGACCATCCATATCCATGATTAATTAAAAGAGAGCAGAATTTGTTATGGCCACTTTTCACAGGATCCACTTAAAACATCTAAAAATTCTTCTGGTAATCTGGAGGGAGTCGAAAAGAAAGGAGTGAAAAGCTGTTAGAATAAAACCCTAAATCTTTCTCTGCTGCATAAGAGGACCACCTTTCTTCTTGCCTGTATAAACAAATTACTTTTTGAACAGAACTTATGGAATGTAGACCTGGGATGGGAAGGCAAGATTCAATTTGTGGGGTCATGCTTGGTGAGAAAAGTGTTCCCAGAAATAATATTTGAAGAAGGATTACATTCTGAACCGTGGTCAATTTCTTACCTTCTGGCAAAATAAATTATGGTGCTGGGCAGGCTTCAAGCTCCCTCAGATGCCAAAATGATATCTGATGAGGTTCTATTCAGTGCCTTTTTTATACACATTTTAAATGGCTGCCAAGGCATTTGCCTTTACACTGCATCTCTGTTAAGTACGAAAGCCTGTGGCTTGATGTGTGGCAAAGCTGCACAGGGGGGTGGATTTTGACAGCTTGGTGGGCCCACGGACTTAACAGAGGCTGGGATCAGCTGGCAGACACAACCCCATGGTGAGGCGTTTATAAATGAATTTGATTTCCCTCTGGGGATAAGAAAAAGCTTGGTCCCTGCCCTAAAGAGAGGGAAAGGGATGTGGTCAGACAGTTTTGATTGGGTATCAGCTTCTATATATATATGAGAATGCTTCAAAAAGTACATAGAAAATGGACTTAAAAGGTAAGTTTATGTTGATGCAAAAATTTTCAAATCTATGTGTAGTTTTTTTATAATATGCATTTACATGGACTTTTTGAAAGCCTCTTTAATTATAAATATAATATGCAGTTATTTATATATGTAGTTATATAATCATGTGTATGTATGTATGTATGTATATATGTTATTTGAATACACTCATATGCACCACAAATATTGACACATATTCGCTCATACTTGTTTTTTTCTCTTTTTTCTCTGTGCTTTGACCACTGTCGAAAAAAATTTAACTGAATTTACTTAAAAAAAAAAGTGGTAGCATTTATTGTTAAATTCTTAACTCTGTACCTGGAATTCCTAAAGATTATTTGCCCAATTAATTTACATAATGAATTTAACGATCCAAGATTACTGAGCATCAGATGTGTACCTTGTGGTAAAGGTGGTTGTCAACAATGTTGGCCTGAAGACTAATTAGAGCAAATGTAATTCATTCAGGATACAAAGACTAGGCTGCCCTGGAAAACACACAGTATACAGAATTGAAATCACTGGAAGACTTAGAAATAGTTTATCAAGCAGATAAGTGAGAGAATTGCCTACAGCATTCCCAGTCACAACAGAATATCACTGAAAAGACTTGGGCTTCACTTGGTGCTGAATTTGGTCTTAGGAAAGAAGGCAGATTTATGGTTAGTAATTTGTGTCCTTCAGAATTTAAAGGCAGGAGGCAGATGAAAATATAGTGTGCTCAGCAAAACCTCTGTACAGCTGACTCTTGGATAGAAACCTAAGTTTCCTCAAAACTCATGGAAAAGTCATTCAGAGCCCTTACTCCTGGATCCTTACTATGATTGTGGAGAAAATAACTTTTAAAACCTGATACATTCACTTATGCACAAAGGTATATTTTTACAGTATTGCAGAAAAGGTAAATTAGGAATATTCTTCTATTCCAAATGACCTGGTATTATTTTATTTTGTCATAAATTGTGTGTATCCCTATGTGATTGAAACCCTACCAGGGTTTGAAGTTACAACCACAGCTAATGTATTTGAAAAAATAAAAAGCTTTTTGTCAGTATGGTTTCTGCTTCAAACTGTGCAAGACACACTTATTCTCCAAGATAAAGGTCTTTTTTTTTTTTTTAAAACAAAAACCTTAAAAGACTAAGCAGGAAATAACACACATTCATAGAGACATGTTAGTCAAAAAGGAATAAGTGAATGCAAGTGCAAAAGGGAATATATTTTAAATTAAAGAATTTTGACAAGCTAGCTAAAGAACAAAGGGCTGTATTCTATATTACCTATTTTCCCAGGGGTTCAGGACTCTCAAATATTTCAATGGGAGGGCTTCTCACAGGAGGGAGGCCAGGAGCTGAAGAAATGTGGATCAAAGCCATCAGCTTAAAGCATCTCAATCTGCCTTCGATAGGCCAGCTGTTCTCCAAGTTGCACTGCCTTCTACAGCTAGGCCTGCTCTTTCTGAAACAGCAGTGGCAAGACAGTTAAAACCTTAGCTTGTGTAACAGGGTTTGGCTTAAAATGCTTTCTCAGGTTTTTTTCCCCCCCTATATTTCCACCACTGTTTGATGGGAGTGTAATGAGTTGAGTGGTTAATAGTGGGCTTCTTGGTTGATGGGAAAGAGGGAGGCAATATACAAATGACTGCTTCTTGGCTGAATAGCATTAAGAAGACACTTAGAACAAAGTGTGGCCTTGGCCTCTCTGCTCACAGTGAACCCCAGAAAATAACCCAAGATTTCATCAGTTTTGGGGTTCACATCCAACCTTAGTTTGCAGCAAGTTGATTTCAGACACCCTGTACTCTTTGGACCTCAATTTTTCCTCATAAAATGGGTGAATACTACCCACTTCAGGAAATCTGGATGCGAATTTAGTGAAAAAAAGTGTATGTGAGAGGGAAAACAAATTATCTGGTCCTTAAGAATCATGAAATTACATATACACCCATTTTTCCTAAGGGTTCTGTTTCCGTGGTTTCCAAACTGTATCACCTTCGAGCTCTAGCACTTGTTAGCTGTGTGATATTGGGAAAGTTCTTTTCATCTTTCTGAATTTTATTTGGTTCATTGCTTAAATTTTAGTAGTTCTTCCCTCAAAGATTTATTAAAAAATCAACTAAATAAGTTAATCAAATAACCATTTAATATAGACCCTACAAAACTACTAAAAAGGCAAACCAAACCAAACCAGAACAAAAACCTATCTCATGTAATTGTGCCTGAGCTTCTTACCAGTTCCCAAGCTCTCAGTTCCTCTGGAACCAAGTCTTCTCTGCGCATCCTCTGGTAAACAGACTACTCCCCAGGGTATGCATTGTGGAGCAGCTCCTTTGTCCCCCTTCAGCATTTGAAAACATTAGAATCTGCTGTGAATTTGCGTGCAGCATCACAATGCTCTTCACTCCCATATCAAACTCCTTCCCATGGGATCCTTCTAGTTTTGTTTCCTGTGCGAAAATACAAATGGCAGTTTTTAAATTAAATTGAATAGTATTTTATAATTCTGGTGCACTAATATAGACAACTATGTACAAAACAATTGGTAGATAGGTTCTGCAGTTGGATTCTGTAGTTTTGGAGTGAGTTTATATTGCTTATGTGCTCATAAGGAGCAATAAAAAATGTAAGTATAAACTCAGTTGGAACATGCCTTTCTTTACTTTCTGCTTTCTCTCGTGAAACACCTCAGAACCAATGCATTAAATAAACCAAAAGATTTGTTGTGTAAGACTCATCAACAAAAGATTAACATGTAAATCCTCATAGAATGAAGGGCAACACCTGGTCACTAGTACCCACACCAACTGCCATCTTTGCCTAATCTCCTGTCAAGAAACTGTTTATTCCTAGAGAGGCAATGATGGCAAAGTCACCTTTGAGGAACTTTTCATAGTTTCATTTCTCATGGTATTGGTGAGTCCCAAAGTTTCTCGATAGTGGTTTGGGACAGAGCAGATGAAGTCAACTGCTTGTGACCCCCAGAATGGATTATGAAATGTATGTTGCACTTGTTTGAAAACAAATTGCAGCTCTGTTAAGTTCTCTTATTTGATAACTGTAAAAACTTCAAAAAAACCTCTGAATTTCTTTGGGATGCAGTTTGCTAATCTGTAAATTATGTATGATAATAGCAGTCTGTCCACATTGCATGGTGGTTATAAGTGATTCAAATGAGAGAAGCATTTGAGGTACCAAGCTGCAAAATTGCAAGAGGTTTATCATTTATATGGTGTATTGATTTCATGCTTATGCTTGTTTGTTATAATTATGTTGGTATCTTACATGGATGATTCATGTGTGTATAAAACATAGGACCATAATGAATCATTAACTTATAATTCTTAGATATACCTGCATAGACTTTTATGCGTTGTTTGGGATCTAGCAGCATGAAATGGCCTATCCAAATGAAAGTTATCTTATTTTTATCACTGGGAAAGCTTCCAGGACATTATCAACACGTGCTAAAGTTTCCTACATAGAATGTAATACTGAAACCTCTGCTACTTTATGCTTGGACTCACAGCTTCCATATGATTTGCCTCTCAGTTATAAAAAAGCCACAGAACTTGTCAGCCAAATTCCAAAGTGACATTCAGCAGTGGATATTTGGATTCAGCTTTGGTTTTGCTTTCAGACTGTACAAAAACTTCAGAAAGGCTGAACTTGTGTGTGCTCGCCCTCACCTCACTGGTTTTCCTCTTCTAGCACTTAACTAATATGTTGGTCTTAAAATCACTTAGACACACGTTCACATACACACCTTCAATGGGATTCTTAAGCTATTGCTTCCCACATGTAGCTCAAAGATCAATTTAACTGTACGGCTCTGCCCTTGGTTATCATCTCTCTTGAAGCCATGTGGAATACTCATCTTCCCTAAGCCTGGTCTGTAGTATTTCTAAAATACTTTCCAAGCCCAGAGTCAGGGTGTCTAATGCCTTGCAGCAGCTGAGCTGGTAGCACACATGATATCTTAAATGTAACAATCAAAGGAGCAAGCTGGATCTTGGTATTTCCGCTGGCTTGCAGATGTGCTGTGTCCAGATCCAAAACCTGCAATGTCAATTTTAGACAAAAGAAGCTTAAAACCAAATAGTCTCCTGCCTTGTGTCAACAACTGGGCTAGGGCAACGGAATGCTCCCTGATAGGGTACTGCATGTATTATATGTCAGTTACCTGACTCCTACAATAATTTTTTGGGGTGTGTGTGTCTATGAGCAATCCTGCTCAAGATTTATGTAATGGAGGGCATTGTTTTAATAATCTACACCATGTGGAGCTCTCCAGGTGCTAAGCTTTGATCTTCCTGCCCTCTGGTGCATTAAGTTTTCTAATACTCATTGACAATGATGGTTGTGATTTAGAGCACTTTTCCTTCACCACAGAGAAAGAAACACAAAAGATTGAGACAACTCTACCTTGAACCAGAGACCCTCAGTTCCTTCCCTTATTTGGTCTCAGTTTGGTATAAAATTCACCCTGATTCTGTTGAGCAGAATTTAATCGACACTCCAAGGAGTGAAAGAATATCTTTCTGAAACATTTTATGGCACATTAGATTATTGTTGGAACTGCCAGGCTTGGCTGACTGGGGAGCTTGGCCTTGGTTGCAGTAGTGTATGAAGATGGAAAGTAAGAGATTTTCCATTTCTCTTTACTTTAAGGAGAAGGAGATGGAGGGAGCAAAAAGCCATATAGACATACTAAAATCCAGGTCCATCATGACACTAAAAGCATTAAGAACAAAATGATAAAATTTTCTAATAGAAAAGAATAATAATAAAGCAAACTTGTTATATTTCAGGAAATAGTATAAATAAATATTAAGCAGGATAAAGGCAATATTATAAATACTGGTTAAGGATAGAGACCCTGTTGTCAGATTCCCTGGTCCAAAACCTGTTTCTGCTACTCATCAGTGTCCCATTCCCTCTCTGTAAAATGGAGATATGGACTCGTATCCTAAGTGCTATAAAAGTATTTCCTAATACTTTACCCAAGTCCTTTGGCTACAGTACCTGGAATTTGCAGCATGATTAATTTTTTGTTCTTATCCTCACCACTGTTATTAAATGGTGTGACATATTGGAACTTTCTGGATTGGCAGAGATCAAGAAAGGGTTTCTACAAGGTACATAAACAGCAAGCTCTTGATTGGGGGAAAAGAATGAGTTCTGACTACATAGATTTGTTTTTGTCTGTTATCCACAGTGCTTGGGCCCACAAGTATTTCAGATGTTACATTTTTTGGGAGGTTTTGGAATATTTATAGATCTCTAATGAGATATATTGGTGTTGGAATCCAAATCAAGACAGAAGATTCATTTATATTTCTTTTTTTTTTTTTTTTTTTTTTTTTGACAGGCAGAGTGGACAGTGAGAGAGAGAGACAGAGAGAAAGGTCTTCCTTTGCCGTTGGTTCACCCTCCAATGGCCGCCGCGGCCGGCGCGCTGCGGCCGGCGCACCGCGCTGATCCGATGGCAGGAGCCAGGAGCCAGGTGCTTTTCCTGGTCTCCCATGGGGTGCAGGGCCCAAGCACCTGGGCCATCCTCCACTGCACTCCCTGGCCACAGCAGAGGGCTGGCCTGGAAGAGGGGCAACCGGGACAGAATCCGGCGCCCCGACCGGGACTAGAACCCGGTGTGCCGGCGCCGCTAGGCGGAGGATTAGCCTAGTGAGCCGCGGCGCCGGCCTCATTTATATTTCATATGTACTTTAGTCACATAGCCTCAGGGTAATTTCCTACAGTATTTTTAGTACCCCTGTGTTTTGACCATTACTTATCACATGAGATCAGGCATAGAATTTTCCACCTTTGGTGTTTTGTTTTTACCCAAAAACTTTTGGATTTCAGATTTGTATATTAAAGATACTAAATCTGTGTCACCAGAAGAAGACATTAGGAAAAGGCAGTGATGCACTGGGATCATGGAATCCCTGTGGCTCTGTAAGGCCATCTCTATCTTCTCTACTGCAGAGGAGGGGGACTCCCTGTCGTTCACACTTCTTCATGTTAGAATATTCAAGTGTGCTGTTGCCTTAATGTTACCATAGGTTAGTTTTGATGCGTCTGAAATTTCATATAATTGGAATCATATGCTGGATGTTCTTTTGTGTCTTTTTTTTTTTTTTTTTTTGACAGGTAGAGTTGCAGTGAGGGAGAGACACAAAGAGACAGGTCTTCCTTCCGTTGGTTCACTCCCCAAATGGCCACTACGGCCAGAGCTGCGCCAATCCGAAGCCAGGAGATGGGTACCTCCTCCTGGTCTCCTACGTGGGTGCAGGGGCCCGAGCACCTGGGCCATCCTCCACTGCCCTCCTAGGCCACACCTGGGAGCTTGACTGGAAGAGGAGCAACCAGGACCAGAACCCGGCACCCATATGGGATGCTGGTGCCGCAGGTGGAAGATTAACCAAGTGAGCCATGGTGCTGGCCCATCTTTTGTTTTGTTTTGTTTTGTTTTGTTTTTTAACTCAAAAGCAAATCTCAGATTTATGCATGCTTCTGAGTTTAGCAGCAGTTCATTCTTTTGCACTGCTGTGTAGGATTTCATTGTCAGAGTGCCAGTGTACTCATTCTATTGTTTTCAGTTTTTGGATTCTGTAAATAAAACCTGAACATTTAATTTTTAAAAGACATTTTAGTAGTATCCTCTGTCAACATTTTTGTGATGAAACACAAATATGTTTTTATATATGCACTAATTTTTCCTCTTGTTCATACTCAAAATGAATTAAAAAAAAACTGATGTTCTCGAATCCTTTTTTTGAATTTTTACTGGATAATAAAGTAGATTGTCTTTTAAAGATGGATTTTGGGATGGGCATTTGGTGCAGTGGTTAAGTTGCTGCTTGGGACAGCTGCATCTCATATCGGGTTGCTTGGTTCATATCTTGGCTCTTCCACTTCCCATCCAGCTTCCTGCTTATGTACATCCTGAATGGCAGCAGATGATGTCTCATGTACTTGTGTCCCTGCAACCCACATGGAAGACTAATATGCAGTTCCTGGCTTCTGCCTTCAGCCTAGTCCAGCCTAGACTGTTGCATGCATTTAGGGAATGAATTATCAGATGGAAGATCTTTCTCTGATTGCCTCTCAGTTTTTCAAATAAAATGAAGTAAATTTCATTACTTGGGTGAGTTCAACTCCTTTTATTAATAACTATAGCTGAACAGTAATTAATGATGATCAAGTGAGATTCTTATTTTGTAAGACTGTTGGGTGGGGGCCGGCACCGTGGCTTATTTGGTTAATCCTCCGCCTGCGGTGCCAGCATCCCATATGGGCTCCAGGTTCTAGTCCTGGTTGCTCCTCTTCCAGTCCAGCTCTCTGCTGTGGCCTGGGAAGGCAGTGGAGGATGGCCCAAGTGCTTGGGCCCTGCACCCATGTGGGTGCCAAGGAAGAAGCACCTGGCTCCTGGCCTCAGATCGGCACAGCTCCAGCAGTGGTGGCCATTTGGGGAGTGAACCAATGGAAGGAAGACCTCTCTCTCTCTCTCTCTCTCTCTCTCTCTGTCTAATAAAAAAAAAAGACTGTTGGGTTATTGCATTGGTCATTTGGTCTAGTTAAAAAAGAACAAAGAGAGAAATGCTGAGATAGTGAAAGATTCCTGCTTCTAAACTAGTGTACGTAGAAGGCAGGCTCCTATATCTGTATTCACTTTGAGGAGACAAGTGTGAGATGCTGTAAACACTGCTCCATTGCTAGAAACAGGTGTTCTGGGATTCCACTCCTTGCTCATATAATGGGAGGCAGAAGTCAAGAGGTAATTTACCCTCAGAGTATAAGCGACAGGGCATGCCTTACTCTCAGATAACCTGCGCTTGTCCTGCAGTCCTCATCAATACCCAGTGCTAGGTACTTAGGGCAACACAGTAGGTAGTAAATGGTGTGGTTGAGGAGACTAAAGGTTAGGGCAAAGCAGTCCCATTTCCCTCTACAGAATTCATAGAAATGGAAAAACAACCTTATGAGACTTTGTGGTACTTGGATATAGGCCAAAGGAAAGGAAGCAGAGCAAAGTGGCAGAAAATCCTATTTTTTTCTCTTTAGAAAAACTTGCCTGCTGGGAATGCATTAAAGTAGTGTGAACCACTATTTCGATTGGTCCAGGAATGAGGTTTTTCTATAGGCGTGGACTTTTAGTGCTAAAACCTGGGCAGACCAGGCACTCTAGGTAACAAAGCAGGTTTAACAGGTTGTTCTGGTTTTAGATTATATTGTAGAGGGTTATAGAGTTTGTCAGTAGATGACCAGCCCCACTTCCTTTTAATGCAGAATTATGGTTATTAGTAGACACTAATACTAATGAAGTGGGGCTGTTCTGTTGAAAGCAGGATGGGTGTGTGGTGTTCCAGGAAGTCTCCCTTTAGCCTAAGCTCTCCATTTTGTAGATAGACAGATGGAGGTTGGGAGATCTGAGGGACTTGGGTAACTCCAGCTAGTCTAAGACAGTTCTGGGACTGAATCTTTCATCTTGTTTTGTGAATTGTTCTCAGCTCACTACCACTGTCCCTCAAAGCATGGGCAGGGCTTCCTCCCTTGGCCCTGTGAGCATCTCTCTGGGTACTTGTCAGAAATACTCCTCAGGGGATCTTGTTCCAAGTCTGCTGCTTCAGACTGTCTTGGAGTAGGGCCCAGGTATCTGCTTTTTAACAAGTTCTCATGTAGTTCTTTTGAACATATGACCACTTAGGTCTTACCATGACTGTCAGGACTCCTACTTGGCAGGTGCTGAAAGCCACTTACTCCTGTAATCTTATGTACAATATTATTTTCAGTCTTATGTATAATTTGAGAAATCTGAATTTACTGAAGGTTACTGAATATGTTAATAAGAAGGGCTAATAGAGGCAGGCCTTATAGACCAACTCTTTCTCTGTACGGTTGTGTCCATAATCGCTGCACTGGAACTGAGTTCTTGCCTGTCTGCTGAGAAGAGTGTCTTACCGGTGCTGGCCTAGGCCAGTTGTAAGATTCAGTCTCTTATATTATTGTTTTTTCTGTCACCATGCTACTGATGTTCTTCTTGAATGGTCACAGTTGGGCCTTCTGCGATTGGTTGAGAAGTCCTGCCTTTTTGTTCTGCAGGCTTTCATTCCTTTCCTGTTGACCCTGGTAGGTCCTGTGATGATGCCAGCAGCGTAAATCATCATGGCCTGGCATATATGACTTTCTCAATCTTTTCTTTAACTCTTTCAGAAACATCCTCTTGTTTAGTATCCTATGGTTTGCTTTGTCTTTGAGAAAGTTTGGGGAAACCAGGAGATTCAAGTGAGGATACCTTGCCTTGTAATGCCAGATCTTCATATTTTCCCATGAAAATAATCTAATGCTATGGTTTCAGGATACCTGGTATAAGTATTAATTAATATCAACCCTAGTGATAATCTGTTCTACCTTATCTTCTTTTGAGTTAAACATTTTTTTGGAATTAAAATTATTGCAGCTTTGTGTGGGTTTTGTTTCGGTTTCTTTCTAGGGCACCTGAATAATACTTTATTCTGTCCTCATCTATAAATCCTTTCTTATATTTATGCCCCAGCCCATGAAATACAACCAAACTCATAGTCTGTATTATTCCAGAGCATCAGAAACTGGAAGAAAATCACATATCCTTAGAGGAATAATGCTCATCTGCCTTCATCAGATTGAGTGGATCTCCTGGCAAGCTTCCAAGCTTGAGTGTGGCCCCAATGTGGTCTTTTCTACCATGATTCTGCTTTTTAATCATTAGCCCTGACCTACTATTCAGACTTGGCCTAGAATTATCATCTGGATCTGATATGGTTTTCAGTGGCCTGCCAGGGGTGAGGTTGGTCTTTTTCTGAGGTTCTTGAAGACATTCAGTGTTTATGGTAGCAGATTGAGCCATTAGGATTATTTAGCCACGTCTTGCTAAAACAGTTACGTCTACATGAATCCTAACTATATGCTTCTGAAATCTCATATTTCTACATTGTTTAGCTTTTCCAGTTGAATTGAAGAAAACAGCCTATGTTTCCTCCCTGATTAGGAATGTGTAGTCCTAGGTACAATTCACAGGCCCGTATGGATTAGGTCATGCTTATTGCTGTAGCAAAAATAGGATTCCTCCAGGTGGTGGAGAAGAGGGAAGAAAGGGCAGGGGGAGAATAGATTTCATACTGATGAGTTCTTCAGGGACATTTGGCTGGAACACTGGACATACAAGGACCTTGTCAATACATGGTGGCCTAGAGTCAGGCTGAGAGTGGAGATCTCTCTCCTGAAAAGGGGGAGAGCAGTATTCTTCTACAGCAGAATGGCTGTGGGCAGATGCAGACCCACCATGTGCCTTGCCTGGTAGGATTCTGCCCAGACCACTGAGCAAGCCCAGGTTTCTCTCACTGTGACTATGTCTCTAGAGCTAACTATTCCTGATGAGACCAACCCACCCTGTGGGAACTTTCTCTCCAAGCTGCTCCCTTCTTTGCCATGTGACTTGACAAATAGGTCAGCTTTTGTTATTTACTGAACAAATCACTGTAAGACTTAGCAGCACCCAATAACAAACTTTCTTATTTTATTTTATTTATTTATTTTATCATGTTTGCAGGTCTGTGGGATGGCTAGGGTAATTCTGCTCCATAAGTTTCTTCTGGGGCCCAGGCTAGATGGGTGGCAACTGACAAGAGTTATGGAAACAGTTATGGCTCTTGTAGTCCAAGGCTCAGACCTAATCCATCACTCTCACCCACATTCTGTTGACAAAAGCAAGTGACAAACTAACATTAGTGCAGATGGGAAATAACTGCCCAAGTAGGTGTAGGATGGAGTTATTTGCTGGATAATAATTTACCACACTTGTTTGCTGGAGCTACCTCCCCTTTGGTCTCTTCATTGACAGAGCTCAGATTCTGACACTGACCCTTCTGGGATTCCCAGTGTATTGATGCAGTGTTTCCAGCAAAATACATGCCTAGGGTTTAGACACATCTCTGTGTTTCTGACAGATTGGAGAGGAGAGGAGGCTTGCCAGAAATACACCTACAATGAATATTACATGAGAGACTTTAGTGTCCTCTGAATTTTCAGTTTTAGTAAAATTGGAGGCTTGCATAAGAAACTATAGCTCTGAAAGGAATAGCAACTATAGCCCCAGCTCAGACTTTTATGTCTGAAGTTGATGTTCAATACTTGGATTGCATTTCTACCTATTTGAGTACTGCAACAGACCTAACACTGCCCCACTCTCTGTAAAGATGATTTCACAACTTCACTTCTCCCCTTAGAGTGGTACTATAATAGTGAAGAAATGGAAATCCAGGGGTATTATATAACTTGCCCAAACTAACAAAACTAACTCAGTAAGGACGTAGGAATAAATTCTAGGGGTGAGACACCAGATCCAACATTTTTAACCTCTACTGTCTTTGATCAGAATATATTCTATCCTAACAGAAATGGATTCTAGACTTTAAGGTCTGTTTTCCCTTCAATGAAAATGAATTCAGAAGAGGCTTGGGCAGGTTTTTGATACAGTGGGTTAAATTACTAGCTGGGATAACCAGATCCCATATCAGAATGCTTGGGACATAATCCCAGCTCTTGCTTCTGATCCAGGTTCCTACTAATGCCCACCCTGGGAGGTAACAATTACTGAAGTCCCTGCAATACACGTTGAAGACAGAGATGGTGTTCTAGGCTCCTGGCTCTGCCTAGCCCAACTTTGGCAGTTGCAGGCATCTGGGAAGTGAACCAGCAGGTGGAAGATTCATTCTCTCTCTTTCTTTCTCACTTTCTCTTTCTCTTATTCTGCCTTTCAAAAAATGCAAATAAATAAACAGACATTACATTATACCAATAACCACGATTTTGCTGGCTGGCTCTCCACTGACAAGTGCAGTAACTGGAAACCACGGCAGCTAACCCTCTCCCACTGCTGCTTAGTTCTGGAAGTACTCAGGAAACATTACAAACCTGCTCATAAAGAAGCCTTTGTCAGTTTCTGTTAGGATAGAATATATTCTGATCAAAGAGAGTAGAGGTTAAAAATGTTGGATCTGGTGTCTAACCCCTAGAATTTATTCCTACGTCCTTACTGAGTTAGTTTTGTTAGTTTGGGCAAGTTATATAATCCCCCTGGATTTCCATTTCTTCACTGGAGAGCTATTATAGTACCACTCTAAGGGGAGAAGTGAAGTTGTGAAATCATCACTACAGAGAGTGGGGCAGTGTATTGTTCAGAAAAACAGGAGAATTCCTTGACAGCTTTGAGGGACATAAGTACCTCTCTTTAAAAGATTGGGAAATGCACAGCTTCTTAATGGAAGAACTATGGTTGTCTAGATTGAATTTTTTTCTTTTTTTAACTTTTATTTAATGAATATAAATTTCCAAAGTACAGTTTATGGATTACAATAGCTTCCCCCCTCCCCCATAATTTCCCTCCCACCTGCAACCCTCCCCTCTCCCACTCCCTCTCCCCTTCTGTTCATATCAAGGTTCATTTTCAATTATCTTTATATACAGGATTTTTTTTTTTAAATAAAGCAGGGAACCACTTCCTCAAAGAAAGGGAGGCACCCAGTATAGTAAAGGTTAAATGGAAGTTGCTGTAGTTGAGGGAATGTGGGCAGGGTAGCTGTCCTCTCTGACATAATAATGCTACACAACAAATAACCCCAGAACTCAGAGACTTTATTCAACTCTTTTCTCTTGTTCGTGGTTCTGTAAGTTGGTGGGGTGACTCTGATGCATACTATGGATATGTAGATCATCTTGGTGGTTTTGCCCTTGTATTTCATGTTGGGACATAGCCTGCCAAAGCTAGGTTTTCATGGTCATGGCAGAAGTACATTTAAATTATCCAGTCGTGAATTTCATGCTAACATCTAATTTACCAAAGCAAGTCACATGGTTAAGATCAAAGTCAAAGGGCAGGGAATTACTTCTGACATGAGGTCATGGTAAGGATGTCCATGTCTGCTACTGCAACATAAGTGAAACCACCAATGTAATCCACCACACTGCCCATGTAGCATAGTGCAATTGCAAAAGAAGAAAGGGAATTCTCTTCCTCTTTGCCAGGACTACCTCTCAATTTCTGCACATTGAGGAATCTAGACTTGCTTTGGCACTCAGAGGCTTCCATGCATCAGAGGTAGCACCTTGTGGATATGAGAGCCATGACCAATAAGGTTGATGGTAGTTGTAGGAGAAACTGGATGGTGTGTTGTGGAAATTGTGGCCAGTTCCTCCAAGCAGTTTAGTGTTTTGGAGTTGCTAGTTCAGGAGGCAGTGATAACAGAAGGTAGACCAGGAGAGAAGGGAAGGACCAGTAGTTAACAGGTCTTACATGATTTATGAAACATTCTTTAGAGACTCTTGGAAACAGCTAGCAGCTGGAGTTGGTTTATTGTTATTAATAAAATACCATCTTTTTGGCTAGTGCCGCGGCTCACTTGGCTAATCCTCTGCCTGTGGTGCTGGCACCCCGGGTTCTAGTCCCAGTCGGGGCGCCGGTTCTGTCCCGGTTGCCCCTCTTCCAGGCCAGCTCTCTGCTGTGGCCAGGGAGTGCAGTGGAGGATGGCCCAAGTGCTTGGGCCCTGCACCCCATGGGAGACCAGGATAAGTACCTGGCTCCTGCCATCAGATCAGCGTGGTGCGCCGGCCGCAGCACGCCAGCCACGGCGGCCATTGGGGGGTGAACCAATGGCAAAGGAAGACCTTTCTCTCTCTCTCTCTCTCACTGTCCACTCTGCCTGTAAAAAAAAAAAAAAAAAAAAAAAAAAAGAATACTGGCTGTTTTCTCTTTTGCTTCTTTGTCAACCTGAAAACTAATTAATGTGGTTAAGAAGGAATAAAACCTGGGAAGTGGAAGAACTGCGAGCATGTTTGGCTGCTCCAGGTAGCTGTGTCTGTGATGACCTAGTGTAGAAAGAGATTCTGAGGGTAAGATCTAGTGTTTCTACTGCATGTAGACAAGTCTAATACTTAGCTAAATTTGGGATCCTGGCGTACACATTCTATGTTTTACTACATGAATTTTCACAGGAGCATATAGTCAGGGATTTATCTGCCATTAAATAAGGACAACAGTAGAATAGAAATTTTATCCTATAGTTCTACTCTAATAAGCCCATCTGGAGAGCTGATAAAATCTTGAGTATAGGAGTGTGTGTTTAGCCTAACAGTTAAGACACTGGTTAAGATGCCTGCATCCCACACTAGGATACTTAGTTTGATACCTGGCTCCTTTTCATGACTCCAGCTTCTAGCTAATGCATACCCTAGGAGGAGGCAGATGATGGTTCAAATAGTTGGTTCTTTTCTACCCACGTGTAAGACCTGAACTGAGTTTCTAGTTCTCAGCTTTGACTTGGTCAAGCCCTGGCCATTGCAGAGATTTGGGAAATGAACAGTGAATGGTTTCTTTCTGTCTCCCTCTTGCTTTCCCTGCTTCCCAAATAAGAAAACTAATAAAGAAAAAAAAAAAAACCTTTGATGATCTGTCCCAAGTGTGAGTTTAAAGGTGGCCTATGTAAATATGCATTCTATGCTCAGTGTTTAACTTTTAGGGAGGTGGAAGCCAAAGGAGCTCTCAGATTGTTTCTACAATAACACCCAGATCAGCTGTCAAATCTCTCAGGAGAAAACTGGATAGACAGGTTATTTGATTTGTTATGTGTAACCAGCCAAAACAGTGATAACCACCATCAACAAAGTTTAAAGATTGAGTTTCAAACTTTACATCTTTTATATGCAAACCACTATAAGCAAAATGAGTTTTAAAAGCTGTAAATTAAAAATGCCATTTCTGGGGCTAGTGCTGTGGCACAGCAGGTTAAAACCCTGGCCTGAAGCGTCGGCATCCCATATGGGCACTGGTTCTAGTCCTGGCTGCTCCTCTTCTGATCTGGCTCTCTGCCATGGCCTGGGAAAGCAATACAAGATGGCTGAAGTCCTTGAGCTCCTGCAGCCCCATGGGAGACCCAGAGGACTCTCCTGGCTCCTGGCTTCGGATTGGCGCAGCTCCGGCCATCTGGAGAGTGAACCAGCGGATGCAAGACCTCTCTCGCTGTCTCTGCCTCTCTCTGTAACTCTGTCTTTTAAATAAATAAAATACATCTTAAAAAAAATGCCATTTCTTTCGCAAGCCCTTAAAACCTGTGAGAAAGAAATCAGTCAGATTGTCTCCTATTGAGAATTCCAGGTTTCTTCAGGAACCTTAAAGCTCCAAAAGAAATTAAAGCAGAAGCTGAAAATGTGATTTTAGATTTGTGATTTACTGCCTGTCAGGAGTCAGGATCTACATTGTTGTTTATGTGCTCTTGTGATATATGCCTTCACCCAAATCTTTCCTCTAACAGCTGGGTTCAGATCCAGTCACTATGCTGGTCCTTTGCATCCAGGCTTTTCTGGAATGTTATCCCTGCTTTGATCCTGACTGCCCCCTGACTGGTGGTCTGGTCATCAGGAACTACCTTGGATGCTTATGCATTCTGATGGCAACAGGCAGGTTCTCAGGAGGGATCAAGACTCCTCAGAGTGTCCATAGTGGAGGTGTGTTTAAAATTAAAATTAATTATCACAACATTTTGCTGTCAATTAGTCTTCATAGGAAATAAAGACCCTAGAATTTCATGAAACTGGGATTTGGACATCATTGATCCATCTGAGAAGACTAGGAATGATTATTTCTATAGTGAAACATGTAAGCTGTGGTCAGTGATGAACTTGGTCAACCTAGAAATCTGTGGTTCCAGCTTACCTCAGGGGAGACCTGAGGCTGTATCTGGGATCTAGCTTTTATGAAAGTTCATCAGAAAGTTCATGGAAGATAAATATTCTGAAACAACTATGCATTGATTTCAGAACTTCTTTGCACATGAACAAACTTACTTTTAGTTTCATTTTCCATTAACGTTTTGAAGTGCTTTTTTTTTTTCTCTGTGGAAATACCAATGATGGTTTTGGGATTGTGGCTGTATCCTGAGTCTGCGCAATACCTTGATGTTCTCTGTCATAGTGTTTTCGGGAGGCATACAGGATAAGATTGATCAGGTTTGTGAGCTGGAAGACCACACCACTTGTGTGACCTCATGCCCTTACCTGACCTCACCTGTGTGCCCACTTGACAGTCAGGCTAATTAAGCATTCCCCTTTGAAAGTGGATTAAAGGCCTGGGACACAGTGGGCCCAGCCCTTTTGCCCTTTTTTCCTTTGCCCTTCTTCTTGGCTGCCCTGAATCCCCTTGCTGCCCTGCATCTTCAGGGCATGTGGCCTTTAGGCCACCTGTGTCATGCTTTTTGGCCTGCATGCTCCTCTATGTGGCTGGCTCCTGGTGCTTGATATGAATCCAGATTTCTCTCTCTCTTTTAGATAGGCCCCTCACGCTCCTATACATTTCTCTCACTAAATAAAACCTTAAAAATTACCTGCTACTTGGTGTATTTGTGTGCCAAAACTCAGAATTTTTCTCTGAATTCTTGGCAAGAACCCACAAGGCTTATTAATATTGCAAATTTATTAATAAGCAAGCCAGTAACACAATTTGCACACCAGATGAGACCTTTAAGGGGCATGTTACCCATATTAATACAACACTCCCACCCATGAGAACAGGCAAACTAAGCATGGGGTCAAGGGAGAGCCTAAGGCATCTTTACTGTACCTCTGTGGCCAGTTAAGAATGTCATTTTTCTGCATATGGAGAGAAATACACAACCCTGTAGCTGCAACTAGTAATGTGACAGTGACACTGCCCTTTGGGAGAAGGACTAAAGAATAACCAGAGCTGTCCAGTTTTTTACCTGTCATGACTGGTTGAAGCTGACCATTGTCTGGGGGGTAGGAGACAGAACAGTGGCCAGTACGGCCATCAAGACAGCAGGAATAATTATTGGGAAACAAGTGGAACCCAGAAATCACTAGTCTTCTTCATTCTAGTGGGAGTCATCAATTAGGGAGAAAAGAAAAAGGTGACTGTTTTGGGTGTTGGTGGGTGAGACAGGCTGTCGTGTTTCCTGAAGATAGGGTGGGAATGAGTTGAAACATTATTGCAACTAGGGAATCTGGGAGTTCAGGCATTTGATTCGGACTACTTGCAAATAATCAGAAATATCTAGTAACTTCTGCTTGCCTGCAAACACCAGATTCTCAGATTCAGACACTGGGGGCAGGAGGAGAATTTCAGTTACATGAGTGCACTTTAGAAAGTTTGTGAAAAATGGAACTAAAAGATGAGTGTATTTTGGTGCAAAAAACTGGAAGTACATTCATCTGAATAGATTTCAAAACATTCATGAAAAGTGTGTATTATGAAGAAAATAAGCATGAAGTTCACATTTTTTGCATCAAAATTTACTTCTCTTTTAATTCTATGTTTCCACAGACTTTAAAAAGTACCCTTTTATGTTTATGGGGTATAGATAATTTTTACTTACATGTCTTTATTAATTTAGGATTTAAAAATATTTGAGAAACAGATATGGAGCTCTCATCTTCTAGTTCACTCCCACAATGCCTGCAGTGATGGGACTGTGCTGGGTTGACCAAACACCAGAGCCAAGAACTCATTTCAGGTATCCCATGAAGATGGCAGAAACTCAATTTTTGACCCATCCTCAGTGCCTCCCAGAGTCTGCATTAGCAAGAAGCAGGAGTCAGGAGCTGGAGCTGGGTATCAAACTCAGGTGTTCCAGTTTGTGATATGATCTCTTAATTGCTAGGCTAAACACCAGTACATTTTAAAATTTAACATTCACTAAGTATTTTATTTGAGTCTCTGAACTAGGTGGTGAGGATAAAAAGCCTGCACTGAAACAAGTCCTGGTGGCTGGCTTGAGGTATCCCATGGCCTAGTGAAGGAAGGAAACAGGCTCATAAGCTTGTTGATCACTAGAGCATAATGATTTTTCTAAAGAAAGTGTTGTTCAAGTAGAGTAGTGGGAACTCCTAACTGTACCAGGGGAGCAGAATGGTATTTGTGATGTATTTAGGAGGATGAATAATAGTTCTTCTGATTCAAATGATTAAGGAGATCCTTTTAAATACTGATAATGCAGAGCAAATGCTCCAGAATACTAGAGGGGAGCAGGTATTAGCTCAGTATTGTCAGCTTATATAAAACATGATGGTTGGGAGATGGGCCGTAGATAAAGCTTGAAGAAGAGGGAAGATCAGGAAGGGCAATGAATGACATGGTTAGGAAATCTTGAGAAGCCACTGACAAGGGTTAAGCAAGGCAATAAGGATGTGGTCTGGTGCTCACTTTGGCAGCACATATACTAAAAAAGGATGTGGTCTGAATTAAACTGTAGTTATTCCTGAATGGTATATGGCAGATCTCTTCAGGTAGAGTATCTTTTGGGTCTGGATTGTATCCCCTGCATCTGAATTACATCCTTTTTTGGGAGATCATAGTAGAACTTCCAAGGCAAGTTCATGATGATTTTAAGAAACTGGTGCAAGAGCAGTACCTTAAGGGAAGAATAAGATGCACAATGCCCTCATGAATTGGCCTCTGAGTGCTTTTCATAGCCAGCTCCATCTTCTTAGCTCCTTAAAGAAATAGGAGAATATTGGAGGAGGGATGACACCATATTCGACACCTGGGAATCTTGCTTTGTGCCAGGTGACATAGAAGGCTTGTGGGTTTGACTAAGCTTCAGAGAAAGAAAGAGATCTTCATAGTACAGTCTGTGATAAAATTTATTTTGCCTCTTCAGCTATGTGACTCAGCAGAACCTTACAGATTCCTTAAGTTTACCCAGGAATCCTTTTTGTTCTTCTTTTCAGGAACCCAACCTAAGACAGCCAGCCAATGGAGTAGGTTTTGGGCAGGCTTCTCTGACCTGAGAGTTCCAAAACACTGAGCCCCCCCAAGACACACCTGAAGCAAGAGGGTATTAAACTGTCTGTGGACACATAGTCAAACTTCCAACCAGATTATCTCCTTCTTAACATGGATCCTGGCCTCAGCAAGGAGTTACCTTTTAAACATTCAATCCCAGTAGGGTGGGGAAGAAGAGCCTGACTTCCTCCAGCAGCATCTTCTGGAATAATGTGATGGTTCCCTGTGGAGGCCCTGCTCTTCAGGCGCCTCGGGCTACTCTTGGCAGCTCAGAACAGGAGGGCAGTGGCTGGACAACACGCAACACATGGTTTTACACACCAAATTTACACACCAGATAAATTTACACACCAAAGTAATGGTTTCCATGTTGGTTTTCCATCATTAACTAAACAGGCTAGAGTTAAGTTTTTGTTGTTGTTGTTTTTTTCTCTTTGCACACTTTTATCTTCATTTTTTTAAAAACTTTTATTTATATAAAATATAAATTTCCAAAGTACAGTTTATGGATTACATTGGCTTTTTCTCTCCAGTAACTTCCCTCCCCCCCCACACCCCTCCCATCTCCCGCTCCCTCTCCCATTCCATTCACATCAAGATTCATTTTCAATTATCTTTATATACAGAAGATTGATTTAGTATATATTAAGTAAAGATTTCATCAGTTTGCACCCACACAGACACAGTGTAAAATACTGTCTCAGTACTAGTTATAGCATTAATTCACATTGGACAACACATTAAGGACAGAGATCCTACATGAGGAGTAAATACACAGTGACTCCTATTGGTGACTTAACAATTTGACACTCTTGTTTATGGCGTCAGTAATCTCCCTAGGCTCTAGTCATGAGTTGCCAAGGCTATGGAAGCCTTTTGAGTTTGCCAGCTCTGATCTTATTTAGACAAGGTCATAGTCAAAGTGGAAGTTCTCTCCTCCCTTCAGAGAAAGGTACCTCTTTCTTTGATGGCCCGTTCTTTCCACTGGGATCTCACTTGCAGAGATCTTTCATTTAGGTGTTTTTTTTTTTTTTTTTTTTTTTTTTTTTTTTTTTTTCCCTTCCCAGAGTGTCTTGGCTTTCCATGCCTAAAATACTCTCATGGGCTCTTCAGCCAGATCCGAATGCCTTAAGGGCTGATTCTGAGGCCAGAGTGCTGTTTAGGACATCTGCCATTCTGTGAGTCTGCTGCTGGAGTTAAGTTTCACACATAAAAACTGAGTGAGGTGGAGGTGGATGAGCAAAGTGAAGATTTGTAAAATCTTTTTTCCCCCTTGGACTATGTTCTCTCCCACTCCCTCCCTTTTCCCATTTCTTTCTGTCTCCTCTCCCTCCATCTCTGTCTACCTCTCATCTCCCCATCCTCTTTCCTCCCCATCTTACCTCATTTTTGGCTTGTAAACACTCCTTGGTCCTGTTTCGGTTTTTAAATACTCGTGAAAGCTTCACTACCTGGTATGTGTATGAAAAGAAAAACAGTAACATCAATAGATTTTATTGGTGTTTCCATAATTTGAAAATTACGGCTGGTGACACGGCTCCCTAGGCTAATCCTCCACCTGTGGCAACGGCACCCTGGGTTCTAGTTGCGGTCTGGGTGCTGGATTCTGTCCCAGTTGCTCCTCTTCCAGGCCAGCTCTTTGCTGTGGCCCAGGAAGGCAGTGGAGGATGGCCCAAGTGCTTGGGCCCTGCACCCGCATGGGAGACCAGGAGGAGGCGCCTGGCTTTGAATTGGCGTAGTGCGCTGGCCGTAGTGGGCATTTTGGGGGTGAACCAACGGAAGGAAGATCCCTTTCACTGTCTAACTCTGCCTGTCAAAAAAAAAAAAAAAAAAAAAAAAAAAAAAAAGGAAAAGAAAAGAAAAGAAAATTACATCTGTAAATATGTCTCTGATGTTGAAGGAAGACAAATAAAGGCTTTGCTAAATCCCTGGCCAAAGAGAGTTGGAAAGTAAGTGGGATGGCAGGTGGTGGGAGGTGAGACATTGAACCCCAGAGAGGATGGCACACCATGACCTGGGGCTGAGCACTCATCCTTCTCATTCCAGCTTAGTGACTCATCCAGGGTGGGAGGGAGACACTGCTGTGAAAACATTCCTTGTTTGTGAGAATGGATCTTGATGGGCCGGCGCTGTGGCCCACTTGGTTAATCCTCCGCCTGTGGCGCCGGTATCCCATACTGGTGCCAGGTTCTAGTCCTGGTTGCTCCTCTTCCAGTCCAGCTTTTTCTGCTATGGCCTGGGAGGGCAGTGGAGGATGGCCCAAGTGCTTGGGTGCCTGCCCCCACGTGGGTGACCAGGAAGAGGCACCTGGCTCCTGACTTTGGATTGGCGTAGCTCCAGCTGTAGTGGCCATTTGGGGGGTGAACCAATGGAAGGAAGACCTTTCTCTCTCTCTCTGTCACTGTCTAACTCTGTCAAATAAAAAAAAAAAGTTTGTTAAAAAAAAAAAAAGAAAATGGATCTTGAATTTAGTTCCTATAAGAGGTTGCCATATTTGCTGAGAACAAAGGATTTTTCCTAGTGCCTAGGTCAGGTTTTGGTGTTCTGAAACTTCACAGCTTATGTTGCTGGCTGCAACATGTTGCTCTTTTATATGATTTATAGGAAATGATGGCCTAATCAAAGTTTGAATTAGAAAGACTAGATTCTACTTTAGAAAATTACACCTTTGCAATTCCATTTCCCTGGTTAGCCAGAAGCACTAGCAAAATTATGTTCTTTCTTTTCTTTTTCCTCCTTTTTTTTTTTTTTTTCACAGACAGAATATCAGCATTGTCAGCCTTAGCAAATGAAGACCCACCTTTGTGGATGCCCGAGAGGTCTTGGGGACTTGTAGTTCCCTGTTAAGGTCTTTCAGAAATTGACCTCTTCACCTGAGTGAATTAAACAACAATTTGCATGCAGGGTTTTTTAAAGTGAGCTCTTGTGGGTGATATAGTGTGAGGTTCTGTAACCTTTGCTCATGTTTTAGACTGGTTTACTCACATTAGAGGTTTTGTTCTGGAGTTGTTCTTTAGAACTAAGCACAGACTACAGATTCTTCCTACAGGCTGTCCTTAGGTGGTTTGGGGGCAGAAGATGGGCATGTTTGGTGTCACCTAAAGCGCCCTCAGTTTCTGTCAAACACTAGTTTATTGACATGTTTTATAGTTAGGTGAACTTGACAGCTTTCCTTAGTGATGAAGCAAAACATTACATTTGCAGGTAACAAAATTATCCATAATAATTAATGTATTGCTTTTAAGATCCAAGTTTTTGAGAGTAATGCAGTTTTCAATGCTTAAGACTTTTCTGGCAATGAAACCTTCTTAAAAAATTTAATTTATAACTTTATTTGCAAGAGGGAGTAAGGAAGGAAGGTAGGAGAGAGGAAGGTGGGGGAGAGGGAGAGAGATTGAGCTCCCATTTGCTGATTCATTCTCTAGATGACCGAAACAACTGGCACTGGGCCAGGCTGAAGCCATGAGCCAGAAACTCAATCCAGGTTTCCCACATGGGTGAAAAGGCCCTAATGACTTGAGTCATTACCACAGTTTCTCAGGGTATATATTAGTGGGAGGCTGGATTCAAGAGCAGAGCTGGGACATAAACCCAGGTATTCCTATGTGGGATGCAGGTGTTCCAATTGGTGGCTTGATTTATATCTCAACACTCATGCCCAATGCAATCTCTTTATTCTCCTCCCTCCAACTCTTCTTTTTGCACATCCTTTGATGAAAGAATTTCTAAACCTCATTTTCTATTCTTAAAGGATTTTGGATAAACCATTGCTCAGCAACAGACCAAAGGGAAGACCTTTCTTTTTCTTTTTTTCTTTTTCTTTTTCTTTTTTTTTTTTTTTTGACAGGCAGAGTTAGTGAGAGAGAGACAGAGAGAAAGGTCTTCCTTTACCGTTGGTTTACCCTCCAATGGCCGCTGCGGCCAGCGCACCATGCTGATCCAAAGCCAGGAGCCAGGTGCCTCTCCTGGTCTCCCATGCAGGTGCAGGGCCCAAGGACTTGGGCCATCCTCCACTGCACTCCCGGGCCACAGCAGAGAGCTGGCCTGGAAGAGGGGCAACCGGGGCAGAATCCGGCGCCCCGACTGGGACTAGAACCCAGTGTGCTGGCGCCGCAAGGCGGAGAATTAGCCTATTGAGCCACGGCGCCGGCCAGGAAGACCTTTCTTTAGCGTCTCTGTCATTGAGAAACCAGATGAACTGTTCTTATGTGTCCCTGCCAACAAGTACAGCCCTTTTTCTGTGTCTTCCTGTCATACATACTCGGCTCCCTTATACCTGTTATTCTCACAGCCACAGTCTTTGTTAGTTATTGTGTGTCTGTATCTCAGTGCCATAATGAAGTACTCAAGGCAAACTACTAACAACGAAGAGGAGGTTTTGGAGGCTCAAAGACCAAACAGCATGGTATAGGCTTTTGCCTGGGTCCTGTGACAGATGGTGGAAGTATGAGGCAGAGGATCACAGCTTGCTATAGGAAGTCAGGGAGAGACTCAGGGCCTGTGCTCAGGTTTTGTAACAACTCACTCTCCCAATTAATCTGTGAGGACAGCACCCTATTGAACTCAGGACCCACAGTAGGCCTTACTTCCTAAAATTCCTGCCTCTAGCATCAACACACTGAGGTCCAAGCCCCCAACAATTAGACCCTGGTAAAAAAGCCCCAAGAATTCTGACTTCATGGTGAAACTGCCCCACTTAAGTTGTCCCTCAAAGTTTGTCTGTTCCTTGCCTTTTTCTTTAAGGATTTTCCTAGTTGTTTATTCTGTGTCTGACTCCTCCTGTACTCAGTTCTACAGGGTTTATAGCTTGTCTATGCTTTCTTTGATTATTTCATGTCACTTTATTTTCTCAAACCTTTTGTATCTAGTAGTAGTAGTATTTAACATTCAGCACCCCTTTTATACATCACCTCCAAATGTCATGATATCCAGGTGGAGTATTATTCTCCCATTTTACAGGTGTGAAGATGGAAGCTCTGAATGGCTAACAACTTGCCCAAGTGGCAAAGCCTGAGCTGGGATTCCACACTGTATTGCTTTTTTGTTTTTTAAGTTTTGCATCATTCAGCATACAGTTGGGGACAGAATAGATGACATATAGATTTCTTAATTTCTCTGTTGGGCATTATTTAGCATTTTGTGTTTTCTGGTAACGTTTCAACATGGATGCTTAAAATCTTCTGCTGATTTTAATGTTTATTGAACATCATCTCCATGCTGAGTCCTTTGATATTATGGATACAGGGCTGAATAAGGTGGAATTTTCATCTTCTAGGTGCTTCCAAACCAACCATCAAATCCAGTATAATCTAGGTCTATTGCATGGAAGGATGGGCCTTGCCTTATTTTCAGGGCTGGTATGGGATTTGTGAAAATGCAGTCATTTTCTCCTCATTTCATGACAAACAAGAATTTTTGTGCTGCCATGCTAGATTCAACCTGTAACAAATACATCAGAAATAGAAAACCCATATGGATAGAAGAATCCCTAAGAACCAAATAAGCAACACAAATTGATCTTCTGAATTCAGGGCCATTTCCCTGTAATCATGTAATGTGTACATAATATGAGTTTGGGTGGATTGTCCAGGGAATCAGTTTCAGTTATCTTTAAACAAAATAAAATATCTGGACATAGAAGCACAAACTACTTTGCAAGGCAAGGATCTTAAGGAATTCTTGTTTCAATGAAATCCTATATTGACATTTCAACATTCTTAACTTTTTAACCTCTTAGGAACTTTTTTGAATGTTGTTTACATAGTCTTTATTGCATCTGAAGTTTTGTGACACATAGATTTTTTTCTTTAAAATTCAGAGGCTCTTAAAATTTTCAGGTATATTCCTAGTTGTATTCTGTATGGTTGAAGTTTTGTGGCGTCTAACTAGAGAAGGGAAAAATTATCCTCCAACACAAAGTGCTGGAAAGTTTGTAATATATGAAATGACGTTTCCATACATTATTCTCAGTGCATATAGACACTGTTTTAAGGAAATTCCCAGACTCAGAATATCTAAACTAATGATTAAGTGTTACTAACTTGTGAAAAAAATTACTGTCAGATGATTTCTTGAAACATTTAAACCATTCCTTCATTTTAGGAAAAAACAGACTAAATTCTAGGTTTTTAGGAGACAATATATGTTTTGAGTGTAGCGTGGCATACCTGTGGGTCTTTCATGATGGGTAAATGTAATGAGAATATGAATGTATAGATATGTAAATGGGAAATATTTTATTTTCTTGCATATCATTACACACAAAATTTTGTTGTGATTCTGTTCTCTTTACAGCTTCTCACTTAAAGACAAGAATATTTTCCTTTCAAATTTGCCCTCTTTTATTTTCTAGTCTGGGTCTTTGTATAAGAAATTTCCAGTTGTTCCATGAAAAGTGCCTGTAGCAAGACATATGCAAAGTATTACCACTTTGCTTTAATCACTAGAGCAGAGTCACTCCATGAATAATTTGAGCCACAAGCATCCTGTTGAAAACCAAGACCTCTGGATTGGGAGTCATCTGTTCTTTCTGTGGCAGGTGTTGGGGTCAAAGCCCTTTGGATCTTTATTACAGTTGATAGAAAGGACAGTTAGCCCCACAATTCCCTAAGCTACTGCAGCCACTGCACTTTGATTAGAGGGGTACTCATTTGAGATGACTGTATTCTGGAAGAGAAAGTTCACTTTTCTCCCTGTAGACCTGGATTTCAGGTTCTCTCTGTTGTATCTCATGTGGAAGCAACTGTTGATGGATTCTGGTCCCTCGTAGTTGGACCTTTTATCTGAATCACAGAAATCACAAAGCAATTTAACATGCCTGTAAACCTGTCAGGCTTTGTTTCATGGTGAGCAAGATTTGGACAAGGCTGGGGAAGCCTGTACTGCTGCCGCCTAGATTCCACGTTCAATTGAGTTGAGTCGTGATGATATTAACATTTAACAATTGTCAGGTTGAAAGTAGCTGTGAAAAAGACTCTAGAAATATTATTTAAGAAGTAGAATAAATACATGAGGTCTCAGTTAAAAATGATATAACCATGGCTGGAAATACTAATTTGTTCATTCATTCGTTCATTTATTCAGATCATCCTGATTAGTGATGATCAGCGAGCTTATCATGGTAAGATGTAAGGCTGATTTATAAATGGCATATTGATTGAGTTTATATATGTAGATAGTTCAAAAATTTTAATATTTTCTCCTGAGTATATATAACATACAAATGTAAGGATAATTTCTTAAAATACATTTTTTCTCATTTCTTGTTTTAAAAAAGTAAAAAAAAAAAGAAAACAAATTATTCCATTTGACAGATGATGCCAGGGAAATTAGATACATGAAAAGAATGAAGTAATAAAAATTAACTCAAAATAGGTACAACACCTACATGAAAAATCTGAAACTATAAAATTATTAGAATAAAACATAGGGCAAAAGCTTCATGACACTGTATTTGACAATGATTTTTTAAATATGACACTAAAGTTACAGGTAGAAAAAAAGACAAATTGGACTTTATAAAAATTAAGATGATTTGCATGTAAAAAAACCAATATCAACAGAGTAAAATGGCAGCCCACAGAATCAAAGAAAAATCCTGGAAATCATATATTTAATAAAGGGTTAATGTACAGAATGTATAGGGAACTCTTAAAACTCAACAATAAATGGCAAAAACTTGAATAATTATTTCTTCAGAAAAGATATCCAAATGACAAATAACCAAATATTAATAAAGATCTTCAACGTCAGAAATCATTGGGAAAATGAAAATGAAGACTACATTGAAGTAGTACCTCATGCTTATTAATATGGTTACTATAAAAATGCATAGAAAGTAACAGATGTTGACAAGGATATTGGAGAACTTGGAACCCTTGTGTACTGTTAGTGGGAATGTAAAATGCTGTGGTGATCATGGAATCCTATATGGCGGTTCCTCAAAAAATGAAAAATAGAACTGTCATATGATCCAGCAATTTTACTTCTGTGCATATGAACATATCCTATAGAACTGAAAGCAGAATCTTCAAGAGATATGTACCATCCACATTTATAGCAGCATTGTGCACAGTAGCTAAAATATGCATGTACCTGAAGTGTCTGTCATTGGCTGAGAGGATAAGCAAAGTGTATAGTGTAGTGGACTATTTTTCAGCCTCAGAAAGGAAGGAAATTCTGCCATGTGCTATCACATGAGTGAACCTTGAGAACATTATAATAAATTTAATCAAACAGTTACTGAAAGACAAATATTATGATTCTGCTTACATAAGATTTGCAATTAGTTGTTTAGAAGCATACAGACGGAAAGGGGAATGTGGTTGCCTGGGATCTGAGGGGAGAGGGGGAACAAGGCAGTTCAGTTGGATGGGTACAGAGTCACAGTTCACAAGATTAGAAAAGTTCTGGGCATGGATGAAGGCTGTGGTTCTACAACAATATGAACATGTTTAATAACACTGAACTGTACAGTTACAAGTGTTTAAGATAGACATGGGCATTTGTCCTAGTGGTTAAACCCATATTGGAATATCTGGGTTTACATCCTGGTTCTGACGCCCTATTCCAGTTTCCTACTAATGCAGACCCTGGAAGACAGCAGATGATGGCTCAAGTAGTTGGATCACTGCCACCCACATGGGAGACCTGTATTAAATTTCCAGCTCCTGGCTTTGGCCTGGCTCTGGCCTGGCTCAGCCTCCACTGTTGTGGGCATTTGAGGAGTGAACCAGCAGATGGTTACCCCCTATTTGTCTTTCTGTCACATAAAAAGTGGCTGAGATGATAAATTTTGTGTTAGGTGTCTTGTACTACAATAAAAATAAATAAAACAGCTGCGAATATTCATGTCTGTATCTGCTCTCCTCTGTCTCAGAAGAATCAGTAGCTTCTTTGGATTCTGTGGTCAACCAGAGAAAACCTCTGGCAAATACTTGTGTGGAAGCCCTGAGCTTTCTAAGGGGTAGGCTAGAATTTTCTAGGACATGGTAAACAAGAAACATGATTAGTTCTAGGAGCTAACCAAGGCCTTGTCCTATGTCATGTCACAGAAGCAGTAGGGCCATTGAGGGAGATGGCCTTGTAACTGTTGGGGAATGGAATACTATGTGATGTTGCATTGCAAGGTGAAGCCAAGGGCCTAGGGCAAGAGAGAGGAGGTACTGTAAGCCAATTAGTTGTTACCTGTACGTGGTCCATGCTTGTTTAAATAAAGATATCTCAGGGGTAATTACCAAGATGATTATTCAAGTCTTGGGGGGGACCTTCCTCCATAAAATGGAAACATGGCAAACTAATGAGAGAAGTCATAGAAAGATATTTGAATATAGCAATATGTTTCTGATAAACCAACATTTTTAGCCTCTACTTTTATATCTCCTTTTAGAATCTTATTTGTCATATTCATGCATTCTGCCTTCTATGAAGGGTTTCTCAAACAAAGTCAAACTTCTGTCTAACCCATGCCTACATTTTAAATTTCAGACTTGTGAAAATTTGAATTTGTATTATAAATGCTGTTAACATTTATATTTTATGGTAGTAATGATTACTGCTTTATTGCTTTTATATTTGTCACTTGTAATTCATATTTATTATAAAAATGTTTAGAAAACTTAGAAAAGTGAAAAAAGTAGAATTTTTCCATTATCCTTTTACTTGGGGTTACTATTAATTTTCACATGTTTCTTTTCAGCTTTTTAAAAATATACATATAGAGTATGTATGCACATGTAACAAAATTTGATATATGTGTTATTACAAAATTGGAATCATTACTGTATATAATCTGTACCATGTGTTTTTAACTTTAATATTTTATCATAAACATTTACCTAGGTTACTAAATATTCTTCAAAAATATGACTTTTAATTTCTTTCTACTATTCTGTTACAGGACCATACTATAACTTACTGAATCTTTTCCCTATTGTGGGATTATAACTGGGTGATAAATATTTTTGTACATAAATCTTTTACTACATCTCTCATTTGCTTAGGGTAGATTTCTAGAAGTGGTATTATTGATTCAAAAGTATGAGCATTTTTATGACTTATGATATATATTGCCAAGAGGCTTTCCATGTTACATATCCAATAGCAATATATAAGAATACTTCCTTTTCTCACCCTTACTAGTGTTAAATATTACCTTAACATATATTTCAGCCTGATAGGAATTTTAATTTATATTTTATGAAATAACTGGCTGAACTTGTTTTCTATTTTCCACTTGTTTAGTGCCTGCTTTATTTTGTTTTCCAAGAATTTTCTGTTTGTGTTCTTTCTTTTTCTGTGGCTACATTTGTGTTTTTCCTGTTGATCTTTGTAAAGATTTTAAAATTTAGATGTTAACCCTTGCTCATTTTTAGCTAGAAGTTTTTAATTGATCATTTAACATTTACTATTATTTAGATTCTTCTTTTAGATATACAGAAGGAAAAGAACTAATCACATATGTGGTTTGACTCACTGTTTCATCTTTTGCACGGCCTTTGTCAGCCACAGGTCAGATGAATAACTTTCTGTAGTGCCCTGAACTATTTGTATAAAAATGTCTAACTCTTTAACCTTCATGGAAGTTGTTTTCCATAGGAACCAAGACAAGACTCATAATATTGAATTGCCTGACAAGGAGCCCAGCTCTGGAGCTAAATGTTTGTGTCATTCTTTTAGGATGGGCTCCCTGAAGCTGCCTCCTGCACTCCTTTGTACTGAGTTACTGTGATCAGTGCTAATTGAGAAGGGGCAGGTATTGTTGTAACATGTGATGATATAGGATTTACCAGATGATACAGGATTATTTTAAAAGTTAATTTTTATTTATTTCAAAGACAGAGAGTGTCGCTCCCTGTCTTCGTGGAGGAACGACACAGGACCCTGCGCTGTTCTTTTGTCTGCTCGGCCCTCCCCGGGTTTGCTGCTGGTTCTTCCCGGGTTGGCTACCAACCCTTCCACCTCCGTGGAAGGGCGGTTCCCCCTAGCCACTTTCCCCACTTCCGTGGGGGAGTGGCACACCGCCAGCCGGCTCTCTCGGGGGCTGCACAGGTGTTCCTTCAGATAGATGTTCCTGGTGCATGTTGTGTCTCTCCTCCTTTATAGTCCTTTTCCACCAATCCCAACTCTGCTACCCACACGCCGAGTACGCTGCTCTCCTCCAATCAGGAGCAGGTCCTACAGTTTATTGGTTGAACTGGAGGCAGCTGTGTAGAAGCTGTTTCTCCCTTCTCAGCGCCATATTGTGGGAGAGCAGATGCATAGAATAAGTCTTAATTTCAGTAATTTAGTCTAGTCCGAGTTGCTCCCCACAGATCCCCCTTTCTTTTTATTTTTTTGGCGTTGATACGCGCCTGTCTTCGGTGCCCCGCAGCACACACTCTGCTCTGCTTGCTAGAGTTGCCCACAGGTGCTTACAAGCCCTATCAGTCAGGCAAACCGAATCCGGGTCCTCTCTTCGCCATGTTGTGAGGAGGTTTTTAGGCGCTGATGCGTGCCTGTGTTCGGTGCCCTGCAGCGCATGCTCTGCTCTGCTAGAACTGCCTGCAGGTGCTTACAAGCCCTACCAATCAGGCAAACCGAATCCAAGCCTTCTCATTGCTGTATTGTGGGGAGACTTATTGGTGTTGATTCGTGCCTATCTTCGGTGACCTGCAGCTCATACTCTGGTCGAGCTGCCTACTGGTGCTTATCGCCTTACTAATCAGGCAGACCGAATCCAAGCCTTCTCATTGCGGTATTGTGGGGAGACTTATTGATGTTAATTCGTGCCTGTCTTCGGTGACCTGCGGCACATAAGCTGCTAGCCGCCCGCAGGTGCTCACCACCTCCCTAATCAGGCAGACCGAATCCAAGCTCTCTCATTGCCATGTTGAGGGGAGGCCTTATTTTTCTCTATTTCTCTATCTCCGGGCATTCCTATCTCTCCCATTTTACTTCTATCTGCCAGCATTCCTATTTCTCTCATTTTACTTCTAAACTTCTGTTTCTCTTATCCCTGCGGCTTCCCGGCGCCCGCCCCGAGGCTGCTTCTCGGCAGCTTCCCGGCTCTGAGCCGCTTCAGCCCGCGCTTCTCTCATCTGTGCAGCTTCCCGGCTTCACGCGCGCACTCCGCGGTCTCCACGCCCCTTCGCGTCCGCACCACGGCCTCGCACTAGCCCCACGTTCCCTATCTATTCACGCCCCGTGCTCTCTCTGCACGCGGCGGCTTCCGCGAATCACATAGCCTAGCTCACGTTTCCGCCACTGGCATTCAATCTAAGTTCCCCGGGCTAACCTGGCGAATTCAACCTAGCTTACGCGTCTCCACCTTATGGTTTGGCTTCCCGTCTTTTGCTCCCCGGGTTAATCTGACGGATTCCAACCTGGCCCACGTTTCCACCTCTGGTTTAACTTTTCGCCTTTTGCTCCCCAGGCTGACTTGAAGAATTCCAACATAGCTTACGTTTCCGCCTCAGCCTGCACTCGCGGTTTCATCCTCCCTAACATATTTTTCTCTACCCGGTATGTTTCCCTAACTTTTCTTCCAACAACAATATTCCTCCCTCATTTCTCCTGGCTTCTCCCCACAGTCCGTATCCAAGTCTGTTTGTTCTAGCTTTCACTTTCGCTTTCAACCTTAGAGATTTCTCCCAGCTTCCCCCCGTAGTCCGTATCCGAGTCTATGCCTAGGCTTTCAATAGCTTCTTCTGGCACCTTTTTCGTCCGGCTTTTCCCTAGGCTCTTTGCTAGTCTCTCTCTCCGGTATTTTCCTACTTCTTCCCGTTTCTTCCCTCCTAGGTTTCCTATCCGAGTCACGGCACCATTATGTCGCTCCCCGTCTTCGTGGAGGAACGACACAGGACCCTGCGCTGTTCTTTTGTCTGCTTGGCCCTCCCCGGGTTTGCTGCTGGTTCTTCCCGGGTTGGCTACCGTCCCTTCCACCTCCATGGAAGGGCGGTTCCCCCTAGCCACTTTCCCCACTTCCGTGGGGGAGTGGCACACCGCCAGCCGGCTCTCTCGGGGGCTGCACAGGTGTTCCTTCAGATAGATGTTCCTGGTGCATGTTGTGTCTCTCCTCCTTTATAGTCCTTTTCCACCAATCCCAACTCTGCTACCCACACGCCGAGTACGCTGCTCTCCTCCAATCAGGAGCAGGTCCTACAGTTTATTGGTTGAACTGGAGGCAGCTGTGTAGAAGCTGTTTCTCCCTTCTCAGCGCCATATTGTGGGAGAGCAGATGCATAGAATAAGTCTTAATTCCAGTAACTTAGTCTAGTCCGAGTTGCTCCCCACAGAGAGAGAGAGAGAAAGGAAGGGAGGGAAGGAGAGGGAGAGAGAGGAAGAGAGAAGGAGAGAGAAGGAGAGAGAAATTGAGAGATCTTCCATTTAATAGTTTATGCCTCAAATATCCACAACAGCCTGGCCTGGGCCAGGCTGAAGCCAGGAGCTAGGAACTCCCATGTGGATGGCAAGAACTCATGTACTTGAGCCCTCATCTGCTGCCTTCTAGGGTGTGCATTACCAGGAAGGTGAGGCTTGACCCCAGGCCTTCCAGCGGGGAATGTGGGTGATCCAAATGGTGGCTTAACCCTCTGTGCCACAGTGCCAGTCTTGAATGCTACAGGATTATTCATGACCTCTCCTTGCTCTCACCTTGTTTGCTAAGACTTTGTATCAGAAAAGGTAGTTAATTTTAACATTGATTTATTAATATCTGCTTTCCTGTAAAGAATTTGGCCTATATTTTTAGTTCATTGAGATTTCCTTTGTGTTGGATCATGTAACAAGTCATGTTCTCATTTATTCATTGTTATATTAACATTTTTTGAAGAAACAAAGAGTTGCTTGTTAGAAATAGCACCAACTTCCCTACATGTCTGTTTTTTCTGAGGCCATCTCTGCCAGCTCTTTCAGTAGATTCTTCAGCATTCCCTGCCATGTCTCTAACATACTGATGATATTGGTTCTTTGCAAAATGGAAGTACAGGATTTATCCTGATTTTTCCAGACACAGAGAGATCCACAAATATATTCAGCATCCCCTGCCAGCCTCCCCCTCTCCCAACACATAAGTGATATCATTTTCCTTGATATGTTTATATAGTTACCTGGTGATTTTGGTTTGCTTTCTATTCATTGTTTATATTCTTGATTCTACTTCAATACACTTCACAGCCAAAGAACACTTGAATAGGGCTCATTGATCGCTGGAATCATTTTATTTTTTAAAAGATGTCTTTTATTTGAAAAGCAGAGTTACAGAAAGAGGGAGACACAGACACACACAGAAGAGAGAGGGAGGGGGAGAGAGCGAGAGCAAGAGAGAGAAAACACAAAAGAGAGATTGATGATCATCCATCTGCTGGTTCACTCCCCAAATAGCTACATTTTGACCAGGCTTGGGCCAGGCAGAAGCCAGGAGCCAGGAGCTTCAGCCTCATCTCCCATGTGGGTGGTAGGGGTCCAAGTACTTGGGCCATGTTCCACTGCTGCTTTTCTTGGGTGTATTAGCAGGGAGCTGGATTGGAAGTGGAGCAGTTGGGACTAGAACTGTGCCCATATAGGATGCTGGTGTTGTTGCAGGAGGTGAATTAATCTGCTCAACAGTGCTGGCCCCAGTGTTACTGTATTTCGAAGTGACTGGTGTGTTTCCTTGGGGAAGCAGCCCTTGGGGGCTTAAGACCTGGTAGCCCACATTGGGGAACTTCTCAGGGCAGGGGGCTGGCAAGGAGGGGTTGTGGTGGTGATACTGTGTACCCAGTCCTTTTGTTTTTGACATGGTCTGTTATCCTTGCCTTCATCCGTATCTGATACCCTATTGTCTAGTCTTTTGTTATCCTATCTATAGAGAATAAGCTTCCATTTTTATGTCTGTGTTAGGGGAAGGGATGGGCACTTGCCCAGCCACCTAAAGTAGTGGAGATGAATTAGGGATCTAATTTCACCTTAAGCAGACTTGAACAAATTCTCTTTATTCCTGCCTTCACCTCTTCCTTACAAAAGAGATACCTGGTGCTGCCAATTTGTGAGTCTTCTGGGTGTTCTGCAGGGTAAATTGGGTTGTTCCTGCCTTTTAAAGCTGTCAGCATAGGATTCAGCTTTCTTGAGTCTGCTAAGTCAATTACCATGGCCATCTGCTTTCCAGCTTCAGACATTGTGTTGCTGTTGTCCTTTTCTCTTGCTCTCTTTAAAAAATTCTAATGCATTTATGCCTTTATGAACATTTCTTTGTTGTCTTTTTAGTAAGTGAGGAGTGTTGAGGGTAATGTAGGCAAATGTAAGTACTTGCTCTTTTTGGTCTAGCAGTTCATTTCTTCTTTACTAAATGTATGCATCGATTTTAGAAAAATTTGAAAATATAAGGTAACCAAAATACTTCCAAATCATTCATGATTTTATCTTCCAGACAGACTCATTAATATTGCTCCAGAACATTCTAGATACATATATTTTATTTTTTGGTTAAATATTTATTTATTTATTTGAAATAGTTGCAGAGAGACAGAGGCAGAAGCAGAGACAGAGACAGAGAGAGAGAAAGAGGTGTCTTTCATCTGCTGGTTTACTTCTCAGATGGTGGCAGTGGTCAGAGCTGTGCTGATCCAAAGCCAGGATCCAGGAGCTTCTTCCAGGTCTCCCATATAAGTACAGGGGCCCGAGGACTTGGGCCATCTATAACTGCTTTCCCAGCCCATAACAGAGAGCTGAATCAGAAGTGGAGCAGCTGAGACTCGAACCGGCACCCATATGGGGTGCCGGCACTGCAGGCAGCTGCTTTATAAGCTATGCCACAGCACCAACCCCAGTACATACATACATAAATATATATTTATTTATATTTTTAAAGATGTATTTAATTACTTGAAAGAGTTACAGAGAAACAGAGAGCCAGTACATGGTGCTTTCTTCTGCTGGTTTACTCCCAAGTGGATGCAACAACCAGTGCTGGGCCAGGCCAATTCCAGGATCTAGGAGCTTCATCTGAGTCTTGCACACGAGTGGCAGGGGCCCAAACACGTGGGCCATTTTCTGCTCATTTTTCTAAGCCATTAGCAGGGAGTTGGATCAGAAGTGGAGTAACTGGAACATGAGCTAGGCACTCAAATGGGTGCCTTGCAGGTGGCTTTGCAAGCTATGCCATGATGAAGGCCCCTATTTATTTAAGAATCAGTTTGAAAGGCAGAAAGAACAAGATATAACTATATCCTGGTTTGTTCTCCAGATGCTTGCAACAGCTAGGGCTGACCCATGTTGAATCTAGGAGCCTAAAATTTGATCTGGGTCTTCCACATGAGTAGCAGGGACCCAAGTACTTTGAGCATCACATACTGCCTCCTCAGGTGCTCAAACTTAGGTATTCCTATAAGGAATGCAGGCGTCCCACGTGGTTTTCTAACTGCTGTGCCAAATATCTACCCCATATTTTATTTATTGATTTCTTTATTTATTTTAGTGGCAGAGTTACAGACTGAGAGAGGGAGAGCCAGAGAAGTTCTCCACCTACTTGTTCACTCCCCAAATGGCCACAAGGCCAGAGCTGGGCTTATTCGAAGCCTGGAGTCACGAGCTTCTTCTGGGTCCTCCACATGAGTGCAGAGGCCTAAACACTTGGGCCATCCTCTGCTGCTTTCTCAGGCCATTAGCAGGGAACTGGATCAGAAGACCAGCCGGGACACGAACTGGCACCTATATGGGATGCTGGAGCTGCAGGTGGAGGCTTAACTTACTACACCAAAGCACTGACCCCCATTGATTATGTTTTTAAAGGAGTAGAATTATGATTTGCATACTTTTTAAAAATAATCTCATTCAGTTTAATTTTAGCCTGAAGATAAATATAAATTTTATTTTTCATAATATTCTTAATTGAAACTTTGTAAATGTAGTTACAATGCTGAATACAGATGCTAGATAATTGTTGATCAGAAAGACTTGTTAAAAATATTTGTATTTGGGCCAGTGCTGTGGCACAGTGGGTTAACTCCCTAGCCTGAAGCACTGGCATCCCATGTGGGCACCAGTTCGAGACCCTGCTGCTCCACTTCTGATCTAGCTCTCTGCTATGGCCTGGGAAAGCAGTAGAAGATGGGCCCCTGCACCCACATGGGACACCTGGAAGAAGCTCCTGGCTCCTGGCTTCGGAATGGTGCAGTTTCGGCTGTGGTGGCCAATTGGAGAGTGAACCATCAGATGGAAGATACCTCTCTCTCTCTCTCTCTCTCTCTCTCTCTCTCTTTGCCTCTCCTCTCTCTATGTAACTCTTTCAAATAAATAAATAAAATCTTAAAAAAATTTAAAAAATTGCAATTCTGTTCTTGCTTTTAGCTACCAAATCATTTTAGATAAAGACTTTGGAAGTGGGGAATGGGGAGGAATGTGTAGTATAACTTGCCAAATTTCTTATTTTAGATAACAGAATGTTAAGTTCTATTTTATTCTTGACTTTGATAATTAGGAAACTTGTGGCTTAAATATGTTTTGTCTAACTTATGTAGTAATAATAAAAGCAAACACAATAGAAAGAGAAATAGCAGTGAAATGAATGCTACAATGAACAAACACAGATAATAATTTCTCATGCTAACTTTTTATCTTCCTTTTATGTAGTTTCTTTCCAGTTTGTTGCAAGTTAGTTAAATGTGTTAGATCATGATGCTAATTATAGTTTAATACAATTTTCTTGTTCTGACAGTATTTCTTGTAGGAGTGACTCTAGTCATTTTTTTTTTTTTAAAGTGTGGGCCATATCTTCAAGGATCTCTGACAAAAATGTGGTTGACTGGCAGCTCAAAGATGTTCAGCAGTCATGGAGTAATACATTAGAATATACATCTTTCTCACTGTAGATGAGCTGCATTGTGTTCTATAATTAAAAATAGCTGCAAGTTATAGTGCATTTGTTTACCAGACATTGTTAAGCATTTTTAAAAAACATATGCTATCTCTAGTTCTTCAGAAAATAAGTACAAGGTATATATTTTCCAATTCATTTATTACACAAAGAAGCAAAGCCTCAAAGAGGTTAAATACCATGCTCAAGAGTATTTAGCTAGTAGATGGCAGATGGTGGACAAAAAGTTTTTCTTATATCAGGTTATATACTCTTCTGCAAGGCGTTAACCTCCAATTGAAATAAAAGTTCACAACATTTCCCATAATCAAGGTGTAAACTAAGCTCCGATTAAATTCTCAAAATGCTAATCTTTGGAAAATTGTTTCTTATTTACTCCAGTGTTTGGAAAAGTTTGGAGGATACTTTGTTGATCAGGGAGAGCCTTTAAAATGCTGGTGTGGAGTGGGTGTTTGGCAACCACATCCCTTATCATTGTGCCTGGTTTAAGTCGTGGCTACTCCGTTTGCAATCCAGCTTCCTGTTAATGTGCATCCTGGAGGGCAGAAGGTAATGGCTCAGTGATACAGCCTCTTACCCACATAGGCGACCCAGATGGAATTCCAGGCTTCAGGCTTTGCCCTAGCCCTGCCCTGGCTGTTGGGGTATTTGGGGAGTGAACCAGTTATTCTTTCTATCTCTGTTTGTTTGTTTCTCTGCCTTTCATATAAAGTCAAAGTAAATTTAAGAATTTAAGAATGGTGGTATGCATTGTGGTTTGTCAGTGGTATGTGCTATGTACCTGCTTCAACAAACTTACTTGATCATGGAATCCATTTTGTTTTTGATATTCCTGGGACTAATTCATCTGGCATAGTCCTCTGTGTATGGGTTGGGGCAAGGTCACTGGTTTGCTACATTGTATTTCCCGTGACCCTCCCTGTTGTATCATAGGATCTCTACTGAGTCTTGTAATTTCTTTTCTCGTTAGGAAAAAACAAGTGAGAGGAAGAAAGGAAGGCAGGAATGAAGCAGAGAGAAAAGGAGGGAAAGGGAACTGGAATCACAAGCCTTGTCCTCATCTTAGGGGGAGGGATCACCAAGTTATGCCACTTGAAAAGATTTTCTCTGGTTTTGGAAATTACAGTAGGCTAATGATGTAAGCATTTCATGAATGAATGTGTGAGTGTTTTTTTTTAAAGATTATTTATTTATTTGAGAGGTAGAGTTACAGACAGTGAGAGGGAGAGACAGAGAGAAAGGTCTCCCTTCCATTGGTTAACTCCCCAAATGGCTGCAACAGTTGGAGCTGTGCCGATCTGAAGCCAGGAGCCAGGAGCTTCTTCCAGGTCTCCCATGCAAATGCAGGGGCCCAAGTACTTGGGCCATCTTATACTGCTTTTCCCAGGCCACAGCAGAGAGCTGGGTTGGAAGAAGAGCAGCCGGGACTAGAACCGGCACCCATATGGGATGCCAGCACCTCAGGTGGAGGATTAACCTACTGCACCACGGTGCTGGCCCCATGAATGTGTTTTATTTCACTTTACAGTGCCTGGCATGCTTTCACAGAGGTGGTACTCAATGCATTAATGAGCAAGTAGATGAGTCAGTGATCAGAACTACAGTTTCTCAGGTCTGGAAGACTTGGTGACCTTGGCCTCCTCACTGGGTCTGTCTGTTCCTCATGGATAGAATGACAGTGGATCTTCCATTGCAGGGGCCTATGAGGTCTCCACAGATGGCAGTATTCCTACCATGGAGTCCAGACAGAGTGGGAACTCACTGAATCTCAGTTACCTTCCTCTTCTGTTCTGGGGGTAAGATTTTACAACCAGTACTACACACTATTCTGGGAATCCTTGTTTCTTAAGGACATTAAAGATAAGGTGACAGATATCATAAATTAGTGTGTTTTTAGTGTATGTCTTCCTTTTATTGAATAAGTTTTCCTTTATGTAAGCAGTCCCCCACAGTTCTGTTTGATCTTTCTGTACAAAATTGTGGCTTGCTAGATTCATCTAGTGCGAGCTGGTGGGGGCTCCATAATGTACAGACCTCTCTACATAAATGTGAGGATCACTTTGGTAGCTGTTGCCCAGCTGGTAAGCAGTGGGGAAGCACTGTGTGACTCTTGGCCCAGGAAGTTAGTGTCTGAAAAAGTAATGGGCTCTTCAGCACATGGGGGCACCAGAGGAACTCCTTTGGGAAGACACAGGCAGAAAACAGTAGGGGGTGGGGCAAAGTTCCCAGACTAATTCATAATTACTGAGACTTCTTTCTAGAAACTAACAGACTCTGTGTAGATAATGAGTCTACCATTTGCATTCCAGTGTGCTTTCATCCTCACCTGCCACTGCTCCCAGCCTTGATTATAATATGGAGTATTAGGGATTAGAGCTTAGCTTGCTTTCCCTTCTTCCATTTGTTTACAGTGTTTTTTTTTGGACAGGCAGAGTGGACAGTGAGAGAGAGAGAGAAAGAAAGGTCTTCCTTTGCCATTGGTTCACCCTCCAATGGTCACCGCAGCCAGCGCGCTGCAGCCGGCACACCGCACTGTTCTGAAGGCAGGAGCCAGGTGCTTCTCCTGGTCTCCCATGGGGTGCCGGGCCCAAGCACTTGGGCCATCCTCCACTGCACTCCCTGGCCACAGCAGAGAGCTGGCCTGGAAGAGGGGCAACTGGGACAGAATCCAGCGCCCCAACCGGGACTAGAACCCGGTGTGCCTGCACCGCAAGGCAGAGGATTAGCCTGTTGAGCCACGGCACTGGCCTACAGTGTTTTTTTTTTTTTTTTTTTTTTTTTTTTTTTTTTTTTTTTTTTTTAAGATTTATTTATTTATTGGACAGGCAGAGTTACAGAGAAACGCAGAGTGAAAGAGATTTTCCATTTGCTGGTTCACTTCCCAAATGGCCACAACGGCTGGAGCTAGATTGATATGAAGCCAGGAGCCAGGAGCTTCTTCTGGGTCTCCGACATGGGTACAGGGGCCCAAGCACTTGGGCCATCTTCTACTGCTTTCCCAGGCCATTAGCAGGGAGCTGGATTGGAAGTGGAGCACTGGGAACTTGAACCGGTACCCACATGGGATGCCTGTGCCACAGGTGGAGGCTTAACCTGATGCACAACAGTGCTGGCCCCCTTGTTTATAGTTCTTAAAGAAAAGGGAGAGGAGTGGTCAGAGGAGCATGTGGTAATCCTTCAGTGAAAGCAGTGATTTTTCCTTTTTCCTGACTATAAGATGGAGTGATTTGTTCCCACTTATGTCTGGGGAAGTGTAGGTGTGATCTAGGTACAAAGAGAACTGGACTTTCAGAATAGGCCAAAGACCGTGAGTGATTTCTCAAGCTTATAAGGCCATTTGGAGGGAAGAAGGAGAAAGAGACTTCCATTTAGGTGCCAGCTACAAATACTGCTGTTTGCTCTGTGGCTTTGCATTTTGTGGTAGTGTGCACTGGATTTCTCAGATTTCCTTTTAAGTCTCAGCTTGGTGTTTAGGCTGATGGTATGCTGATGTCTCTCTCACTAGCAACAGAAAACTGTCCTCACACATGCTTCTTTCTGTTCCTCTCTTCATGGATGGATTGCTTTCTTCCAAAAGGCCTTTGCTGCAGCAGGGGGATGTTCTCTCAAGTGAATGGTTTCATTATTTTTCACAGGAAAGCAAGGGTGGGGCCTTTGTCTAAAAGCGTATCTATCCCTTTACAGGGGTAGGGAGCCTTTTTTCTGCCAAGGTCCATTTACATTTTATAACAGCATTCGTGGGCTGTACAAAACTACCAACTTAGAAGTTAGCCTGCTATAGATTTATTGGATTTCGAGTCTCATCTGCAGTTGCCTGCACCAGGGAACGACACAGCATGGATGTTTAGAATGTTTGAGGCAATCTCTGAGTAGAGAGTGCTCAGTGCTTGCAGGATATGGGTCAAATCCTCTGCACTCTGTTCTCCAGTCCTCCCATCATCTGGCTTCCCCTCCCATATTCCCTGTTCCTCTTGTTCCTCGTCTGAGTTCTTCTTTCCTCTAACACTGCCTGCTCACTCACCTCCCTCATGGACAAACCCTGGATACTACAGAACTGGGGGCTGGAGCTCATGCAGGATCATCAGGTCCTACTTCCTATTTGGGACCATGGTAGGAAGATCTTTGGACTCTCAGCCAAAGACCTGGTTCTTCCACTGACTGGCTCTGACTGCTGAGCAGGACTTGGAATTAACATTCTGTGTTCTGGGGTCAGTGTTGTGGTGTAGCTGGTCAAGCCGCTGCCTGCAATGCTGGCATCCCATATAGGTGCCTGTTTGAGACGCAGCTGCTCCACTTCCCACAGATCTCTGCTACTGTGCCTGGGAAGGCAGAAGAAGATAGCCTAAGTACTTGAGCCCCTTCACCCATGTGGTAGACCCATGTGGGAAGCTCCTAACTCCTGGCTTTGGGCTGGGCCAGCCCCATCCATTGTGACCATCAAGAGTAAACCAGTAGATGGAAGATCGACCTCTCTCTTTCTATCTCTGCAACTTTGCCTTTCAAATAAATAAATAAATATTAGAAAAAAAATCAGCTCTGTGTTCTAACCTTTAAAATCGAATAATGAGATTGGAAAGATCAGGATGGTTTCTCATGTTTTGTTGGGAAAGCCTTGGAATTTTCACACTATTATGGCTTAAGTGAGGAGGGGGTATTTCTGCTTGTACTTTTTCCCACCTTTCACCACCCCTACCCCTGGCACCAGCCCAGTAAAATCTTTTCTGCTCTCAAACCCCTTCACGCTGTTTCTACTTTATAGTGCTTTACCCTGGGTCTCTGGCCACTTTGGCCTCTCACTCTTCAAAATACCACTAAACTTTTATTGACAGATTAAATTTTTTTTGTCTCTTTAACAAATATCTACTGCTCTGTCTTTTGACTAATTCTTCTGCCTGTAACTCACAGTAAGTTTGTTCACTTTCTGGCCAGTTTCAGCATTGTTATATTCAGAAAACACATTTAAGTTCAACATTGAAAATCAATGAAATAACCATTGGGTCTTTGTACCAATACCAAAGGTGGCTGCTGTTGCATGATAAGTAAAAATGCTTCCTTCTTATTGCATCATCCTAGCAGCTCTGCTGCCTGTTCACATTTCCTTTCATGGCCATTATATGGCTTAATGGGGGATATGTTCTCAGTTCTTGAACACCAGTCTTCCCTCCTCCTGGGTCTTTTTGTTTTTTTTCCCTCTCTGAGTAGATCTCTTCTTTCTACCATAGGTGAAGTTAGCTTTTCTGCATTTGAGAGGAAGGGAATAATTTTGAGCCCTTCACAGTGCCTAGCACAAAGGTATAGTAAGCATGGGTTGAGTGTGTATTTGATAGTAAGGACCACGCAGATGTTGCAATGAAGAACGTCAGATGCATAGTGCTGCCATTCTTTTTTTTTTTTTTTTACTATTTTAAAATCTTTATTCAAATCAGATCCATGTTTCTTATTTACATTATTTTTCACTTAGAATTAAAATACTATAATATCAATCTGTAGCTTGATCACTTTTAGCCCTTTACAAAATGTTATTAAAGTCTTTTTAGTTTAAAACTGACCTAGAATAGGGAAAATCAGATTAACATTTTCCTTGACTGAAATGAAAAATTATGAAACACTAGAACATACATGTATACACACTAAACAGCAGTACACTAAATACAACATCTCCATCATTTTCTCTTATTTCTTGTGGCTATTCTATAATGCCCTTAATATATGTTCAAATAAAATTTCAATAAATCAAAATGCCAATTGAGAGGTCATGAGAAAAAAAAAATTCCCTGAACATTCTTTCCATTTACTTGACTATAAAAACTCATGTTTCCCTAGGTCATGTTTAGAATATCTTAAATCACAATGTAGAAATATTTGGTACATTCTACATGCTAAACCTTATACAACTGGAGGTTCTCAAAAAAAGGCAAAGGAAAGGTAAGAAATGGTGGTCTCAATTTACCTCCTAGGAGTTAGAAGCATCCTGTATTCCATACCTGTTTTTTTATGAGTTTCACCAAACAACAAAGTTCACACCTCTTTCATTCTACTTTTTATCATTAGTATTATCTTTTTACTTTCTTTAAGAATGGGAATATTTAATTGCAAGCTATTTTCTTACCCATTAGACTATGAATATACTTTATGGATAAAGAAGTTTAAATGACAAACAGCAAAATACAGCAACCAATATTCAATAGATAGCATACCATTTACTGGAGGTTTTCAAGAAACTCATTCAGTCCACCTTCTCAACTTAAAAATGAATTGACAGCCAGTACTGTGGCATAGCAGGTAAAGCTGCCATCTGCAGTGCCAGCATCCCATATGGGCGCCAGTTTGAGACTGGGCTGCTCCACATCCAATCCTGTTCTCTGCTATGCCCTGGGAAAGCAGTAGAAAATGGCCCAAATCCTTGGGCCCCTGCACCCATGTGGGAGACCCAGAGAAAGTTCCTGGCTCCTGTCTTTGGATTGGCGCAGCTCTGGCCATTGTGGCCATCTGGGGAGTGAACCAGCAGATGGAAGACCCTTCCCCCTACTCTGTCTGCCTCTGCCTCTCTGTAACTCTGCCTTTCAAATAAATTTTTTAAAAAATTGAGAGATTTAAGAGTATAATAAATCAACACAAGATCAGTATGAATATCAGCTCTTAGTTTATGGATACAAGAGTAGTATGTGGTAGGGGCCAGCATTTTGGCATGGTGGATAAAGCTGATGCCTGCTACCATTCTTGTGTCTTGTAGTGGCTGCCATAGGCTAGGTGTGATTGTGTTGTCAAAGGCTGGAGAAATGGAAGAAACAATCTTCCTTCCGTGGCTGTCCTGTGTTTCCATCCTGGCTGCTGGTCAGGGTCTGCTGCCCGCTCTGGGAGGTATAGCAGTAAGGCCCAGGCACCTGCCCTCTCGTCCTAGTCTGGTCTCGGGTATCCAGCTCTCTGGAATTTGCGTGGTGACCAGGGCTCTCATGGTTGCTTTTTTGAGCACAGAAGCATCCTGAGCACATCCCCAACAATCTCATTGTACTACTCAGCCAGACCTTTGCAATTCCTTCTGTTTGTATGTAATTCTCGTTTTCTGAGGCAATTTCAGGTGGATTTTAAAATGATACGATGTTCAAAACAACTACAGAAAATAGTTTGCAGAAATCTAAAGAGAAAGAGAAATATGAATTTTTTTCTATCCCTAGCTGCTCACAGCTAAAACTGTGAGTTTCTGAAACTCTCTTTAGTATGTATGTATCCCAATCCTTTTTATTTTTTGTTTTTTTGAATCCTGAGTTATTTAATTTTTACCAAATGGACAACAGACAACTTACAGAAGGGAAGAAAATATTTGCAAACCATCCATGTGATAAGGGGTTAACTTAGTTTGATTTCATACTTTCCTTTTCTTTATTAGTTTAATAGATGCCATGATCCATTTATCCTGTACCTTTCTACTTTGTCAGCACTGGTATGCCTTAACTCTATTCTCTCCGGAGAACAAAAATCCCATCAATCTTTTGCAGGAGGGGATTTAGTAGAATATTCTGCATTTATTATGGGAAATGCTTCTGTCTTCATGGTGTTGACAACTGCATGCCTGCTGGAAGCAGCATTTGGGGGCACAGGTGGTGACCAAAGGACTGAGGAGGAGGATCATATGAGAAGAGTCTCTTTTTTGACATGTCACAGAGGCACACCTGGGCTTTTATGGGGGGAAATGAAAGGGAAATGACTTCCAGGAAAGATGAGTCTTTAACCGGCTCCACCCAGTCCATCTGGGTTAACTCTCAAATGTGAACCCTGCATAGTCTACCAGTGGTTTGAAACTATTATCTGGTTAGGATACTCCGGCTTGCACTTTAATAAGCCAGCCTACCCTGTGTCTGTTTGGGTTCCAGCTGTGTTTTACTATTTTCATTCTTTAAGATCAGTGTTCCCAGATTCGATCCACGAAAAATAGATGATGGTTCCTTGAAATCCTGTCATAACACAGTAGGCTTTGGGCCTCATTTGATCCACAGATGTGTTTTGTTAGTCCTCTCAGAGTTAAAAATAGAGTTTCCAGTCTACAAATTGTGAGGTATTGAATAAAATGCATTTTTGGTAACTTCAGAAAAACTATCTTCTCTGGGGTCAGAGTGGCTGAATAATTGCACGCCCCTGTTTGGTCAGGACTGTCTTGTGGCCATCGTGGACTGTTGTTTGCCTAACTCCTGCTCAGGTACATCCCTGGTTTGTGTTGCTTGTCTACCTCCTGGGAGCACTTAGGGTTTCCCACCTCTTCACCTTAAAGTCCCTTCCCCCAGAACACTCTAGTCTGAGCAGGATATCTGGCAACATGGAGACAGACTATGATGCTGAGGGACTGGGAGCAGAGAAGAAGACCTCTCTCTAGGTTTCAGTGGATTTCTGTTTTTGTTCTGTTCCCACCCTCCTTGTTCACAGGTAATTAAATTCATACTAGAGTATTACAAAGAAGAGACTGGAGGCATGCCAGTGATTATTATTATTATTATTAGTGATAGATTGCCACAGCAAATCTCGATCCCAGTGTACACTAAATCCTATACAGCCATTTAGACCATAGCAACACCTGTGTGCTCCTCAGATAATTGGGTGGGATCCTGGGCATCAGTGATTTTTAAAGCTACCTAAGTGTTTCTTATGTGTATCTAGGTTGAGAATCTCTGGGTTTGGCTTTTTAAAAATAATTTTAAAATATTTATTTTTAATTGACATGTAATAATTATACATATTTATGAGATTCTGTGTGATTGGGTAAAGCCTTGGACAAGGTTTAAGGAAGATCTTTCAGGTCTTTGAACTTAAGGATGTTCTTTATTTATTAGTTTCCAGGGTACACACAGAGATGCATCTTAGGTAGTGTTGCCAGGGTTAGCTGGGAAGACCTGAGTACATCTCTCTTGTCCATCAAGGTCAGGAGTTCATTCCAAAATTTAATTTCCTGCCAGAAGGGGTCTGGAGCATGTAGCAGAAAATATCTTTACTTTTCTCGACTTGCCAAATGCTCCAAGTACATGAAACTTTTTCAAAGCATTACAGATTCTTTAACTTACATGCTAATCTTTGAGTAGAACAGTAAAGGTGTGTTATCCCCTTCCCTATCCATGGAGAAATTGTCAGAACAAAACAAGATTTTGTTGCTGTTGTTTAGCTGTAAAACAAATCTTCACACTACAGACTGGGAAATTTTAGAACTATATGTCTAGAAATAAAATCAGGATCAGCTTGCCTATCTGGTACTAATTGTAGCTGGTTTTCAAATACTGCGGATCATAGTCACATGTGTGAAGTCTCATTAAGTTGCATACATGATTTGTAGCTAATGGTTATCTCCTGTAATGATACGTGGTACCTCAGAAGTTCCCAGTTCTATCTGATCATTCAATTTTCCTTGAGACTTTAAGAACAATACAGATATTTTGGGCCTCATATGACACATACTGCTTCAGAATTTGTAAGGGTATGGGCCTAGGCGTCTGTATTTTGAGAAGTCTCCTCCTACCTCTCTCCAGTAAGTCTTCTGATTGACTGCTGGTGGGATTGTAAATCGGTGGTATCTTTTAAGTGGATAATTTGACTATACCTAAAAAATGTTAAGTTCATTTCGCTTTGAACCAGCAATGTTTTGTATCTTTTGTATACAGTTGCACAGATGTTAAATGTATGTGATGTGTAAAACTGGAGACAACCTAAACATTTATTAAAATGATGTTGGTTAAATGAATCAGCATATATCTACACAGGGAATACTATATAATTACTTAAGAGTAATAAGTTAGATTTGAGAATAATCTGTGTATGTTGATATGGAAGGTTATGTATACATAATTGAAGTGAAACTTACAGAATTCTTTGATTACTTTGATATGGTTGTGCATGTGTAAATATACTCTTGCATGGATATACATATCATACATATAAAAAAGTGCACATGGGGCCAGCACTGTGGCGTAGTGGGTAAAGCTGCCACCTGCAGTGCCGGAATCCCGTATGGGCACCAGTTTGAGTCCTGGCTGCTCCACTTCTGATCCAGCTCTCTGCCATGGCCTGGGAAAGCAGTACAAGATAGCCCAAGTCCTTGGGCCCCTGCACATGTGTGGGAGACCGGGGGAGGCTCCTGGCTCCTGGCTTCTGATTGGCACAGCTCTGGCCATTGCGGCCATCTGGGGGAATGAACCAGCGGATGGAGAACCTCTCTCTCTCTGCACCTCCTTCTCTCTCTGTGTAACTCTGAATTTCAAATAAATAAATCAATCTTTTAAAAAAATAACTACTGTTTAAAAATTTTTGAAGAGTACTTATCTGTTGAAATCTTTACTTAGTATATACTAAGTTGATCTTCTGAATATTAAGATAATTAAAAATGAATCTTAATCAAGAATTGGATGGGAGAGGGAGTAGGAGATGAGATGGTTTGCAGGTGGGAGGGAGGTTATGGGGGAAGAAGCCGCTATAATACAAAAGTTGTACTTTCGAAATATATATTTTTTAAGTAAAACTTTCCAAAAAAAAGTGTAAGTAGGGAGGAAATGCTGGATCAAGGCATATGTGAATATTGAACTCTTTGCAAAATAATGAAAATTGTGTACCAATTTACACTCCCTCCAGAACTGTATGTATAAGTCTCTTGATCTACAGGCTCTTCAATACTTGGTATGGTCCAACCTCTGTATTTTTGACAACTGGAGTGTTATTAGATGGCAACAACTTGTGACCCTGTTTGCATTTCCAGTTATTAATGAGATTCTCTTTTTAACATAAAAAAGTGCACATAAGGTACACATGCACATCCATATCTACATATCTATTGATTAGGCTGCCAAAATTGGATTCTTAGGTCAAACCAGGAATCCTAGGAGCCTCCCAGCAGATAGTCTGTGAATGTTCATTGTTAGCTCAAGAGAGAACCTAAGCTTTGGTCATGTTAAGGTAGCAACTGCATTGGTTTGTGGACCATCTTGAATATTAAGACTCCTTTGCTATCATTTCAAAGATAGTGCTGTATTTACTTTTCTAAGCAATTCTCTTTGCTTTCATTAATAAGGCAAACTCAGAAGTATGTTTTTAGAATAGAAGAGGTGATTGTATTCCAATAGAAATATGTATTAAATTTGACACTATGTATTTAATTTAATACACTTTATTAAATCAATGGCTTTTCTCCCATTTTGTCAGTATAAAGAGGAACTTTGTAATGAGGATAATTAATTTTTTTAAAATATTTATTTATTTGAGAGACAGAGAGCGAGAGCGAGAGAAAGAGACAGAGTCTTCCATCCATTGGTTCATTCCCCAAATGGCCACTATAGCCAGAGCTGAGCCAACCCAAAGCCAGGAGTCAGGAGCTTCTCCAGGTCTCCCTCCTGGGTGCAGGGACCCATACACTTGGGTCATATTCCACTGCTTTCCCAGGCCATTAGCAGGGATCTGGGTCAGAAGTGGAGCAGCTGGGATTCAAACTGACACTTATATAGGATGCTGGTGCTGCAGGTGGAGACTTAACCTTCTATGCCACAGTGCCAGCCCTGAGGATAATTAATTTGAATTGATTCTTTAGTATCATGGAAGCAGAGGGTTTGGAGGGTTTTTATTCTTACAAATAGTACATAAGACTTCAGATAATGGGGCACAACCAGAGTTTCTTCTTTAAATGAAAAGGCTATTTCCTTAAAACTGCCATCCTCTTTTCCTTTCTTTCTCCAATTTCTGGGTAATTGTACACTAAGTGTAAGGGGTGTAAAAAGGGAAGAGAACAAATATTTACTGAATATAGGTGTAGTGCTTTGCGTGAATTGCCTTAGCACATCTCTGAATAATCCTGCAAGATGAGAGATTTCGTGTTTCCCAAGTCTCATTCAGTTAGCAAAGTTGGAACTAACATTGGGACTCCAAGGGTGCATGTGTTCTCCATTGCCTCCATCAAGCACGTCTGAAATCAATACAACTAATACAACTCAAGAGTCATGTTAGTAAGCTTTTTGTTACTACAATGAAATATGTGAGTGATACTCACTTTATAAAGAGAAATTTCCCAGTAAACCTCCTGGTTCTGGAGGTTCACAGATAAGATTGGGCATGGATTTGGCAAAGGGTGATGGTATTCCTGCTGGCTGAGTCCTGGGTTGGAACAGAACATCACTTGGCAAGGAGGGGTTGCATTTGTCTGTATGTGTATCTTCTTAAAAAGCCACCGTGGTTTAGTTCTGTGGTTTCACCCTAACAACTTAGTCTAATCTAGACACTTTCCAAAGACCCCACCTCTACACTCTGTAATTGTTTTCACCCTCTTACTGCTGTTAAATTTTTTATTTTAGGCATTTATATATATATATATATATATATATATATATATATATATTACCTAGAAATCTTTTACTTAAGGTATAGAAACTTTATGCATTTTGTATGTACAAATTTAGGAACATAGTGATTCTTCCCTTCCTGCCCTGAGTTTTAATCTTCTGCCAAGAGTGGAGCCAAATTAGGTTCAAGACTATTGCGAGAATCATTCTGTCAAGATTGGAAATGCCAATAGCATCCTAAAGTGCTTCATGCTTTTCTGACTGAATTACAAAATAATCCTTTTTGTACAGATCTGTCTTTCATTATATGCAATAGTAATAGTGTAATATTTTTGATATTATTGAAAATTTTTCTTTTTTATTTCATCCAGGTGAGTTGGAGATATTGCTTTTTTCAGAGGAGAATTATTATGGTAGCAATGCTGGAATCTATTTTAGTTTGCTAGGATAGCCATAACAAAGTACCATAAACTACATGGCTTTAATAATGGAAGTCTGTTTTCTCACACTTGTGGAGTCTCTAAGATGGAAGTGCAGGCAGAGCTGATTCCTTCTTAGGTCTGAGAGAGGGTTGATTCTGTATCTCATGCCTGGCTTCTGGAGGTTTTCTAGCAATCTATGGTCTTTCTTGGCTTAGACATGCAGCATCTTCATGTGGTTTTCTCTTTGAGTACATACCTTGTGTTGAAATTTACTCTAATTTTGGACTAGGGGCTTACCCTAATGACCACGTTGTAGCTACATACAGAATGAACAATCTTTTTTCTACATTAGGTCACATTCAGGGGCACTGGGAGTAAGACTTCACATTACAAACATTTAGGGGACAGAATTCAGTATTTTTTTTTAAGATTTATTTATTTATTTGAAAGTCAGAGTTACACAGAGAGAGGAGAGGCAGAGAGAGAGAGAGAGAGAGAGAGAGAGAGAGAGAGAGAGTCTTCCATTTGATGGTTCACTCCCCAAATGGCCGCAACTGCCGGAGCTGTGCCAATCTGAAGCCAGGAGCCAGGAGTCTCTTCTGGGTCTCCCACATGGGTACAGGGGCCCAAGGACTTGGACCATCTTCCACTGCTTTCCCAGGCCACAGCAGAGAGCTGGGTCGGAAGTGGAGCAGCCGGGTCTCGAACCAGCATCCATATGGGATGCCGGTGCTTCAGGCCAGGGCGTTAACCTGCTGTGCCACAGCACCAGCCCCAGAATTCAGTATTTAACATAATCCTTGATGGGTTCAGAAGGCTGACAGCTGAGAAGATGTGGCTCTTTCTTCTCTGGTAGATGGTCTGACATGTTGAAATGATCAGGTGGTAGATGCGTACAGAGGGGCCTTAGCCCTATGGGAGGGGAACAGGAGAAGCTTCCTGTGTGGCTGAGCAAAGCCTAGAAAAAGAGGTTCCTTAGAGAGCCCCCATTGTTTCCTGAAACCCCATGATGGTGCTGGAACAGTAGTGTTGGCATACACTGAGAAGATCCTCCAAGCTCAGAACAAATGAAAAGAGGTTTTTTTAGACATGAAGGAAAAATAAAAACATGTGCATAAAGGAACCGTGAAGGAAAGCATGTGCATGGCAACGTGGAAAAGTAAAGTGACCCTAGTTGTTTGACTGTGGAGAGGGCCTGACTTTTCCCTGCTCCCTCCATAACAGGGATTGGACTGGACATATATACTTTCATGAGCCAAACTTGGCTTGCTCCAGAAATGAAGTCCTATTCGTTCTGCCCGCAGTCAATGAGGAATACCTCAGGAGGGCATAGTCCTCTGCACTCAACCCACAGTTCTGGGTGATGATACTCATACAACCCTGAAGGAAGGGAAGTGGAAAAACTTCCTATGGTGGCCCTTTAGTAAAACAGATTAATTGCTCTATTAGCCAACAGTTCACTGCACATCAAGGAGAAACAAATATGAACTCTTTTTGTCTCTCTTACTGTTTATAGTTCAGAACACTTTCCTAATGAAATGCCATGAGACACAAGAAGCAAGGTAGATGAGTGAATTTTTCAAATGAAATAGATTTTTCTAAACAATTGGCAAGGATTTTTTTTCCATAAATAGGTTTAACCTTAGACCTTCTGTCATCTTGCATTTTTACACAGGAAATTAATTTTCTCCATCCTCTCTGTGTTTGAGAGAAGAGCAAAGAATTGAGAAAGTCCCTGGGATTTTGAAAAGCTGCCATATAAACGTTAAAATTAAACAGATGTTAGGTGAATCACATGTAAATTGGAGCCTTGGGAGCTTGGGTCATAAACTGAGTGGGATGTTCTGAGGCAGGAGAAGTGGTGGACTTTTTGGCAATTATTGGGGCCTTGTGGATCAGAAATATCAAATGAAGATGGATCTTTCTGTTTCAGTAAGGGTTAGGGAATATTCAAGAGCATAAATCCTTTCCAGCAGATTCTAAACTTCCTGAGGGCAGAGGCCATGTCTTTTTTTACTTTCTGATCTCAGCACCTGGCAAGTGCCTGGCACAAGCAGAAACCTAAGCCATTTACTGAGCTCAGTCCCTTGGGAGCAGGCATATAGAACTAGTAAGGGACTAGAAAGTGCAGAGATTCCGATAGCTGACCCTAGGCTCATTCTTTACTGTTTCAGTTTAGGTTTTTCCTAAAGCAGAGCTGGAGATAAGGAATTGAGTTTAGATATTACAACTTGGAGGTGATTCCAAAAAGCAGAAATGAGAAATGGAGAGAGGAAAGGGGAGAAAGGGAAGGAGAGAAGAAAGAAGACAAAATTTAATGGACATCTCAGCTATATACAGTAAATGGGGTATGATTTTGCTGGAACTCCTTTAAAGGGTACAAAATAGCTTCCAGAACTGTTCACCCTGAGAGTGGAGGCTAGGGTATTTGTTCTCTGGCTGTGGTTACCCACACTGATAGCAGGCTTTCAGGCAGAAAGGCAGAGACATGCATGGACATGCTCTTGAAGTGGGATGCTCTGATTAGGAGTTCAGTTTGAGAGGGGCTGATATCAGGGGTGGCTGACAGGATGTGAGGTGGGGGCACAAGGCTGTTTTCTCCATTTACTATAACAAAATCTCTTCATTCTCCTCTTTTCAGGAAGATCCTCTTATTTGACCTATTTTGCATTGTGTTTACCGTTGTCTTTTTTTTTTTTTTTTTTTTTTTTTTTGACAGAGTGGACAGTGAGAGAGAGAGAGACAGAGAGAAAGGTCTTCCTTTTGCTGTTGGTTCACCCTCCAATGGCCGCCACAGCTGGCGCGCTGCGGCCGGCGCACCACGCTGATCCAAAGGCAGGAGCCAGGTGCTTCTCCTGGTCTCCCATGGGGTGCAGGGCCCAAGCACTTGGGCCATCCTCCACTGCACTCCCTGGCCACAGCAGAGAACTGGCCTGGAAGAGCAGCAACCGGGACAGAATCCGGCGCCCCGACCGGAACTAGAACCCGGTGTGCTGGCGCTGCAAGGCGGAGGATTAGCCTAGTGAGCGGCGGCGCTGGCTACAGTTGTCTCTTAATATCTCTCAAATAGAAACAGATTCTTTATTTTAGCTGATTCGTTTTACAATTTGGACTAGCAAGGTGGGAGATGAGATCATGATATCAGAAATCCTGAGAGATGTCCTGCCTCTGTAATCCTTAGACATCTACCACACCCTTTGTGGGGAAAGATTCCTGAATGGTCTTTCCATCCCAAGCCCAGACAACTGGACTTCATCACCTTCTTTACTCACTTTTTTCTGCTCTGCTGGTTTCATTTCTGCTTTGGTCTTCACTAATTCAGGTTAGCGATTAATCAATTCACTTGAAAAACTATTTTACCACTTCTGTGTGACTTTTCAGCTGTTATAGGTTGGATTGTATCCCCTCCAAATTTGTATATTGAGGTACTAATCCTAAGTATCTCAGAATGTGACTTTATTTGTAAATAGGTTGGTTGCAGATGTAATTAATTTAGATGAATTATACAGTGGACTCCTGATAAAATATGACTGCATGGGGCAGGTGCTTGTATCTGAGTATGATTTCTGTCCTAACTCGAGCTTCTTACTAGTGTGCGCACTGGGAGACAGCAGATGATACCTTAATTAGTTGTATCCCCACCACCCACGTGTGAAACTTGGATGGAGTTCCTGAAACCTGGCCATTTTGGGCATTTGGGGAGTACCAGTGAATGGGAACTTTATATCTGTTTGTCTGTCTCTGTCTCTCAAATAATAATAACCCCAAATATTTCTGGTGTTGTTAAAAAGGGGAAATTTGGATTCAACGACAGATCAGTATAGAAGGAAGGCAATGTGCCCATCTTAAACACATGGTCCTCGGAAGAATCCAACTCCACAGACACCTGAATCGTGGACTTGCAGCCTTTGTAACTGTGAGACAAGACATTTCTGTTGTTTAGGCATCACAATGACTGTTGTATGTTGTTACAGCAGCCCTAGTAAACCAATGCACAAGCCATCCTCCATGTTTTGCTCAAAGCCTCCTTCTACTTCAGTGAATTTCAGTGGGACATGAAGAAACTTGGACTAGGAGTTAGAACCTCTAGAACTAGCCCTGGCATCTTCACTAATGAACTGTATTAATATGGGGCACAATCTTAACTTTTTTGGATCTCTTTCTTCATAGCGCAAAATAAGAATAATGATTCTCCTCCTGCTGCCTTAGAATGGGACTGAGAGGATCAAATGAGAGAAAATACGAGAAAGTGTGTGTCAACTGGCATGTGGTGTGCAAATGCGTAGGAGGGGTATGATAAAGAGGAACTTGTTGGATCCTGTTCTGGGAACCAGTGTGACCTTGAGTGTTAGTGTCACGTTCTATACCTTGAGATTATTTGTAAGGCTCCCTTCCAACTCTGAACACTCTATGATTACGTGATTCTTAGTGGGCATTTATTGATTCAATAAACATTATCTGTTTTGTGCCAGGCTTTGCAAGAGGCATGAGGGATACAAGCATGAGTAGCTTCAGTCCTGTTCTTCCAGGAAGTTTGTTCCTCCAGAATTTTCCTTGCAGTGAATCCCACGATGGTCATCTCCACCCTTTGATGACATATTTTTTTTCTTCATATTTAGAGGAACAAAAGTTTGGAGAAACATAATGATCAGAGCAGGAAGGGTTGGTTTTGGAAAGAAACTATTGTGAAAGTCATGTTGTTCTGTCAACATTATGGAAGCTGTTGGCTATGGATTCCTGTTGTATAGTCCAAGAGTGACTTTTTATTAAAGTTTCATCTCCCTTAGTGTCCTAGCTCCGTCTGGCTTCATTTTGTTGGCATACCTTGGGGTTTACTAACAATATCCAGCTGTTTAAGGTGTGGGGCAAGTATATCCTTTCCTTAAATCATTTGTAACAAGTAGTATTTGTACTGTAAGTTGTGTCACCATCTCTCTAGTTTTTAATTCATCCTTTTTTATTTTGTATCCTGGGTTTTCTGTATACAGGAAGTGTGAGCTGTGTGTTGTTATCTCATCCAGGCAAACTTATTTGCTTGTCTGTCTCTGTTTGCAAATCTCAAGGGATGAAACTGGTATGAGTTCTGATCCAGGACCTGAATTATTTTATTTGTTCATTCAACAAAACCTTTTTTTTTTCAAAGTACTTATACACAGCTCTCTGATAGTAGCTAGAACATGATTAAAACAACTCTGCATTGGAGTTTCTATTCTCTTGGGTATGCAAAATTGCAGGTAAAGAAAGGAATACATGGAGAGATTGGGGGAAGATGGGTCACCCATAGAGGAAGCAGAGAATCTAAAGATCTCAAGGAGGAAAAGAATGTAGCAGCTGGTGGAATCAGAAGAGGATATGGGTAGATTGCAGAAGCAATGGGAACACTGGTATTATTCCCAAGGCCACTCCTCTATTTGTTTACTTCCCATTTTTTTGGACTGATTTCTTTGAATAAATACCTCACCTTACCTGTCTACTTTTATTTCATAGATCTGCTACATTGGCACTCTGAGGTTTGTATTCATTAGGCCTGAATCTAAGAGCAAATGCTCCTTGGGGTAATTTGGCTTAGTTAAGTAAATGAGAGAATACAGAATGGAATGGGAGAGTTGAATTAACATGTATCTCAGACAGGAGTCCCTTAAGTAGAAGAAAGGTGAACCCATCTGAATTACTATGGGAAAAGTGGGATTGACCATAAGGATGTAGGGAATGCTATTGGACACACTTTCAGGAGACACAGCTGGGCTTTTTTTTTTCTTTAATTTCTGTATCACCCAGTGCTAGTTTTCTCATGTCTACTTTGCTGTTCCATTTTTAGCTTTGCAGGATCTTCCTGTGTAAGGCTGCTAGTTATTCTTCTTTCATAACTTTGGCATGTACTTAACTTAATCATTATGTAGTAGCAGGCAGCAATTTGATCTTTGTGCCTAATCTTGGCTAGTAACTACAGACTCTGGTTGCAAAAAGAAATTCCGAAAATCATGACTGAACTTGTTGCTGTAGGGTTTGGGTCACTTCACATGTAGCTGCTATGGGAAGTGCTTTCTGGGTGACAGCAGTGTCCCAGTGGCCTAAGGATATGGCATCTTCTTTAATAAAGTGTGATAGGTGAGGATAAAATCAACACCATTTTAAAGAGATTATGAGTAGAATACAGTTGGTACTGGAGGATTCATAACAAGAGTGGAAATATGGTCTGCAAAGAAAACCAATGGGAATGGCCTGTGCAGCTCACTAGGCTAATCCTCTGCCTGCGATGCTGGCACCCTGGGTTCTAGTCCCGGTTGGGGTGCCGGTTCTGTCCCAGTTGCTCCTCTTCCAGTCCAGCTCTCTGCTGAGGCCCAGGAAGGCAGTGGAGGATGGCCCAAGTGCTTGGGCCCTGCACCCGCATGGGAGACCAGGAAGAAACACCTGGCTCCTGGCTTTGGATCAGCACAGTGCACCGGCTGTAGCGGCCATTTGGGGGATGAACCAATGGAAGGAAGACGTTTCTCTCTGTCTCTCTCTCTCTCACTGTCTAACTCTGCCTGTCAAAAAAAGAAAGAGAGAGAGAGAGAGGAAGGGAGGGAGGGAGGGAGGGAGGGAGGGAGGGAGGAAGGAAGGAAGGAAGGAAACCAATGGGAGGGCTGGCACTGTGGCGCAGTGTGTTGATGCCCTGGCCTGAACTGCCAGCATCCCATATGGGCGCCAGTTCCAGTCCTGGCTGCTCCACTTCTGATCCAGCTCTCTGCTAAGGCCTGGGAAAGCAGTAGTCGATGGCCCAAGTCTTTGGGCCCCTGCACCCACGTGGGAGACCCAGAAGAAACTCCTGGCTCCTGGCTTTGTTTCGGCGCACCTTCAGCTGTTGTGGCCAATTGAGGATCAGATGGAACCACCAGATGGAAGACCTCTCTCTCTCTCTCTGCCTCTCCTCTCTGTGTAACTCTGACTTTCAAATAAATAAATCTTTTTTTAAAAAAAGAAAACCAATGGGAAGAAGGAAGAGATTAGATATGTAGGAGGGTGTATGTTGCCATGGAAACACAGATTAAGGTTTTTACTGATTTTTTTATAATTCACTATTGTATGTGTACACAGAAACACTCCATTCCATCTCTTTCCACAAACTAAAAAAAGATTAAATTTCAGAACTGCAGAAAATACTGTTTTAAATATTTTATTCTGCTTTGTTGTCTGCCTTCAATAAATAGACTGTGACTTACTTTACAATGAAGCTTCTGCAATCAAGATTTAATTATTTGAGGCTGCTGTGTGCCCATAAAAGGTCATTTTTTAAAACTTTCTTAGCACATAGAAAATTTGTATTTCACAATTTTCTTCACAGTTAGGTGCATGTGTGTTAGTAGGTAGTGGCCAGTAGTGTATGGGCATGCTTCCATCCCTGGCCCCTGAGATATTCTGAGTGAATCTCCATGAACTTTCACTCTTCTCCTACCTGCCACCTTTGTCCTTGCAGATCCAGTAGAAGACCCCAAATCTGTAGAAACTGATTCAACCTCTAGGTAGTATAAACCTGTGTTCTTGGGGGCTGGCACTGTGGCTCACTTGGTTAATCCTCCACCTGCGGGCTGGCATCCTGTATGTGCTCTGGGTTGTAGTCCTGGTTGCTCCTCTTCCAGTCCAGCTCTCTGCTGTGGCCTGGGAGGGCAGTGGAGGATGGTCCAAGTGCTTGGGCCCCTGTACCCGCATGGGAAACCAGGAAGAAGCACCTGGCTCCTGGTTTCGGATCAGAGCAGCACTGGCCGTAGTGGCCATTTGGGGAGTAACCAATGGAAGGAAGACCTTTCTATGTTTCTCTCTCACTGTCTCTTACTACCTGTCAAATTAAAAAATGAAGTTTAAAACCTGTGTTCTTGAAACATATGAAACAGAGCTTCTTTTTTAGACTCCTATTAGACATGAGTGAGAAATGGGTAAAGCCAGAGTTTCTACTATTAACTGTTATAGGTGTTACTTCCATCTTGACCAATACATTGAGAATATTGATTCTTTCTTGGGGTTTCTACCTTTTCATTTACTGTTTGAAGAGGTGGTGACACATTTTAATGTAAGACTTATAAACACATAAGATATATTGAGGTTATAATTGAGTAAAAAGTAATTGCAAAGGGGTTGTATAAATATGACACTAAGAGAATTTCTTATGTGAAATATCTAGTAATATGTCAAGATCCTTAATCTCTGGGGATTACATTTAATTTACTCACTGATTTATTTGTTTCAGAGCAGAAATGTTTGATTGCATAAGAATGTTTGAATTTCACATCTTAAGTTCATTCCAAGTGAATCCTCTTCTTTTTCATTGTACCTTCTTATTTACTAATGTGGTTCTTGGAGACTTTTTCTTAAGACAAGAAATTAATCCTTTCTGCTAAACAATTAGTTTTTGGTAATGGAAATGTAACCAGTGTCACAATTCATTAATGCTATGGTTTTGTGCCTGACATGCACATAGGTGACACTGACACACAATGCAGATTATATATGCTGGTGTATTGACACATGTACACACCTATTTAAGATAGCTCATGTGCTGATCATGTTATATGACTTGTTTTATCTTGCTGCTTTGCAGTTTTTAATCATCTTGTACTAACCTGTTTGTTTTGTTTTTGTATTAATTCTGAGTTTGCAAGTTTCAGACTTTTCTAAAAATTGTAGAAAAAGGCTGGACCATTTAATGAATTGAATTTCATTCCTACAACTACTGGCATATGACCTTAGACATTACTTTATCTATTTGGATTTTAATTTCCTGAACTATAGATGAAATTGAATGAATAGAATGGGTGTCAGAGTCAGAAGGTCCTAGCTAAGAACGGGCCATCAAAGAAGGCAATACCTTTCTCTGAAGGGAGGAGAGAACTTCCACTTTGAATATGGCCTTGTGTAAACAGGATCGAAGTTGGTGAACTTAAGAGGCTTCCAAAGACTTGGCAGCTCGTGCAAGAGCCTCGGATGATTACTGATGTCATAAATAAGAGTGTCAATTGTTAAATCAACAACGGGAGTCACTGTGCACCTGCTCCCCATGTAGGACCTCTGTCCTTAATGTGTTGTACTATGTGAATTAATGGTAAAACTACTACCCAAACAGTACTCTATACTTTGTGTGTCTTTGTGGGTGCAGTCTGTTGAAATCTTTACTTAGGGGCCTTTGCACCGTGGCTCGCTTGGCTAGTCCTCTGCCTGCGGCACCGGCATCCCATATGGGCGCCAGGTTCTGGTCCCAGCTGCTCCTGTTCCAGTCCAGCTCTCTGCTGTGGCCTGGGAAGGCAATGGAGGATGGCCCAAGTGCTTGGGCGCCTGCACCTGCATGGGAGACCTGGAAGAAGCACTTGGCTCCTGGCTTTGGATTGGCGCAGCGCCAGCCGTAGCAGCCATTTGGGGGGTGAACCAACGGAAGGAAGACCTTTCTTTCTGTCTTTTTTTTCTTATTGTATGTCAAAAAATTAAAAAAAGAAATATTTACTTAGTATATACTAAGTTGATCTTCTCTATGTAAAGATAATTGAAAATGAATCGTGATGAAGAATGGGATGAGAGAGGGAGTAAGAGACAGGATGGTTGTGGGTGGGAGGGAGGTTTTGGGAGAAAAAGCCGCTATAATTCAAAAGTTGTACTTGGAAATTTATATTTATTAAGTGAAAGTTAAAAAAAAGAAGGTCCTGGGTGGCTTGGGCAAAGTTCTCACATCACTAATACATAACCTTGGGATCAAGGTTGAGATGGGCATTAATGAGAAATGTCTCAAGGCCTGGTTCACAGTGGTTGCTGCTTTTACCTTTTCCTATGGATGTTAAGAGTTGACCACTTCAACCCCCAGAGGAGTGGGAAATATGGGAATTGCCTTAGACCATTTCCTGTTGCTATAACTGAATACCCAAGACTGAGTAATTTGTAAGGAAAGAGGTTTATTTTGGTCCAGAGTTCTGGAGGCTGGGAAGCCCAAGATCAGGCAGCTGCATCTGGTGAGAGCCTGGTAGTGCTTCAATTCTGGAGGGCAGGCAGACACATGTAGAGAAGAGACAAGGAAGTTGAGCTCCTGTGGTAGCTACCTCATTACCCAGAGAAATGGGTTAATTTACTCATCAGGGTTCTACCCCATGACCCAGACACTGCCCAGTAGACCTCACCTCCCTACACTGCTGCTCTGGGGCCAAGCCTGAGCATGAGTTTTGGCAGTGACAAACCAGAGTAGAGAAAACTCTTCCAGGTTAGATTATTAATGTTTTTACTGGGACAGAACTGGACCACTTTCCTATTCCCTTAGTGATTGAATATGCCTGGAAAGGGTTTGTGTTGAAGGTATAACCTATCACTCATCACACACACTGTGAACACCATACCAAGTGAGCATATAGCCCTGTGCAAAGCAGATACATACACACACACACACAGACACTGGACTCAGTGAGATTTTGTCAGCCATTACGGGAGTCTCTCTGATTTTCTTGCTAACTCTTATATAATGCTAAAGGATATAGGAAAGGGGATGGGGTTTTTGTATTTGTTCTGTGAAGCTCTGATGGTGTTAGTTTTTCTTTGATGATGGGTGTATTTACTCTATCAAGAAACATCTTTACAATTATAATTTATAATCTCATTTCTCATTCCCTTGAGCAGAACTTGGGCTGGTGTGAATGAGAAGCATCCCCAGTGACAAATAAGCTGAACAGGATGATAAATAGTTTCCTGTGTCAGTTCTTGACCTTGCTACTTTCTGGAAGGGGAGAGATTGCAGATGAACTCTCATTGTCCTTACCTTCATTAGATGCGTGGAAAACTGGGAATTTTTGTACGAGAATGGAACCTCATTTCTTGTCCTGGCTTTGGAACTGATCAAAGCTTACAAATTTAAGCTCATCTTTTATTTTTCCAGGCATCAGTTTTCATGGTTTTAAAATCAAGGAGTTGAACATCATTGATTCTAATATCTTTAGCGCTAGAACTATATTAATTTTTTTAAGGATTTATTTATTTATTTGAAAGCGTTACATAGAGAAGGAGAGGCAGAGAGAGAGAGAGAGAGAGAGAGAGAGAGAGAGGCAGAGAGAGAGAGAGAGAGGGAGGGAGGGAGGGAGGTCTTCCATCTGCTGCTTCACTTCCCAGATGGCTGCAGTGGCTGGAACTTTGCCGTTCAGGAGCCAGGAGCTTCCTCCAGGTCTTCCCACGTGGCTGCAGGGGCCCAAGGATTGGGCTATCTTCTGCTTTTTCAGGCTATAGCAGAGAGCGGGGTCGGAAGTGGAGCAGCCAGGTCTGTACTGGTGCCCATATGGGATGAAGAAACTGCAGGTGCTGGCTTTACGTGCTACGTCACAGCGCCGGTCCCTAGAACTATATGATTTGAGCATAATATTTTTCTCAAATATTTTTCAATACATATATTTCAAAATTGACCAATTTACATGTCACCACAGATTGCCCTTTATGCATTTAGACATTCATTTTTATTTGTTATATTTTAAACTTTCTTCTTCCTAAGCAAAGTGTTAATGAACTTACTGATTTGATGATATATACAAGTGTATGTGTGTATACTTTGTTTTATAAATATACATTAAACCAGCCAGCTATTAACATTTTTCTGGTGTTCTTCTATTTACTAGAATAGCACACTTTTGGGAAATGTTACTTATAGTGCTTTGGTTTGTTTGTTTTTGAGAGAGAAAGATGAATATATAACTACTCATAAGTTTGGTTTTTCTTTTTGGAGTACCTTATCTGGTGGGAATCATAAATTGGTGTGCTAATTTTTTTTTCTGGCCTATGGAGGCTATTTCCTTTTAACCAAAAAAAAATTCTGAAGAATATTAGTGTTTTTCTTCTATTAAGCCTTGGAAAATGATAAACTTGCTCTTCTCAATAACTCTTGCTGAGCTACACCTGTAATTGTATGTGATACAGGTGAAACATTGACTACAAGATCAGAAGACCAAAGAAAGGTATGGAAGTGAAGTTAGAAAAACTATTCAGGGCCGGTGCCATGGCTCACTAGGCTAATCCTCTGCCTGCGGTGCCGGCATCCTGGGTTCTAGTCCTGGTTGGGGCGCCAGTTCTCTCCCGTGTTGCTCCTCTTCCAGTCCAGCTCTCTGCTGTGGCCCGGGAAGGCAGTGGAGGATGGCCCAAGTGCTTAGGTCCTGCACCAGCATGGGAGACCAGGAGGAAGTACCTGGCTCCTGGCTTTGGATCGGTGCAGCGCCGGCCGTGGCGGCCATTTGGGGGGTGAACCAATAGAAAAAGCAAGACCTGTCTGTCTCTCTCTCTGACTGTCCACTCTGCCTGTCAAAAAATAAAAAAAAACTAATCATATCAATTTATAATAATAGAACCTTCCTTGCTTTGTGAAGAATATGCAAAATGTTTTGACAGTGAATTACCTATGTTCACTATTTCTTCTATATTTTGGCCTTGGAGCTGAGTTGCACATATACCTTCTTGAAAACCTTTCTTAAGTTTTTAAAAGGTTATATTCGTTATATTTGTTTAATTAATCTTAATTAATCTTGGAAGAAAAATTTCTTTCATATCTTCATTTTGAAGAAGTTCCATAACAATTGGAATTCATGGAACACAAAGCAAGTTTAAACTAACCTTCATTTTTAAATCACCTGATATCAATTAGCATTCCTCCAGTTTGGAAATGATTTATAATGCCCTTGTAAGGCCCTGAAAATATGAAAGCAGAGAAGCAGTATTTCAAAATGGAGCATAAAATCAACAATAAAATGTATATTTATAACCTGAAAAGTATGATTTCATCTTGGAGAATTACCAGCCCAATAGCAGTAATAAGCATGATTTTCATTGTACCATATTGTACTTATTAAGCACTTCAGGGGACTTGTGAATAAATCAAATTGTGGGATCAGTTTGGATATCCAAACATATTTTTAAATATTGTAAAATGTGGAAAAGTATCACAACTGGTTATCATTTGTTCGTGCTTTCCAAAAGGTTTTTAATCATAAACTCTTTCTTACATCCTCCTACAAGCTGGATTGAGGCCGGAATCACCCATAAAGTGATGTCCTTTTAATAAATGCAGATTTAATATGGTCATGAGATAAGATTAGACCCTTCAGAAACTCCATTCAAATACCACAGGTTCTGATTTATGTGCATGTAAGTCAGGGAGAGCTAGGTGGTTCAGAGGATGCAGTATTGTCAGAGAATTTAGGAGGATGTATGCGCCTGCTTTTGATTTAAAATTTTAATAAAAAAAGTCAATATGAGGAGAGGCACTGATTTGAAATGCTCCAACTTGCTGTGTTTGCATTATATTGTCCTGTACAAGTTAAGTCAATCCAAACCTATATTTGTTACAATGTGCAATATGTCAGGCACTGTGATAGGTGTGGGAGTTACAAAGTCAAGAGGTAGTTTGGGAGAGCTCATGCTGGCACAATGGATGAAGTTCCTGGAGCCTGATCTTCCCAGGTTGGGTTAGTATTCTGAATTTAGATCAATGAGCATGGTATCCAATGCGATGGGGATGGCAAATGCATGGCTTGGCCTGGTCTATGATCAGTATCCCCAACTATAGCAGTCATTTTAGTGTTTACCACGATTAAGTCTCAACTAGTGACTGCATTAACCTGGGGAGTCTGACCTAAGTAGTCTTGATGGATGACTCATGTAATGAGAACGTCACTTGACTGTGAGGACAACGGCATCCCCAAGAAGATTTACAAGTAGGGCAAATAAGAGATAAAAAAAACTCCAACATTTTACTGGCATTTCTTTTGCAGGGCTGTTGGATCATAGACTCTGCAGGTGAAAGCAAAACAAATCACTTTTGCCTTTGAGGTGTATTTTGGCAAGATGTGAAGCTAAGGAAATGACAGACATGAAAGAGTCCTAAAGACTTTTTGGGTGAGTCCTCATGTGTACTCCTTAGGGAGTAATATTGTTGAAGGTCTCCTTTGCGAAGGCATCTCTAGGCATCTCTAGGCTTCTCAGCTTTGAACCATTGCCAAATCCTCAGTCCAGTGATGGGAGGGTCCTAGGCTCTGGTTGTCAGGATGGTATATTGTCTTGCTCAGGGTTCTTCTCAGGCTGTCATGTATTACCGCCGTATTGGAGACACAGTCTCTGCCTACTAGCTCTTGCACTGTTGAGTACAAAGTAGCTGACTCACAGTCTGTGACTGAGTGACACAGGGATAATTTATTTCATTTTCTTGTCATTTTAAAATGAGCTAAAAATCTGAGAGGTGATGGAAAGAAAAAGAAACCAAATGAAAGGCAATTTAAAATGTTTTTATTTATATTCCCATGGATTGCATGTTTTCAGTTCCAAATTTGCTTAAATATCAAATTATGGTTCTGAATAGGGAAGGAAATGTTGTGGTATCTCTGGAAATAAATATAAAATATGATGAGTGATTGTTCTATTCTACCTTGGTTACAAACACAGAATCACTATCTTGCGGGAGAAGTGAAGACCACATACAGGAGCCACATTTCAATTCCAAAGGCTAACAAAGGGAACCAGTCTCCCTGATGACAAGCAGATAATTCAAATATCATTTGTGTTTGTATATGATAATAATGGCTATCATCTAGTAAATACTTACTTTGTAGGACATATTGTGCTATATATTTAATGTAACATCCTTGTTTAACCTGAACCTCACAATATTTCTGTTAGTTATCATCACATCAATATACCTGAAAGATAAGGAATTTGAGGCATAGAGAAGTTGTGTTCAACTGAGTTGGAACCAGTATCTAAGTCTAGTCAGTTTTTCATTCCATGACCCCTCTATTTTTACTCTTCTCTTACACTGCTTTCTTAGGGGGGTACTATAAGTTCTTCTGATGTTGTTTTCCTGTTTTCATGATGCTGGAAGTGAACACTTCAGGAAAATAACTTGATGGATAATTTAGACTAATGGGAAAGATAGACTATAAGAATGTTTTTCAAATTTTAGATATTAATTGGCTAATAGGTCATAGACTCAATTATTAGTGGACTATGAACAGTAGATTTTTGAAAGGAAATAGAGGAAAATAAAATAGAAGATATTGGAGTATGATGTAATGATGTATATAGTTACTTATGGTAACTGTTATCCCATGAAATTTTTGTTTTGGTATGTATATGCATATATGTAAACATACACCAAAGGACTTTAAAATGTTCATAGAAAAAGTTGGAATTAAATGATAATGTTGGGTGACATTTGACTAGTAGTTAGGATGCCTGCATCCTATATCAAAGTACCTGTGGTTGATTTCCTGTCTGCGGCTCCTGATTCCAGCTACCTGCTAATGCAGACCCTGAGAGGCAGCAGTGGTGGTTCATGCAGTCAGGCCCCTGTCAGCCACGTGGGAGACCTGGATTAAGTTCCCATTTCTTGACTCCCTTGGACCAGACCTGGCCTCTGAGGGAATCCAGGGAATGAACAAGGAGTTGGGAGCTCTGTATCTGTGTCTCTGTGACTCATTCTGTGTTTGCTTCTCAAATAAAGAGATAATTCTCATTTTCTGTAAACTTTTGAAGCCCTTCTGTATAATATATATCATTTAATATGTATAATAAATAATTTTTGTCATATGCCAAAGATACATGACATATAAATATGTGTATCATATATTTTGTTTGTTTGTGTGTGTGTGTTTGTACACATGTATGCTCACAGTGTAAGATACAATTTTTCTGTGGATTTTAGTCAAAAGTTTGAGAACCAGTGCCTCAGGATATGGATAGGATGAGCAAGTAACAGTACTAAGAGAAAGTTCACTTATACTGTTTAATGAATGAAGAAGAATTTGTGAGTCTATCCAGGGGTCAAGTTAAAGAAGAGTAAAGAAGGAGTCAAAAATAAGAGAAAAGAGATTCCCATACCATGGCAAGAGACTACGCTGTCAGAAAAAATGAGTACCCTTTCCTTAGAGGAAGGAATGATCGAGGAATTTAGCAGTGGAAATGCCCGGTTCTTATGTTTAAGTCATTTTCTTTGTGTACTGCAGTGAACATTGTCTCTACCTCAGCCTGCTCTCCTTTGATAGGTGTCCTCAATAGAGTCTACTAGATATCTAGAGCCAGTTGTAGGGTGGAATATGATGGTATTGGGAATGGGTTCAGCAAAACCCACAGAAGAGTGGAAGAATTTCACAGAAACAGTAACTAGACTATTGAGGTGGCCCACAGTTATACTGGGAGGAATGCTAGGATTTCCTGGTGTGTACTAGGAAGCCAAGTTCACTTATATTCAAAAGGAAAATGTGCCTCCACTCATTAGTGACTTGGAGAAAACCAAGAGGTTGACATCAGGGCCACGTGTATGTCTCCCAGTCACGTGTGCCTCCTCTTCTTCATCCTGCCATACCAGTGGTTATCAGGAAAGAGTAAGCAAATAGAACAGGAGGCTTTGAGATTCAGAAGACAGACATGATAGCTCAGGCTGGGTCTCAGAAACTGAAGGAGGTGTGTACGTGTGTGTGACCGTGTGTGCACGCTCATTGTTGCAGATCCAGGTGTTTTGGGTGCTTGGAGTTTTACGTGATATGTGGTTTGTAATATATCCAACATGTATCATGTATTCTTATTTTGGGATATTGTGTTTTGATTGGGTGGCAGCTTGAAATAATGAAGCACACATTGTTGTGGTCTCTAGAGTTGTGGGTTCATATCTGCTTTTGCCCTGTGTCCTCTGTGTAAGTGTTGATGTAAGCATGTTACCTCTCTCTTCTTGTAAAATGGATAAGGATATATATTAGAAGCTCTCAGGTCTGTGCTAGACAACTGGTATTCCTTGTGAGTTCTAGGAGGTCACATGGAGATTCTCAAGCTGCTTCAAGATGGCCTAAGGGAAATATATCCCTCCTGTTCTGCTTTCATTCCTTCCCTACCCCATCCACAACAGGCTGGAGAGCATCCCAGCATTTTTATCTATTTTGTGTATTAAGATTCTATTTACAAAATAAGACAAGATGTGTGAAAAGCTACCGTAGAGGGTACTTCTAAACGTTTGTGGAAAATAGAATTATCCGGCGCCGCGGCTCACTAGGCTAATCCTCCGCCTTGCAGTGCCGGCACACCGGGTTCTAGTCCTGATTGGGGCACCGGATTCTGTCCCGGTTTCCCCTCTTCCAGGACAGCTCTCTGCTGTGGCCAGGGAGTGCAGTGGAGGATGGCCCAAGTGCTTGGGCCCTGAACCCCATGGGAGACCAGGATAAGTACCTGGCTCCTGCCATCGGATCAGCGCGGTGTGCCGGCTGCAGCGTGCTGGCCGCGGCAGCCATTGGGGGGTGAACCAACGGCAAAGGAAGACCTTTCTCTCTGTCTCTCTCTCTCTCACTGTCCACTCTGCCTGTCAAAAAAAAAAATAGAATTAAAAGATAAATTTACTTGGTGGAAAAAATTTAACATCCATGCATACAAGGGATCTTCAGAAAAGTTCTTGGAAATGTATATTATGAAAAAACTATACATTGATTGCAAAATTTTTGTATAAAAATAAACTTTAAAAAGATTATTTATCAGAGACGCAGAGAGTCTGAGGGAGATGCCATATGCTGGTTCATGCCCACAGTGGCTAAAGCCAGATTGGGACTGGGAAGTCCGTTCAGGTCTCCCATATACATGGCAGGAACCCTATTATTTGAGCTGTCACTGCTGCCTCCCAGGGTCTGCATTAACAGGAAGCTGGAGTCAGGCACTGGAGCCTCAACTTGAACCAAGGTACTCCAGTGTGGGACATGCACATGTGATCCACTAGGCTAAATGCCTGCTCCCTAAACTAAACTTTGAATTCTCTTTTCCATGAACTTTTTGAAGTATTCACATACTGGATAATCCACAAGGGGGACTGTTGAGTTTTCAATGATTAAGAAAGGACCATAAACTAAAAACAAATAGGAAAAGAAGCCACTGAAAATATTTTCTACAGAAATGTTGACACATTACAAAAAGATTTGAAAAATACCTGACATTCTATTTTATGACAGGTAAAGAGCAATATTAATAGTAAACATTATGTTCCAAGTATTGGAACAAAATATGATCAGCTGTTTTTACATATTCTAAGATTAAAAGTAAATGTAAAATACATTTTTAAAGGGCAGCATCAATAAATTGTCTTTCTGTAGTTGGAAAGTGGTATTGCAGGCTACACACACAGATTGGTCCAGATCTCGTGTAGATGAGAAAGTATCAGTCTCATTTCTGATAGAAATAGACTTTCTCACTCTGAAAGCTGAGACTTATCTGTTTTTCCCCAAACTTAGGTTCAGGTTGACCAGATTGGAATTGGGTTGAGGAGCAAAGAGGAAATTGTAAATAAGCTATTAACACTAACAGCAGCTGACATATGTCTGATACTTATTATGCATTGAAATGTGGCTCAGGTATTTTTTTTTTATAATCCTCAGCACAAATCTGTACTGTGGTACAAATAAAAACAAATAAACAGACAAAAACCCAGATAAACTCCTGAGGCTAACCAAGGTTAAATATTTTTTCCAAAGTCTATACATCTGATGGTGATTATACTCATTAATGGCTCTAACTTCTGGTCTTCTCAGTTATGCCACATTACTGCTCATAACAAAAGACATCTTGAGGCTTATTCATCCAAAATATTTGTTAGGCCACAATCTACGGCATGGCCTTTTGTCTTAATTTATGTTTAGTTGTGTATGTATTTATTCAATAAATATTTGCAGAGCATCTACCATGTGAAAATCATTATGGAATTTGGAGGATAAAGGATAATTTAAGTATATTTCTTTATATACAAGAGCTGGTACAACAGCTAAGCTATGTAAGTAAATAATTGTAACTCAAGGAAGAACTAGTAAGGTTCTATAGTGAGGCGTAAGTGTTACGTAATTCAGAGGAGGGAGAGATTATTCTAACAGCAGAGAAGCTTCAGAAGAGATGGCCTTTAGATTGACTCTTGAAGGGTTATGTGATAGAGACATGTAGCTTTGTCATCAGAAAGCCATTGTACAAGAGAATAGCATGAACAGAGAAAGAATTAACTGAATACTAGGAAGTAAGCAAGGAAAAGGTTGTTTGGCAAGAAAGTAGGGCATATGAAAGGGAGCAGTAGGAAGTAAGGCTGGATCTTGGTTGGAACAGGAGGATGGTGGCTCTTTCTTTCTTTTTGATGATGATTTATGTATTTGACAGGCAGAGAGAGAGATTGCTTGAGGTTGGGTTCTTTTCACTAGCTGGTTTACTTCCCAAGTAGCTGCACCATCTAGGGCTGGGTGGGCCAGGCCAAGGCCATAAACCAGGCAGGGCCCCAAGTACTTGGAACATCTTCCACTGTCTTCCCAGGGATGTTAGCAGGGAGCTTGATTATGAGTGGCACAGTCAGGATTCAAACTGGGCTCATATGGGAATGCAGCAAAGGGCAATGGCTTAACCTGCTGAGCCACAATACCAGCCCTGGGTGTTGACTCAGCAGATAGAAGATACATCTTTCTGCTGCTCTTTCAAGCAGATGAAAATGATGTTTTTAAAAAATTTTAAGAATTGTGTGAAGTAGATTAAATCTGTTTTCTTTATGTAAATAAAAATGTAAAGATAAGGAACATAGGAATGAATGGGAAGTTATGAATTAAATCAGTTTGTTAAAGTATTTTCTTTTATTATTGAACAGCAAATTTGAGAAAGAATAAAAAAGTACCATCAGTCTTCTATCCTAATAAAAAAATGTTCAGTGCTTGTAAATTCCATTCAAATTTGCAATGTTATATTTAAGTGTCTCATCTTGCTATTTGTTTTCTATTTGTCCCATTTATTCTTTGCTCTCCTTTGGTCCTTTTCTTCTTTTTTTATTTCTATAGGGTATTGTGTATTTCTCTACATAAATAGTTTTTTATTTATATTTTAATTTCTATAAAGAGGACAAATTTAACATACTTCACAGATAGAATTCTTAATTTTTTTTAAAGTTTATTTTCATCTGCTTGAAAGGGCAACAGAGAGAGATTTATCTTCCATCTACTGGTTTACTTCCCTAATGCCTACAACAGCCAGGGCTGGTGTAGGCCAAAACCAGCAGCCTGCAGTTGAATCCAGGTCTTCCATGTGGATTGCAGGGGCCCAGGTATCTTAGCCATCATGCACTGCCTCTCAGAATTCATTTTCAGGAAGCTGGACAGGAAACAGTATCCAAGACTTAAACTGGCACTCCGACATGGAATGTAGCGTCCCAAGTAGTAAGCTAATCTGCTGCAGAATAGTGCCTCCCCAGATTTTTTTTTTTTTTTTTTTTGTACAGGCAGAGTGGACAGTGAGAGAGAGAGACAGAGAGAAAGGTCCTCCTTTTGCTGTTGGTTCACCCTCCAATGGCCGCCGCGGCCTGCGCGCTGTGGCCGACGCATCGCGCTGATCCGAAGCCAGGAGCCAGGTGCTTCTCCTGGTCTCCCATGTGGGTGCAGGGCCCAAGGACTTGGGCCATCCTCCACTGCACTCCCGGGCCACAGCAGAGAGCTGTCCTGGAAGAGGGGCAACCGGGACAGAATCTGGCACCCCGACCGGGACTAGAACCCGGTGTGCCGGTGCCGCAAGGTGGAGGATTAGCCTATTGAGCCACGGCTCCGGCCCCTCCCCAGATTTTTGAAATGACGTAAGTCAGGAGTATGGATACTGGTGATGGCACAGCAGGAGAGGGAAAATAGAGGAGGAAAATATTGTTAAGGTGAATATGGAAATAGAGGCCAGTGACTAGGAAGATGGGCTGGGTTGTTGGCCAAAATGGCATGGGAGGAGAAGCAGCCTTTGATGAATTCGGTTTGGCACATGCTGAGTTGACCTGTAGAAAGAACATCAAAAACAGATGGACAAAAGAAGAGATGTGTGAGAACATGAAGCCTGGTGCAGTGTGATCCAGTAAGAAGGCTAACACACAGAGAGATGGGAGCACACAGGTGCTGTATGCTCAGGATCTTCATGTTTCTCATCCTGATTCTCTCCACTAATACTAAATGAAAGAGCAATGAAACATATGCCCACTGCCCTGTGGGATAGTCCAGACTTTGGTATTTTGGGACTGCATTAATACAGAGGATTTGGGTTTGATGGAGTGATTATTGTATTTTAAGCACTGTCATGTTTGTCAAACATTTCCCACTGGAATGACTTATGGTTTAAGCATTCTTGGGATACTGTTGTCTTACTGGCACGGATTCCCTAACAGTTTGACATCTAAGAAATGTGCCTTGGCTCCTCCAAGGATAGAAACATAATTGATACCTTGTGATAATATTAGGTCTGTGTGTGTGTGTGTGTGTGTGTGTGTGTTGAAATAGTCTTTTTTTTTTTAACTCCTAAATGAAGTTTAATGTGGTGACCTAATTTTTAAGGATGAAACCACTTCTTTACATTCCTGCCTTTGCCCTTCCTTTGGCTTTTGACAATCAGGTTTCCTGGCAGGTTTCGATTCCTCTTCCTTATTGGATTCTGTGCTGGTGGTAATGCTTCAGCTGGAGATTGGGTTGATGATTTCCACCCAAGTATTGACTGTTCTTCACATTATGGCTGTGATAAGTTGTGTTTTACAGCTGCAAGTATTGAAATATAATTTCTTCTTTATCAGTAGTCTGTAAAATGGATGGTAGGGGCCAAGGCCTTGGAATTGGACCCAGTTATCATAGCCTCAGCAGTGACATCCATGGTTTCTTGCTCTAGGAATCTTTCATAATTTGTTGTTTGTGGACTTTTCAAAAAGACTAGATATCTGTGGTGGAATGAGAAGGCCATGCCAAGATGGCCACTGGCAAGGGAGCATCAGTTACTCAGGAATGGCTTTGAAACCCACCTGGCAGTGGAGCGTGCCTGGCAACAGGCTGTGATTGGATGGCTTTGGATATTGCCTGACAACAGGCTGTGATTGGTTAGGACATAAACCGCCCCTTTACGGGATTGGCTGCCTTGGCTATTTAAGCTGCTGTACCAACTGAGATAAATGAGTCTGCAGCTCCGGCCATTGGGGACAACTGGGGAGTGAACCAGTGGATGGAATACCTCTCTCTCTGCCTCTCCTCTCTGTGTAACTCTGACTTTCAAATAAATAAATAAATCTTTTTAAAAAAACTTTCATGGATCTATATGATTAGATAATAATTAATGGTCAATGACTTAGCCAATGACTTGTATTTATAACCTCTAAGTTATAAATATACAGTTCTAAATTGTCACGGTTCCTGCATCTACAGATGTATTTTCGATTGATGTCCTCCTTGATGTGGCTGTTGGTTTTCTTTGTCCCTATTTCTCCTGCTGAGGACTCCCTGCATCCCTCCTCTCTCTCCTTTTCTTCTGACTCTAAGACATTGGAGTTTTCCTTTTCCTATTATCAGTCCTAAATGTATCTTTTTCAGCTACCCCCCAAACTCTTATTTGCTCCACCTCCTAATCTGTCAAACTCTCAGAGTTTAGTTAGCCTGGCTCATTGCCCAGGCTTCTGCAGAATTCTCTGGTCATGCTGAGGCGAAACCTGTGACTTCAGTTTGGTTTTCTAACTGAAACACCATGTTCATGGCCAGTAAAAGGACCTCCAGGGGTGTTCATGACAGACTGTGTGAGCCTAGCACCCACAGAAGCCCCTGTCAGCACTGGGTTGTCTGGCCATGGATTGTTGTCTTTGGCAAACATCAGTAGCACATTTTGAAACCTCTGTTGGCTTCCTCTTCTTATCCAAGAGGCCATTAACCATCTCCTTCTAAACAGCTGATGTTTGCTCAAGGAGTACAAACTAATATGAATCAGCATATAAACAATAGACACAGTCTGTTTGAAATTGACATAACCTGAAAACTCAATAATTGGATTTTATGTGTTAACTCTTATTTTTATTTAGTTTATTTAAGGCAGAGAGATGAGGGAGAGGAAGAGGGAGAGAGTTTGTACAGGATCCAGCATGGTACCACTAGGATTGCCATCCTGTGCCCCAATTTAATATCACTGTGCTTGGGAAGCTCATATGATTATCTGTTCTCATCTCCAGAATCTCTATTCATTCATTCTTCTCTACCCTCCTGGCTTGAATGCTTGGATTCAGCTTCTTTGGGTGAAACACATTGCAAATGTACCATAACTCTGGAGAAAAAAATGGAAATTATTGTGCTTGGTTAAAAAACATTTTGTCAGGAATCATTATGGTGTATTTCATCAGTTCATTCAATGATTAGGGGATTACTGGATCCCTTCTGTGTCTAGAGAATGCTCAGAAATTGAGAATACAGGGTTAAAAATATCTATCCAGACCCAGTAGAAATCTATCTTGCTTTCTCACTGTTCCTTAATTCTTGCTGTTCCTTAGTGGTGTGTGTGTCTGTCTGTCTGTCTTATGTCTCATTTCAACATACTTGAGAGGAGAGACTGCCTCCTACAGGCAGGTTTTGCCCTCCCCCCCCCAACTGCCCTAGAGTTGCTCAGCCTGATGGCAATTTTGAGGTACTGGAAAGTCATGGCATCCTGTCCATGCCCACTGCAGCAGAATATTTGCAGAGTAACTGTTAGCTAAAACCACACAGGGACACCACTTTCTTAGAGTGGATACACTTAATGTGTTATTTGCTTCCTAGGATAGTCCAAATGACAGTATCATGTAGGTTGTTTTGTAGGCAGGCCCAGTTGTCCCTTGAGTAGGTAACTAGTAGTTTCATTTTTAAATTTTTTAAATCTTCAAACATGTAAAAGAACATTCTTGGAATATGAATTTACCTTAGTGATTAATAGATCAGTTGGGATGCTCACACGACATATGGGAAGCTTGGGGTCAAGTCTTGGTTCTTTCCCAATTCTAGAATGCTTCTTCAAATTCAAAGTCCATGCCACTCACGTGGAAGACCCAGACTAAATTTTTGGCTCCCAGTTTGGGCCTGGCTCAGTCTTGGCTATCATAGGCATTTGGAGAGTAAACCATTAGATGGGAACTCTCTCTGCTGCTCTTCTAACTCTCTGTCTACATGCCTGTTAAATTACTTGAATAAATTAGGGTTGTGAATCCATTGTTTTGGTTGGTGGTATCCCCCATGAAGGCAGACATGTTACTTCATTGATTGAATTGCTGAAAGAATTGATCTGCGATATGGTACTCCTCTCAATGCTTGCTAATGATTTAGAAGACCAAGATTAAGGCATTATTCCATCTGGCAGTGACAGGGAATTGTACAGGTTGCTAGCTCAAATCCTGAAACTCATCAGTACTGAAATATTAAGTGACTGTGATGAGAGCAAAGAAATTGTGGACAAGTGTAAAAGTCTGCTATCATATGTGTTAATCTGTGAATTAAGTTCTTGGCTCCTGGCTTTGGTTCTGGCCTAGCCCTGGCCATTTGTGCATATTTGGGGAGTGAACCAGTGGATGGGAAATTTCTCTCAAGGTCTCTCTGCCCTTCTTTCCATCTTTCTCTGTCTCTTAAATAAACAAAAAAAGTATCCAAATTTCAAGGTTAATTACTGTGGGGAGCAGCTCGGACTAGACTGTTACTGGAATTAAGACTTATTCTATGCATCTGCTCTCCCACAATATGGCGCTGGGAGAGAAGTAAACAGCTTCCGCACAGCTGCCTCCAGTTCAACCAATTAACTGTAGGACTTGCTCCTGATTGGAGGAGAGCAGTGTACTCGGCGTGTGGGCAGCCGAGTTGGGATTGGCGGAGGAGGACTATAAAGGAGGAGAGAGACGGCATGCACGAGGAACATCTATGGGGAACATCTAAGGGAACCCGTGCAGCCCCCGAGAGAACCGGCCGGCGGTGTGCCGCTCCCCTGCGGAAGTGGGGAATGCGGCCAGGGGGAACTGCCCTTCCACGGAGGTGGAAGGGATAGTAGCCAACCCGGGAAGAACCAGCAGCAAACCCGGGGAGGGCCGAGCAGACGAAAGAACAGTGCAGGGTCTTGTGTCGTTCCCCCATGAAGACGGGGAGCGACATAATGGTGCCGTGACTCGGATATGAAGCCTAGGCAGGGTTTAGTGTCGTTCCCCCATGAAGACGGGGAGCGACAATTACAAGTGAAGCAACAGAGAGCTGTAATTAAAAAAGATAGAGAAAAGAGAGAGCATGTGATATATAAAGGAGAAGGAAAGCACTACCTAGCTCTGACCCCACCCCCCACCCTCCCCACCCCCCGCCAGTACTTGATAACGTTAGGATTTTGTATCTTGTTGTTTGGCATGGCTCCTCACTAACCTGGGTGCATGGTCTTTTTTCCATTGCAAGAAGGAATTCAAGGACAGGACCTAGATAAAGGGTAGTAGAGAAGCAAGATTTATTTACATGCTGAGTGGATGTGCAAAAGAAGGAGTGCGGGCCAACTCAGGAGAGAGAGCTGCAGTCAACAAGATTTGGGGCCATTGTTTGATAGAATCTGGAGAGATAGAGGGTGGTCTCTGGAGCAGGACTTAATTGGATTTCAAAGAGGGTAGCGTCTGTGGTAGGACTTGAGTACCTTTCGGAAATCTCTGAAGTATGATGGCATCAGGTACATGATAGGAATAGGAGGGTTGGCCGTGGTAATTTTATTATAGTGATATTATAGTGACCTGAAGGTCATTGTGGAGATGCAGCCTGAAGCCATATTGGCTATTTATAGCTGGTCTTGGCTCTAAGTTGCAAAGGGGGTGGATTTTAGTGGGTCACAGGAATGGAGGTCTGAGTGGTGCGTGGGAAGAGAGTTTGAACAGTGCAGGCTCGGCAGTTGTGCAGACAGGGCCTGATGTACAAGCTGATCAAGACTGGCAAACCTCTGCTCTTCCTTGCTGCTACTACCTCCCTGACTACATCAGTGTTGCCCAAGGTAGGATGCTGGCATTGAAGTACAATAATGGTGAACTTTGGGATATGTTCAGAGGAGACTAGTAAATATCAGGTATGAACAAAAGCAAAAGGGCTTCTCTTATTTAGTATGCTAAATAGAAGACTAAGAAGGAGGAAACATTACATTTTTCAAATACAGGAACAAGTAATTTTGTATGGAAGATGGTGAATAGCTGGTCTGTCTTCCCAGAAAGAGATTACAATAAAGAATAGACATGAGATGAAATTGGTGATATGAAGTGTGGGCAGACTCTGGAAAGGATATGGGGAAAAGTAAACTGTATATGCTAGTGTTGCCTTGGGGCCTGAGACCCAGCAGTTGGGCTAAATGAGATCTCTAGCATGCAGGGATCTTACTAAAAGGTAAATAAGAACATCTAGTCACTGGCTCTTTCCATAGAGGGAATGAGACATTTCCCTGGAATTTTGGAAATAGTCACACACTGACAAAATTGGAGCACTCTCGTCTGTTAAATACCTCGATCAACTTTGATTTCTGTATATCCAGTCTTTGCCAAATAGGATGGTAAGAAGACTTCTTTATTATGATAAAGGCTGCTACAGATTACTTTAGCCAACTTCTGACATGATGGCAAATGTTTGAAAGCACTATGCTTTATTATTATTTTAACGGAAAGATCCCAATTAAATATATACTTATGGAATATAAAGTATTTTGCTCTATGGGTACAATGTGGAATGGTTAAATCCAGCTAATTAATATATTCTTCATCTCATTTATGCTTTTTTGTAGTGAGACCTTTGAAAGACATATTCTTAGCTATTTTTAAATATACAGAGCGTTAGTGTTAGCTGGTCACCTCGCTTTGCAGCAGATAGCAAAAACATATTCCTCCAGTCTAATTGAAACTTGGTATCCTTTGACCAACTGGTTATAAATCTTTTCCAACCCAGCATCTACTAACCACCCTTCTATTCTATATGTCTGTGAGCTCAACTTAATTCGATTTCACATTTGGGTGAGATCATGTAATATTTTTCTTTCGGTGCCTCACTTTTTAAATTAGTGTGATGTCCTTTGGTTCACCCATGTTTCAAAACTAACTGCATTTCCTGCTTTTTAGTAAATGAACAAAATTCCATTGGGTATATATATGACATTTTCTGTTTTGTTTTTATTAATGTAATGAGAATGTTCTATATTTCGTAGGTAGATTTATACAAAGATAACCATACTTCCCTCCCTCCTCCTTATCCTGTAGAACCCACCTTCTTCCCTCCCTTCTTTTTTCATTAATTTTTGCAGACATGATTTTATTCCACTCCTGTAATCACAGGCTTAATTCACCAGTAACCATAATATTCAGTAAGTAAAAAATAGGAAGACCATAGACACAGGAATATGAACAAGGGCTAAAAACAACAGATATCACAAGATACCTGTTTCATACCTATACATTTTTTACATTTTATATTAACTGCCATGTATCAGAGAAAACACATGAAATTTGTCTTTTTTAAAAAAATTTCATTTATTTATTTGAGAGGTAGAGTTACAGACAGATAGGGCAGGACAGAGAAAGGTCTTCCATCTGCTGGTTCACTTTCCACCTGGCCACAATAGTTGGATCTCATCTGATCTGAAGCCAGGAACCACAAACTTCTTCTGGGTCTCCCACATGGATGCAGGGGCCCAAGCACTTGAGCTATCCTTTACTGCTTTCACCAGAAGAGTGCTGGATCATAAGAGGAGCAGCCAGTACATGAACTCGCACCCATATGGGATTCTAGTGCCACAGGTAGAGGCTTAGCCTACTATGCCATAGTGACAGCTTGATATTTGTCTTTTTGAGACTGACTTATTTCACTAAGCATAATGATTTTCAGTTGTATCCATTTTGTTGCATAGTACAGGATTTCATTCTTTTTTTATGGCTAAGTAGTATTCCTTAGTGTTTACAGACCATATTTTGTTTATCCAGTCATCAGTTGATGGATATCTGGGTTGATTCAATATCTTAACTGTTGTGAATTGAGCTGCAATAAACATGGTGTACAGATAACTCTTTCATATGCTGATTTCATTTCCTTTGGATAAATTCCCAGAACTGGCATTGCTGGATCATATAGTAGGTCTGTTTTCTGATTTCTGAGGAATTTTCATGCTGTCATCCATAACGGTTTATATTCCCACCAACAATAAATAGATTAGGATATCTTCCCCCCCCACCCCATACTCACCAACATTTATTGTTTTTTGATTTTTTTGGTGATAACCATTAAAATTGGCTAGTGGTGCAACATCATTGTGGTTTTGATTTGCATTTCCCTGATGACTGGTGATCTTGAGCATTTTTTCATGTGTCTGTTGGCCATTTGAATTTCATCCTTTGAAAAATGTCTGTTCATTTCTTTTGCCCATTTCTTAACTGGATTGTTTGTTGTTGTTGTTGTTGTTGTTGTTGTTGTTTCTTGAGTTCTTTGTAGATCCTGGATATTAATCCTTTATCAGTTGCATAGTTTGCAGATATTTTCTCCCATTCTGTTGGTTGCCTCTTCACTTTGTCGAATGTTTCCTTTGTAGTGCAGATGCTTTTTAGCTCCCTATAATCCCATTTGTCTATTTTTGTTTTTATTGCCTGTGCTTCTGGAACCATTTCCAAGAAATTTTTCCTATGCTAATGTCTTACAGAATTTCCCCAATGTTTTCCTCTAGTAATTTGATTAACAAGTGGTAGATTTTGATCCTTGATCCATTTTGAGTTGATTTTTTTTTAATAATGTATAAGGTAGAGTCTTGTTTCATACTTCTGCATGTAGAGATCCAGTTTTCCCAGCACTATTTGTTAAACAGATGTGTCCTTTCACAAGGGACGGGTTTTAGCTCCTTCGTTAATGTTTAGTTGGTTGTAGATTCATGGGCTGATTTCTGGTGTTTCTATTCTGTTCCATTGGTCTATATGTCTATATTTGTGCCCATATCAGGGTATTTTGGTCATAACTGCCTTGTAGTATGTCTTGAAATCTGGTATTGTGATGTGTCTGACTTTTTTTTTTTTTTGGTTTGTTTTGTTTAAGATAGCTTTAGCTATTCATGGTCCCTTGTGTTTCCATATGAATTTTAGCATCATTTTTTTTCTAGATCTGAGAATATCCTTGGTATTTTGATTGAGATCACATTGAGTCTGTAAATTGCTTTGGGAAGTATAGATATTTTGATGGTATTAATTTTTCCAGTCCACAAAAGTGGGAGATTTTTCCCATATTTTGTCCTCTATTTCTTTTCTTAATGTTTATGATTTTAATTACAGAGCTCTTTCACATCCTTTTAAATTTATTAGAATGTATTTAATTTTTTATAGCTACTATGCATTGTACTGCTCTTACAAGTTCTTTCTGAACCATGGCATTTTTTGTGTATACAAAGGCTATTGATTTTTGTGTGTTGATTTTATATCCTGCAACTTTGCTGAACTCTCTTGAGTTCCAATAGTCTCTTAGTAGAATATTTTGGTTCCCCTATATTTAGGATCATGTTATCTGCAAACAGGGAAAATTAGTATCCATTTGATTTATTTTTGTTGCCTAATGGCTCTGGGTAAAACTTTCAGAAGTGTATTGAGTAGTGGTGAAACTGGGCATCCTTGTCTGGTTCTGAATCTTAGTGGAAATGCTTCCAACTTTTCCCTATTCAGTATGATTCTGGCTGTGAGTTTGTCATATATTGCCTTGATTGTGTTGAGGAATCTTCCTTCTATACCCAGTTTTCTTAAGGTTTTTATAATGAAAGGATGTTGTATTTCATCAAATGCTTTCTCTGCATCTATTGAGGTAATCATATAGTTTTTTATTCATCAATTTGTTAATGTGATCTATCATATTTATTGATCTGTGTTTGTTGAACCATCCTTGAATACCAGGGATAAATCTCACTTTGTCTAATGAGTGACCTTTCTGATATGTTGTTGGATTCAGTTAGCTAGTGTTTTGTTGAGGATTTTTGCTTTTATTTTTATCAGAGAAATTGGTCTATAGTTCTCTTTCTTTGTTGTTATCTGTTATCTGTTGCTGTTAATATGTTGTGTTGTCATCTTCATCCATTCCACAGACTTTTTTGGTTTCCATTTAGATTTCTTCTATGATCCATTGTTCATTCAGGAGCATGTTGTTCAGTATCCATGTATTTGCATATTTCATGGAGTTTCTTGAGTTTTTAATTTCTAGCTTCCTTCTATGGTCAGAGAAGATGCATGGTATGATTTTGATTTTTTGAATTTGCTGAGACTTGCTTTATGGCTTAGGATATGGTCTATCCTAGAGAAAGGTATATGCTGTGATGGAAAGAATATGTATTCTGTATCTATGGGATGAAATGTTCTGTAAATATCAGTTAAGTCCATTTGGTCCATTGTGTAGATTAGCTCTATTTTTTTGTTGTTGATTTTTGTCTAGTTTATTTGTTCACTGATGAAATTGGGGTGTTGATGTCCCCCATTATTTTTGTAATATATATCTCCCTTTAGATCCATTAACTTTTTTTTTAAATAGCCAGGCATCCTGGCATTGGGTGTGTATACATTTATTATAGTCACATCTTATTGTATTGATCCCTTAATCATTACATAGAGCCCTTCTTAATCTCTTTTAACAGTTTTGAGGTAAACTTTATTTTGTGTGATGTTAGGATGGCTACACCTTCTCTTTTTGCATTCCATTAACATGGAATATCTTTTTCTATCCTTTGGCATTTAGTCTGTGTGTATCTTTTTGGTGAGATGTATTTCTTGTAGGCAGCAAATAGATGGATTTTGTTTTTTAATCCATTCAGCCAGTCTGCATTGCTTAATTGGAGAATTTAGGCAATTTACATTTAAGATTATTATTGATGAGTACAAGGTTATTATTGATAAGTAACAACATGTTCCTGCCATTTTTCATAAATATTCCTATAGTTTGCTTTGGATTTCCTTTGTACTTTCACTAGAAGATCTTCTGCTTTCACATTCTTTGACAATGATGATGATTATTCTGTGTTTCTATGTCTAGCACATCCTTAAGTATCATTTGTAAGGCTGACTTGTGCTGAGAAAGTCTTTCAACTTCTATAGTTTTGGAGTATCTTTATTTCACTTTCAATTATAAATGGCAGCTTTGATGGGTATAGTACTCTGGGTTGACTTTTTTCTTTTAGTACTGAGTTCTGTCTCTCTATTCTCCTCTAGTCTGTAGGGTTTCTGATGATAAGTAATCTGTGAGTCTAACTGGGAATCCTCTGAAGGTACTCTGGTGTTTCTCTAGTGCTCATTTTAGACTCTTTATGTTTACTGTTGAATGTTTTGCTACAGTGTATCATGGTGAAGGTCTTTTCTGGTCATGTCTATTAGGAGTTCTTTATGTCCCCTAACTTTCTCCAAATTGGGAACATTTTCTGCTTTTACTGCACTGAAAAGGCCTCCTAATCCATATTCTCTTTCCACATGTTCAAGAATACCAAGGACATGTATGTTTGGTCATTTGATTGTATCCTGTCAGTCTCGAACATTAGCTGTGGTTTTTTTCATTTCTTCTTCTTCTTTTTTTTTGTGGGTAATTATTTCCAAGGATTTGTCCACTAGTGTGAATATTCTTTTCTGCCTCATGGAGTCTGTTGTTAAGGATTTCCACTGGATTTTCTATTTGACTTATGGAAATCTTTGTTTTCTAATATTTTTTATTTCTATTCAATATCTCTTTATAGACAAATTTTTTCATTCGTGTTGTATATGGATTTATCTCATGTATTTGATTTTCTGTGTTTTTGAATAATCTTATGATCATTCTTTTGAGTTCATTTTCAGGTAGTTCATCAATTTCGTCATCTTCACATTCTAATATTAAAATGCTGTTGTGTTCCTAAAGGGGAGTTTTATTGTTTTTCTTGTTCATGTTTGTTGTATTACTGCATTTAGACATTTGTGGAAACACCTGTTGGTTTTCTCCTCTGATGGCTTTTATCCTTGATATACACTTCTGTGACTTAGTGGAATATCTTCTGCTTCATTGTATATATAAGAGGCATGTGCTTGTTGAGGCCAGAGAGCTCTGGTCAGTGCTTGAAGGTCGGGCAAGTATCCAGGGTAACATCTAACTTGGGAATGTTAGATTTCTATTGTCAGTAGAGGAACATATGATCATAGCCTCACCTTTTCTCTGCCAAGGTGATCAATGCCCAGGGTTAGCCCATAGTGGCTACATATCCCACCCATGTGGGCACATGAACTACACAAAAGATCTGTGTGGTCCTCAGTATGAACATGGAATCCCCTGCAATGAGCCACTCCTGGATATAGGCCCAGGGTCAGGGAACTCTGAGCCTCTGAAGCCAGACATAGTGACTGCCCAGAGACTTAGCAACAAATACTTTTCTTCTGTTATCTTCCCATGGTCAAAATCAACACATCTTTTCTCTATTCAGCCATCTTGGATTCCCCGTGTAGCCAACCTATGAGGAATCTTATACTACATTTACCTCCTTCAGAATCACTTCCTGAATCCCTCAGCACTGCAAATGGGATTATCCCCTTTACAAAGTTAGGTCACAGAGGAAAGCAAGAGAAAGAGGGACTGGAAGTGAGTGAGTGAGTGAGTGAGTGAGTTTGGTGCAGAGTAGAGAGCCTGAAGCCAAGGCCACAATGTTTGAGACACAGCCACATTTTCTTTATCCATTCATCTGTTGATGTACACCTAGGCTGATTCCATATCTTGCATATTATGAATAGTGCTGTAGAAAATAAACATTGGGGTATAGGTATCTTTTCAGTAAATTATTTCAGTTCCATTGGATATAAGCCCAGGATCATATGATAGTTTTATTTTTAGTTTTTTTGGGGGGAACTTTCATACTGTTTTCTATAATGGCTGCATTAAATGAAATTCCCAATTAGAGTGTACAAGGGTTTTCTTTTCTCCATATCATGGCTTACATTCATTTTCTGATTTTTTTGATAATAGTGATTCTAACAAGTGTGGGGTGATGTCTCATTGTGCTTTTCACTTGCATTTCTCTAATGACTACTGATATTGAACATTTTTTCATGAATCTGTTGACCATCTGTATGCCTTCTTTTGAGAAATATGTGTTCAGTTCCTATGCCCATGTTTTAATTGGGTTATTTGCTTTCTTGCTATTGAGTAGTTTAAGTTCTGTATATATTTTATATTAACCTCCTACCAGATATATGATTTGCAAATGGTTTATACTATTTCATGGTAGTCCTTACCCTTCTTGATTTTTCCTTTGGTATACAAAAGCTTTTTAGTATAATGTATAGTATAATTGTGCTGTTTGGATCATTTAAAATGTTCAGATCAGTGTTGTGGTATTTCCCTTGTTTTTTATTTTTATTTTTGATTGCTTTCCATTTTCAGGTCTTAGATGTAAGTCTTTAATCTATTATGAGTTGATTTTTGTGTATGGTGTAAGGTAATGATTCAGTATATCACATTTGGATATTTAGTTTTCCTAGCACCAGTTTGAAAAGAAACTACTTTTCCCATTGTGTATGCTTGGAACCTTTGTCAAAAATTATTGACTTGTTCCATTGTTCTGTATATGATTTATGCCGGTATCATGCTCACTTGATGGTAATAGCTTTATAATGTATTTTAGAATCAGAGAATGTTGTGCTTCTTCCAAAAGATACTGTCTTTAAGATTGTGGACAAGACAAGGTTGTTTCTACCACCACTTCCATTCAACTGTATTGCCATTCCCAACCAACATGTAAGTTAAGAAAAAGAAATTAAAATCTATGAACATTAGATAGGAAGAAACAAAATTGCAGTTAGCAAAAAAAAAAAAAAAATATGAAAAGGCCGGCGCCGCAGCTCACTAGGCTAATCCTCCGCCTAGTGGCGCCGGCACACCGGGTTCTAGTCCCGGTTGGGGCGCTGGATTCTGTCCCGGTTGCCCCTCTTCCAGACCAGCTCTCTGCTGTGGCCAGGGAGTGCAGTGGAGGATGGCCCAGGTGCTTGGGCCCTGCACCCCATGGGAGAACAGGAAAAGCACCTGGCTCCTGCCTCCCGCCATCGGATCAGCGCGGTGCGCCGGCCGCAGTGCGCCGGCCAAGGCGGCCATTGGAGGGTGAACCAATGGGAAAGGAAGACCTTTCTCTCTGTCTCTCTCTCTCACTGTCCACTCTGCCTGTCAAAAAAAAAAAATTGCAGTTAGCAGATAATATGAATAACTAGGGTACAGAAAAATTTAGAAAACCATAATCAATCTGTCAATGAATGAGTGGAAGTATTTAGAATTTGACAGTGTTGCTGAATCCAAAAATCAATTTAATGAAATCAGTCACATTCTATATGCTAACTATAACTTAAAGCCTGTCCAAAAAAAAAAGAGGGCATTTAGGGGCTGGCACTATGGTTTATTGGTTAAAGCCATAGCCTGCAGTGGGGGCATCCCATATGGGCGCCGGTTTGAGTCCTGGCTGCTCCGCTTCTGATCCAGCTCTGCTATGGCCTGAGAAAGCAGTAAAAGATAGCTTCAGATAGATGAAGCTCCAGCAGTTGCAGCCATCTAGGGAGTGAACCAGTGGATGGAAGACTCACTTTCTCTCTCGCTCTCTCTCTCTCTGTCTCTGTCTCTCTGCCTGCCTCCCTTCCTCCCTTCCTCCCTGCCTCTGCCTCTGCCTCTGCCTCTCTGTAACTCTGTAACTCTGTCTTTCAAATAAATAAACACATCTTTAAAAAAAGATGGCATTTAAGAAAGGATTAAAAAGCCTAAAGTATGAGCACTTTTCTTCTAGTAATGGATGACTAGACTATTTCAGACTCACCCTAAGAGGAAAAGGTCCAAAGAGTTATGTATTTAATTTGAATTTTCAGGGACCAAGATCTAGAATGAGAAAGAAGCCAGAAGAGGAGTGAGCTCAGCATTTGGGGTTTGTTTTCATTTTGACACAGTTGTGAGTTCTGAAATCAAGAACAATGAGAGATCCAGAAGCTTATTAGGGCTTTCTCTCTCAGCAGTCTCTCAGGGCTGTAGAGACAAGTTTCACAAAGGGGACAGGACCCTGTTAAACACCCCAAGTTCTCAGTTGAAACCCTAAAGGACCATACATTAGTAAAAGTGAACGTGAACAAGTCAAGTCATCCCAGGATCAGAGCTCAGGTCAGTTTAATCTTGATTAGATAAAGGAGATAGGCTTCTACTCTATTTGTAAAATTAACTACAAAATTAAATCCTCTCTGAGAACACTGATATTATCTAGGGTAGTACGTTAACTGTATGATTTTTCTGCGAAATGTCTTTCATGCTGGCATAAACTAATCAGGCATACAAAAAGATAAGACTTGACCAAAAAAAAAAAAAAAAACAGGAGAAAATAGAAGTAGACAACACAGGGAGGTCCAGTTATTAGAGTTATCAAATATAGACTTGAAAACAACTGATCTAAGTATATTAAAATAATTAAAAGAAAGTATGGCAAATGTTGACAAAGAATGGGAAGAAGAAAAGTCAAATGGAAATTCTAAAATGGATAAATGCAATACAAAAATTAGGAACTTGGCTGGCGCTGTGGCATAATGGGTAAAGCTGCAGCCTGCAGTGCTGGCTTCCCATATAGGCACCAGTTCGAGTCCTGACTGCTCCACTTCCATCCAGCTCTCTGCTATGGCCTGGGAAAGCAGTGGAAGATGGCCCAAGTCCTTGGGCCCTTGCACTCATGTGGGAGACCCAGAAGCAGCTCCTGGCTCCTGGCTTTGAACTGGCACAGCTCTGGCTGTTGGGGCCATTTGGGGAGTGAACCAGCAGGCAGAAGATCTCTCTCTCTCTCACTGCCTTTGCCTCTCTGTAACTCTGCCTTTCAAGTAAATAAATAAATCTTTTTTTAAAAAAATTAGGAACTCAGTGTATGCATTTAACAGCCTAGACACAGCAGATGAGAAAATGAGCAAATTAGAAGATACTATAATATTTATTTTGCAACATGAAATGGAAAAAGATGGACAATTATATAAAGAAAGTAAGAGACATATGGGTGTATGGCAGAGAGTGAGAATGACTAACATAAGTTGCTGAGTGATAATGTAGTGGAAGCAATATTCAGAGAAGTAATGGCTGAGAATTTCCTGAATACTCTGACAGATCTCTCACCACAGGTTCAAGGAATGCTACAGTCCCCAAATAGGAAAAACAAACAAACAAACAAGAAAACCAGAGCTGGATACATTATTTTCCTGTCTCTTTGCCTCTGATCTTTCCTTTAGATTGTTTGTCAGTCTTGCTGCTGTTCCGGTGAGGGCTCTAAGTCTCCTTTTTCTTCTGGTTTGCCTGATTCAGTAGGTGGTTATTGACCTGAAGTAGAAAACAGACCACTTGAATAAAAAGAGAAATCAGAAATGGATCCATAAACTTATGGAATTTGTTATGATTATTTGGAAGAGTGGAAGAAGAGGTGTGTATTTTAAATAAATTATGTGGAGACAATTGGTTAAAGAAATGAAGTTTGTCTTTTCACACTGTATTTAAAAATTCAGGTACAATGAAGACCTTACTGTAAGAAGTGAGATTTTGATATTTTTTGAAAATAATGTAGAAGAGTCATTGTGACATCAGGATAGAGAAGGATTACTTTAAAAAGACACTAAAACAAAACCCATAAAGGAAAATATTAATTCAATTAATATAGTCAGAATTTCTGTTCATTAAAAGACACCATAGAGGCTGGCGCTGTGGCGCAGCAAGTTAATCCTCCGCCTACGGCACTGGTTCTAGTCCTGGCTACTCCTCTTCCAATCCAGCTCTCTGCTGTGGCATGGGAAAGCAGTAAAAGATGGCCCAAGTGCTTGGGCCCCTACACCCAGTGGGAGACCAGGAAGAAGCATCTGGCTCCAGGCTTTGGATCAGCGCAGCTCTGGCCGTTGTGGCCATTTAGGGAGTGAACCAATGGAAGGTAGACTTTTCTCTCTGTCTCTCCCTCTGTAGTTCTACCTCTCAAATAAATAAATAAATAAAATCTTTCAAAAAAAAAGCCATAAATTGAGCGAAAATACTACTCATACAAATTCCTAGTAATCATTAAGAACAATGAGCAACATATTAGAAAAATAGGCAAATAAAATAAATTCGAATATTGTAGATAAGTTTCAAACAACAAATGAGTTGATGGTCAATTTGATTACTAATCAAAAAATACAAATTAATACCATTTCATACTTAACGGTTGTCTAATATCAAGAGTTAACTGGAACCTAGAGATGTAAGAATTCTCATCCACTGCTTTTCGGTGGAGAAATTGTACAAGTGTTTTGGAAATGAGTTTGGGAACATTCAATCATGAGCATACCCTAGGACCTACCAATGCCATGATCAGGTATCTACATTGTGAGAAACCATTGCATGTGTGTGGAAAGAGACAAAAATATTCATAACCTTTTTATCTGGTCAAAATAAGTAATGTATATAGCATGTAAATAACTATTGCCATAGAAATAAATACTATAAAATAGTAATATATTATGAAATATTATTATACATTATTATAAAAAAGTATTAAATACTATATAGCCATGAGTAAGGAAGAACATTTATGTGCATCAACAAAGATATAAGCATAAGACTGATTTAATTTAATTTTTATTTATTTATTTTTTTGACAGGCAGAGTGGACAGTGAGAGACAGAGACAGACAGAAAGGTCTTCCTTTGCCGTTGGTTCACCCTCCAATGGCCACCATGGCCGGCATGCTGCGGCCGGCGCACTGCGCTGATGCGAAGGCAGGAGCCAGGTGCTTCTCCTGGTCTCCCATGGGGTGCAGGACCCAAGCACTTGGGCCATCCTCCACTGCACTCCCTGGCCACAGCAGAGAGCTGGCCTGGAAGAGGGGCAACCAAGACAGAATCCGGTGCCCTGACCAGTTCTAGAACCCGGTGTGCCGGCGCCGCAGGTGGAGGATTAGCCTAGTGAGCCACGGCGCCCGCCTTAATTTTTTTTTTTAAAGATTTATTTATTTACTTGAAAGTCAGTTACACAGAGAGGTAGAAGGAGAGGGAGAGGGAGAGGGAGAGGGAGAGGAGAGAGAGAGAGAGAGAGAGAGAGAGAGAGAGAGAGAGAGAGGGAGAGGTCATCCATCTGCTGGTTTACTTCCCAGATGTCCACAATGGCTGGAGCTGCATGAATCAGGAGCCAGGAGCTTCCTCCGGGTTTCCCCCATGGGTGCAGGTGCCCAAGGACTTGGGCCATCTTCTACTGCTATCCCAGGCCGCAGCAGAGAGCTGTATTGGAAGTGTGGCAGCCAGGACACGAACCGGCGCCCATATGGGATGCAGGCACTGCAGGCAGTGGCTTTACCCACTATGCCACAGTGCCAGCCCCCATATGCTGATTTTAAAAAGCAAGTCACTAAAGCAGAATATATTGCTGTAATTCCATGTTTGTAAAATTCACCTTTTTTTTAACTTTTATTTAGTTAATATAAATTTCCAAAGTACAGTTTATGGATTACAGTGACTTCCCCCCGCCATAACTTCCCTCCCATTCGCACCCTTCCCATCTTCCACTCCCTCTCCCATTCCATTCACATCAAGATTTATTTTCAATTCTCTTTATATACAGAAGATCGATTCAGTATATATTAAGTAAAGATTTCATCAGTTTGCACCCATACAGAAACATAAAGTGTAAAATACTGTTTTAGTACTAGTTATAGCATTACTTCACATTGGACAACACATTAAGGACAGATCCCACATGAGGAGTAAGTACACAGTGACTCCTGTTGTTGAATTAACAATTTGACACTCTTGTTTTTGGAGTCAGTAATCTCCCTAGGCTGTAGTCATGAGTTTCCAAGGCTATGGAAGCCTTTTGAGTTCGCCGACTTCGATCTTATTCCGACAGGGTCATAGTCAAAGTGGAAGTTCTCTCCTCCCTTCAGAGAAAGGTACCTCCTTCTTTGATGGCCCTGTTCTCTCCACTGGGATCTCACTCGTAGTGATCTTTCATTTAGGTCTTATTTTTTTTTTCCAGGGTGTCTTGGCTTTCCATGCCTAAAATACTCTCCTGGGCTCTTCAGCCATATCCGAATGCCTTAAGGGCTGATTCTGAGGCCAGAGTGCTATTTAGGACATCTGCCATTCTATGAGTCTGCTGTGTATCCCGCTTCCCGTGTTGGATCATTCTCTCCCTTTTTGATTCTGTCAGTTAGTATTAGCAGACACTAGTCTTGTTTGTGTGATCCCTTTGACTCTTAGACCTATCAGTGTGATCAGTTGTGAACTGAAATTGATCACTTGGACTAGTGAGATGGCACTGGTACATGCCACCTTGATGGGATTGTATTGGAATCCCCTGGCACGTTTCTAACTCCACCATTTGAGGCAAGTCCGATTGAGCATGTCCCAAATTGTACATCTCCTCCCTCTCTTATTCCCACTGTTATATTTAACAGGGATCATTTTTCAGTTAAAATTTAAGCACCTAAGAATAATTGTCAAAATGTCCATTCTCCCAAAAGCAATTTACAGATTGAATGCAATACCAATCAAAATACCGAAGACATTCTTCTCAGACCTGGAAAAAATGATGCTGAAATTCATATGGAGACACAGGAGACCTCGAATAGCTAAAGTGATCTTGTACAACAAAAACAAAGCTGGAGGCATCACAATACCAGATTTCAGGACATACTACAGGGCAGTTGTAATCAAAACAGCATGGTACTGGTACAGAAACAGATGGATAGACCAATGGAACAGAATAGAAACACCAGAAATCAATCCAAACATCTACAGCCAACTTATATTTGATCAGTGATCCAAAACCAATCCCTGGAGTAAGGACAGTCTATTCAACAAATGGTGCTTGGAAAATTGGATTTCCACGTGCAGAATCATGAAGCAAGACCCCTACCTTTCACCTTACACAAAAATTCACTCAACATGGATTAAAGACTTAAATCTACGACCCAACACCATCAAATTATTAGAGAGCATTGGAGAAACCCTGCAAGATATAGTTACCGGCAGAGACATCTTGGAAAAGACCCCAGAAGCACAGGCAGTCAAAGCCAAAATTAACATTTGGGATTGCATCAAATTGAGAAGTTTCTGTACTTCAAAAGATACAGTCAGGAAAGTGAAGAGGCAACCGACAGAATGGGAAAAAATATTTGCAAACTATGCAACAGATAAAGGGTTGATAACCAGAATCTACAAAGAAATCAAGAAACTCCATAAGATCAAAACAAACAACCCACTTAAGAGATGGGCCAAGGACCTCAATAGACATTTTTCAAAAGAGGAAATCCAAATGGCCAACAGACACATGAAAAAATATTCAAGATCACTAGCAATCAGGGAAATGCAAATTAAAACCACAATGAGGTTCCACCTCACCCCGGTTAGAATGGCTCACATTCAGAAATCTACCAACAATAGATGCTGGAGAGGATGTGGGGAAAAAGGGACACTAACCCACTGTTGGTGGGAATGCAAACTGGTTAAGCCACTATGGAAGTCAGTCTGGAGATCCCTCAGAAACCTGAATATAACCCTACCATTCAACCCAGCCATCCCACTCCTTGTAATTTACCCAAAGGAAATTAAATTGGCAAACAAACAAGCTGTCTGCACATTAATGTTTATTGCAGCTCCATTCACAATAGCTAAGACCTGGAACCAACCCAAATGCCCATCAACAGTAGACTGGATAAAGAAATTATGGGACATGTACTCTATAGAATATTATACAGCAGTCAAAAACAATGAAACACGGTCATTTGCAACAAGATGGAGGAATCTGGAAAATATTATGCTGAGTGAGTTAAGCCAGTCCCAAAGGGACAAATATCATATGTTCTCCCTGATCGGTGACAACTAACTGAGCACCAAAAAGGAAACCTGTTGAAGTGAAATGGACACTGTGAGAAACAGTGACTTGATCAGCTCTTGTCCTGTCTATTGATGTAGAATGTAATACTTTATCCATTTTAGTATTGTTTTTTGTTCTAGTACTAATGGTTTAACTCTGTAATTAGCACACAATTATTCTTAGGTGTTTAAATTCAACTTTTGACAATAAAATTCCTTAACATTGAGTGATGCTTGCACAGGAGGTACAGTACTGTAAATTATCAGCCTTTAATATGGTAGTTGCCTCTAAGGAAGAAGAATGTGCTGCCAACAAAGGTGTTTAAGTGGCTCTGGGTTGTGGTAATGTTTGGTTTCTTGGAAGGAATGATCTGTGTCCATTTACAAAAATACTGCAGCAACTTTTCTCCTCCTCGAGGGGCTCAGTGGCATTGCCTGGTCAATCTGCAGTCATCTACGTCCTGTCAGAGGATGTGTATCTGAGTGAGCTAAATCTGCTGAGCCAAATTTGGTTTTAACCAAAATCCTCAGCTTCAGTTTTCCTTTGAGAGTACTCCTCTTCGAAGCTGTGAATCACGTTCATCTAAAACGAACTGAACTCATGATATTTCAAATTATTTGTAACCAAATTGCTGAAATCTGGTTTTGGCACAATTATTTGTTTCCTGAGGTCTTTGGAAACTGTTTATGAGATTAATGTTGTTCCCCAGCCCTGCCCAGTAAATTCTGAAAGGTATAGGATGATTCAGATTTTAACTAAAGCTTTCCATTCATGGTCAAGTTACAGCTTTCTTGCTATTTGTATTCCATGAACATCCATGTTTTGCACTACTGTGTGCACATTGCTTTGTATCAACTCTCCTGAGTCCAGGGGAGCCACCTTCTCTTCAGTGGCAGAACCCAGAGCTTTGGAAAACTGTCTGACAGCAGAGCTTTATGTCACACAGTGGCTTTTAATTCCGTGGTGATCCTCCTTAGCCCTTTACCACTGTGTAGTGTTTGTACATGCTACTGGTTCTTCTTCTACTTGTTTGAAGCATTGAGGGCCAGAGGGGGGGCGGTCTGTGATATGATAGGGGAGGCTGAGTTTTCACAGAAACTCAATTCTTATTGTTTGTTTGTCATGCCCAGTCCCCTTTAATCTTTAATCCTGATGAAGTATCTTCCCCCAACTTGGTAAAATACAGTGGATTTATCTATCTGCTAATATTTTGGTGCTAGGATACATTCTGAATAAAATGTATGTACCCCAAAAACCTAAGAATGGGAGGAAGTTGAACTATAGCCTCCTTGGGTGTGAGGAGGGGTGAATAGTGGGAGGAAGGAGGGGTTGTTTGTATTTTCCAAAGAGAACTGTGAGTGCTTGTTTACCTGACTTTCCTGATGAGAAATATTTGGCAAATAATTTTTAAAAGTTTTATTTATTTTACTTATTTCAAAGTAGAGGAAGGGGGAAATCTGTCTACTGGTTCTCTCACCAAATGCAAGCAACAGTCAGGGTTGGGCCAGGCCAAATACAGGAGCCAGGAATTCTCTATGAGTCTTTCTCATGTGGGTGCAAGGACCCAACTACGGGGCCATCTTAGGGTATATATCAGCATGAAGGTGGGGTCAGGAAAGAGCAAAGCCCCGAACCCAGGTGCTCTGACATACATAGAATGTGAGTGTTCCTAGTGCCATCTTAACTGCTGCCCCTGCGGTGTTTGTACTTTTTATGTTAGTAGCAGTAGTGGCTGCTCAGTGTTCTTGTAAGGGAGGAGGTGTTTGCCTTTCTGGAGGTGGAGGACGTGTAAACGTCCTCATTTCAGACGCCATTGTGGCTTGACAGCTGGGGAAAGCATAGGAAGCAATGAAAACGCCTAGTATTAGTCACAGGAGAGCCCAGGACCAGCCACAGTGAAAGGAACGGATCTCAGGGAGAAGGGGAGCGAGAGAGAGAGGGAGGGGGAAGGAGAGAGGGCGAGAGCCCGTGAGATGGAGAGAGAAAGTAAGCTGTGTGGCTGCTGAGGCTTTGTGGTAGCATATACTTCTGGATTCCCTTGGGTTGTTTATTTACTTAGTGTCTAAAAAGTTGACATAGCTTACCCAAGTGCTTTCCCAATTAACTCAAACACCTGTCGGGTTGGAAAATGCATGTAAATGAAAGCATGAGTTGGCAGGGGTGTCTGTGTGTATGAGACTGGGTTGGGAGCAGTAATTCAACAATCCAGTAGCTGACAGAGGAGGGAGGAGGGATGGAGCTCAGCAGGGATCGCTGCAGAACCTGGGTACCTACCTTAGCCCTTCTTTGCCAGGGCTCTGGAGGGCTGTGAATCTGTGACAGTGCAGTCACTGGGTGCCTGGGAAGGGCCTGCTATGTGCTTGGGCCTGCTTGTGTTTTACAAGCCTGATGACTGGGCTCTGCCTCTCCCTCTTCAGAGGCCTACCATCCGCACCAAATGTTTCACATTACTCAGTGTGAAAAACCTCCTATTCTTTCAGATTTTTTACAAGTTCATGCATCCGCAGAAACCTGATATTCCATATTTCATTCTGCTTTGTGGATGTCACTGGGAGGGATGCTGGTTCACAGGCAACAGGCCTCTTCTGGCTTTGATCAGCCTGACCGCAACTAATTGTAAATGGAGAACAAATGAAAGAAATATTTACAAATTCCATGGGAATTCAGGCGGGGCCAATGCCTTCCCTAATGCCTCCATTCACAGTAAATGTTTATTGAATACTTCGACTCTACTGTGCACTTCATTATTTATATAGTATTAGGTTTTAGCTTGTTCTAAGGGGATCCAAAGAGTTAGTAAGACGACCTTCCCTTCCCCTCCTCTGCTTTCACCCCTTTCCTTCTGCAAACTTCCTTTCCTTTGCATCACAGTCTGCTGTTGCCTAAGGAAAATCAACTCAAATTCCCAAGCTACAGCTGGAAGAAGAGGAAGGACAAAAAGGGAAGCTTTAAAAAAACCATAAAATTTAAAACAAATTTTGAGTTGCATAGTGGAGTTGGAAAGAATGAAATGAAAATGTTCAAGATTTGTTCAAAATAAAGTCACAAATGCCTGGAGCCAAGTTAAACAGCTTTTGGGTCAGGCAGGCTAAGGCCTGAAACGCAGCACCAACGGAGAGCTGTACATTATGCAATTAATCAACCCTTGCCTGGTTATAAGGAAACAGGCATAACCCTGTGGAGAAGTTCACATTTGGTACTTCCCATTCTGAAGCATTCTTTTCCAGGAGAGTTTCTTTCTACTCAGAAACCAAAGTCACTTCTGTGGCTTTCTCCTGTTGTTCATGGAGAGACACAGACAGGGTCAGTTGCACCTCCCTGTCTGGTTCACCTGCCTGGTGGCCTGTGCTGGAAGCCCTGTCAGACGTAACCCTCTTCTACTGTCACAGCCACCATGTACTTCCAGGGCAGCTTAGACACGTGATAGTGATGTTGAAGAGAGGAGAGGAGCTAACCTCTGTCTAGAGAGTCCTTTTGCTATTGCTTTCTTGGATGGCAGGTGTGCCTGGGGATGGCCAGCATCCTCATAGTAAGTGCTCTAACAACGGCTTTTTCCATTAGGAACATTTCCATGACTGTATCAGCTGTACCCAGCCCTGTTCCACCCCACTAGCTGTAAAAGTGAGGTCAGATTCTGTTATCCCTAGAGACCGGCTTAGCCTGCCACCCTCCACCTTAACAGCAGATGTGAAATCACACTGATTAGAGGGCAGGTGACCCCAGAATGACCCCAGATATCTGATGATAGAGGTGCTGGCAAGGAGGTGATGGCCATTGGACAGATGGCTTCAAAAAGCCTTGGAAGGCTGAACAGAGGACCCAGGATATAGCAGAAGGAATTTAACTACCAAGCTGATAAAGGCTGGGAGTTAGTTCCCAGAGGAGATTTTTTGTTTGTTTGTTTTTTACGTTTCTTAGTACAAATTTCTTTCTAAAATCATATTTTAACTTCTGTCCTTTTAGGAGTCATTAATTGCCTTAAAATTAATGAAGCTATTTTAATGAGCCCCCTGAAAATCTAAAATCAAAAGTTATGCTCTTTAATTTTTTTCACTTCTTAAAAAATGTGTTTTGTTTGACTCAGTTTATGTTTTTATGTGGTACTGTGTGATATTTGAAGCTTTATGCAACATATGATCAGGTGAGAGTACAGATTTTTTTGAAAATCATGCTTTTTGTGTATGTTTTGGTTTCACAGCATTGAGAAAATCCTTATTCATAAAGATAAGTAGCTTCAAAACAAAATGCTTCAGAAGTTCACTTTGAAATTTCAAGATTTGGGGCTGGTGCTGTGGCACAGCTGGTTAAAACCACAGCCTGCAGTGCTGTCATCCTATATGGACACTGGTTTGAGGCCCAGGTTTTCCACTTCTGATTCAGTTCCCTGCTAATGCACCTGGGAAAGCATTGAAGAATGACCTAAAGTCTTTGGGACCCTGCACCCACTTGGGAGACCCAGAGGAAACTCCTGACTCGTGGCTTCAGCCTGGACCAGCCTGGTCATTGCAGCCATTTGCAGAGTGAACCAACAGACAGAAGGTTTCTATCTGTCTCTCCTTCTGTAACTCTGCCTTTCAAATAAACGAATTTTTTAGAAGAAATTTCAAGATTGTTCTTAATTAAATTGATCTAGAACCTTGAAGAAATATTCAGTATTTTTGTCTCAGTATTTTTGTCTGACTCTTCTTAACATAATTATAAAAGACAAATAAGAACCCTCAGATTATAAATGGTGAAATAGCTGTATAATATAACATCATATGAGACACCAAAAAAACTCACTTGATACTGTGTAACTGGGCATGTATAGTGATGAAACAGTGACTGACATTTAATTCAACACAACACACTTGATGTTAAGAAGGTACTGCTTTGTAGTTTTTAGTAAGTGAATATTTGTAGGTCTGATTTTTTTTTTTTTGACATGCAGAGTGGACAGTGAGAGAGAGAGACAGAGAGAAAGGTCTTCCCTTTGCCGTTGGTTCACCCTCCATTGGCCGCCGCGGCCGGTGCGCTGCGACCGGCGCACCGCGCTGATCCGATGGCAGGAGCCAGGTACTTCTCCTGGTCTCCCATGGGGTGCAGGGCCCAAGGACTTGGGCCATCCTCCACTGTACTCCCTGGCCACAGCAGAGAGCTGGCCTGGAACAGGGGCAACCAGGACAGAATCCAGCGCCCCAACCGGGACTAGAACCCGGTGTGCCGGCGCCGCAAGGCGGAGGATTAGCCCAGTAAGCCGTGGCGCCGGCCTGTAGGTCTGATTTTTTAAAAAGATTATTTGAAAGGCAGAGTAACATGCACCCATACATACATGCATACATACATACATACATACACACACACACACGGGGTGGGAGGAGATTTTCCATCCACTGGTTTACTCCTAGGTGACCATGATAGTTAAAGTTGGACCAGGCCCAAGCCAGGAGCCAGGAACTCCATGTGGGTCTCCAATATGAGTGGCAGGGGTCCTTGGACCATCTTCTGCTGCTTTCCCAGGTGCACTTGAAGGGAACTAGATTAGAAACAGAGCATCTAGGACTTGAACATACCTTTGCTCTGACATTGGATATGTGTATCGCAAGTGGCAGCCTCACCCTCTGTGCCACCACACAGGCCCCGTCTTTTCATTCCTTCTTCCTTCCTTCCCTCCCTCCCTTCTTCCCTTCCTTCGTCCCTCCCTCCTTCTTCCCTTCCTTCCTTCCTTAATTTCTTTCTTTCCTTCCTTCCTCTTTCCCTCCTCCCCACTCCCCCCTCCCCCTTTACTGGTGATGCGTGTCTGCGTGTCATGGGTAGGATGTGAAAATGAAGCATGTGTCCAGTCACATGGCATTTCTAATCATAGACCAGACTTCCAAATACATTAAAGAACAAGAAAAAGATATGGTAAAGAAAGAAATTAACACAACTTTTCAAGCCCTCTTCTGTAGGGAGCGGGTGTGTCTCTCCCACAGTGTCAGGGAGTAGTACCCCACAGAGTCAGCCTTGGGAAGTCACCTTTCAGATGACAGTGCTTCCTGAGCAGCAGTCTTCCCCTTAGCAATGGAATGCTCAGGCTGCCCTCTTGAAGACTCCACTTTATTTTTCAAGGTGTGCGGAGGGCATGGCTCTTATCAAGTTTATTCCAGACCTGGTGGAGGAGTACTGTGCACCAGTGCTGCCCTTTCAATCCCCTGGCTTCAGTGCAGTCCCTGGTAGATCAGTATTGAGCAGGAGTGAATAGCCATCAACAGATTGGCTAATCCTGTAAGAACTAGTCTCTGAAAAATCCCAAGTCTGGCTAGACTGGCCCTGAGTAATGTCCCCTTCCACCCCCTCATCCTGCGGAGCAGAGGACAGGTGGCAAGGAACTGGCTGATCACATGCAAGCAGCTCATCCTCGCCTATTGTCTTAGTGGTCGATGGGAGTCTTGCAAATAATGTCACTTTCTGTAGATTCAAAGGGCAGGGGAATAGAATGGTTAAGGACTTCATTTTGGGAACCAGTGGAGCCAGGTGATATTCTATCTCTGCCACTTACTGGCTGTGTGGTGGGCCAAATTCCCACCTGCTGTCAGTGGTAGATTCCTTATCTGTAAAATTAGCTAACAAAAGTATTTACCTAATGGCATTGCTTTGAGATTTGAGGGAGTTAATGCACAAAGAATGTTTAGAATGGCACCTAACAGTAATAAATGCAGTACATCAATTTTAGCTGTTTCTGTTCTTTCAGGAACCAAGAGATATGTTGTTTACCAGTGCATTCATTATTTTCCCACTACTGTCTTGTCAACATAAGTGTTTATTGAGGTTACAGTTTGTTTTCATTTTTAAATTTGACTTTTAATTAGTTTTTAACAGATTCACTGTAATTTGTAGATATAATTCTCTTTTTTTTTTTTTTTGACAGAGTTAGAGAGAGAAAGAGAGAGAGAGATCTTTATTTACGTTGGTTCACCCCCCAGATGGCTGCTACGGCTGGTGCGCTTTGCCAATCCAAAGCCAAGAGCCAGGCGATTCTTTCTGGTCTCCCATGCAGGTGCAGGGCCCAAGCACTTGGGCCATCCTCCGCTGCACTCCCGGGCCACAGCAGAGAGCTGGACTGGAAGAAGAGCAGCCGGGACAGAATCCAGTGTCCCAACCGGGACTAGAACCCTGGGTGCTGGTGCTGCAGGCGGAGAATTAGCCAAGTGATCCGTGGCGCTGGCCAACAGATTCACTGTAATTTGTAGATATAATTCTAAGAATATAATGATATTACCCTTTCTCCCCTGACCTTCCCCCCTCTCCCTCCTTCCTTCTCGTTTTCTTTCCTTTTTAAAAAGTCTTTGAATATCATATTTTAAATTTACATTATGATAAAAGGCTTAATGCTTCACCAAATAACAAGTTTGACAAGTAAAAAGCAAAAAAAGAAAAAACACCTTAGTTTACTGGGAATATAGACAATGGCTATAAACAATAATTCAATGGAAAATGACCATTTCACCCATATATAGTAAATTTTAAAGTAATCCCAGATCATTACAACTATGATTATACCATTCTTAACCATTGGTTAAGATTAACCATAACCATTGGTTATGATTAACCATTCTTAACCATTGGGCAAAGGTATAAAACAGAATTATACAAACCTATATTTGCAACAATACAGATACACATAGAAATTTCTTTCTTTTTTTGTTTGTTTTTAAAATTTTAGCTCTCACATATAAAGGTGAACATGTAGTATTTGTCTTTATGGCTCTGGCTTATTTCACTCCACATGATGTTCTCCAATTCCAACCATTTTACTGTAAATGATAGAATTTCTTTCCTTTGTATAGTTGAATAATATTCCATTGTGTATATATTTCACAGTTTCTTGTGTGTGTGTGTGTGTGTGTGTGTGTGTGTTTGACAGGCAGAGTTAGACAGTGAGAGAGAGAGACAGAGAGAAAGAGACAGAGAGAGTTATAGACAGTGAGAGAGAGACAGAGAGAAAGGTCTTCATTCTGTTGGTTCACTCCTGGCGGGTGCTGTGCCGATCTAAAGCCAGGAGCCGGGTGCTTCCTCCCAGTCTCTCATGTGGGTGCAGGACCCAAGCACTTGGGCCATTCTCCGCTGCCCTCCTAGGCCACAGCAGAGAGCCGGAAGAGGAGCAACTGGGGCAGAATCCGGCACCCCAACCGGGACTAGAACCCGGGATGCCGGCACTGCAGGCGGAGTAATAGCCTAATGAGCCATGGCACCGGCCCACAGTTTCTTTATCCAGTCATCCTATGATGGACGCCTTGCCAGATTCCAAATTTTGGCTGTTGTGAACAATGCTGTTGTAAACATGGTCATGCAAGTATCTTTGATATAGCATGTTCAAGTCTTTTGGGAATACACCCAATTGTGAGATGGCTGGATCATATGGCATGTCTACTTCTAGTTTTTTAAGAAATAGCCACACTGTTTTTCCATAGTGGCTGCACTAATTTATATTCCCACCAACAGTCTATAATTGTTCCCCTTTCTCCACATCCTTGCCAACATTTGTTACTCTTTCTGTTTTGGATTTTAGCTGTTATGACAGGAATGAGGTGAGATTTTTCTTTTAACCTTGTTAGAAAGTCCACACTTTAGAGTCTTTTGTAGAGTAGCAATCTTATTCATTGACATTTATATTTCCATTTAAATGTTTTAGTTATTTCTTAGGAATTTTTATTTAAAGCTATATGTATATATTTAATCATATATGTGTTGTAAATATGCATTTCCTCCTTTAAGGATTGAGCAGGAAAATCCATCTGCAATGCATTTGTAGAAGAGTCCTCAGTTAGAAAGACCATTAGCTATGCCTTAGCAACACAAGTATACTTGGACTAATTTTCTTACTTAAGAAAATGGCTCTTTTCCCTCATTATCTGTTCTAAAGACAGTGATCAACATGTTTTCATGCCTAGATATCAAATGGGTTGTTGTTCAGAAAAAAAAATCTAAATGGTTGTTACTCAGTATTAATTATTGGACTCAGAAGGAGGAGATTGTGGACAATTGTGGAGAAGTATTTTTTTCTTTTCCTATTAACAACATGTCTAGACATCCACGAACAATGCTCAGAAAACACTTACTTCACCTGTCATTTGAGCTATGAAAATTGTGCTGTGTCGTAGTGTTTTTAATGCCACCAGCATTTTTTTTTTTTTGAAGAGCACAATTAAAGAAGAAAAAGGAAGTAAGCAGCTTGCAAATGGTGCCTCTTTACATAAATGGACAGCATTCCAGAATGGGATTTTATGGGACTCCACCTACATTAAGCTGACCCTAATGGAGGTGACCCATCAACAATAGATCTCTTTATTGTATTGTTTTGACACAGAACAAGTGACATTCCTCAGGCCCCTTTTCATGTAACTGTCTGCCACAGAATATGTCTGTATTCTTTTTACCTGCAGAACTGGGTTATATCAACTCCATTACTCTTAGGCTTATCTGATGGCAACTGAAAACTGATGCTGGCAGGGAGAGCAGTGACAGCTTGGAAACATACCACTCACCTCTTTTTCTAAACTCTCAGAGCAGTTTCACTTAAGCCTGGAAAAATGTTTGTGAACAATGATATACCCACATTTCTATGAATATATTTATATCAGAAAAACAGGAAATTTTGCACATATGTGTTCTTTAAATGATATATGAGGTTACCTCAAAAAGGTCACTGAAAAACTGGGTTATATTGTGCTGAGGAAAACACTTGTGATTTTTTCCTTTAAAATAGTTTCATGAGGAGACATCCATGCATACAAGGGATTTTCAGCAAGTTCATGAAAAATGTATATTTTGAAAAATACCGGGCTGGCGCCGTGGCTCACTAGGCTAATCCTCCGCCTAGCGGCGCCGGCACACCAGGTTCTAGTCCCAGTCAGGGCGCCGGATTCTGTCCTGGTTGCTGCTCTTCCAGGCCAGCTCTCTGCTGTGGCCAGGGAGTGCAGTGGAGGATGGCCCAAGTCCTTGGGCCCTGCACCCCATGGGAGACCAGGAGAAGTACCTGGCTCCTGCCATCGGATCAGTGCAGTGCGCTGGAGCAGCACGCCGGCCATGGCGGCCATTGGAGGGTGAACCATAGGCAAAAAGGAAGACCTTTGTCTCTGTCTGTCTCTCTCACTGTCCACTCTGCCTGTCAAAAAAAAAAAAAAAAAAAAAAAAAGAAAAATACTAGGCGTGCATTTAAAAATTTTTTGTGCCAGAAGAAGCATATCTTTTAATTGCATTTTTTTCTACAAACATTTTGAACCACTCTGGTATATTATGCAATGATGCAGAGGTTAAACATTACATTATTGGGCCGGCGCCGCGGCTCACTAGGCTAATCCTCCGCCTAGCGGCGCCGGCACACCGGGTTCTAGTCCCGGTCGGGGCGCTGGATTCTGTCCCGGTTGCCCCTCTTCCAGGCCAGCCCTCTGCTGTGGCCCGGGAGTGCAGTGGAGGATGGCCCAGGTGCTTGGGCCCTGCACCCCATGGGAGACCAGGAAAAGCACCTGGCTCCTGGCTCCTGCCATCGGATCAGCACGGTGCGCTGGCCGCAGCGCGCGTGGCCGCGGCGGCCATTGGAGGGTGAACCAACGGCAAAGGAAGACCTTTCTCTCTGTCTCTCTCTCTCACTGTCCACTCTGCCTGTCAAAAAAAAAAAAATTACATTATTATGTCTACATACAGGTTTGTGTATACATCTCATTTTGTGCTATAATGTGACAGTTTGTACACTCATATAAATATATGTTTATGTGGATATAAGTGTATATGTAGTCAGCGTATGTTCTGTTTTTTAAGATTTATTTATTTGAAGAGAGAGAGATTTTCCATCTGCTGGTTCATTCCCTAGGTAGCCACAAAAAGCCTGGGCTGGGCTAGGCTGAAGCCAGGAGCCAGGACCTTCATCAGAGTTCCCATGTGGGTGGCAGGGGTCCAAGCACTTGGGCATATTCTGCTGCTTTTCCTAGACCATTAGCAGGGAGCTGGATGGGAAGTGGTATAACCAGGACATGAATGGTGTCCACCCATATGACATGTCGGCATTTCAGGTGGTGGTTTTACTTGCTATGCCACAGCATCCATCCAGTGCATTTTCTATGACACTCTGAAAACAGTTCATGTGTGGCTACAGCATTCACAAAGCACCAAGCCTTTGTCTGTGGGAATGCTGTTCTTAGAGTAAGTCCTACAGTGCTCCTAGAGTTCAGAATTGCTGGAAAAGGGAGGGTTTACAGCCTTTTTCTCCATGAATACTGAAAATCACAGGTTATTCGAAGTAGCAAGGGAATAAAGATCTATTGAAAATGAACATTCTGTTTTCTGTATTTTCCGAATGATGACACAAGCATTATAATTATGCAGTAATTACATACACTGCTATACACTCTGAATATAGCCAAGTTTTCAGCTGCAGATATTTTCTAGAATTCTTTTCTGTAGTTACCTCTAGTAGCTATGAGAATGGTATCTTAGCTGTACCTTGGGTAATTCTCAAGAACTGCAGACCAAGGCTAGTATTGTGGCACTTTGGGTTAAGCCACCAGCTGCAATGCCACTTTCCCAAATGGGTACCAGTTTGAGTCCAGGCTGCTCCACTTCTGATTCAGTTATTCAGGGAAAGGAGAAGAAGATGGCCCAAGTACTTGGGCCCTGCCACCCATGAGGGAGCCTAGGATGAAGCTCCTGGCTTCTGCCTGGCCTAGTCCTGGCTGTTGAGGTCATTTTGGAGTGAATTAGCATATGAAAGATCTCTGTCTTTCCCTCTCTGTAATTCTGCCTTTCTAACAAATAAACAAATCTTAAAGAAAGAAAGACAAAAAAAGAGATCATGGAAGTGGCTCTTGATGCCATTTAATAACAACATTGAAAACCGGCTGCCAGCATGCCAGATTTTGCCTGTGACTGGGTTTTATTTGACCATTTGGGGTTGTGTGTATGTGTGTGTGTGTATGTGTGTGTGTGCAACACTTTATTGAGATGTAATTGGTAGCAAGCTGCACGTATGTTATGAAGATTGATGTGTTTGGATAAAGTTGTAGTGTTGTCATATCTGGCATTTGAATAAAGGCATACACTGGTGACATCAGTGTTATAATTTAGATAATAAACAGATTATAAATAGATTCCAATGTTCCTCCCCAGCAAAAGTTTCCTCATGACTCTTTGTAACATCTCTTGTCTGTTCCCAGTCTCTGTTAACAACTCTGGTTCTGTTTTCCTTCATCTTATGTTAGCTTTCACTTTTCTAGAATTTTCTATGAGTAAAATCATAGAGTATATACTTTATAGTTTGACTTCTTTCACTTAGCATAATTATTTGAGATTTACCCAAAAATCATAATGGGAAAAATTTTCTCCACATTTACTTCTAGTGGTTTTTATAATTTATATGTTACTAGGTATATATCCACTTTAACTTCAATTTTGTATGTGGCCACAGAAGTTCATTTATTTCGTATGAATATAAAGTTATTTCAGTATCATGTATTGGAAAGACCAACCTTTCTCCAGTGGTAGTGACTGTCTCTCTCCAGCTAGGGTAATTATGGGGCTCACTCCTTTTCCATTTCTCAGAGGCCACTGTTCCTCATTGACTGACATCCATTCCTTGGAAACCATTGATTCATATATTTTGAATATTTCTTTGTTTCAGGCAGATAGGTATGGCTGATTCTGTTACTTTCTCTTGGTTGAAAGTAGAAGTTCCCTACTCAGTATTCTCTTTTTCTGAAACAATCTGTTACCAACAGATTACAAGGCAGGAGACAACATATTCAGATGCAGATGTCTGGCTTCTTTTGAAAAATCTGCAGACCTGGCAAAGTGGGTCACACCTGCCACACGGCAGCACCCTGTTTCAGAGCAGCAGTAGCTCCCGGTCTCTGGGGCAGGAACTCACTCTCTGGTTGCCCAAAGCCCGCCCCCCTTACTTGATTCCTGTGGGTCTGATCAGTCCAAACCTTTCATTTTATTTGGCAGGAAATGGAAGCAGAGAGGCAAAGTGAGATGGGATTAGAATCTGGATCTCGAAGTCCAAACCCACTAGTGTTTGTGCAGAGACTGAGAAGTTATTGTGCCTCGTGTTATTGGTATGGAGTTGAACAAGTTGAAGGTTTGAGGATTTGCCGACAGATGGAGGTGCTTGGTGCCTATAACTCACACTCTCATACTCTTTTTCATCTCTTGATAATAACCTGTGAAGTTTATTATAATTTATCTGTTGCCGTCTTTGGAATGCAGACAATATGATAGGATTTAACTGCTACTTAATTCTCTTAAAGGAATCGTTCATTCAGCAAACCCTCCTTTAGAGTATTATGTTCACTTTTCTTCATAAATAAATTTCCTATAGCATTTCTACTGAATGTTTCAATCTCTGATTTCCCACAGAAAGATAAGACTGAAATGACCACAATGTAGAAAACATGTTTGGAGTGTTCCTTGTCCATTCATAACTTTCTGACTTAAATTATCAAAAATGTTCATGCTGAGTAAACTGAGAAACTCAATCTGGTAGCCTGGTACATTATGTCATAAAAAGCTGTATCTACCATTTTTCCTTTAAAATGTATTAGCCAAAATATTACTAAACTTTTGTTCAGCTTATAGACATAAGCCCCACACCTCTCAAAAAACCTCAGAAAAACCAAAACCAAAACCACAAAAATGTTAAGAATAAAAAAAAATGAATCTATGTGGTGCACAGGGTGAAATTACACTGTTACTAGATTTAGTAGACATAGGTGCATTTTGAAATTTTTCTTTTTACTCTGTTGGCATATTGTAAATATGAGCTATGAAGAACAATCCTCTACAACATGTAGAAGTAAAAACACAATAGTTGTTTTTTTTTATTATTTTACTATATTAGCACACTTAATTATTAATGACTTAAAAGTAAACAAGCAACCATGGGACTGTCCTGTGACTTTTATGTTCAGAATCACATTAAACCTGATAGACACTGTTTTACCTTGCTTGCAAGAGTTGTTAAAACTGTCTCAGTGGCAAAGAATGCTGCAAGACCAATCCAAGAGTCACATGAGTAGATGCTTCTACTCAGAGGGGACCAAATAACAGCAAGCCATGGGCCACTAAAGAACATGTCACTTCTGTCACTTACATAGAGAGCTTCATTGCCTGATGGAAATCACTTTAAGTAGCATGGTGTTGTTCTTAGATTTTGAAGATGCTCATGGTATATTTTTACTCTCATTTATCAATTTTTCCAGTGCTCCAACTTTCTTCTCCCATCAGTTAACAGGAAATAACTCTAGAAATGTGAGATGTCTTATCTGTTGCTTGGCCCATTTAACTTTTGTAACTTGGTGTTTGACAAACACTGCAATTTCATAAAAACCTTGGAGAGTTTCCCTAATCCAAGTTATTGTAAACATGCTAAAATTCCGAGGGTGTGTGTGTGTGTGTGTGTGTGATAGATAGATAGAGAGGGATGGGGGCGGGGGGAGGAAGAGAGGTAAGATGTAGCCTCCTCAGCCACTGCCCAGGCTATGTATGTGTCCTCTGTTGTGTTTGCTGTTGCACAGCATGGGCTCTGTCCATTTTGATGCATAGTGGCTGGGAGACATGGTATCTACGGCCTTGCTTTAAAGATGACTGGTGGAGAATTCCTTGCCACCAAGTGTGGTGTCACTTCCTAGTTCCTGAAGCATTTCTGGGTCATTAGCTCAGCTCTCTGGTTTCTGGGGCTTCTGAGGTAGCTGCTGGGAAAAGTAAGCACCTCCTGTTGAGTTCTGCCTGTGCCACTTCTGTCCCATGGGTCTCCCCAACAATATAATGGTTTCATCCTCTTAAGCCAAGGCTTAACAATTACACAGAATCCATGTTAAGAAACAGTCTAGAGGAGGGTCCAAGTGGGTTCATACTTTTAACAGATTGCCACGACTGTGCCCTTCAAGCTCCTTGGTTGATAGGGCCACAATGTCAGCATATGCACAGGCAGTCAGGAATCAATTTCAGAGGCTTTCTACACATATTCAGATTCCATGAAAATGCCTGGACTTTTTTATTGAATGATGTTGATTTCAGAAAGGTGGCAGGGGTTATTTTAAAGTGAATAAAGTAAAAACTGTGGCCTGTGGTGGTAAGAAATAGTTGCAATACAACAGTTACACTGTTGCAATAGTGTAGGATGACTAGAAAAACATGGCTTTGTAATTGCTACCTTCTGTGATTGTGCATCACTGTTTAAAGAGCAGCACAGAAGAGCAGCGTTAACAGCATTTCTACCAATTTCTACAATGACTGCATTGTGCCACATGGACAGCTTGTTGCTGTGGCTGCTTGCATTACATTTGTTGTGCACCGTGAATAAACATTGGTTTTTGAAGCGACAAGTCAAGAAGTGTTCCCTTGCTAAAAACTTTAATAGACCCTTTTAAAACTCAACATGAAAAATAACTGGTAGGGCTAACAACATGAAGATAGTAGCCAAGTGTTTGAAAAAGTGCTGCATTCATTGCAGGGCTAGTTAGAAACTGACCATTTCAGCATAGTCATGTCAGTTTTATCACCTGTGATCTGTGCAGCTGATTAAAAACACATTAGCAGTGGCAATAGCAAATTCTGGATGGAATTTTACTTAGGGAATCCACTTTTTAGAAGTACAAAATGAATAATGTATTGGTATAAGAAACATCCTTAGAAATATTAAAAAAAAAACCTCAATTTTGAAGAGATAAACAATCTTTGACAGCTTCCTTAGCTGAAACAACAAAACCAAACCAACCAAAAAATCTATTCCCCCAACCCAAAGTAGTCTATTCCCTACCATATAAAATAGTCCCTAAATATTATAAAATATGCTTTTTTAAAAAAAAAAACTTCACATTTATTTTCATTCCCTTGAAAGGTAGAAAGGCAGGGAGACAGAGGGACAGAAAGAGAGAGAAATAGAGAGCAATAATCTATCTGATGGTTTACTCTCCAAATGCCTGCAATACAAGGGTTGTGTAAGGCCAAAGCCAGAGGCCGGAAGCCAGGAGATCCAACTGGATCTCCAACACTGGGAGCAGGGGCCCAAGCTCTTGAGCCACATAAACTGCCTCCCAGGATACATTGATAGGGAGCTGTATTGGAAGGTGAGGAGCCAGAACTTGAACTGATACTGCAATACGGAATGTAGGTATCCTGAGTGGTGTCTTAACCCACTGTGTCACAATGCCCTCTCCACCACCCTAGTAAATTATTTCTTGAAATGACCATATTGGTTAAGTCTCATGTATATTAAAATTATCTTTAATTCTACCAGTTTTAGGCTTTCAGTAAGAAAAAAAAAAAAACCCTAAGTATGAAAACAAAAGTAGTGACTTAACAAGCTTAGTGACTCTTGAAGTCTTCAAGTTGAAATTTTCAGAGGTGAATTCATATTGGTGAACTGGAACAGAACATGTGGGAGCTACACTGTCCATTCTGTTGATCCTTCCTGTGGTTTTAGGTGCTGCCTCCTATCTAATTTTCTTCTCCTGCCTTCCTAATTGAAATAGAGGGGAAAATGCTTACCTACTTTGGCCTAATCTGGCTGTGGACCTTGGCTGAAGGAGGTTGGGTTTACACCCATCTAGGTGTCCATGAATAACATTTAGAGTGATATGTACAGCATGGAATGTTTTGAAGGGTATAAAAAGCAGCGCTGTGGTATAATGCAGCATTAAACAAAGTGTGCTTCCGGGGCCAGTGCTGTGGAGCAGCGGGTTAAAGCTGAAGTGCTGGTATCCCATATGGGTGCCGGTTCTAGTCCCAGCTGCTCCTCTTCTGATCCAGCTCTCTGCTATGGCCTAGGAAAACAGTAGAAGTCCTTGGGCCCCTGTACCCATGTGGGAGACCTGAAAGAGGCTCCTGGCTCCTGACTTCGGGTCAGCACAGCTCCAGCCATTACAGCCATCAGGAGTGAACCAGCAGATGGAAGGCCTCTCTCTCTGTCTCTCTCTCTGTAACTCCGTCTTTCAAATAAATAAAATAAATCTTTAAAAATGTGTTTCCAAATTGCATACATCTGAATCACTTTGGGGTTGCTTGAGATCCTAGACTCATCACAGTCCTACTGAATCCAAAACACTGGGGGGTGGGGTGACCCAAGAGCCTACAGTGTTAATGAGCTCTCCAGATAACCTCCATTAAAGTTTGGAAGTCTCTTCTTGTAGTTAATTTAACCATCTTAAGATCAAACATATCCAAGTTCAATCCTGGTTCTGTCGCTTTTTAACCATGTGACCAAGAAAAAGTTCTTTGAACTCTCTGAATCCCACTTTCTTTACTGATATAATCAGGATAACATTAATGCCCATCTCCCAGGGTTGTGCTGAGAATTTATAAAACAATACTGAGTAGTGCTTCCCCTGGATATCTGGCTCACAAAACACCCATGAACTTGAGAGACTACTGTTATTGTTATTGCACGAAGTTTTATGAGGCATGTCTGAATTTCCACTCTTATTTGAGAGTAATTTATAATATATGTTACTGGAATGAATACAAGCAATACAGTAAACTCTAATATTAAATTGTAGCCCCTCTTTACTAAGGGGAGTTGGTAAGGTGGGTGCAACAATTGTTGATTCTCTGTTTCCATGGTTTCTGTGTGTCTTCTCCAAAATTCGGATGTTTCCGATGTGATAGTATGAATAGGTGGAGCTTTTAAGAGCAGTTAGGCCATAAAAATGTCTTCCTTGTGAATAGGATTAGGTGTCCTTATAGGAGGACTGGATGGAGGGAGTTTGGCTAGCTTGCTCTTCCACTTCCACCATGTGGTGATACAGTGTTTCTTTCCCCTGGTGGATACAATAATTATGTGCCCTCTTAGATGCAGAGAGCAGGCAACATAATATACCTATGATCTGGTCTTGGTTTTTCCAGCCCCTAGAACTGGGAGAAATAAATTTCTGTTTTTTGTAAGTCACACAGCAGCACAAAGTGGATAGGCATCTAGCCTTGTCTGCATTTTTCTTGTCCCAGATTCTACTGAGGCTCTTTTGGAGTGTTCTGTGTGGTACTTGTCCCCAAGAGGCAAGGCTGCGACTTTTTTTTTTTTTTTTTTTTTTTTTTTTTTTTTTTTTTTTTTTTTGCTGGTTCTAAGGCCATTTCTCCTTAGTTTCTGCCTTTGAACCAGCTCCAAGGGGAGTTGTTAGCAGATGATTTACAAGGAAGGCTTTGATGCTCTGCAGTGTGTCCTGAAAAATGCTATCAGTTTGCTTTACTTGTTAACCCCAGTGGCCTTTAAAAACAAAGCCCAGCAGCTGTCTCTCTCTGGCCACTTTCCTGTCCCAGGCTGCAACCTTTCTTCACTGTGCTAACTTTTTTTTCTGTTGACCACAGTCTCTCTGCTATGATTATGAAATGCCCATTTTCTGAGACTTGGCAGGGTGAATCATTTCCTTGTGGCCATCTGAGCAGCAAAGAGATTCCTTTTTTCATTTCCTGGATAACATCATTAAATATTAAATAGATTTCATTCTTCCCACAATTTATTTTTTTAACTTTAATCAATTTAAATTTGTTGGGGCATAGGGGTTATATTTATGGCAAGGAATCACTGATTCTGAGGGTGGAAAAGTTCTTCAGCTATAATTTATTTGACTTCCTTCCAGAAAATATTTTAGGACAAATCCAAATCTTTCAAGCACACACAGTTTAAAAAATGATAATTCTTCTTTTAAAGGAAGTATTGACCAGCATTATACATGTGACTTAAACCTGAAACTATCATAGTTGGAACATCCTGCATTTAGTATCCCTTTTCATGACCACAGCATTAAGCCAGACATTATGAAAGACACTTTCAGGAGAGTGTACCCCAGTTGAGAAGAAAAGACTGGTGGAAATAGCTTTACAACAAGGCAGGCTAAGGATGTGAGAAGGTGTTGAAGCATAGAGGATTTGGAGAAGGAAGAAGTTTGCAGGGGGTGCAGTCACTGCTTGGCCATTTCCCACATGCATTCCTTGCTTTCCTCCTGTCTTCATATAAACTGGTGACCATCCCTAACGTTGCACTGCTCTCGTCATGGTATTTGTGGATAAAGTACCCCCGGTAGATAGCTAGCAATCTTAGGAAGCTGTCTTTCATTGACTGCTATATCTTGTTGGCAAAGAAAGGGGAGCCTCACCCAAAAATGACCGAGTTGCTGACATTGTCTGTGGGTGTTGTGTCTGCATCTTATCTGCACCTCCAGCAACCCTGTCAGCAAGGAGGAGGTAGCATTCCCATTTCACAGGCAGTGGAGTAGAGGCTGAGATACAACTTAGCTTCCCCGAGTTAATATGCAGTTAGTGGATTGACTGGGGTTAAAATTGAGATCCTTTTTATGCCATGACAAACCATCACCTGCAAGAATAACACTGAAACACTAGAGCTTTAATCCTCAAGAATTACTTCCAAGGAAAATTGGTTCTAGTTTGGCAGTGGCCTTAAATATATCAGGGAGTTGTCTATGGGAATAGCTGTAGGGAGCCCAGGAGAACCTGTAGAGCCATTATCGGAATCATTACCTTTCATGATGCATCACTTAGGGCCAGTGGCTTCCCTCCCTTCCTTCAAAAGTTGGATGCTATGTTAGTTCTGGCTGCTGTAACAGAATACCATGGATGTCTTAAACAACAAAATGTGTTTCTCACACTTCTGGAATCTGAGAAGTCCAAGATCAAGGTGCCAGCAGATTGCTGTCTAGGGAAGGCCCCCTTGGTTTGTAGGTCACTGTTTTTTCTCACTGTATCCTCACCTGGTGGAAAGAGGGAGAGAAGGAGTTTGAATGGGTGGGAAGGAGTGCCCCGCTTCTTACACTTTTGCAGGAGAATGGGGCTTCTACAGCTCCATCTCACACAAGGCAGCTGAATGCAGGGAGTCAGGGTGTGCATGAGGGCAGGTTGGGTGGCTTCAGGCCCAACTGAAACTGTATGAGCACAAATTCCAAGCTCGCTGCTGCACTTGGTACTTTATTCCTATGGCCTTGAGATTTACCAGGTTGGACCAATCAATCCCTTCCTCTTTATAACCGAAGGTCCTAGAAACCTGAATGAACAGCTCCAGGTTACTTTGGTGAATATGAAATTAGAGCTGGATGACTGAAGCAGATTCCATGAGGTGTGGTGCCCAGAGGCCTTGCTGTGTTGGAACAGGGACGTCCGTGCCAACTGGGACAGGTGTCAACATGACAGAGCTGTAAAAGTACTTTGAAGTTAGACCAGTCTGGCGTCAAATCCCAGCTTCTTAATTTACTAGCAATGCATTTAGGCAGTACATAATATCCACAATCAGCATTTATTGATTTTCTACTCTGTGTCAGACACTAATCATATATTGTCACCCTGAAAACATTAACTCACAAGTACTTTTTTTCATTTATTAATAGTCTGTGAGAAAGATACTGTTATTAACTTTATTTCACAGATGAGGAAACTTGGGCTCAGAGAGATTATGTAATTTACCTGAAGGCAAACAGAAAAGACTGGAACCCAAGAAATATGCCTTCAGTGCCTATATTCTTTTTTTTCTCAAATTTACTTTTAATTGATACATAATAATTGGTAGGTAGTTGTGAGGTACAGTGTGGGTATATAATAAATAGTTAGCAAATCAGGGTGATCAGCATTTCCTTCTCCTTAAATATTTCTTTGTGTTTGGAGCCCATGAATTCCGTTGTTCTCATTCTTTATAAACTACATAATGCATTGCTGTGAACGGTAATCACCCTACTGTGCTGTAGAACACTAGAACCTCCTCCTCCCAATGTGTTTTGTTACCTGTGCTCAAACTCCCTCTCTCTTCCACCCCCACCCTTTAGTAGTCGCCCTTCTATTTTCTTCTGTGAGATCAGCTTTTTAGTTTCCATATGTGAAAGCAGGTGGTGTTTGTCTGTACCTTTGGGCCCATGCACTTAACCACCAAACTCCTATATTTGTTTCTTTATCTGTAAAAAAAAGGAAAAGAGCTACTTCTGTGTTAAGATGAAATCAAATGAGATCTCAATGCATGAAGCCCACATATTTGGGGTGTGTTGGGTACTCAGCTACCAGCAGCTATGATTCCTGTCTCCCTTTGCATGATACACAGGAGCTCTCCCTTTTCTGACCTTAGTGTCATCTCCCACCTCATCTGTGTCCAGCTCTCTGTTCACTGGGTCCCCTGCTGCCTGCACCTGTTTGTACCTATCACTACAGCACCACCATCCTCATTTCTACTCTATTTAGAACTCACTATGATTTATGAGAATGAGACTTGCTTCAGGCAGTATCATTTCATTTCTGCCATGACAGCATGACAGTCTGCCTGACCATGTCTTAAAAGAACCTTCATCTCCTTTCTACTGTATCCCTGCCTCATGCTGTGGGGATGGATTACTTCTGGAAAGTTCTCTTTCTCTCTCTCTGGCTTTTTGCTAATTTCTCTTTCAATGAAGATTCTTTTTCTGAGCTTTTTCTGTTACCCCCTTCCATCTTCTGCTGTTTTCCTACCTGCGGTCTGCCTTACTTATATTTTGGCAAACCATTGTTGTAGCTATGCCCCAGGCATCCCCAGCAGTGTTCTTAGAGTCCACTGGAGAAGGCTCCCACCCAAGTCCCATATCCAGTATGTCTCTGGGTTTGACTACCTTGGAAATGGCCCATCCTGACTTATCTCCACAGGCAACTAGCACCATCTCATCCATTAACCATTCTGTCTCTAAGCCTCTGCCAGACTATGTGTGTTTTGCCGTTGATCCTCGTGACTGCTTTAGCTGGGGCTTGTTGCTTGTATCTTCCAAGTGGGTTTGGTCGGTGGGAGGCACCAGCAACAGGTGAAGAGGGAGCAGTAGCTACAGTCTTTCATGACAGCCTTCACTTTCCAAGGGGCTCTGGTGATGCTGTTTTCCTCTGCCTGTAGCCCTGAGGTGTCAGTGAGTGCTAGTCTCTGTGCATTCCCCTGTCCCTCCTCTGTCTCCTTAACCATGCCTGCACCTTTACTTGTAGTCTCTTCATGAACATCTATTCTTTCCAATGACATGGAATGAATTCTGTGCCCTTTTGGGTCCCTACAAACTTGATGTGAATGGAAGGGGAGAGGGAGTGGGAAAGGGGAGGGTAGTGGGTGGGAGGGACGGTATGTGGGGGAAGCCATTGTAATCCATAAATCGTACTTTGGAAATTTATATTCATTAAATAAAAGTTAAAAAAAAAAAAACCTTTACACCCAAAATGGAATATTTATACTAAGCCACAATATTACTAAGCCATATTCATTCCAGGGTCCTGATAAAACAGGAATCATCCCTGTTTATTGGGTGTAAAGGTTTTTAAAAAATCTTACTTTCTCCAGTGGAAGGAAAGAGAGAATGAGCAAGAGTGAATGAGCACAACCACTGTCACTCACTTGTTCATTCTCAGATGTCTGCAATGACAGGCACTGGCCTGGCAGAAGTCAGGAGGGAGGAACTCAGTCCAGATCTCCCATATGGGTGGTAAGGACCCAAATCACTTGAGCATCCCCTGCTGCTTCCCAGATCTACATTAGCAAGAAGCTGGAATCAGGAGCTGGAGCCAGATATCGAACCCAGGCCCTCTGATGTGGGCATCTTAACCCACTAAAGACCAACTGCATGGAAAGTATGATTTTTAAAAATTTTTAACCGTGTGACTTTGAGCAAGTAAATATTTCTTGATCTCAGTTTTCTTATTGAAAATTGTGAAGCTACTGACTTTATGTAGTTTGTAATTACTTTTAGCTCTTAAAAGAAATCAGGCCCAGGGGTCACAACCTGAAGCATTTAGAGCTAGCTCAGGATCTTGGTTTTGTTTCTTGGACTAAAGACTAATGTTATTCTAAGTTTTTCCCCACCCCACCTGCTGATTTAGACCTCTGATGTTTCTGCCTCGCCCTTAACAACCTTTATTTACCATGATTCTTTGTTGCAGCTGTTTTTACAAGTTGATGAGCCCAGTTCTATAGTGGAGTATGTATTTGCTAACCTGCCAGAACAGGAGGGACTCATACTCTTTGTGGAGATTTGAATGCAGCAGCAGTTGAGGCCTTCCATGTACTTCACTGTGATTTCAGGCCTACATTTGTGGTGTTCTTAGAACAGAATAAAGGAAAGGGTTGTGGGTTTAAAAGCAAACAACCTGACATCCAAATATCTTGGTTTTCCTTCTCCCAGTGTGGTTCTGGAGAAGAAAATAAGGAAAGAGGGTTAACGAATGATTCCTTTGGGTCATGTTGTAGCTTGAGAAATTTATACACACACACACACACACACACACATATAATCTCACCAAATCTTTGTAGTAGATGTATTATCCCCAGTGTGTCAGTGGTGAAACTGAGGCTCAGAGATACGAATACATTGCAGAAGGACACATGACAGATACATATGTCAGTTGTGTCTGTGCTGAAGAATTAGGCCTAATTTTTTCAATTATATTGAATCACAAAATCATTTCTAACCTCCCCAAGCTTAGCATGCAGATGGCGTTTAACTTTCCTACAAAGGTTAAAATAGATGGGATATTTTATTTACCCTTCTCATTGGGTCTGATTTTCTTTTCTATTTTAAACTTCATTGTATTTTTTTTGTCTTTTACCCTCTGGAAGAACAGCCTGATGTTTGCAGGTTCGCTGGTTTGCCACTGGGTGTCTTTGAACTTTTATAGAAATTGCTAAAATAGCACATAGAAAAAGAATGAGAGAAAGGAGATACGAGAGATTTTTCAGCAACATCAGGCCATGACCCGTATGGAAATGTCTCCCTGTGGGTCATGGCCAATGCCACAGCGTAGGTAACCCAACACCTCTTCCGTTTCCATTGGGCAGACCATGTTAGCTTTTTATTTAAGATAACATCATTCACCTTGACTAAGTCAACTCTCTTGTTTCCATTTTCTTTGTTTTAACTTTCTTGTCCACACTCATAATACCATTACTAGTTCTTTAAAATACTGGAAGTTAAAATAATTGCTAACTATCTCAGTGTGAATAGTCGAGCCAAACGTTTGTAAACACTTTTTAGTGAAATGATGGGCCATTTGTTTGAGAAGCAATTCTCATGTCTCCAGTGCACCAACTGAATCGGTCCTAGTTTCCCTGGGTGGCAACTATGCATTGGAGAGAATTTGCCTTCCGTATGTGCTGGCATAGGATTAACTCAAGGATGTATACAAAATACTCCCTGGGATATTTACCTTCAAATGGCCTCATCTGAAAATAATTACAGTAAACTTACACTTTCCGTATCTTGTGATAAAAAATATTGATAAATATATTGTGAGTAGCATCTTTGAAACAGTTGGCCTCAAGCTTTTCAAGCTCTTGTTTGCATCTCTTTTTCTTTTCCTAGAAAGGAATAAGAATGATGTGAAACGTACATTCACTCAGCAGAGGGGGATATGGAAAATCCACTTTAGAAAGTTCATACAAAAATGGAATTAAGAGGTAAGTTTATTTTGGTGGAAAACATTTTGAAAGTCATGCATAGTCTTTTTTTATAATACACATTTCCCTTGAAATTTTAAGCCCTGTATATTTGTTTGTGTGTGTATTTTTTGCCTGTCTTTGTCCTGTTTCTCTACTCCCACTCCTGAGTTCTGCCAGTTACTAGCTCTTGTGTCCTTGGGCTAGTTGCTTGTTCACCTGAGCTTGATTGTGTGCTACTGTGGTGTACTTGGAAGTAGTCAACCTCAACTGGGGGTCACTTTGGACCTATAGGAGACATTTGGTAGTGGTTGGAGATATTTTTGGTTGTCACAGCTGTGTGGGGTTTCTTGCTGGCTTCTAGTGGGTGGAGCCTGGAATGTTACCAGAAGTGCATGGGACAGGACATTCTTCCTGGCCCCCAGCAGAGACACAGGTTAATAGAGCCAAGAATGAGAAACTCTTCTGTAGAGGTTGTGGTGATGAACAACTTTAGTTTAGGTGCTTTGCAGATTTTTTAGGGCTGTGACATATAGAGTGTGACAGACATGGGTGCTAATTCTGATTAAAACTAATAGTATCTAATGTGCCCCAAGCACCATGTAGAATCTGGGATTCCGTTTTTCTTTTATTAAAATCCATTGGGCTTCATAATCTTAGAGACCATTTCTGGCTCTGAGAATCTATTTGAGAAAAGCATTATATGATAATTGAACCCAAAATTGGCAAAATCAAGAGTTGCTATTTTCAGCAATTTTCAGCCCTCATGTAGATCACTGACCTGAATCTTTGTTCCCCAGATAATCTTGAGGTTTCCTGACAGACGAAGCTGGGGAGTGGCATCTTCACCTATAAACAAGAGTCTTTTTCTTTGTTTTAGGAACAGAATGTACCCTAGAATAGTGATTCTCTACTGTGGTTACCAGAATCATTTGGCTCATTGAAAAAGTACAGGGCCTGGGCATCTGTAACTTTACTATGCCCTTCAGATAATTCTGATATATACATATGTTTAAGGATCACTCATAAAGAGTGCTAGTTCTCAAACTTGGCTTTAATTTTAGAATATATATTTTTGTCATGTAATTCATTTAAGGAGAGGGCCCTTAGCTTGAAATCCTCTTTGAAGGCATCAGTATGCATGAGAATAACATATAATGAACTCACAGAAACATGTTAGAATTTCAGATATGTTCCTCACGGATGGTGCCCACAGTAGGGTCCTAACATCACTCGAATATTGAAAATGAAAGATCATGAAGGGTTAACGAAGGCCATCAAATGGAGATATGTATGTGACAGACACATTCTGGTCACATAGCAATATAAGGCTTAAAATACCTTTGATCTTTGGTACTGTTGCATAAAACACTCCTACTTGGTTTTAGACATAAAGAAATACACGTTTTAGCATCATCTTAATTCCTTTTCCTTCGTGAAAAATTACACTGAAGAAATTTAGAGATGAGAATAGAAGGTAAAATATTAAATTGATTTGTTTTCTTTATGATGAAGGCACTTCCCTTCATGGTTTGTTAAATCAATTAATTTGCTATCTGACATAGAGCAAGTGTTTGCCCAAAGGATGAATGGAAATGTTTAATATTCTGTTACTTTAGTGAAACCTGTAATACTTCTTGCATACCTGGAGTCAACTAGGAGCAATCAACCCCATCACCTTTCAAAATTGAGATTTCCTTTGATCCTGTCTATGACTGGTAATGAGGTCTTGAGAACTTTCAGGAATAGTTTTTGGGCCACTTGTTCCCCCTCTCAGTGAGCTACAGTGTCTTGCAGGCACATGGCAGACATTCAAGGCATATTTTAGTTTATTTTAAATTCCCATTTGGAAGGAGTTGAGGCACACATGTGGCAGATGAGTCACTTGTCCCAAGGGCACAGCCTGAGGTTACTTTTTCCATCTGAGCCCAGAAAGGTCCTGGCCTTCCTGTGGTTGGAGTCCTCTGTGTCTCTCTGGCATTTTCCATTTGAGGAAGATGAAAAGGTATGCATCCTGGCAAGGACTGTGTCTTAGTCTTCTTGGGGGTACTGTCACAACATACCGCAGACTTGTTGGTTCATCCAGCAGGCATTCATCTCTTATAGTTCTGAAGGCTGAAAGTTAGAGGTGAGGGTGACACTGTGGTTAGGATACTGTGATGACCCTCCCTTCCTGTTTGGGCGACAGCCACCTTCTAGCTGTGTCTTCTGTTAGGACTGGGGAGAAAAAGAGAGAAACTTCTTCATCTTCTCATAAGGACACAAATCCCATAACGTGTGCCTCGGACTCACAGCCTCATTTGACTCTAATTGTATCCTAAAGGCCCAATCCACAAATATCATGTTGTAGGTTAGGACTTAAGTATATGACTTTTGGGTAAACTCACTTCAGTCCATAGGCTGGCTGTATATTCATAAGCTTCTGGGCTACTGAGACAGCTGGAAGTTAGTAGGTCCATTCCACATGACACTCTTCCCAACTTACTGTTTTATTTTTAATTGACAAAAATTTTATTTCATTGTCATGTACAGCATATTTTGAAATAGATACACATTGTGGGGTAGTTAAACTGAACTGGTTAGCATACACATCATCTCACATATGTATCACCTTTTTTGTGCTGAACACATTAAAAATCTACTCTCTTAGTTATTTTCAAGACTACAGTACCTTGTTATTAGCAGTAATCATGATATTGTAGAATGGAGTCTTGGACTTGTACCTGCCATCTCACTGAAATTTTATGTTCTTTGATCAACATCTCCCTAACCCTACAAGACTTCCACTCCATTCCCAACCCCTGATAACCACCTTTCTAATCTCTGTTTCCATGAATTCAATTTTGTGGGATTTCATATACGTATGAGATCATGTGGTATGCATCTTTCCATGCCTTACTTACATTAATTACCAGAGTATCCTCTGGGTTCATCTAGATTATTGGAGATGCGAAGATGTCCTTCTCTTTTATGGATGAGTGCTACTGTATACATGAACCACATTTTGTTCATCATATGTTAATGGAGACTTAGGTGGATTCCACATAGTGGATATTGTGAATAAAGCTGAAGAGAACATGGGAGTGCAAATATGTCTTTGACATATTGTTTTCATTTCCCTGCATGTGTAACCAGTAATGAGATTGCTGGATTACATGATAATTCTGTTTAACTTTTTGAGGAACTTCCATGCTGTTTTCCACAAAGGCTGTGCTAATTTATATTCCTTCCAATAGTATTCAAGTTTCTCCTTTGCCTACAGTGTCATTTGTTACCTTTCATCTTTTTTCTTTTTTTCAAAGATTTTATTTATTTTATTATTTGAGAGGTAGAATTATAGACAGTGAGAGGGAGAGACAGAGAGAAAGGTCTTCCTTCCATTGGCTTACTCCCCAAATGGCCGCAACAGCTGGAGCTGTGCCCATTAGAAGCCAGGAGGCAGGAGCTTCTTCCTGGTCTCACATGTGGGTGCAGGGGCCCAAGGACTTGGGCCATTTTCCACTGATTTTGCAGGCCACAGCAGAGAGCTGGATTGGAAGTGAAGCAGCCAGGACTCAAACTGGTGGCCATATGGGATGCCAGCACCTCAGGTGGAGAATTAACCTACTGTGCCAAGGGGTGACAGCCCTGCCTTTCATCTTTTTGAAAAAACAGTCATTCTAATTGTTGTGAGGTGATATCCCCAATGATTTTAATTTGCATTTCCCTGATGATCAGTGATGTTGAGCATCCTTTCATATACTTGTTGGTCATTTGTATGTCTTGAGAATGTCGTTTCAACTCCTTTGTCGATTTCAAAATTGGGTTATTGTTTTTTTGCTACTGAGTTGTCTGTGGTTTGCAAATAATTTCTCCCATTTCGGTTGTTACTTACTCTTTCGATTGTTTCCTTTGTTGTGCAGGTGATTTTTAGTTTGATGTTGTCTCATTTGTCTATTTTGCTTTTGTTACCTGTGCTTTTGAAATCTTATAAAAAAAAATCATTGCCCAGACCCATGTAATAACATTTCCTCATGTTTCTTCTAGTACTTTTACAGTTTAGCTATTGTGTTTAAATCATGACTCCATTTTGAGTTGATTTCTGTATATTTTGTGAGACGGCTCTTACTTCATTTGTTTGCATGTGGATATCTAGTTTCTGCAACACTACTTATTAAAGAGAGTATTTTTTTCCATTGTGTTTGCTTGACATCTTTGTCAAAAATCAGTTGGCCATTAATGTGTGGATTCATTTTTGATTTCTGGACTGTTCCATTGGTTGATATGTCTGGTTTATGCTAGTGCCATGCTGTCTTCTTTACTGTAGCTTTGCAGTACGTTTTCAAGTCAGGTACTATGACGCCTCTAGCTTTTTTTTTTTTTTTTTTCCCACAGGCAGAGTGTACAGTGAAAGAGAGAGACAGAGAGAAAGATCTTCCTTTTCTATTGGTTCACCCCACCAATGTCCGCTGTGGCTGGCATGCTGTGGCCAGTGCACCACGCTGATCCGAAGCCAGGAGCCAGGTGCTTCTCCTGGTCTCCCATGCGGGTGCAGGGCCTAAGGACTTGAGCCATCCTCCACTGCCTTCCTGGGCCACAGCAGAAAGCTTGACTGGAAGAGGAGCAACTGGGACAGAATCTGGCGCCCCGACCAGGACTAGAACCCAGTGTGCCGGCACCACAAGGCGGAGGATTAGCTTATTGAGCTGCGGTGCTGGCTTCTAGCTTTGTTCTTTTTGTTAAAGATTACTTTGGCCTTGGGGCCGGGCCGTGGCTCACTTGGTTAATCCTCCACCTGTGGCGCCAGCATCCCATATGGGTGCTGGTTCTAGCTCTCTGCTGTGGCCCAGGAAGGCAGTGGAAGATGGCCCAAGTGCTTGGGTCCCTGAACCCACATGGGAGACCAGGAGGAGGCTCCTGGCTCCTGGCTTCAGATCAGGTGCAGTGCCAGCTGTGGTGGCCATTTAGTGGGGGTAAACCAATGGAAGGAAGAACTTTCTGTCTGTCTCTCTTACTGTATATAACTCTACTTGTCAAATAAATAAAATTTAAAAAAATTGCTTTGGCCATTCATGGTCTTTTGGGGTTTCATATAAATTTTAGAATTGTTTTTTCTATTTGTGTTAAAAATGTCATTTGAATTTTAGAGATTGCATTTAATCTGTGATCATTTAGGGTACTATGGGCATTTTTTTCAAAGAATTATTTTATTTATTTGAAAGAGTTACAGAGAGAGGTAGAGCCAGAGAGAGAGAGAGAGAGAGATCCATTCCACTGATTCACTCCCCAAATGACCACAGTGGCTAGAGCTGAGCTGATCTGAAGCCAGGAGCCAGAAGCTTCTTCCCAGGCCATAGCAGAGAGCTGGAAGAGAAGAGAAGCAGCTGGGTCTCGAACTGGCACCCATATGGAGTTCCGGCGCTATAGGCTGGGGCTTTAACCCACTGCACCACAGTACTGGCCCCAAGTATGGACATTTTAACAGTATTAATTCTTCCAGTCCATGAACACAAGGTATTTTTCCATTTTTTTTGTATCTTTGATTTCTTTCATTAGTGTTTTATAATTTTTAATACCTTTTACCTCCTTGGTTAAATTTATCCCTAAGTATTTTAATTTTTGTAGTTATTGTAAATGAGATTGTTGTCTTGATTTTGGGATGATAGTTCATTGTTAGTGTATGATTGTATCCAGACTTTTATTAGTTCTAATAGTTTTTTGTTGGAGTCTTTAGGGTTTTGAATGTATAAAATCATATTTTCACAGCACCACCCTGTAAGTCCAATCTCATTCTCTGCTCAGAGCTCTGAAGTGGCTTCCCATGTTGCCTAGGGTAAAAGCCAATGTACTTACATAGTTTACAAAGTCCTCTGTGATCTGGCCCCTTTACCCCTTTGTTGGCTCACTATACTGCAGCAAACTACTCTTGTTGCTTGTCCTTTGAACCAATAAACACACTGCTGCCTCAGGGCCTTTGTACTAGTTGCTTATTCTGCTGAGAGTCCTCAAATTTCAAATGCACAAATCATGTTCGCTTCCTCTTTCTCTTTCAAGTCATTGATCAAATATTACCTTTACACTTAATCTTACCTTAAAAGCTCTATTTAAAATTGTTACTCCTTTATTGGACTGCTTGAAACACTTGCCTTGCTAATTTTTTCTCCATAGTGCTTAGCAAAATCTTATAGGCAAATCTTGATTCATTTTCTTTATTGTATGCCTATGCCCTTTAGATCATAAGCTCCATCAAGGCAGGGATTTTTAGTTTGTTTGACTTCACGTTTCTAGATTTCAGCTAGGTCCTGGCATGTGGTAGCTGTTCAGTAGCTGTATTTTGAATACATTCATTTTCTTTCTGGGGCAAAGAAGAGGGAGCCCCTGGAGTTGTAGTAAGTTCAGAATTACCTAATTAAATGCTTTTCATTCCATGTACTTCTGTTCTGGGTTGTGCTACACTTTGTAAATGCTTGAGTACAGGACACATAGTGTTTGTTTTAGCAGTGTTAATACCTTAAATGAATTAAACACATGTCCCTATTGACCTACCAAATGCCCCAAATAATGATTTCTAAGTATTCTCATTTTGTTCAGTGTTCACCATGTCCCCAACACTGGACTAAGTATGTGCATTATTGGCTCATTTCTGCTGTCTTATAGCCTTATATGAGTAGGAAATGTTAATATGCCCATTTTGCATTTGAGGTACTGAGAGAGTGTTGGAGGTAGATCCAGGCTTTTTTGGGAGAGAGTGTCCAGGGGAAAGGAATAACATACTTGAAGATTGAGAAGAAAGCACATACAGGATACATTGGAGCACTGGAGGGCATCCAGAATGGTGGGAATAGAGAGTGTACGCTTGAATCATTTTTATTCAAGTTAACAATGGAAAGTTCAGGTTAAGGATAGTAGATTCATAGTTGTAAAATACTTGACGTCCATCATCTTACTAGTTCCTATAAATCTATCTTGGCTAATATTTCACTTTAGATTTTAAAGCCTATGGGGGATGGCATCATGGTACATTGGGTTAATCCTCTGCCTGTGGCACCAGCATCCCATATGGGTGCCGGTTCTAGCCCTGGTTGCTCCTTTTCCAGTCCAGTTCTCTGTTATGGCCTGGGAAGGCAGTGGAGGATGGCCTAAATGCTTGGGCTCCTGTACCCAAATGGGAGACCAGGAGGAAGCGCCTGACTTCTGGCTTTGGATCGACGCAGCTCTGTCCGTTGCGGCCATTTAGGTAGTGAACCAATGGAAGGGAGACCTTTTTGTCTGTCTTTGTATCTGTCTCTGTCTGTAATTCTACCTGTCAAATAAATAAATAAATAAAAAAGATTTTAAAGCCTATGAAAGCCTAACTATCTTATAATTATTCCACCCCGTTATAGGGAGTTTTTCCATTGATTTCACTTAAGTTATTCGTTTTTTACTGGACATCTCTAAAACTGGAGATATATAGACTTTCTTTATTTAAAACAATGTATACTAAAAATTTAGTTTTTGCTAATTTTCAGACATGGTAGAATATACACAGTCATTAGCCTGTTTGGTTCTGTTTCACCATCATCAAATGGAACTTGGTATAGAAGTTCATATCTACAGCTACTTGTTAGAATTATTATTCAAATCAAAGGTTGAACAGGAGAGTTAAAGGGGAGAATTTTCCTTTGGTTGTAAATATCTGAAGTAGCGGTTATAGAGAAGAATTGGGGAAAAAAATCCCTCAAACCAAAATTGGTTAAAAAAATGATGCTAGTTGTATAAATAAAGTCATTCTTGATTTTTGTCTACATGTAGCCAAGGTATTTTTGTGGTATTGGATGTGTTGTTAATTAAGTTTGTATATTTTTTTTATTTTTTTTTTATTTTTGACAGGCAGAGTGGACAGTGAGAGAGAGAGACAGAGAGAGAAAGGTCTTCCTTTTGCCGTTGGTTCACCCTCCAATGGCCGCCGCTGCAGCCGGCGCACCGCGCTGATCCGATGGCAGGAGCCAGGATCCAGGTACTTTTCCTGGTCTCCCATGGGGTGCAGGGCCCAAGCACCTGGGCCATCCTCCACTGCACTCCCTGGCCATAGCAGAGAGCTGGCCTGGAAGAGGGGCAACTGGGACAGAATCCGGCGCCCCGACTGGGACTAGAACCCGGTGTGCCGGCGCCGCAAGGTGGAGGATTAGCCTATTGAGCCACGGCGCCGGCTATTTTTGTTGTAAGTTGGTAATTTGTTTATAACAAATAGAAACAATAGAAAACACTACATAATAATACAAAATTTTTACAAAATTGGAATTGCACTCATAATGAGTTTAAAACATAATCCTTTGTAATAATCTAGAACATATTGTCATCATGGCAGAATTTGTAAATAATAGTTTATAGAATTTTGTAATTTGTATATAAACTATTAGGAAGGGAAGTTAATTTTCAAGATTCATTTATTCATTCATGTCACATAGGGTAAATGCCAGGCCTGTGCTAACCACTGCAAAGAGTAAAGCAGCATTTTTCCATTGTGGGGTTTACATCCTGGTGGAGAGGAACAGACCATAAACAACCCAGTAAACATACAGAATATCACGTGCTGACAATTTCTAAGACAGTGTTCAGGGACGGGGTGATATGGCTTGAGGTGGATGTTGCTATGGAATACATGCATTAGAAGGAAAAAAAGGGATTATCTCCCAAATGGCTAACCAGCCAGCTAGTAAGGAGTATGGTGTAGTATTTAGTGGCTCCCCTATAAACCTGGTAACCTATTTCCATCTCAGACCAAATATCTGACCCTGGATTTGTGACATTTTGTGAGACCCAGTTTATTCAGTTGTTAAAGGAGACAGTTGGGGCTGGTGCTGTGGTGTAGAGGATTAAGCTGCCGCCTGCAGTGCTGGCATCGCATATGGGCGCTGGTTCAAGTCCTGGCTGCTCCACTTCCAATCCAGCTCTCTGCTATGGCCTGGGAAAGCAGTAGAAGGTGGCCCAAGTCCTTGAGCCCCTGCATCTGTATGGGAGACCCAGAAGAAGCTCCTGGCTCCTGGCTTTGGATTGGTGCAGCTCTGACCATTGCAGCCAATTGAGGAGTGAACCAATGGATAGAGGACCTGACTCTTTCTCTGCCTCTCTTTCTATCTCTGTGTAACTCTGACTTTCAAACAAATAAATAAATCTTTTAAAAAAAGAGGAGAAGCCGGCGCTGTGGCTCAATAGGCTAATCCTCCACCTTGCGGCGCCGGCACACCGGGTTCTAGTCCCAGTCGGGGCGCCGGATTCTGTCCCGGTTGCCCCTCTTCCAGGCCAGCTCTCTGCTATGGCCAGGGAGTGCAGTGGAGGATGGCCCAGGTGCTTGGGCCCTGCACCCCATGGGAGACCAGGAAAAGTACCTGGATCCTGGCTCCTGCCATCGGATCAGCGCGGTGCGCCGGCTGCAGCGGCGGCCATTGGAGGGTGAACCAACGGCAAAGGAAGACCTTTCCCTCTCTCTCTCTCTCACTGTCCACTCTGCCTGTCAAAAAAAAAAAAAAAAAAAAAGAGGAGATAGTTATACAAGTAGGTTCTTGAGTTCCTCTCTGTGTATTTCTGGCTGTATCTGAGAAGAAATGAATACTAGACTATAGACAGGCTGAGGATTCTCAACCTTAGTTGAGAAGTGCTGGGAGGCAAGGCTGTACTACGATATGGAGATTGTTATTACGGTTAGTAACAACAGCATTCCCATTCTCTTTCCTAAGGCTGAATAGTGGCCCCTGAAGATACCAGGTCCTACCTAGTCCCTGGAACTGTGATTTCTGCCTTATTTGGAAGTTTTTTTTTTTTTTTTTTTACAGGCAGAGTGGACAGTGAGAGAGAGAGACAGAGAGAAAGGTCTTCCTTTGCCGTTGGTTCACCCTCCAATGGCCGCCGTGGCTGGCGCGCTGCGGCCGGCGCACCGCGCTGATCCGATGGCAGGAGCCAGGAGCCAGGTGCTTTTCCTGGTCTCCCATGGGGTGCAGGGCCCAAGCACCTGGGCCATCCTCCACTGCACTCCCTGGCCACAGCAGAGGACTGGCCTGGAAGAGGGGCAACCGGGACAGAATCCGGCGCCCCGACCGGGACTAGAACCTGGTGTGCCGGCGCCGCTAGGCGGAGGATTAGCCTAGTGAGCTGGAAGGTTTTTGAAATTGTGATTAGGCATATCTGTGTAGGGACATCTTGGATTGTTTGGGTGGTCCCTGTAGGGAAGGCTTTTGATGCTCCCCTCTCCTGTGAGAAAGAACATTCTGTGCTGTGGGGGTAGCTTCTGGGATAGGCATCCCTGTACCCACCCCCCCCACAACTCATGCAAAGGGTAAACATCTTAAGTAGAATCTAGTGGGGAGGGTAAAGGTATGCTGAATACAGCTGCAGCTTGCGTCTTTGATACCTAGACTTCTGGAACCAACTATGATTGTGTTCCTCAGGTAATATTTAACATGGGGTACTCTGGCCAGACAATGTAGATTATTGATATTCCAATCAACTGACTGGTAGTCACTGGTGCTCACTTCCCTTTCTCAAGTAATTGCCTCTGCCAGTTGGACTTTTGGGTAATTTCTTTGGAATTAACTAACATTATGAGTGAGACCTCTTGGGCTTCAGGCTCCTGCAGCATGACAGACCTTAAATGCAATCACCTGTGAGCATGTAAGAGCGGCAGAGAAAGATTTGACTCATGCAGAGGAGACCATGAGAAGACAGAGCAGAGAAGGATTTGAGGATGCTGGCCTTGAAGATGAGGTGAGGTGGGCATAAGCCACCAGAATCTTGGAGAGACAAGGAAAGGATTCTCTTCTGGAGCTCTCAAGTGGAGCATGGCCCTGTCACATGCTGGTGTCAGCCAAGTGTACCAGGCTTTGGGTTTCTGGGCTCCAGAACTGTGAATAAATATACCTGTGTTGTTTTAAACCACTATATTTGTAACTTGTTATAGGAGGCTAAGGAGATGAATATATATAAACTTGTCCCAGTTTTATGTGGCCACAGGTCCCCTTTGGCTGATGGAATGGGTATCTTTAAGGGCCAGTGCCTGCTTTTCCATTTGGTGATGGACAGGTTTGGAGATGGTGGCTTCCTTGTCATCCTGGTATTTGAGGTTTCTCCAGAAAGGTACACAAACATACACTTCCAAAAATTTGTGGAAAAAATAGAATTAGATGATGAGTTTATTCTGTTGCATCAAGATAAAGACTTGCTAATTTATTGATAAAGATCTCAAAGTGCTACCTTGAGAATCCTTGATTGTGTATGCAGAGCCCCATGTATCATGCATATCATAACACACATTTTCCATGAACTTTTTGAAGATCACTCAGATGCATGGATTTTGGAATTGTTTGCATCACATAGGCTTTTCTTTTCATTCTGTTTTCCACAAACTTGATGAAGTACTCTTGTGTGTCTGTGAGTCTTACTAGAATTGTCTCATGTGATTATGGAGAGTGCGAAGCCCCACAATCTGTCTTCTGCATGCAAAGAAGTTGGGTATTCCAAGGTGTAATGCAGCATGGCTCTGAGACCAGAACACCAAGGGGGCTTATAGTGTAGGTCCCTCTGAATCAGAAAACCAGGAAACCAGGAGTGCCCGTTCTCAGGGCAGAAGATGGGTGTCCCATTCAGAGGGAGTGAACTTGCCCTTCCTCCACCTTTCTGTTCTTTTCATGCCTTCAGTGAACTGGATGGTGCCTGCCAAGGTTAGTGAGGGTGATCATCGTTACTCAGCCTGTTGTTTCAAATGGTAGTCTGTCTGAAACACCCTCCCAGACACACCCAGAAAGAACATTTTATCAAGCTCTCTGGGCAACCCTGTCAAGTTGACTCATAAAGCTTAACCATACACCTTGGGGTCTGATGGCCATGTTGAGCAGAGCTCTCCTGTAGACACATAAATGGCAAGGGTGTGACTGAAAAATTAGTCTCATTATTTAAAGCTCCTGAGACTTGGGGATAGTTTTGCCAGACTCTTCTGACTAGAGACAGGACAGCTGTTGAATGCCACTGAAATATTCCCAGCAATTCTCTGTGGTACGGTTTACTCTTCAGTTCTCTACTAGTCCCTGGAACCTTGACACCTGTATGCCACCAAAAGCAGGACAGGCTCAAGTCATGTCTTTGAGATCCGTAGTGTCCTCTGTGACTGATGCAGACAGGCAGAGAAATACCGTGCCATTCATCCCTTCCTGAAAGACTTCTCTGGCCTTCTGTGTACTAATGTGCTCTTGAGCTCGCTGGGATGAGGGTGTGAGAGGCAATGTTTGGAATCCCTTTTGGGGCAGAATGAGGCAGATCCAAGGTGAGACCATGAGGCCATGACACTGTTTGCAGGTATTGTTCACACCAGATTTCCTCACCCAACCAAGCCATTGGCAAACCAGGGCTGGGACAGTTTTAAAACTGTTTCCTTCTCCATCTGTAGTGAGTTGTATCAGTAAAGCAGATTAACATGCAGCTTGCAGATGTTTCTCTGACGAAAGAGGGCAGTAGGCTTTCAACACACGATGATGAGAGTCTCCTGAGGTTTCCTTAGTCCCTGTGTTCACCACTCTCCTCTTCCAGTGCACTTGCCCAAAAACCTGGATGTGGCCAGTGGCTTGAACTTTGGAACCCTGTTCCTAGTTCTGATTTTGGATGGGTTCCACCTCTCAGTTTTTCCAGATATTTTTCCACGTCTGCAGTGGTTGAGATCCCACCGTGGAGCACTTGGAGTGCACAGGCTCCCTGCTTTTGATGAGTCGTCATCCCTGGAAAGACTTGTGTACTTTTAAGATATGAGACCACATGGATCTTTTATGAGAAGAAAGTTTGCCAAAAGTGAAGAATCAGCCTGAGCCTTCAAGTGACCTGGATAATGAAAGAAGAAAAAAATAATCAGTAAAAAGAAGGGCCTTTGCTGGCCCCCACGCTTTGTACAACCTAGAAGAAAACCATGTCCTTTTGGCATTGTTGAGTACCTGGGAGACATCCCAGAGTGGGCCCACTCTTGCCCACCTCCCACAACCACTCCCTGGTCCAGTCACCGTGCAGAGCCTTCCCCACTGAGTGTGTTCTGGATCCCCTTTCACTCTGACTTCAGCCATGGGATTGCTTTGGGCCAGGGGTATACCAGCTCTCTGGAAAAAGAAATCTTCATTTTTTCATTTCATTCTTTCAGCACTTTAATAGCTGGCTCACAAAGTTCCTGAGTATCTGACAACTGCCTCTTGGAAATGGCAGAGGCTACCTCTAGCTTCTGTTACTCTGAGCCGATGAGATACTAACAAATATAAAGCAGACAGAGGTTTAGAAAGTGCTTGTGGGAACACTGATTACCAGAGGCTGGGAGAGGGTGGAGGGATGCAAGAAGTTTGGATTAAAAATAGGGGAAGCTGGATATGGCTCTTTAATTATGACAGGTATACCAATATGAGCTGTTAAGACTACGGAAGCAGGGTGTGGGACATATGGATACTCTTTGTGTTGCTCCTTCATAGATTTTGCTTTGTAAATTGAAAACTATTCTGAAATAAAATGCTAAAAAAAATAAAAAATAAAAATCCCCTGGGGGAGGGGCTTGTTCTGGCTCCTTAGCCAATGTCCTGAGATTTGCCTGGCCAGGCCTCCTGAAGGATGGGAGACAGACAGAGCAGAGAGCGCCATTTGCTACAGCTGATTGTCAGCTAGCCTCACCTGACTTCAGACATATCACTAGTAAACTTGGTATTCTCTGTCACCAAGGCTATGTGGTTGGATTTCATATGGCATTGTTGCAGCAGCAGGCAAGCCATGCAGTGCTTTGTAGCAGCCACACATTCTGATACAGATACCTTTTGACGCTGACCTCTTAAGGATGGGTGTCTGACATGTGTAGAGCAGTCATGCCCTGGTGCTAGCATTTGACACAGTGGTTAAGATGCTGCTTGGGACGCCGGCATCCAGTATCAGAGTGCCTCGGTTAGAGTCTTGGCCCCACCTCCAGTTTCAGCTTCCTGCTTATGTGCACTCTGGGAGACAGCAGATGATGACTCAAGTACCTGGGCCCCTGCCACCCACATGGAAGACTTGATGGAGTTCTGGACTCTGGACTCTGGACTCCGGACTTCGGTCTGGCCCAGCCCAGACAGTTAAGGGCATTTGGGGAATAAACCAGTTGGTGTAGCTTATTTTTCTGTTTCTCTGCCTTTTAAAACAAAAAGTAAAACATTTTTGACAGACTTTTAAAATTTATTTGAAACAGAGTTACAGACACACACACACACACACACACACACACACACAGAGAGAGAGAGAGGGAGGGAGGGAGGGAGGGAGGCAGAGAGAGATCTTCCATACACTGATTGACTCCCCAAATGGATGTAGTAGCTGAAGCTGGGCTGATCCAAGACCAGGAGCCAGAAGTTTATTCTGGATCTCCCACGTGGGTTCAGGGGCCCAAGCACTTGGGGCATCTGCCACTGCTTTTCCAGGCACATTAGCAAGGAGGTGGTTTGGAAATGGAGCAGCTGGGACTCGAACTGGCACCCATATAGGATACTGGCACTGCAGGTGGCAATTTTACTTGCTACAGCACAGCACACGGCCCCTAAATAAATAATTTTAGGTGATGGATATGTTCTATATCTTGTTTTTGGTGGTTTGTGGGACTGGATAAATTTACCAAAACTCATAAAAAATGTATAATTAAAATATATTTGATGTACATAAATTATAACTCAAAAAATAGATAATATTAAAAAATTAGTATCCTACTGCCTGAATGCCTCTCCCACTGAGGGTAGAAACTTTGGGTAGAGCAGCGAAGTTTTCCTTCTGTAGAAAGCATTTTGCAAACTCTTCTTATACAGTGTACATTGGATGATAAGACTTGGGGTTTGCCACGAGTGTGCCGTTGGCACTGGAAGAATCTCTAGAGAACTAAGTTTTCCAGAGAGAGAGAGACCTCAGGGAAACGAGAGTAGTTTTTAGCTGCTTAGAGCTTTCTGCTAGCAAATTTTTCAGTTATTTTCCCTTCAAGCAAGGCCTGTAACCATTCCAGGCAAAGGGAACAGCAAGTGCAAAAATCTTCCTGAGAGTGTTCCAAACTGGCTCATGCCCCACATCTGCAGATGTCAGTAGATTTTTCTGTCTCCCCTCCCATGCTATCCCTTCCCGTCCTCTTCCCTTCACTTCCCTTTCCTTACCCCTTCCCTTCATTGGATACTTAGACAGAAGTCAGTGGAGGTCATCTGGGTCTTCACTCCTCAGTGCAGAGTCAGGTGCTGTACTCTCTCAGCCAACATGTCAGTGCCTTGCCTCTGGCTCTCAGACTTTAGGGTGCATGTTGGTATGCTCTGCCAAGTTCTTACAGTCAGCCTCTACCTTGTTTTGCCTGAGGATTTTTCCCTGTAACCCAGCAACATGATATCCATGTGTGTGGTCAGCCATAGGAACAGCACTCAACCAGTGACACTTGGGAACCAGTGTATATATAACCCCGGTCTCTTGCACGCCAGTTTGTTACGCCCAAGGTATCTGTTTTGCATAATATACCATAGTTTCCTTGTGGGCTTAAACTCTACTGGTTGTGCACACAGTGGTAGCTGGCAACTTTTATTTGGTTGCCTTCATTTTTCTACCCTTATACTCATGTTCCCTATGCCACTACCCCCAAGATTCCATGGTCTTTAATTCTTGTCTCATGGTCTCATTTTAGAAGATCTCAAATTAAGACTTATAATAAAAGCACATTTAATTTCTAAGGAGTTGCACAGACATTTGACACACAGGCACAAGGCAAGCATATGATGAGTTCCATGGTTCTACTCTTGATGCTCAAGCTAAAACCTTGTATGGAGGACTCACTCTGGAGCCAATGCCAAAATACTGCAAGGGGAGGAAGAAGTATTTTTGTGGTTACCAAACCACGAGGCCTCTGTGAAGTGGTGGGAACTTGAATGTAAGATCAGCTGGGTCTCTATACTTCGCTCATTTAAGGGCAGTAGGGTCTTTATGACAGTTCTGGTCACCTGTGCTGAAATCTGCTCATTTCACCATTTGTAAACTAGTATGTATTCTGGTAATTATGGTGGCTTTGAGTAACCATATTTAAGTGCTAAGGAGCTAGCACTTAAGATGTTGATTCTTGACTGGGATCACTCATATTTTAGTTAGGCACCTGTGGATTATTGAGGCACGTTATCGGCACTTTGCATAGTAACTGAATTAAGGGTGTAGATTAGAATTTACGTATGTACACACATTCAGTTCCACACACTCTTTGCCTTACTCATAGACACTCATAAACACATGCACAAGCATGTTCCACTTTATATGAAGTTGCCCCCTTCCCCTGTATGTTAGCAGTGATTTTATGCTTTCAAAGAACAGTTAGGGCCGGCACTGTGGCTCAATAGGCTAATCCTCTGCCTGCGGTGCCAGCACACCGGGTTCTAGTCCTGGTCGTGGTGCAGGATTCTGTCCCAGTTGCTCCTCTTCCAGTCCAGCTCTCTGCTGTGGCCCAGGAAGGTAGTGGAGGATGGCCCAAGTGCTTAGGCCCTGCACCCGCATGGGAGACCAGGAGAAGCACCTGGCTCCTGGCTTTGGATCAGCGCGGTGCGCCGGCCGCAGCACGCCAGCTGCAGTGGCCATTGGGGGGTGAACCATCGGAAAAGGAAGACCTTTCTCTCTGTCTCTCTCTCACTCTCCACTCTGCCTGTGGGGGGAAAAAGGGGGAGATGAGTGAGGCAGAAGGAGCCATATAGTATAGGGTCTTTAAAAGATAAGCTAGGAGTTTGGGTTTGGTTCAATGCATTATGACCAGCCACTTTAGTGTGAGGAGATGTGGCCAGATAGATGTTTAATAAAGATGAGTCAAGTGCTGAGCAAATGATGGATTTCTGAGAAAGAAGGAAGACAGGAAGGCCCAGTCAAAGGTGAGAGACAATGATAGCTAGGATTTCAGGTTTAGCAGGGAGATTGAGAGAAGCAGGAAGACTAGGGACATAAAATTGCAATTTGTGAAACCCTGTCTGCTCATGGTTTGGCTGTGGGGTTGATTCAGAGACTAGTTAAGAATGTTTCTGAGGATTTGCATCTTGCAATTGGATCAAAGGATCAAACATGAGAATGAGTAAATTTTTATGGGACAGGAATAAAAGGCCTTATTTTGACCATGTTACATTTAAGTTGTCTTTTAAACATTACTTGTTTCGTTCAACAAATATCTTTTTTAAATATCTATCATATGCCAAGTAGTAAAGTGATTAGGATTTATCAATGAACAAGGAAGGCAAAGATGCTTAAATTGAATTTGTGAGTGGATTAAAGAGTCTGGAATTCAATGATGAGGTCAAAGTTTGACACACAGGGTGAGGAACCATTCCCAGCTAGATGTACCGGGTATCCCTACTCAAGGGCACTGGGAATGCATTCCTAGAAACAAGAATGATGACAGAGTCTGCATTCTGTGGTACCTTGTATGCTGTATATTCGTTCATTGTGATTTTGTAATAAATCACCTCAGATGGAAACAAATTGATGCTTTAAAGGCTGAGATTGTTGTGGATATAAATTAGCATAGGTATCAAGAGGGCCAGCTCCAGACCAGATTGCCTAAAATAAAGGACCAGCTTCACCTTTATTAGTAGAATGATCTTAGGAAGTTTCTCGGCCCCCTAAGTCCTGGTTTTCTCATTAAGTAATGGAGATGGTATAAAGAGACCTTATCTCATACAGTTACAGCAAGGATTAAATGAATGAATCCCTGAAAAGCTGGAAGCATTTTCACAGATAGAAAGTGCTCTGTTAATTTTGATTTTCATTATTATAATTGTTGGTCATATTTAATTTTGGAATGACATGTACTTTGAAATGGAGGAAAAGGGAAAGTTTTTTCTTCAAAACATTTTTTGCTAAGACTTCTTTGAGTTTTCTTTTGTTTTTAACTGACACATAGTAAATGCACACATTTGTAGGTTGCAGTGTGACAATTTGATGCATGTATGAACATATGATGATCAAATCAGGGTGTTCAGCATTTCAAACATTTATCACTTCTTTGTGGTGAGAACTTTCAAACTCCTCTCTCCTACTTATTTTGAAATCTTCAATATAATATTGCTAATTTTGTCTTTTAAGGGTATGTAAAGAGGATGCAGATTTGACCAAGCATTTCAACACATATACAAGGAACTGGAGGAGGAACGAGAAGTTTAGGAACACTGCTCATGGAGATAAGGAGACAGGAGTTGATCAAGCAGGTAAAGCATAGGCTCTGGCCCTTCTTGGGTAAGCTTGGCTCCTGCAACTGCATTAGCACTCTCCTCTTCTCCTCCAGTGTGCACAGGAACCTTCCTGCATGCAAAAATGGCAACCATTACAGTGCTGAGTACAATATGTTATATCGTCATGCACAACATTATCTTGCCTTCTCTTGTCTGAATAGAGGAATGGACATGCGTATATGCTCCTTGAAAGAGAAACATTTTTCAGGTGGGGCAAGATTCAAGTAGGCATCTTTGAAGGTACTGATAAGTGAAATTGTGGGACAAACAAAACTGGATTCTGCTTCTCTGTTCTTTCTTTGATTATATCCCTTTCTCCCCATTGCAAAAGATAGTATGAGAGAAGCTATAGCTGTGCTCTTGAACTTTCTGTGTTATACAAAACCATCACAGCTGCTTTTCACTCATCCTGAGACTGAGTAAAATATGCAAACCTTTAAAATATACAGAATGGCCCAGGTGTGCATTTAGTGTTTTTTTTTTTCTTTTTATCCTTCAATATGTTGTTTTTAAATCATGAAACCTCACTGTTTTGGCTTACATAGTAGCTAAATTTAAAGGTAATTCCTGTTGAGTTTGATTCCAAATCCACAAAATTAGGTTTTCATTTTATTTATGCCTAGAGAATGTCATTCGTCCCCATGTGTCAGTTATTTTGAAAAGCTGAGTAGTAAGTATGCAAAGTGTGATATCAAGTTAAGAGATTACTGTTTCAAGAGGCATTTTGGATGTAGACATAAATATGTCATACCTTTGGAAGCTGAGTGCCATTTCAGTGACACTACCATTGTTTGACATATTTTGAGATTCCCTTTTGTATTGCTTGTTGTCTTATTTACTAGTCTTAAAAACAAAGGATTGGTTTTGTAGATACTTTGGCCTACAGTCTTTTCTGGCTCTCTCTGTGTGAGTGATACAGATTGGCCCATTTTACTGTGATGTCACGGAATAACTTCTGAAAAATCACACAGCAGAGAATTGCCAAAATTGTTGACCGACAGAAGTGAGAAGCATAATAAAATGGTTGTTATTTTAAACTGCTAAGCTTTGGGGAAATTTTATGAGGGAGTAGATAACTGGAAGATAACTGGAAGAGAATTCCTGAAAACAAGTAATTGCTAAATTATTTAGTATACTGATTTAAAAGCTGTGTGTTATTAGAAGGACATTAACTGAGTTTAGATAAATGTAAATGTATTGAAGATTGCCTTTCCTCTAAGTTAAGTCTGAGTATTATTGTGTAATTGGTTAATTGGTTAATTGTTCATATATTTTTTTCAGGGTATCAAGTGGCATATGGTTGATGATGAAATGTATCCATCCACGTGTACACTGACTCATTCCAGGTATTGTTATAGTTCCCAGGGTTATGGCAGGGAATAAAATAGATAAAAAACTGTGCCACTAAGGATTAGACATCTTTGTGTGGGATGCATATGATTTATGAATAAATGGCTATATGTGATTTAATTGGTCATGTGCACTACAAAAATTAACAAGGGGAATAGGAATCCTGGGCAGGGTAGAAAGGGCTCAGGGGGAAGGCTCTTGTCTGATAACCTGACATGTGAACAAAGATCTGAAGAAAGTATGGGGAAGAACATTCCAGACAGAGGGGACAGCTAGTGCAAAGGCCCTGGGGCAAGAGTGTCCCTGCCTGTTTAAGGAGCAGTGTCGAGGCCATTATGGTTGGGATGGAATGGAAGTGGGGAGAGCACAATAGTTTGGAGGGAGAGAGCTGGAAATGATTTATGTAGGGCCTCATGGTCATCACTGATGGCTTTACTCTGGCTACCAGTGGGGCACTAGAGTCACATAATATGATTGTTGCTAGTTTTCATTGTTTTTTTTTGTTTGTTTGTTAGAATGACCTGTCAAAAGATGACAGGACTAGAATTGGATTCTATCAGGTTAGCTTCTAAGTGCATGCCCTGGCATTCTGTTGCATTGTCCTGTCACGTATGGGTTTGTGGGTCAGGGTCTTTATAGTATACAAGGACTCCCAATGCCCACAAACGTACAATGGAAGAAAAATAAAGAGAAAATAAAGAACCTGAGATGCCGAAGACCTTGTTCCCTTCAGTACTGTGATATTTGTTCTGTTTGCCAGCCTTTTTTCCTTTGTTTATCCCCATTGTTCTCCAGTTTAGCCCAGCTTGCAGAAAGAACTTGGAAACAGACTGTCCCCCGAGGCAGAGGAGTTATCCTAGGAGAAGATATGGTCTCTCTTCCTCTGCCTCTCTTCCTTTTCTTGGGCCACATAAGAGTATCTAGATGGGGGCTGGCTCCATGGCTCACTTGGTTAATCCTCCGCCTGCAGCGCCAGCATCCCATATGGGCGCTGGGTTCTAGTTCTGGTTGCTCCTCTTCCAGTCCAGCTCTCTGCTTGGCCTGAGAAAGCAGTGGAGGATGGCCCAGGTGCTTGGGCTGCTGCACCTGTATGGGAGACCGGGAGGAAGCACCTGGCTCCTGGCTTTGGATCAGAGCAGCTCCGGCCATGGTGGCCATTTGGGGAGTGAACCAATGGAAGGAAGACCTTACTCTCTGTCTCTTTCTCTCACTGTCTATAACTCTACCTGTCAAATAGATAAATAAAAAATTTTAAAAGAGTATCTAGATGAAGAATATCTTGTTTCTCAAAGGGGCAGCTCCAAGGATATTTGGTCTTGGTAACCTTTCTTGACCTCACTGCTTCCACTGAGCTCATCATACGGGGAGACAATTTACATAAGTGGATCTGTGATAAATTTCCCCATAAATCCATTCCAGCAACATACAGACCTTTTTAGTTCCACGGTGTGTGCACATACAATGATCCTCCACCTGGTTCGGGACCTTTTTACTTGGGAACATTAAACTAATTTTGCTTGGAATGTGGGATGGTTTCTCAAGATGGCGCTCCTGATTCTAAATTGCAGTCCACAAGTGTCTTCGGGAAGATGGATGGATCCCTGGAGGCTCTTTAGGTTTTTGATTGCCCTCAGAACTTCTCTCAGAACCCAGCTCATCTCTGACAACCTTCTGCTTCACATTTGGTATCCCTGTGACAGCCACCAAATGATTGGGTAGGGTCAAGAAGTCAACTGACTTCCTCATATGCTTCTGCCATCACTCCTGGTCTGGGTGGGGGTGGGAGCCAGCAGAGGTGTCCTGGGCCACTGTAAGGGTGTGAGACTGACTGGGATGCTGATAGGAGTAAAAGATCAGTTGGAATTCTCCAAGGGGCTTGGGCTAAATGGCACATTTCAAGAGTGGCTTTTGACGGGTAGCAGCAACACTGTAAGTTGTGTGATGATCTCTCCTTTTGTGAAGTGAGGACATCCCTTCCTGGAAACAGGCTGGTTCCTAGCAGCTCAGAGAATGTTGCTACCAAGAACCTAATAAGGGGCTAATTCCTAGGGATACTGTGCCTACACATGATATACATTAAAGTCTTTCTTCTGTCAGCTACCAAATGCCACCCCCTACAGAAGCTGGGGATGAGTCTGGGGGATGCGTGGCATGGAAAGTCTAACTTAATGAAAAGGATCTAAAAAACATGAAAGTATTATGTTTGCAATTGGAAGGAAAGCTAAACCAGGGATTCTTAGTGTTTGTTGCCTAAATGGTAACTCCTGCTGCGATCTTAACTTTCAGAAGCCCTAGCTGAGTCTAAATCTCCTGCTTATGTATTGTGGAGTGTCTCAGCTTAAAGCAAAGCCACATTATCCTTCTTGATATAGCTGGGATGATTGCTGGGTTATGAGTGCAGTGAGAAAATCCTGGCATGAAAGAGATTTTAAGTGAACAAATGAATAGAGAAATCAAAAGGCCATTCCATCAGATCTGAGCAGATCAGAACTTCACGCAACCTTAGACAGAAAAATAGATCTGGGGTGTGCTCTGCGACATCAGAATCACTCTTCCGAGACACTGTTGTGGATCTGACCTCAGATACTGCATTCAGGGCTGACTTCAGCTCCATGTTCACAGGCACCAGTGAAGTAGTCTCCATGGGATGTGACCCTGACTTTCACTATTGCTGTAATTTGTCTCACTAGTATTTCTATGTTTAGAATTTCATTTTATGTTTATTTATTTTTTATTATTTGAAAGGCAAAGAGAGCCTTCATTCACTGGTTTATTCCCCAAATGCCCACAACAGCTGGGGCTATGCCAGGCCAAAGCCAGGAGCTTGAAATTCAATGCATTTCTCCTACATCAGTATCTAGGATGTAAGTTCCTGAGCCATCAAATGTTGCCTCCAGAGTGTACATTAGCAGGAAACTAGATTAAACTAGAGGGATTCAGTCCTAGGTGCTCTGTTGTGGGATGCAGGTGTCCTAAGTTCCAGCTGTGATATAATGTATGCCCCTATATTTAGCTGGTTTTTTTTTTAAAGATTTATTTATTTGTTTGAAAGGAAGAGTGACAGAAAGTGAGAGATTGAGGGATGAAGAGAGGTAGGGAGGGAGGGAGAGAGAAAGGGAGTGAGGGAGAGAGAGTGGCTATTTTCCATCTTCTTGTTACCCCCCAAATGCCCATATTTAGGGCTAGGCCCGACCAAAGGCAGGAGCTGGGAACTTCATCTTGGGCTGTCATCTACTGCTTTCCAAGGAGCATTATCAGGACGCTGGATCAGAAGTGGAGCAGCCAAGCCTCTAACCCGCTCTCCCAAAATGGGTTGCCTGTGTCACAAGCAGCAGCTTAGCCTGCTGCGCTCCAATGCTAACCTCTGTGTTTAGGTTTGGATTGAGCACTTTACAATTAGGATTATTTTCAGTGCAGTGGCAGTCTACCTGGGATGATGTTTTCGAGACTTTTTTTTTTTTATTTTTACTACTACAGGACTAGGAGATGCCCCTGGCATCTGACAGTTCAAGGCCTTGGGAAGCTGCTACACTTCCCATGATACAAGGGACAGCCTCACAACTGAGAATTATTTGGTCCCAAATACCAATAGCACTGAAGCTGAGAAGCCCTGTATAGGGAATTCCTATAGTTTTATGTTGCCTTGACATTGATTTTAAATCTAAGTTGCACTTCCTTATCCCAAGCAGGGCTTGGTTACCCTGACAGTTTTCAGCTTTCCACCTCTTCTCAGTTCCTTGAGGTGGTGGATCCAGATAGCTGCCTCATATATCTAACTCTTGGTGACTTCCTCCGTATGGAATAGCAGGGTATAGCCTACATGACTCTCCCCTGTAACGCCCAGACCACATGTGAACTGAACAGTGTGCTTTACTGACCATCACTCACTCACTGTGTGACTGTATGGAACTCACGTCTGCTTACTCTGAAGTCACCAATTGGAGCTCTTCTGGGCAGCAGGCATCCAGCTCAGCAGTTAAAGATGTTAGATAAGACATTCATATTCTCTGTCAGGGTGCCCGGGTGAGAGTCCTGGCTTAGACCCTTTACTCCAGCTTTCTGCTGATGTACATCCTGGGAGGCAGTGGTGAAGGCTCTAGTAAATAGGTTCCTTCCTGCCACCCGCATTAGAGACTCAGACTGAGTTCCTGGTTCCTGGTTTCATCTCCAGACCAGCCCTTCTTGTTATGGGCATTTGGGAAGTGAAGCAGTAGATGGAAGCTCTTCCTGTCTCTCTAATCTAAATACATACATACATACATACATACATACTTCTTGAGAAACCTGCTTGGATAATACCTGGGACTCCAGTAAAGGCTTTGGCTCACAGTTATCCATGTCTCTGTTGCTTCCACCTGTTGGTTAAGTGTTTGTGGCCCTAATGCCACCTTTCTTTTTAAGATTTATTTTTTTTATTTGAAAGACATAGTTATGGAGAAAGTTAGAGACAGAGAGAGGTCTTCCATCTCCTGGTTCACTTCCCAGATGGCTGCAGAAGCCAGAGCTGCACCAATCTGAAGCCAGGAGCCAGGAGCTTCTTCTGGGTCTCCTATGTGGGTGCAGGGGCCCAAGGACTTGGGCCATCTTCCCCTACTTTCCCAGGCACATTGGCAGGGAGCTGGAATGGAAGTGGAGCATCCGGGACTCAAACTGGCTCCTATATGGGATGCTGGCGCTGCAGGCCAGGGCTTTAACCTGCTGTGCCACAGTGCTGGACCCCCAATACCACCTTTCTGCTCTCACTGTCCATACCTCCTTTCTGTTGGCCCTGTGAGGTGTGCTTTCTCCTTCTCTTTGGGGTTTTTAAGTAACACACTGCCTCTGTTATTTCCTGTGTTTTATAGAGTTGCCTTCTCTGTGTCTCTCCTGACCAACTCATCCAAACCTAATTCTTTGATGTTCAGGTCCACCGAAACAGCCCCTCTCTAGTACAGGCCTGAACATCAAAGGGGCAAGAACCTTTGAATATGAGGCAAGAACCTCTGAATATGAGGCAAGAACCCACAAGGCTTAATAATTTTGAATTATTAATAAGCAAACCAGTAACAAGTGATAATCTGTATCCTTTGCCATGTTGTTCTCTTCTTTCCTTTACCTTCACATCATAGTGCTTTGCAAACTCTTACACGTTTAATCACTGCTATTCGTCTTTGTTTCTGAAAGAAAAGAAATATCACATATTTACATTTCACCTTCCTTAGGGTGGTTGGGATCAAGTGAAGTAATATATACTAAGACATTTTAAGCTGCAAAGTATATTTCAAATAGAATTTATTGCTCTAATTATTGTGCAATGGTAAAGACAGATACTCTTGTCATATAGATCTAAGTTTAATTTGACTACCAGTTCCTAGGTATCATATTGCAGAGGTTAAAAGCTTTGGGAGCCAGTTACTTCACCCTCTTTGTCTCAGGTTTCTTTTCTTTTTTCATGTCTATGGCTGGAGCTTTATGAATATTAAAGTAAATGAGATAGTCTCTGTTATGTCCTTAGAGCAGTACCTGGCACACTGAAGGTGCTCACTCAATGTTAATTTCCATTTTCTGCCCTCCTCTGGCGTGTGCTGGGAGCTTGCTCTGTTAGCAGGCTGAGGGGTCTGGTGTGCTGACAGTAGAATGCTTCAGAATTTGCTTCACAGTAAAGACAGACTGAGTGAAGAAATGTGATCTGACACTTAGAAGATCTTTTTAAATTCTTTACCCATTTTTTCTTATTACAAAAGAAGTGTCTGTACATCTCTAGCTGCTACAGAATTATCACTATGCACTTACTGCTTGCATCACTACAGGTATACATTTTCTTATTTTATTTTTAAAGCTTTTATTTTATAATGCCAACACTTTTAGACTTTATGAAATTTCAACACATGAACCATGGTCTTCCTACGCAACCTCCCATCACTCGTAAGGAAGTCCTTGATTAATGTATTCATGTAAATTTCTGAAATAGTTGTAACAATTTAAAACCTTTTTTCTATTGCAGTTAAAAATCTGGGAATAAATGGAGGATAGAGTTCATAAATCCAGATAAGCCTAGATTCCATTATGTACTCAGCCTCCATCTGTAACTGTATTTTTAAAAAATGTTTATTTGAAAGTTACAGAAAGAAGGAGAAACACAGAGATTTCTCATATGCTGGTTTACTCCCCAGATGGCTGCAATGGCCAGGACTAGGCCAGGCCAAAGCCAAGAGCTTCTTCTGGGTCTTCTATGTAGGTGGCAGGGACCCAAGTACTCAGGCAATTTCTGCTGTTTTCCCCAGGCCATTAACATGGAGCTGGATGTGAAGTGGATCAGAAGCCAGAACATGAACCAGTACCCATATGGGATTCCATGTTGGAGTAAGCAACTTTACCTGCTATGCCACAATATTGGCCCCTATTACTGTATTTTTAACTGCATATAAGTTAGCTACCAGCCACAGATGGTTGTTAGAGATCCGAGCTATGATCCCCGTATTCAAAAAGAAAGAAGTCAAGAATTTTGAGCCAAATCTCCTGGTTTTTGAATTTAATGCTTTTCTCCATTATTATTATCTTTTTGGTTTTAAAAATGTATTTATCTGAGAAGCAGAAAGAGAGAGAGAGAGAGACAGAGAGAGAGAGAGAGATCATTCACTCTTCAGATGCTGGCAAGGGCCAGGGCTAGGCAGAGGGCTAGAGCCAGGAACACAATCCAGGGCTCCCATGTGGTTCCAAGGTGACAACTAATTGAGCCATCTCCTGATACCTCCCAGGGTCTACACTGGCAAGAAGTAGGAGTCAGGAGCTGCAGCCAGGAATTGGGATCCCAGTCTCACCGAAATGGAACACAGGTATGTTATTGGGCATCTGAAGATAGAGACCAAACACCTGTCTCTCAATTATTTTGTATGGATCAGATAATATATGTTTATGGGCTACTGTGTACCTACACGTTATGACCTATAGTGGCCAGCATCTTATATCAACTTAATTCTCAGTTTAGTAGCCAGGTTAAAAATCTTGGGTGAGTGAAGGAGTGAATATTTTCCTAATGGAAAGCAAATTTAAAAGTATCTATCAAGTGGTATTTGTGGACAGTGAAAACTAAGGAAATAGCCAGCAAAGTGACTACTGTATTGGTAGAGCTGTCTCTGTTAATTCCTCAGTTACCTTAACATGTGTAATTGGAATTGGGAAATTGGGAAGAGATGCAGGGAGCAAGTCATGATTGCTGCATTTTCTTTGAAAGTTGTATGTTGATCCATATAGCTCTCTTATTTTTCTTCGTTCATTCTCTGTTACTATAACAAAATATCTGAGATCAGGGTAACTTATAAAGAAGTTACTTTGACTCTCAGTTCTGAAGGCAGGGAAGTCCCAGACTATGGCACCGGCATTTTCTCAGTCTCTGGAGAGGGGGCCTTCTTGCTGCATCATTACTTGGTGGAAGACATCACAGTGTGAGACAAGCATGCTACCGTGGGTCTCTTCCTCCTCTTATAGAGCCACTGATGCCATTATGAGGGACTCACCCTCATGACCTTATCTAATCCTAATCACTAGCCAGGGCCCCACTTCTAAAAGCCGTTAACATATGACTGGGAATTATATTTCCAGCATATGAACATTTGAGGTACACATTCAAACCATAGCAAAGGCTTCTGAGCTGCCTTCATTGAGTATTTCAGTACTTTTCAGAGGTAATAAACTCTGGATGCATTCAGTGGACTAAAAATAAAGTAAAACATTTTCTTGTGATGACTTGCTGAAGGAAAGTGTTGTTTTGCTAAAGCCACTAACCATTGGTAACACAAATACTCCTTTTACCTAAGGCTGGATTAGATTTTCACTCTGAATTAGATCCTCCTGGCTGCCCACCCACTAAGCATTTTCTTGTTTTTGTTTTCAGTACCAGACTCCAGGTCTTAGGTGGTCAGATAGCAATGAGTCAGGAAATGAACGTGAACCAGTGAAAGAAACATGGTGGTTCTACTTCTTGGATCTAGGGTGGCCGTGTGACATGCTTCTGGCCAATAAGAAGTCAGCAGAATTTGCTGTATGATGCTCCTACTAGAGACTTCATTTTATTTTCTAAAAGATTTATTTTATTTATTTGAAAGGCAGAAAGAGTGAGCGAGTGAGCATATCTCCCACCTGCTGATTCATTCCCTAAATAGCTACAAGGACCAGGGCTGGGCTAGGCTAAGCTAGGAGCCAGCAGCTTCAATCAGCCATTCCACATGTGTGCAGGGCCTCAAAGACTTGGGCCATCTTCTGCTTTCCCAGGCCCATTAGCAGGGAGCTGGATTGTAAGTGGAGCAGCTGCAGCCAGAACTTGAACCAGTGCCCATATTGAATGCCATCGTTGCAGGCAGGGGCTTAACCAATACACTGCAATGCTGGCCCCTACAAGAGGCTTTTAAAATGAGACAAGTTCACCTGACATGTACTCTTTGCCTGTAATCTTTTTTTCCTATCTATAATGTGAACATGATAGTGATATCATATTTTTATTCATTATAACCTGGCACACCACTCTGATTATTTTTCCTTGACATTAGTTTGTGTCCTTTGGCTTCTCTTTTCCTGTGGCCCTGATTTTGTAATATTTCTTTTCATAAGGAGCAGAGGAAGTTTTTAGTCTTATAAAATGGTTGGTTAGTTTGCTTATAATTATTGGTAGACAGTAACCATAAAAATAGACCTTGTGACTTCAGTAGAGGTGGACTCCATCTTTGTATTACTGATCAAGACTGTGTGCTACAATCTCAAGAATTCTGTTAGATTCAATTTCACATGATTACCCTCCCCTCCCAATTCGTGGTGTATCTATGAGGGCATCAGTACATTATAAAGTTTGTTCCTGAAAAGGGAGGCTTCTTTTTTTTATTTCTTATTTTTTTGACAGGCAGAGTGGACAGTGAGAGAGAGAGAGACAGAGAGAAAGGTCTTCCTTTTCCTTTGGTTCACCCTCCAATGGCCGCTGTGGCTGGCGCACCGTGCTGATCCGAAGCCAGGAGCCAGGTACTTCTCCTGGTCTCCCATGGGGTGCAGGGCCCGAGCACTTGGACCATCCTCCACTGCCCTCCCTGGCCACAGCAGAGAGCTGGACTGGAAGAGGAGCAGCCAGGACTAGAACCTGGGGTGCCGGCGCAGCAGGTAGAGGATTAGCCTAGTGAGCCATGGCACCGGGCCACGGCGCCGGCAAGGGAGGCTTCTTGTTTAACTGTTGATAAGGATCCAACCATGTAATCTGCTTATAATTTAATACACATTTGATGACTAGCAGTAAACCCTATGAGCTGATTTCTGGTAATGGATTTTTGAAGCCATGTTCATCCAGTAGTGGATGCCATAGGACACATTTGTATTTTACTGTACCTTCTGACTTGCATCTCTGTGTTACTGTATTCTGTGGGTTGGCATTGTAAGCTGTTGGAGAACACCTGACAGTTGCTTCTATACCAAGATGGCTGGAAACAACTGGACACAGTAATGACTGCAAATCACATACATATATCTTTCTGATTCTAAACAATTTCTTTGCCTATGATGACTTCCCTTTCTTCAGACCCCCAGAATGAAGTTGGCAGGAGCCACCTGACAGCAGGTGAGGTAGAAATCGACACCAGCCTGAACAGATTACAGCTAACATATTGTGCTGTTGCGCATTCCACAGTGACTTGTGACATGTTGACACCAAGACAGGACCCTTCCCAAGACCTTGGAAGTGACCTGTTTGTATGAGCTTAAGCTTCATTAGTTTCTGGGTAAGTTTGCCTTGGTTTAAATATGAACTATAGACATATCAGCCTTTCTGTTACTGACCTAATTAGTATCAGGAAAAACAAATTTCAGTCCTGCTTTTTTTCTCACAGGAGGCACCTAGGCTTAGAGAGTCAGGGCAAATGACAAAATCCAGATTATTTTTTATTACTATGGCAGTATATGTTAGGATTGGAGGTAAGGATCTATGTTGTAGCGAAGTATATATGTACATATTTAGATAAAATGTGAGCATAGAAGAAACAAGTTATTCTGTCTGATGAAGACAACTGATTTTGAAAAAAGGTGCATTTAAACACCTAAGAAGGAGGTACCTTTCTTTGAAGGGAGGAGAGAACTTCCACTTTGACTATGGCCTTGTCTAAATAAGATCGGAGTTGGCAAACTCAAGAGGCTTCCATAGCCCTGGAAACTCATGACAAGAGCCTCGGGTGATTACTGACACCATAAACAAGAGTGTCAATTTGTTAAGTCAACAACAGGAGTCACTGTGCACTTAGTCCCCATGTAGGATCTCTGTCCTTAATGTGTTGTACTATGTGAATTAACGGTATAACTAGTACTCAAACAGTACTTTATACTTTGTGTTTCTGTGTGGGTGCAAACTGTTGAAATCTTTACTTAGTATATACTAAATTGATCTTCTGTATATAAAGATAATTGAAAATGAATCTTGATGAAGAATGAGATGGAAGAGGGAGTGGGAGATGGGATGGTTGCAGGTGGGAGGGAGGTTATGGGGGGAAAAAGCTGCTATAATCCAAAAGTTGTGCTTTGGAAATTTATATTTATTAAATAAAAGTTAAAAAAAAAACGAAAAAAAGGTGCATTTAAATTATCTACTGCTGTGAAACCATCCCAAATGCAATGGCTTAAAATAAAAACTGTTCTCTGTTATGATTCTGTGGGTTGACTAAGCTCATCTAGGAAGTTCTGCTGCTACATGTGACGTCAGGGGCCTCAGTGGAGCCAGTACTTCTGTGGTGATTCACTGACATGGTTGGCACTCGCTGCTGTAAGCTGGGAGCCTTGGCCGTAGTCTTCCTTTATGTGGTTTGTCCATGTTGTGTGGGCTTCTTCTATCATAATTTATGAGGGTCTCCAAGATAGAGTTTAGGGGAAAACATGGAAATTTTAATTCTTGCAGGGCCCAATATTAGAAAGTTGGAAGTACCATTTTACATGGATCAAAGGAAATCACAGCTCAATCTAGATTCAAGGGGAGGAGATTGTTCTTGTCATGGGATGAGTTGCAAATAACTTGTGGTCAACACAGAAAGCAAAGGAATTCAGAGTTTTACATTCATGTAGGTTTGTCATTTGACATCTGGATTATAAAAATAGAAATAAGCAAAAACAGGGAGACAGTGCCTAACCCACAGTAAGTGCTTAAAAATTGTTTGTTGACTTAAACTTTATGACTTTTAACAGATGTAATTTTATATTTTATGTTCTCCAAAATATTTGCTCTTCCAAATAGTCTTTCCTAGTCTTACCATGTACATCAAAATCCTATGCTTTGATTGAACAATTCTGGGGCCAGGCAGCTAGCCTAGTAGCTAAGATTCTGGCTAAGACACCTGCCGATGTCCCACATCAGCGGGGTTGGATAGGATACCTAGCTGCAGGTCCTGATTCCCAGTTCAGTGGTGGTTCAAGTAACTGAGTTCCTACTAACCATGTGGGAGACCTGGATTAAATTCTTGGATCTTAGCTTTGGCATAGTACAGTCCTGGTCCTTGTGGGCATTTGGGGAGTGAACTAGCAGAAAGGAATTCTTTAGTTTTGTCTGTCTCTGTGTCTGTTTCTCTACTTGTCAAATAAATTAAATAAATGAAAATTTAAAAAAAGAAAATTGCTTACTGTGCTGAGAGATCATTTGTCTGTGATCTTGACTTGGCTAACTCTGTGACATTTGGGTTTCATGGAATTATTTAGAGTTCCACTGCTTTCTTTTCTACTTTCTTTGCTTAATAGGCATTTTTTATTGTTGGCAGCAGGAAAGATGGACTCTGTAAATGAGGTTTACTCTAGTCTGTAGGCTTAAGTGTATTTTTCCAGTCTGAGACAATCTTTTAAAAGAGGTGACCAATTATAGAGCAAAAGGCATATACCCAACCATAGCACATGTTCACTCTACACCTCAGTATTTCTACTGACAATTAAGAGTGGAGAGGAACTAATTTAGAAAAAAAAAGTTGAGAAGGTAGAAGGGAAGGAATAAGGGTCTTATTTCTCCACATGAAATATTAGCTTGAGAGCAAGAAGAAGCCAGGAGAACCATAAAGATGAGGTGGGAATAAAAACCCTTGATGCATGCACAACTCACTTGGGATTAAAACCTAAGGCCATCCTGGAACCTGATATAACCATGTATGCCATAATCTAAAGCCTTGTCAACATTTTGCAGGTGCACACCACATGACCAGGTGGGGAAAAAAGAGGTGAAGCCAACTGGGAAGAGATATGTCAGTTTCATCTTCATAATACATACATCCCAAGGTGCATGTGTACATCTGTTTTCTATTCAGAACTTTTTACTAGTAGCTTTACCAAAACTGGAGCAGACAGTTCTGTGACTTAAGGAGACCATATGTTTACCAGGAGTTGGAGAGATGTGGTAGTGTTGCTGAGGAACCTCTGAGGGTGGTTGGGGACCAAGAGGAAGAACCTCTTGAGACGTAGGCAATACCCAGCTTTGAGGTTGGGCCACCTAAACAGTCATATGCTTCTTGGCTATGCAAAATCTTTAGAGAGTCCAAAAAATTTTGAAGTCCTAGATTTTTTAAAAATTGTTTTGAAGCTGATTGCATTTTGGACACAACTGAAGTGCTTTCCTGATGTGGAACAGAGGAACAGATGGAAAATCATTGAATTCTAGAGCTGGAAGGGACTTTAGAGTCATTCATTCCAGATCTTCATTGACAGGCAAGTCTCTGAAGACCTTGTGTGTCAAATCAGTTATTGGATCTGCCCAAGGTTACAGAGTTTGTATTAGCGGCATCCTAAAGACCCATATTCATTGTCTCAAACCAGTGTTCTTTAATGAGGCGTATACAACTCTTAGGAAGCAAAAGCCAGCTTGAATGTGCTAAAACCCCTCTCATTCTGGATTCCTGGGCCACTGTCTTGCCCCTCATGCTCAAAACTGCCTTGTGTTTGTCCAGGTATCTTTGTTGAAGTTCACATTCCCATTCTTCTTATTATGAAGTAACACATGTCATGGTTATACTGCTTGCTGGAGGCCTCTCTTAGTGGTTGGACCATGCTGGGATTTCCTTGATTTTTCCTCCTGAGTGCCATTTTCCCATTTTTGTAAAGTGATGCCTGGATCTCCTTGCATAATTCACCAGTGCACCCATCAGGTTGCCCCTGAGCTCTTTATTTGCTTTCCTTCATTTATCTAGTTGTTCACTGAAGAAGGCTTTGTTGAGGACTCATTTTAGGCAGGGCACTATGACAGATGCTATAGGGCTGATATATGCAATAGTTACGAACCCTGAAGTTAAGAAACAAGTTGTTTGCTAAAGTCAAAGATATAACACCACTTTTAAAAGGTTAAGACTGTTTAGCCAAAAAAGATGAGTGGAGTTTGGTCTTGTAGCTGATACTTCTTACCTGGCTCTTAGAACTTGGGAAAGACTTGGCTGTGGAAGAGGGAGGAGGCTCTGAAAGTAAAGTGCCCCTTTACCTTTATTTCATTTTCTTATTCAGAGGCCAGAGCCTCAAAGACAAGGATGTCTGCTGTTGCTGCTGTCCCTATGAGCAATTCACCCACATCCTTCACTGAGATAATCATTTTTCATATCTTCCCTTTTTCTTATTTTCTACCATCTTTGATTTTTTTAAAATTTTTTTATTTTTATTTTTTTGACAGGCAGAGTGGACAGTGAGAGAGAGAGACAGAGAGAAAGGTCTTCCTTTTTGCTGTTGGTTCACCCTCCAGGGGCCACCACAGCTGGCATGCTGTGGCCGGCGCACCGCGCTGATCCGAAGGCAGGAGCCAGGTACTTATTCTGGTCTCCCATGGGGTGCAGGGCCCAAGGACTTGGGCCATCCTCCACTGCACTCCCTGGCCACAGCAGAGAGCTGGCCTGGAAGAGGGGCAACCGGGACAGAATCCGGCGCCCCGACCGGGACTAGAACCCGGTGTGCCGGTGCCGCAAGGTGGAGGATTAGCCTATCGAGCCATGGCGCCAGCCTTGATATTTTGATTAAAGAAGAAACTGGCAAACAAATGAGCTGTGTGTTTAAGACTTTCCATCTTACTATCCACAGAGTATGTAGAAGTCCCTTAATGAAAGGAAAAGGGACAGTCACTGCCTTAGAAATGACAAAGCAGTCTTTCCCTTGGCAGCCTCTCCTGTTGCATTGTCTGAGGCTTTCCTGTGTTCTGCTTTGTTGTATTTATCTTAATCTTGCATCTTATGTTCTTGAGCATCTAGCAAACTTAGTGACACAAGACTGCTTCTCGAGCCTGCTCCAGGGAGCTCCTTCTTTATCCGGCCTCAGTGAATTCAGAAGACCCCATTTTGCATGTCCTGGAGGGACACCCAGATGAAGGCTTCAAGTGCTTCAAGGGAGGAGCGGGCCCCTGACATGTGCTTGTTCTTTTGGCAGAGCTGAGCTGATATGAGCCTTTGTCAAGGCTGCTTTTTTATGACTCCCTCTAGACAGCTTGAAAAGAGATGAAAAGGTTTATTGGATCTGAAGAAGAAAGTGGTCAGGAAGGAGACCGTGAGGTGATGGGGCTCTTGCAGATCTCAAGTTCCCTTCTGATTTCTCGTAAGGCAGGACTGTTTTTGTGAGCCAAGTAAGCTGTGTGAGTTTTATTTGTATTCTTTCTGGCTTTTTCACTCACTTTTGCTCTCTCTCAGAACCATCTCTCTGAAATCTCTTTGGAAGCTATTACTTTTGTTTGTGGGGACGTACTGTCTCCCTGTGAACCACTCCTTAGGTATTCAAATACTGGCCATCTCCTTAGCCTTGTGCTTTTGGAGACCTTCCTGAAGAGTTTGCTTTCTCCTAGACTGGAACCAATTCAGCTGGTGAGTGGGGCAATTTTGGGAACACAGTTTATCTCAAATCTCTCAAAATAAGGTCATTTTCTGTCTTGAGAACTGACGTTGTTGTGGGGAGCAGCTCGGACTGGACTGAGTTACTGGAATTAAGACTTATTCTATGCATCTGCTCTCCCACAATATGGCGCTGGGAGAGAAGTAAACAGCTTCCGCACAGCTGCCTCCAGTTCAACCAATAAACTGTAGGACTTGCTCCTGATTGGAGGAGAGCAGCATACTCGGCGTGTGGGCAGCCGAGTTGGGACTGGCGGAGGAGGACTATAAAGGAGGAGAGAGACGGCATGCACCAGGAACGTCTAAGGGGAACATCTAGCTGAAGGAACACCTGTGCAGCCCCCCGAGAAAGCCGGCCGGCGGTGTGCCGCTCCCCTGCGGAAGTGGGGAATGTGGCAGGGGGAACTGCCCTTCCACGGAGGTGGAAGGGATAGTAGCCAACCCGGGAAGAACCAGCAGCAAACCCGGGGAGGGCCGAGCAGACGAAAGAACAGCGCAGGGTCCTGTGTCGTTCCTCCACGAAGAGGGGGAGCGACATAATGGTGCCGTGACTCGGATAGGAAACCTAGGACGGATAGGAAACTTAGGAGGGAAGAAACTGGAAGAAATGGGAAAATATCGGAGAGAGAGACTAGCAAACAGCCTAGGGAAAAGCCGGACGAAAGAGGTGCCGGAGGAAGCTGTTGAAAGCCTAGGCATAGACTCAGATACAGACTACGGGGGGAAGCTGGGAGAAATCTCTAAGGTCGAAAGCGAAAGTGAAAGCTAGAACAAACAGACTCGGATGCGGACTGTGGGGAGAGGCCAGGAGAAATGAGAGGAGTATTGTTGGAGGAAAGCTTGGGGAAACATACCGGGTAGAGAAAAATGTTAGGGAAATTGAAGCCACGGGGGGCAGGCCAAGGCGGAAACGAAAGCCACTTTGGGATTCTCAAGTTAGCCCGGGAATGGGGGGCGAAAAGTTGAAACCAGAAGCTGAAACGTAAGCCAGATTGGGATCCGTCTGATTAGCCCGGGGAGCAAAGGACGGGAAGCCAAACCGTGGGGCGGAGACGTATGCTGGGTTGAATTCGCCAGGCTAGCCCGGGGAACTTAGATTGAATGCTAGTGGCGGACACGTAAGCTACGCTGTGTTACTCGCGGAAGCCGCCGCGTGCAGAGAGAGCACAGGGCGTGAATAGATAGGGAACGGGGCTGGCATGAGGCCGTGGTGCAGACGCGAAGGGCGTGGAGACCGCGGAGCGCGCGAAGCCAAGCCGCGCAAAGCCAGGAAGCTGCGCAGATGAGAGAGGCGCGGGCTGAAGCGGCTCAGCCGGGAAGCCGCCGAGAAGCAGCCTCGGGGCAGGCAGCGGGAAGCTGCGGGGATAAGAGAAACAGAAGTTTAGAAGTAAGATGAGAGAAATAGGAATGCTGGAAGATAGAAGTAAAATGGGAGAAATAGGAATGCCCGGAGATAGAGAAATAGAGAAATAGAAAGGCCTCCCCTCAACATGGCAATGAGAAAGCTTGGATTCGGTCTGCCTGATTAAGTGAGGCGATGAGCACCTGCGGCGGCTAGCAGCTTATGCGCCGCAGGTCACTGAAGACAGGCACAAATTAACATCAGTAAGGCTTCCCCACAATACAACAATTAGGAGGCTTGGATTCGGTCTGCCTGATTAAGGCGGTAAGCACCAGCAAGCAGCTCGACCAGAGTATGAGCTGCAGGTCACCGAAGATAGGCACGAACCAACACTAATAAGTCTCCCCCACAATACGGCAATGAAAAGCTTGGATTCGGTCTGCCTGATTAAGGCGGTAAGCGCCAGCAGGCGGCTCGACCAGAGTATGAGCCGCAGGTCACCGAACACAGGCACGCATCAGCACCTAAAAACCTCCTCACAACATGGCGAAGAGAGGACCCGGATTCGGTTTGCCTGATTGATAGGACTTGTAAGAACCTGTGGCAACTCTAGCAAGTAGAGCAGAGTGTGTGCCGCGGGACACCGAAGACAGGCGCGTATCAATGCCAAAAATAAAAAGAAAGGGGGATCTGTGGGGAGCAGCTCGGACTGGACTGAGTTACTGGAATTAAGACTTATTCTATGCATCTGCTCTCCCACAATATGGCGCTGGGAGAGAAGTAAACAGCTTCCGCACAGCTGCCTCCAGTTCAACCAATAAACTGTAGGACTTGCTCCTGATTGGAGGAGAGCAGCGTACTCGGCGTGTGGGCAGCCGAGTTGGGATTGGCGGAGGAGGACTATAAAGGAGGAGAGAGACGGCATGCACCAGGAACGTCTAAGGGGAACATCTAGCTGAAGGAACACCTGTGCAGCCCCCCGAGAAAGCCGGCCGGCGGTGTGCCGCTCCCCTGCGGAAGTGGGGAATGTGGCAGGGGGAACTGCCCTTCCACGGAGGTGGAAGGGATAGTAGCCAACCCGGGAAGAACCAGCAGCAAACCCGGGGAGGGCCGAGCAGACGAAAGAACAGCGCAGTGTCCTGTGTCGTTCCTCCACGAAGAGGGGGAGCGACAGTTGTGACTCAGCTTATTCATTCATTTGTGCATTCAGTCTTTAGCAAACATATTGACTACCTAAGTAGTTCTGGGCATTTATTGCCCTAGTAACTGAGAATATGATAGTTTTTAAAAAAATAGAAAATATCCTCAACCTCATATGGCAAACGAATAGGCAAGTAAATACCATATAGAGTGTATTAGTTGATAATAAGCTTAGTGGAAAAAAATGAAAGCATAAATGGGGTGAGATGTGCCAGTGTGGGAGGACATTGCAGTCTTATATAAGGCAGTCAGGAAAGTTCCCACTGATGGGAATTCAGGCAGCTGCCCCATGAGGAACTCAGAGAAGAGCATTCTAGGCAGAAGGAATGGAAAGGTCAAGTTTCCTGAGTACAAAGTTTGCTTAGAAGGTTTTAAGATCATCAAGGAGATCTGCATTGCTAGAGTGGAATAAGCAAGGGGACAAAAATACAGAACTAATTGAAGATGATGTCACAGTGAGGAGGCGGTAGGTCTTCAGGGCTTTTGTTAAGGACTTGAGTTTTTGCTTTGAGTAACACAAGAAGCCATTGGCAGGTTTTCTTCAGAGATTTATAGTTTTAAGCTGTTACTTTGTTGTTTTGAGAATAAATTGTGTGGAGAAAAGAAAAGAAGCCATTTGGAAGTGCTAAGAACAAGTTTGGTGGTGTTTTGGACAGGGACGTAGTGGAAAAAGTAGGAAGCTTCTGGATATATCTTGAAGACAGAGACAACAGTATTTGCTGATAGTTTGGATGTGGTAAATTAGGGGAAGACGTGTCAAAAACAGTACTAGGATTTTTGACCCTGAGTAACTGGAAGAATGAATGTGCCATTTACTGAGCAGTGGGTTTTCAGAGTGCAGGGACTTATTGGAAATTAGTTTTGAGTGCATTGTTGGAGATGCATATTAGATGTACAAGATAGTTTGTAGGGAGTTTTATATAAAATAGGGTTCATGAAAGAGGTTAAAGATGCAGATACAATTTTGGAATATGTCAGTTTATAAGTGCTGTTTAAAGAAAAAAAAAAACTAGCTGAAATCACCAAGGAATTCTGGGTAGTAAGCCCTAGGATACCTCAACATTTAGAATGTATGAAGAGAACAGGGAACCAACAAAGACCAATGAGAGGAAGTAGATAGTCAAATAACCAAGAGAATAGTGTTAAAACCAAGGGAAAGGGTGTGATTAACTGAGTACTGCTAAGGGTGTGATTAACTGAGACTCTAAGAATAATAGAAATGTGGAGGAAACAAATGAAACAGATGATTCAGAGAGAAAAAGAGGTAAGGGGAGATATCATATCTATGAAATGAGAAGATGGTATTTCAGTGAGGAATGGAAGAAAAATGGTCAGAAAGTAAACTCACGACAGGCAGTAGTAAAATCTAAGTGAAAGGAAAGACATGCAAGATGAAGTCAAGGATTGTTCCTAGAAGTAGGGGAAGGGAGGAAGAGATGGCCACAGGAGAGGATACCTAAGCACATTATAGAACTGGTACAGAAAATTAGAGACTGGCTCAAAGCAATAGGGTTCCATAAAAAGAAATGGAAGTGAGGATTTTTTTTTTTTGGTTCTTGGAATCTTTATTACCTGAATAGTTACAGAAGATGCACCAAGAACCCATTATGAATAGGTGGCTCCAACAGAGCCTTTGGATTACAAAGTCCAAGTATATCTAATAAAAGAATTCAGCTAGAACTCACATGTACAAGAATGCCTTTCTTCTCACTCCAAAAGAGTGACAGTGGCATCTGAATTGCATGCAAGAACCCAATGCTAAAATCCACATAAAATAGCTATCCCTGGGGATGTCACAGCTGGTGGCACTCTCAGAGGGAGAAGACAAGATGCTCTAAAGTTAAGGTCTGCTTCCTCATCCAAGTTTGACTGGTAAAGGAGAAAGAATAGCAACAGGATTCATTTATGAACAAGTATGTTTCTCAAGAAATCTCCTGAGCCACTTGGGAAACAGAATCATGGAAAAGACTGCCCTTCCCATAATCAAGCAGGTGGGAATTTGGAGCTTTGTAACTCTTAGCTATAACTGCATACAACAGACCAGCTAATGAGTGGGCATTTGGTACAGCAGTTGAGATGGCACTTGGGACACCTGCATCTTTTTCTTTTAAACTTTTATTTAATGAATATAAATTTCCAAAGTACAGCTTATGGATTACAATGGCTTCCCCCCATAACGTCCCTCCCACCCGCAACCCTCCCCTTTCCCATTCCCTCTCCCCTTCCATTCACATGAGGATTCATTTTCGTTTCTCTTTATATACAGAAGATCAGTTTAGCATACATTAAGTAAAGATTTCAACAGTTTGCTCCCACACAGAAACATAAAGTGGAAAATACTGTTTGAGTACTAGTTATAGCATTAAATCTCAATGTACAGCACACTAAGGACAAAGATCCTACATGAGGAGTAAGTGCACAGTGACTCCTGTTGTTGACTTAACAATTTGACACTCTTGTTTATGGCATCAGTAATCACCCTAGGCTCTTGTCATGAGCTGCCAAGGCTATGGAAGCCTTTTGAGTTCACCGACTCTTATCTTATTTAGACAAGGTCATAGTCAAAGTGGAAGTTCTTTCCTCCCTTCAGAGAAAGGTACCTCCTTCTTTGATGACCCGTTCTTTCTTTCCACTGGGATCTCACTTGCGGAGATCTTTCATTTAGGTGTGTGTGTGTTTTTTTTTTTTTTTTCGCTAGAGTGTCTTGGCTTTCCATGCCTAAAATACTCTCATGGGCTTTTCAGCCAGATCTGCATGCCTTAAGGGCTGATTCTGAGGCCAGAGTGCTGTTTAGGACATCTGCCATTCTATGGGTCTGCTGTGTATCTCACTTCCCATGTTGGATCCTTCTCTCCCTTTTTTATTCTATCAGCTAGTATTTGCAGACACTATTCTTGTTTATGTGATCCCTTTGGTTCTTAGTCCTATCATTATGATCAATTGTGAACTGAAATTGATCACTGGGACTAGTGAGATGGCATTGGTACATACCACGTCGATGGGATTGAATTGGAATCCCCTGGTATGTTTCTAACTCTACCGTTTGAGGTAAGTCAGCTTGAGCATGTCCTGAATTGCACATCTCTTCCCTCTCTTATTCCCACTCTTATATTTAACAGTGATCACTTTTCAGTTAAGTTTCAGCACTTAAGAAGAATTGTGTATTGATTACAGTATTCAACCAAAAGTATTAAGTAGAACAAACAAAAAAAATACTAAGAGGGATAACATATCAAGTTGCTCATCACAGTCAGGGTGAGGGCTGATCAAGTCACCGTTTCTCATAGTGTTCATTTCACTTTAACAGGTTTCCTTTTTGGTGCTCAGTTAGTTGTCACCTATTAAGGAGAACAAGTGGTATTTGTCCCTTTGGGATTGGCTTATTACACTCAGCATAATGTTTTCCAAATTCCTAACAGGGATCACTTTTCAGTTAAAATTTAAACACCTAAGAATAATTGTGTGTTAATTACAGAGTTCAACCAATGGTACTAGAACAAAAAAAATACTAAAATGGATAAAGTATTACATCGTACATCAACCGTCAGGACAAGAGCTGATCAAGTCACTGTTTCTCATAGTGTCCATTTCATTTCAACAAGTTTCCCCTTTGGTGCTCAGTTAGTTGTCGCCGATCAGGGAGAACATATGATATTTGTCCCTTTGGGATTGGCTTAATTCACTCAGCATGGTGTTTTCCAAATTCCTCCATCTTGTTGCAAATGACCGGGTTTCGTTGTTTTTGACTGCTGTATAGTATTCTATAGAGTACATGTCCCATAATTTCTTTATCCAGTCTACTGTTGATGGGCGTTTGGGTTGGTTCCAGGTCTTGGCTATTGTGAATTAAGCTGCAATAAACATTAATGTGCAGACAGCTTGTTTGTTTGCCAATTTAATTTCATTTGGTAAATTCCAAGTAGTGGGATGGCTGGGTTGAATGGTAGGGTTATATTCAGGTTTCTGAGGAATCTCCAAACTGACTTCCATAGTGGCTTAACCAATTTGCATTCCCACCAACAGTGGGTTAGTGTCCCTTTTTCCCCACATCCTCCCCAGCATCTGTTGTTGGTAGATTTCTGAATGTGAGCCATTCTAACTGGGGTGAGGTGAAACCTCATTGTGGTTTTGATTTGCATTTCCCTGATTGCTAGTGATCTTGAATATTTTTTCATGTGTCTGTTGGCCATTTGGATTTCCTCTTTTGAAAAATGTCTATTGAGGTCCTTGGCCCGTCTCTTAAGTGGGTTGTTTGTTTTTATCTTATGGAGTTTCTTGATTTCTTTGTAGATTCTGGTTATCAACCCTTTATCTGTTGCATAGTTTGCAAATATATTTTCCCATTCTGTCGGTTGTCTCTTCACTTTCCTGACTGTTTCTTTTGCAGTACAGAAACTTCAATTTGATGCAATCCCAAATGTTAATTTTGGCTTTGACTGCCTGTGCTTCTGGGGTGTTTTCCAAGAAGTCATTGCCGGTACCTATATCTTGCAGGGTTTTTCCAATGCTCTCTAATAATTTGATGGTGTCGGGTCATAGATTTAAGTCTTTAATCCATGTTGAGTGAATTTTTGTCTAAGGTGAAAGGTAGGGGTCTTGCTTCATGTTTCTGCACGTGGGGATTTAAAAAAAAAAACTACAATTTTCCATAGTGGAAGAAACATAAATCTCCATATTACAAAAGTCCAGTTAGTTCCTCAAACCACGGCTATGTCAATTCTACTGATAGAAGTGAAGAGGAAATTCTAAAACCTTCTGGAGAGCAAAACATTTACAAAATGAGAAACTAAGATGGTATTGTTCATTAGCAATGTTGGAATACATCTGGAAGATAAGGGAGCTGTTTTGGAAATACAGAGAGAAAACAATTTCCAATCCTACAGATACTCCTAATCAAGTTTGAGGGTCCAATAAAGAAATTGTCAGATACCTAGGGTATCAAGGAGTACACTCCCCCTGCGTCTGAGAAGCTCCTGGAGGAAGACATGGAGTCCAGGGAACAGAAAATGTAACAGAGCAAAATGATGAGAAGGATTTCAGAATGGTAGGAAGGAAACCCCAGGACAGCTGTTTTGTGGTAGGACTGGAGCACAGTAATTCAGTCTGGAAGAAGAGGGCAAGCAAAAACAAACAAACAAAAAACCTGAAACAACAGCAACAACAAAACAATTTGTGTCATATACTTGAAGGTAAGGAAAACTGTTGAGTGGTTCTGAGAGAATGTAGGAATATTTGGTTCTAAGTCCCTGGAAAGCAAGCAAATACCAGGAAAAGCAAAATGTTGTATGGTAAAAGAAATGTAATTGTTTTTCATACTTGTGACATTAGTGAGCAATATATAGCACTTCTCATTTTCTCTCTCTTGCTCTGGCTATCGCTCTCTCTGTTACTCTGCCTTTCAAATAAATAAAATGAGTCTTAACAAAAAATAACATAGAGGGGAAGGCATTTGATACAAAGGTTAAGATGCTGCTTGGGACACTCACATTGTGTATCAGAGTGCCTAGGTTAGAGCCATGGATCTGGCTCAGATTCCAGCTTCCTGCTGCTGTTCTCTCTGGGAGGCAGTGAGCAGTTGGGTCCCTGACACCCATGTGAGAGCCTGGGATTGTCTTTGCAGCTCCTAGCTTAGCCCTAGCTGTTGCTCACATCTCAGGAGTGAACCAGCAAATGGGAGAATTCTGTCTCTGTCTTTATCTATCTTTCTGTCTCTATGCCCTTCAAATAAATAAAATAAAATAAAGTTTAATAATGCTGTAAATATTAAATGACGATGTAAACCTGTACAGTGCATTGCATCAATGGTGCATGGTAAAACATTAGTGGAGGAATGAGAAATAATGTTGTAAAATAACTAGTCTCCCCTCCCATAATAAGTAGCCAGTATGCTGTAGTTGAAATTGGGAAAAAATACTACAAGCACAGTATTTTAAAATATTTATGAAAAAAGAAAACCAGAGAAACACTTAATAGTGTTGATAGTCATTTCTCAGGAAGAGGATGGTGGTGAGGTAGGGAGGGTAAGTCAGGAAGCTGTTGTTGCTTGCTTTATTTCTTTTAACTTTACTGTGCACACTGATAACAGATAAGTAAGCATTGACTGGGAAAATTAAAAATGAATGAATGAGACACAGAACAGGGGGCTCATAGCATCTCTTTCTTGGGAAGTAGCTGGAAGGAAAGAAGGGGAATCTTCTTCCAGAAGTTGCTGCTTACCCAGGTTCGGTACATTGGGTGACAGGATTTATAAAGGAAACTTCATCATGGGTAACAATGCCCTCCTGTTGCAGTAATCAAAGGCCAGAAGTGATGTTCAAGCTCACATTCACCAGCTCTGTTGGGCATTTTGACATGAATAGCATGATAGCAAACATGATTTGTTTATTCTTTAGGGTTCAAATATTTGGCCTGGATTTTAACACGTGCAATTGCTCCTCTTAAACCATGCTTTTAGCATTTTAAAATATTATGATCTGGATGGGAAAACCAGAACTAACTGAAGTTGAGGAGTCAAGGGGAATTTGTTTACAATCATGCCTCTACTCTGACTCAACCCACATTCTTGGACCTCAATCTTCTGCACATTCTTCTTGACTTCAGAGAAAGAAGTTATACCTCCATGTCTGGAGACCACGAGGTGGCCAGATGATTGGGCTCTTTGGGGTGTTGATTTACCTCTTAGCTATGGGGGAAGTAAACTCCTATAATGCCCTAGAATATGTATGGAAAGCAGAATCCTGTGAAACTCAAAAGCTAAGTGAGCATTCTTAACTCCCTGTACCCCTTGTAAACCAACATGCTCGATTCACGTTTTTATTATATGTGATACATTTGGGTTGAAGAAACTTGACTCTTTTAGCAGCTCTTTTATTGCTAGGTGTTACACTTGGCTCTTGTAAGAGGTCCCCACAATATGTTTCTTGACACCTGGCATATTTCTGATAGATGGTTAAAAGCCAACATCTTTGTAGACTCTGTTATGATGCTTTTGGAGAATATATGTGTAATTGATAGGACCGTAGATGGATATGGTTAGATAGCCAGTGTACCCTGATGATTCCTGTTTCACCATAAATTGTAGTTCAGAGACATGGTAAATAAGGTAATGTGGTGATCTCCTATGTGTAAATATGTGTAAGTGTGTGTGCTCTCATATATACCTGTTTAAGAGTAAACATGTACACACTTAAGACAAAGATAAGAAGAAAATCCATAAAATTGCTAGAGTGAACCAAAAGTGAAAGCTTTAGGCATACAAAAGGAGAAAGAGATTAGAAGTCAGAGGATCTGTGTTAAAAGGTGAAGGTGGAGCCTATTTGTGGAGTTGCAAGTGTTTTTCTTTAATTACCTTCTGCATGTAAACTTTCAGAGGGAAGGAAGTGACATATTCAAGTCAAATAGTTAACTAGAGACCGAGTTGAAACTAGGTCATAATTTTCATAGCCTCTTGGTCCATTATCCTTTGCAGTTTGTTCTGTTGCTTGCATAGTCTAGTAATAAGAGTCAGAGATGGTGATCATGGAGTTCAGGATATGGATAGATTGGATCAGGCCTTACTGTGACTGGCATGAACAGAGTTGACATGGAGAAGGGGTAAAAAGGTTAAGGATGGATTCCAGCAGGAATGACCTGTCATCCACTAGAATTCAGTTTGGGATCTAAACAGATTAGAAACAACTGAACATAAAAAGAGGTTTATCTTTAATTTATCAGTCTTAGGTGTAAATCTCTACCAAGTGGTAGCGAAGGAAAAATGGATTGTAGTAATTTTTTTTTTTTGACAGGTAGAGTTACACAGTGAGAGAAAGAGACAGAGAGAAAGGTCTTCCTTTTCTGTTGGTTCTCCCCCCCATATGGCTGCTACGGCCGGCGCACTGCGCCGATCCTAAGCCAGGAGCCAGGTGCTTCCTTCTGGTCTCCCATGTGGGTGCAGGGCCCAAGTACTTGGGCCATCCTCCACTGCCTTCCCGGGTCACAGCAGAGAGCTGGACTGGAAGAGGAGTGACCAGGACAGAATCCGGCGTCCCAACCGGGACTAGAACCCGGTGTGCCTGCACCGCAGGCGGAGGGTTAGCCTAGTGAACCGTGGCGCCAGCAGATTGGTAGTAATTTCAAAAATCACTAATTTTGTCTCAAAAGTAATGATGTTGTAGTAAATAAGATAGAATTTTCAAGAATTAACTTAAGATTAAGTTAAGTTAAGATTGGTGAGTAGTGTTGTGTCTGGTATGAGACCCTCCCCAAAACAACTCACAAAAGGCAGGCTGGATGCAACAGCAAGAGGATTTATTGCCAGCTAGCTGGGGCTCTTACCAGCACAAAGGACACAGCGCAGTGCTCAGGTAAGAAGCCCCGTCCCTCCCCCTCCCAGCATTTTATACACTCAAGTAAACAAGTACATACATCACTACACACGTAGGTGAGTTCCTTATTCTTTTTATGGCATTTACCTAAATCCATGCATTTTATTGGTGCATTTGAGCAACTCAGGGGCTGGCATCACACAGGAAGTCAGAAGAATCTGAATTCCAGGAATAATTTCACGCCCATACCTTTAGACCTGTCTTATTTCTGGTTTAAAATAAAACCTGTCATGGAGGAACGGTGGTTCTCACAACAGGTCCTAAAAGCTCCTGAGACCAAGATTTAGCTTGACTTTAATATGTTGCCCCATATTTCATATCACTTAACATATTACACACTATTAAGTTTTAACTCCAAATGTACTTAATCTAAACCTAGCCTTTGAATTGATTACTTATAACTGAACTCCACAGTAGTTAAGCCTGAAAAAAACAGATTGAGAAAGGGCATTGTGAGGTCCAGATACCAACCCTTGAGTGAAAGGACCAACATTGTTCAGTGTACTATGTTGTTTGGAGCCCCAGCAGGAAGCAGGGGCCACACAGCCTGGGTGATTGACAGTTTAATCAAGGAAATGTATGCATAGGTGTGGCCGACATGCAGGGAGAGTTACCACTGATGTTGCCACTTCTAGGGACTGGTAATGGTAGAGTCTTTACCATCCTAGACTAGAAAGGGCCAGGGCACAGAACAGTCCTTGGAACCCAGGTCGAGTGGCTCTTGCTATGGTACAGGATTCACGGTGGGAGATATATACATAAGACAGTAGCCACATCAAGGTGATCTGGCAGGAAAGGAGCCAGAGGAAGAAATCCTGACACAAGTCTCATTTTACTCTTCTCTAGAGCTCTCATCTACTACAGGTACCTCCCTTTATCAAACTCAGCAGGAAATGGGAAGACTTTGGGACTCATTGATACCCTCTGTGGGTTAACATCCCAGAGCACACAGCAAAGCAAAGTGGGGTAGAAGGTAAACCTGAAATGGTAAATACAAGATACCCAGGACAGGGATTCTGAGTGACTGTGACATGTTTTTCAGCAACTGTGCATTGATTTGATGTATGGATAGACCTGCTCCTTGAATGCTATGATCTGAATATTTGTTTACCCCCCAAATTCATAGGCTGAAACCTGTTCTCCAATGTAATGGGATTAAAAAATGGGGCCTCTGAAAGGTGACTGAGTTGCAAAAGAATGTGAGCCTGTTTGAAAGTGTATAGATTTCAGTGGAAGCAGGAGAGCTTATTCCCACAGAACCGACTTCTGTAATGTAAGGCCCAATCCTATGGCACTATTTGTGAGTGCAGTAAAATGTGTTATCAGTTAACCTAAGGTTGTCAAGGCAGGAAAACATCTTTACAAGATCCTAAGAAATAGATTAGAATGGAAAACAATTTACATTTTCTATGAAAAACTCATATAACTGCCAAATGAGCAGGAATACTTATTTGAACATTTGATAAATTCTCTTCACGGTGATAAATGATAATAATTTAACTGATGATGTTGGTGTTGATGAGGGGCAGCAGTTGTTGTTACTGTGGGTATAAGGGCCTTACATATTAACACTCCAGTGGGTAGTTGTTCTGCATATAGAGAAACAGGCTGGAGAGGCTAAGCAAGTTGCCTGAGGCCGCTACTATGGTTTCAACACATCCCCTCATGTGTTGGAAAGTTTAACCCCATATTCATTTGTTAATGGTATTTGGAAGTCAGGACCTTGGGAGGGAATTAGGGTTAGATTTGGTCATGAAGGTGGAGCCCCGGTGACTTTGGTGGCTTTACAAGAAAACACAAGAGCCTTGAGCTAACCTACTTACCCACCGCCAGTGTATGATTCAGCCCAGAGGCCCTCACCAGATGATGAACAGATGCTGGTGCCATGCTCTTGGACTTCCCAGTCTCTACAGCTGACTTCCAAGTAAACGTCTATTCTTCAGAAATTACCTGGTCTCAGGTACTTGATTATAGCAGTAGAAAATGTCTTAATACAGTCAGCCAGCCAGTGACTGGTAGAGTCAGGATTCTTAATTCCAGACATGATGATAATTTAGTAAAATAATTGGATAACAAAAGGCCTCTGAACAAAATAAATGCTTGGCCATAGTTTTCTTCTCTGTAGAGTGGAGTTAATGGAACCAACCTCATGACAGATGAGTGGTTAATATTGGTAATATACTAAAGACAAGATCTGACACTTGTTAGGTAACAAAAACAGTTTAGCATAAGAACACAGATTGCTGACTCAAATCTAAGCGTCTACACTGACCTGCATTTACTAGGTACTATAGCTTTAGAAAATAATTTAAGCTATGTTAGTCTTGGTGTTTTCACCTAAAAACAGGGATAAAAGTAGTAAGTAATTCATAAGTTAATTTGTGGATTAAATGAGGTAATATTTATGAATCTCTTAGAAAAGTACATGTGAGTTTTATGCAGTAACCATTTGCTGCTACTAATTCATGAAACCTGTTGAAAAATTCATATTTTTTCCTTTTCTCTTTAGTTATTCATCACTTCATTAAAACTCTGCAAATCTGTTACCTCCCAAGTGACATTTTATAATTCCTGAGGTTAATATTTATTGTGAATTATAGGTACTGTAATTTCTTACATGTTATATTAGGTGCTGTAGTATACTTAGATATCCAGATTCCTTCCCAGAACTGGAATACCCATCTTTCAGCTTTCAGGAGATTTGACTGCTAAAAAGTCAAGTTTGGGCCCGTGCCATGGCTCACTAGGCTAATCCTCCGCCTTGCGGCGCCGGCACACTGGGTTCTAGTCCCAGTCGGGGCGCCGGATTCTGTCCCGGTTGTCCCTCTTCTAGGCCAGCTCTCTGCTGTGGCCAGGGAGTGCAGTGGAGGATGGCCCAAGTCCTTGGGCCCTGCACCCCATGGGTGACCAGGAGAAGCACCTGGCTCCTGGCTTCGGATCAGCGCGATGCGCCGGCAGTCACGGCGGCCATTGGAGGGTGAACCAACGGCAAAAGGAAGACCTTTCTCTCTGTCTCTCTCTCACTGTCCACTCTATCAAAAAAAAAATAAATAAATAAATCAAAATAAAAAATAAAAAAATAGTCAAGTTTTAGTTCCTCTCTGGAATTTACAATGGTTGCAAAAAGTGTCTTATTCAGGCCGGCGCCGCGGCTCACTAGGCTAATCCTCCGCCCAGCGGCGCCGGCACACCAGGTTCTAGTCCCGGTCGGGGCGCCGGATTCTTTCCCGGTTGCCCCTCTTCCAGGCCAGCCCTCTGCTGTGGCCAGGGAGTGCAGTGGAGGATGGCCCAGGTGCTTGGGCCCTGCACCCCATGGGAGACCAGGAAAAGCACCTGGCTCCTGGCTCCTTCCATCGGATCAGCGCGGTGCACCAGCCGCAGCGCACCGGCCGCGGCGGCCATTGGAGGGTGAACCAACGGCAAAGGAAGACCTTTCTCTCTGTCTCTCTCTCTCACTGTCCACTCTGCCTGTCAAAAAAAAAAAAAAAAAAAAGAAAAGAAAAAAAAAGTGTCTTATTCAAGGTCACACCCAATCTTGATGGAATCCCACATCCCATGTGATGATACCCACATCAGTGGTTGCTCCAAGTGGGTGTGGGAGGGCCTGTACTCTGTGCCTCAGTTAGGGACACCTGAATAGTCGTTACAGTTCCAGATAGTCCCATAATATCACCTTAGGTCTCAGCTACAAATGTATCACCATTCAACTTCTTTCTTGGCACCATCTTATTTTCCTTGCTCCTGAACAGGTGTTATTTCTAAGACACCCCTTCACCTCCTGTAAAGTTCTTCCATGTAAACTTCATATTACAGTCTGTTTCCAAAGAACCTGGCCTGTGACTTCAGCCAGGAAGCATCCTAGCAAGTTGCTTCCAAAATAGATTTTGAAGTTGGATCCCCTACCAGCTGGCTATGACTTCTCACTCAGTGGTGGTAGCTAGAGCAATGACAGCCCATGAGAACGCTGATGGAAGTCTCACTGATGTTGACCTCGGGGGAGATACAGGTAGAAGGCAGTGTACTGCTGAAGTGGTAGGTCAAGATCTTGAGAAGTTCATGTATTAGAAGGACTGTGGAACTGGATAGCTCTTGTCAGGGCCTGTGGAAGTACAGGGCAAAAAAAGCAATGGCAGGCTGCTGGTGATTGATTTGCAATTTACGTCAAACATGAGTCAGAGAGCCCCCAGCCACATAGAAAGAGACTCATCTCTCCATAGTTGGAGAACAGAAAAACAGGTGGAAAGAACTTAATTCTCGGTTGTAGTGGTAGCAGAGTGCCAGAGGAATCTAATTTCTCTACTCTGGCAAGTATGCTCTGCCAAGGGTAGGACCTTGAGTTAGGTCTTGAGATACAGCATGGTGATAGTACACTTGAAAATTCTGTATCATCAATTTTCTCCCTGAGCCCTGTGAGTCAACAGAGGGCCCACTCCTCCCTATCATAGTCTTCCTTCCCATTCCCTTCCTTGTTAAGAAGGTGCAGAGTATTTGGATGACAACATGTTGTCTTTGCAGGATATACTTCAGCTGCTTCCTGGCCAACAAATTGATGATTAGGGTCAGGTTACAACATAACCTAGTAGGGAGTTCTCATATTCTAAGGGAAGAAAGGAACTATACTCCGGGAAAATTGTAGAATGTGGCCAACTTCGACCCCTAGGATCCAGGGAAATACGGCTTCTGTGAGTGTCAAAGCAAGGAAATGCAAGGGGGAGTGAGTATCAAATATAGGGGAAGACAAAGGAAGCTTGCTGACGTGGGAGACTGAGAGAGGGTCTGAATTTTGATAGTGCTACCAGGGTAGCAGCTAGAGCTGCTCTTGGAGGTTGGAGAAAGTGACAGTCCATGGTCAGTGAGGCAGAGATGCCAAAATGTCCTGGAAGATGGTGAATGGGAGCATCAAAACACTGGGAGAAGTAGGTATGGTAGAGGGGAAGGTCTGGATTGTAAGTCTAAAAAAGTCCATCAGCCAGCTGTGTTCTGCCTTCGAATGTTACAGACAACGTGCTTACCAAAATGATAAGGAGTACACTGGTGAGAAGGGGCACAGCATTGTTGAGATGCTCAGTGGTTGCTGTCTTCTGAAGCCTTAGCTGATAGAATAGGTGCTGTTATAGAATACAGTTCTGATGAATGTGGGTGATAGGAGCCTAACATATGAAGGGACTTCAAAAAGTTCGTGGGAAAGGGAATGAAAGTTTATTTTGATACAAAAGAGTTTTTGAAATACATGCATATATATATAATCCATGCACAAGTTCATGAAAATGCATGTTATGAAAAAACTGTGGGTAGAGTTAAAATATTTCTACACCAAAATAAACTTACCTTTTCATTCTGTCTTCCACAGACTCTTTGGAGAACACGTATAGTTCAGGGGATGACATTCGCCCATCAGAACAAGGTGGGGAAACTTGATATAATGCATAAAAAGATTGTAATGGCAGGCCGGCGCCGCGGCTCAATAGGCTAATCCTCCGCCTAGCGGCGCTGGCACACCGGGTTCTAGTCCCGGTCGGGGCGCCGGATTCTGTCCCGGTTGCCCCTCTTCCAGGCCAGCCCTCTGCTGTGGCCAGGGAGTGCAGTGGAGGATGGCCCAGGTGCTTGGGCCCTGCACCCCATGGGAGACCAGGAAAAGCACCTGGCTCCTGGCTCCTGCCATCAGATCAGCGCAGTGCGCCGGCCGCAGCGCGCCGGCTGCGGCGGCCATTGGAGGGTGAACCAACGGCAAAAGGAAGACCTTTCTCTCTGTCTCTCTCTCTCACTGTCCACTCTGCCTGTCAAAAAAAAAAAAAAAAAAAAAAAGATTGTAATGGCAGAAGGTGAGCCAAACTCATAGAAGACTATGGAGGTGGTTAATAGAATGCAAAGTCCTTAGGAGCAAAAGTGGGCATCCAATGATAATACTACATAAAAAATATCAAGGAGGACAGTTAAGATTCTGAAAGCAGCTGCTTCAGTAGAACGTCACAATTCCTAACCACACATTCAGAGCTGAGTTAGTTGTTAGGTCTTAATTCAGTGACCTTAGGAGAGGCTAAGTATTCAAGAAGAAAGACTTTCCAACACCAAGACAAAATATACAAATATATATATTTGTGGGGCCAGCACTGTGGCACAGTAGGGTAATCCTCCACCTGTGGTAACAGCATCACATGTGGGCTCTGGTTCTAGTCCCACCTGCTCCTCTTCCAATCCAACTGTCTCCCTGGGAAAGCAGTAGAAGATGGCCCAAACTCTTGGGCCCCTGCACCCAAGTGGGAGACCCTGAAGAAGCTCCTGGCTCCTGGCTTCGGATTGGCTCAGCTCCGGTCATTGCGGCCATTTGGGGAGTGAACCAGCGGATGGAAGACCTTTCTCTCTGTCTCTCCCTCTCACTGTCTGTAACTCTACCTCTCAAATAAATAAATAAAATAATATATATATTTGTATATATAACTGTATGATTATATTCCTAGACATTTGCCAAAGGGACCTGAGGCCATTTGCTTGGGAAAACATGCATTGGAGAAAGGGCATGAGCCAAATATTTTCAAGACTGTTGCCACACAATCCAAATTAACATAGATCTCCAGGTTCCCAAAGCATCATCATTGTCCTGCCGTTCAAATAGTGATGTATCTAAACCAGGTTTTAAATGAGATACTGGCCCAGTTTGGCTCATATTGATCCACCAGGTTCAGGGATAATTTTCTTGGTCTCCAAATGTGTAATTACAGTGGATAACTTTGGCAATTCATAGAACTCTCACATTAGTTCCATGGTTATGTGTTAAAGATTTTTGCAGTGAACATTAGTTTGAGGTCTCTGAATCTGCCCTATACTTGCTCTATGGGATGATAAAGAAAAAAAAAAATGCTGGCACATTTTTGTAGAACTGCAGAGATTAGAGCCAAACATAAAGTCATATTTATTTACTGCTCCAGCACTTGCAAAAAATAAATTATTCTAGAGAGTGACAGTAGATTTCTTTAAGTTCAACTAAGTAGCAACTCCAGTTGCACCTGCTGTATCAGAAGTGGAAGACTGCAATTAGTATGTCCTTGAGAACAAGCTATGTAGCCACTGAATGGCATATAATCTCTTTTATATCCATATGAAGAAGGAGGGCAAGATGCAGTCTAAATTTATATAGGTCAGCAAAACATTAATCATCTTACTGCCATACCATTTTTACTCTTATCTCTGTCACAGTAATCTGAAGGGAACTGCACTGTATGGATAATCTGTAGAACATCACATTGGTCCACAATACTGATGACATGTTAATATTTGGATCAGATTAGAAAAGCCTAAAACATACAGTAAAGGCCAGAAAGTGGGAGAAATGTATCAGGATCCTGAAATATCAGTGAATCTCATTGTTTGATGAAAGCTAGAGTGCCCAGTTTAATTAAGGGCAAACATTCTGTGCTTCCAACTTGCATCACTTAGAAGGCATAATAGTGTCTGTGGATTCTGGGAGCAGCACGTTTCACATTTGCTGATACTGCTGTGACCCAGTAACCACTTCACACCAGAGGTTTCCTTCTTGAAGTAGGGCACAAAGCAGAAAGGGTTATAAGGCAAGTTGAGTTGCCTCTTAGACCATTCAACATAGTACATTCTGTGGTATTAGAGATAATCGTGGGGTGGGAAAAGAGGCTATGTAGAGTTTATCAAAAGAGCTACCAGGGCTCATGCCATGCTATCAGTAGCAGAATATTATTCAATATTAGAAAAACTATCCCTGATGTACATGTAACATGGGGCGTCCAATGACCATTATGAGATCAGTTTTCAGACCTGCCAAGTCATAAGGCCAGCTAGGCACAGTAGCAATCCATTTTAAGATGGAGGTGGTACACATCCAGGATTCATAATTAGCAAGGTCACTTAGGGTGACCTTAGGGTGCAGATAAGATCTCAAAGCACACACTCACACTACTGTGTCATCTCTCTATGCCTTAGACTCTTGGGTTCGTTTCCTGCCTGCAGGGGTAGTCTAGTTCACAGGAGAGAGAAAACTGAGAGGTTGGCTCAGTATATATGTGCACACTGAAAATGATTTGTGGCTGTACCACAGTCCTGTTTATGGATGTGCCTGAAATAACACAGTGGGAGATAACCTCCCAATGGGCAGAGTTTTGGCAGGTGCATGTCTGTCTGCAGAGAATGGAAAGGAATGTGATGTTATAGAAGAATATATATGGATTTATAGTGATTTGTTAAGAGCTTGGAAGAATATCAGAAATAGGAGGTTTAGGAAGTAACAAGCATGTGGACAGACCTATGAGCTCCCCAGAGTTTAAAGTTTTTTAGGTCACATGTTATTTCCCACCAGATAGCATCCTTCAATGTATAGGCACTGCAAAGAACAATTCATTGTTGATGTGAGGCAGATTGTCTTTGGCCATTCCATTGGCACAATAGCCTCATAAGCAGGGCATCCACAATGACAGGCATGGGAAGCTCTACCTGGGCACACTATCATGGGTTCCATTCATCTGGGCTGACCTCGCCATTGCTAATTCCGAAGGTCTAGCCTACTCACCTGTTTAACTTGAGCCCTTGATAGAGCATTATTCTTCAAAACCAACCAGCCAGCCAGTGTTGTGGTACAGTGGGGTTAAGCCACTGCTTTTGATTCCTGCATTCCATATCAGAGTGCTGGTTCAAGTCGCGGCTACTCTGTTGCCAGTCCAGCTTCCGGTTAATGCACCTGGGAAGGTAGTAAAGATGGTCCAAGTACTGGGTCCCTTGCAACCCATGGGAAACCAGAATGGAGCTCCTGGTTCATAAATTTGGCCTGGCCCATACCTGACTCTTGTGGCCACGTGGGGAGTGAACCAACAGATGGAAGATTCTCTCGCTCTCTTGCTTTCTCGCTCTCTCGCTATCCTGTCTCCTCCCTGTCACTCTACCTTTCAAATAAACAAATATTAAAAGAAAAGAAAACCAGCTAGCCACTGTGGACCCTCTTCACTTAAAAGGGGCAGCACGCATCCTCACTGCAGTTGATACAGTTCTAGGTATGGGAATTGCCTTTTTGATGGTGGGGCCATGGGTACCATAACTATCTGATGCCTCACAGAATGTTTTATTCCTGAAAGCAAGATGATATGTAATAGTGCTTCAGATGCAGGGCTCACGTGGCCATAGAGTGCACTGGTCCCATCATTTATCATACCCCTCAAAAGCCATCAGCCTGCTAGGAAAGTGGAAGTCTTTTGTGAAGGTACAGTTGAGGTGACACCCTTCAGTTGGGATACATACCCTACATTAGTTTACACAGGCTATCTCCTTAGTAGGTCCAGTACTTATATCCAGGAATCAAAAGTGGAAAGTACAAGTCACTTACCTTATTTTCACTCCCAGTGGCTTGCTTGGGGGGATTTGTTCTTCAAGTTTTTGCAATACTAAGCTCTTCAGTTTGGTTTCTGTTGCTACCCCTCAGAGTACACAGTAAAAATCCTTGTACATTTTAAACTGTGGCTGCCACCTGGTCACTATGGGCTTGTGCCTAGAGAGCAACAGACAAGGAGATGAGTCATCATCCCAGCAAGGGAAATTGATGCTGGTTATTGAGAAAAGAAAGGGCTGCTGTTACACAAGGAGCTAAGTAAAAGTGCTATGCTGGGACGTGCCTTGGTTATCTCCTAAGTGATTTTCATGGTACATGGTTATGTGTAGCATCGACAGTTTGGAAAGGGAATGTTGAACAGGTTCTGATGTTCCTTAAGAATGAGAGTCCAGGTGCCAACCTGGTAAATGCTCTTGAGGTGTTAGCAGAGAATGGATAGTAGAGAAGAGACAGTGAGTATGGGGTGTATTCCCCATGACCATCTACCAAGGCAGGAGTTCTAATGTGTCTCAGTAATAGTCCTCCTGAAAGTGCAGTGCAGTAGCAGCAGCTTTGTCAATTCTGCAGGGACTCTGAAGCTGGGAAGGGCCATCAGACAAAAAGACGCAAACCAGAAAGAATCTTGTGGAGTTGTTTCCCCTGGATGGCGAGGTGTGGTCTCCAGAGGATCTGTCGTGTATGCAGTCCCCACTAGAGGACTCAGAGCTTACCTCTCCCGCTGCCATAATGGATGGCTGCTGAACACCCAGGGCTGAATTACTTTTGGGGAAATGCCTTCCAAATAAAGTTTCCTCTCCCACGCTGACACCCTCTCTCTGGATTCAGCCTTCATTTGATGGGGACAAATGTTTGGCTCCTCTGTCTCATGAGACATCTCTGATGGCCCTTCCCAGCTTCAGAGTCCCTGCAGAACTGACAAAGCTGCTGCTACTGCACTGCAGGTTAACTCTCTCTTTGCCAGTCCAGATTCGCATGCTCCTTCAAAGAAATTATTCTCAATTCATTCTCTTTATGCAAATTTTCATCTCAAACCTGTTTGCTGAGAAACCCAAGCCACAACAAAGAAACTGTCTCCAAATCATAAAACATGAGGGATGCCTACAGCTCCTGCTCCTGCAGGGAGTTTTGATCATCTCAGTTCTCAGAGGTACCTTTGCCTGGCATTGTCGTTGCATTTTAAGTGTACCCTATCTGCATTCCATTCTTTCTCTGTCCCCTCTATTTTATGTTATCTAGAGACACAGAAATTCTCCGAATTCCCAGCTGCAGGAAAAGTGTTGGCTGAGGAAGACATCTTGACGCAGATTACATTTTTCTATGAGCTTACTTGGTGGCCATGCCAGCTGTTGTTTTCAGCTGCTTTGAGCTGGCCCATGTTGTTGCTCTCTGGATGCCTTTAAAAAAGCATTTAATTTGTTGTTGTGTATTGCATTGGCTAGATGTTTCAACATGGTGTGTTTGATTTTAGTTTCTGAGACAAGATTATAAACCAGAAACAATGCCTAATAGATAAGGAAAACTGATCCTTATGGAGATTAAATCTCCTTTTAATCCAACATACTAGAAAATCTGGATCCAACTATCAAAGGTCAGATTCAGAGTTGTATGCTGACTTCAAGTCCAGTACTGTCTCTCCCTTCTTACCTTAGTAACAGCCAGTCTCTGTGTATGAATTTATATCTGGGATCTGGACCATACCCCAGTGACTCTGTACATGAAGCAATCACCTGCAATGAAATGGAAGCTCTTGAAAGCCTTTGAAAAACACTCCACATCCCTTTCCTAACTGACATGGATTTACTCCAAGTCATGGATGCTGTTTTTTCCTTTTTTGGAGCACTCCCAAGTCCTGGTTGGGCATTGTGTCACTGTCCTGCCTAAATGCTTCTCTCTTAGATGAGGCTGCCCAATGAAATGCTCATTTATGAACAGTGATAATATGCAGTGTAAAGGGTCAGCCAATTCTTCACTCCTGTATGTTTGCTTCTACATGCAGTCGTATCTGAAAAAATCACCCTGTTTAGCCACAACATGGATTTTCAGTATGGGGCTGGGGAAAGACTTGATGGTGAAGTCTGATACTGAAAAGTAATCTTGTTCAGGAAATGAGTACTGAAGAACTGTTACTCTGCATGGTAAGAAAGAAAGAATAAGGATCCCAAGAGAGAAAGTAGTTTGGCAACTGCTGGGCAACAGCCATTACAGACTAAGTGCTCAAATAAAAATACCTCCAAACTATGAAGAGTGCATTTCTGTGTTTTAAATATAAATTCTTACTTTTCAGTTGAGACTGTAACCAAATGACCCCCCTGACTTGGAAGGGTAGAGTTAGAGAGCAATTGCAGGCTCTTGCGTAGTGGAGGGAATGAAATGAGACTAGCTGTGGAACTGGCAGCATACATCTTCTGGTGCTTTGTTTTTGAAACAAAAAAATCCTCAGATCTGGATGTAAGAATATGCAGTGGTTACTGTGTTGTGTAAAAATAATGCTTCATGGAAAATTACCCTTAATATCACTGGTTGAGTCTAGAGGCTTGAAAGGATGACTCATGAAGCCAGGCCATTCGGAAGACTACGTAAGGAAAAATCTGGCAAGTCCATGTGATTATTCACTTAAAAAATCTCCATACCTATGAAATTTTTAAAGAAATCACTTTGCAGTATAACATCCCATCCATGTAAGTCAGTTCTTCTGGCTGGAGGTATTTAACTCAGGAAATCAGCTGGTGATGCTGATCTCACCACGATGGCTGGGCCTTTGGCCATCCTTCAAAATTCATTTTTAAAAAGAAAATATTTTTTTGCCATTTGCCCCACAAGTGTGACTTTATTATGTGACTTCCAAAAGAAGACATGATTGGGATATGGTCCCCAGTAATTCCACACATGAATGTAGGTTTGATGTTCCTAAAGGATTTGAAAACTCTGTATGCATTGTTGCAACTTGCAACTTGATTTACCTTAAGTAATGTCAATAATGTAAATCCAAAGTCTTTTTCTTTTCTTTCTTTCTTTTTCTTTTTCTTTCTTTCTTTTTTTTTTTTTTTTGGAAAGGCAGAGGACAGTGAGAGAGAGAGAAAGGTCTTCCTTCCATTGGTTCACCCCCACAAATGGCTGCTACCGCTGGCGCGCTGCACCAGTCCAAAGCCAGGATCCAGGTGCTTCTCCTGGTCTCCCATGGGGTGCAGGGCCCAAGCACCTGGGCCATCCTCCACTGCCTTCTGGGGCCACAGCAGAGAGCTGGACTGGAAGAGGAGCAACCGGGACAGAACCGGCGCCCCAACCGGAACTAGAACTCGGAGTGCTGGCACCTCAGGCAGAGGATTAGCCTAGTGAGCCATGGTGCTGGCCCCAAAGCCATTTTCTTTAGTTGCCACATTCATTATGTTTTCACTTAAGCATGTCCATTTAAAAAAAAGGCTCCATTTGGCCAGATGTTCCCCTTCTCGCCTGCCTTCCTTCATTCCTGATTTTGTTTGTTTATTTGAAAGGCAAACTGACAGAAGGCGAGAGAGAGGAAGAGATAGAGAGAAAGGTCTTCTGTCTGGTGGTTCTCTCCCCAAATGGCCACATTGATTGGGTTTGAGCCAGGTTGTAGTTAGGTGCCTGGAACTCCATCCAGGTCTCCCACATGGGTGGTAGGGGCCCAAGCACTGGACCATCCTCCTCTGCTTTTCCACGAGTTTTAGCAGGGAGCTATATTGAAAGTGGAGCAGCCGGTAACTGAAAATAGGGAAGTAGCAGCTTAACCCATTAGGCTGTAATAACAAGCCCTTCTTTTCCTTATTTCTATGAATATTTCTTTCTGGCATGTTTCATGTTTAAAGGAATAATTTTTAACTAGTTATTTAAATTAAAATCCCTTGCAAATAAGCAGGCATAGTTTGAACATTATTGAATATTAAAATATTAAGCATTAAGATATAAGGCTATTAATTCAACTTTAGTTAAAGCAATCAAAATGGAGACCAGGCCTAAATAGTCTCTGAACTTATAATGTTCAACTTGGAATTAATCTTGCTTGATTTACAAACATGAGCAAAACTTAACAGCAGCAGTTTCTTTTTTAAAGGTTTTTTTTTTTTTTATTTGAGAGATTGAGTTACAGACAGTGAGAGGAAAAGACAGAGAGAAAGGTCTTCCTTCCGTTGGTTCACTCCCCAAATGGCCACAATGGCCAAAGCTGTGCTGATTCGAAGCCAGGAACCAGGAGCTTCTTCCGAGTCTCCCACACGGGTGCAGGGGCCCAAGCAGGTGGAGGATTAACCTACTGCACCCAGGCGCCGGCCCCAGCTGCAGCAATTTTTGTAAAGGCATTTATCAGTGAACCCGTCAGAAGCAGTCAACTAGTTTAGAATTCTTTATCTAGGAACTTCCCAATGGTATACAACCCATAAGGCAGTTGCAAAACTGTAACCAATCAAATATTATCTTTGCTTTAACTCGGTCCTATAACAGCTTCTCTTTTTCATTCCCTTGGTGGAGCTGCTGTACTACTTCTGCTTTGGAGTTGCCCACTTTTGGAGTTGTTGGCTCAAATAAACTCTTTAAAAAAAATCATATTACGCCTCAGTTAACCACTTTAACAAACTCAGTATGTCTTGAGTGACTACTATAGCATGGCTGCTGTTGCAGCAATGGGTGATGGTTTAAGGTAAGAAAAGTGCTGGAGACAGTAGACATTTTAACAATTATTGAACTCTCAACATTAGGTTCTGGCTATTTAGTGACTGCCACTGCTGTGGGAGGTGAGGGGAATGATGAAGGTTGTTGATAAACTACAGTATTTTGTTACATTTAGTTTAATTGGGAACTAGTTTAAAGGTGTATTTTTTTAACTTTTATTTAGTAAATATAAATTTCCAAAGTACAGTTTATGGATTATAATGGCTTTCCCCCCCATAATTTCCCTCCCATTCGCACCCCTCCCATCTCCTGCTCCCTCTCCCATTCCATTCACATCAAGATTCATTTTCAATTATCTTTATATATAAGATATTGGCACCAGCAAAGACTTTCTGGAAGAGACCCTAGAGGGCCCAGGCAGTCAAAGCCAAAATTAACTATTGGGATTGCATCAAATTGAGAAGTTTCTGTACTGCAAAAGAAACACTCAGGTGAGTGAAGAGGCAACCGACAGAATGGGAAAAAATATTTGCACACTATGCTACAGATAAAGGATTAATAACAAGAATCTACAAAGAGATCAAGAAACTCCACAACTGTGGGGAGCAACTCGGACTAGACTAAGTTACTGGAATTAAGACTTATTCTGTGCATCTGCTCTCCCACAATATGGCGCTGAGAAGGAAGAAACAGCTTCTACACAGCTGCCTCCAGTTCAACCAATAAACTGTAGGACTTACTCCTGATTGGAGGAGAGCAGCATACTTGGCGTGTGGGTAGCAGAGTTGGGATTGGTGGAAGAGGACTATAAAAGAGGAGAGAGACAACATCCACAAGGAACATCTATCTGAAGGAACACCTGTGCAGCCCCTGAGAGAGCCGGCCGGCGGTGTACCGCTCCCCCGAGGAAGTGGGGAATGTGGCAGGGGGAGCCGCCCTTCCACGGAGGTGGAAGGGACGGTAGCCAACCCGGGAAGAACCAGCAGCAAACCCGGGGAGGGCCGAGAAGATGAAAGAACAGCGCAGGGTCCTGTGTCGTTCCTCCACGAAGACGGAGAGCGACATAATGGTGCCGTGACTCGGATATGAAGCCTAGGCAGGGTTTAGTGTCGTTCCTCCATGTAGACGGGGAGCGACATAATGATGCCGTGACTCGGATATGAAGCCTAGGCAGGGTTTAGTGTCGTTCCTCCATGAAGAGGGGGAGCGACACACAACAACAAAACAAACAACCCACTTGAGAGATGGGCCAAGGACCTCAATAGACATTGTTATTTTTTATTTATTTATTTATTTTTATTTTATTTTTTGCAGTATTTATTTATTTATTTATTTTATTTGGTAAATATAAATTTCCAAAGTACAGTTAATGGATTACAATGGCTTCCCCCCCATAACTTACCTCCCACTCGCACCCCTCCCATCTCCTGCTCCCTCTCCCATTCCATTCACATCAAGATTCATTTTAGGGCCGGCGCCGCGGCTCACTAGGCTAATCCTCCGCCTAGCTGTGCCGGCACACCAGGTTCTAGTCCCGGTCGGGGCGCCGGATTCTGTCCCGGTTGCCCCTCTTTCAGGCCAGCTCTCTGCTGTGGCCAGGGAGTGCAGTGGAGGATGGCCAAGGTGCTTGGGCCCTCACTCATAGAGATCTTTCATTTAGGTTTTTTTTTTTTTTTTTTTTTTTTTTTGCCAGAGTGTCTTGGCTTTCCATGCCTAAAATACTCTCATGGGCTCTTCAGCCAGATCCGAATGCCTCAAGGGCTGATTCTGAGGCCAGAGTGCTATTTAGGACATCTGCCATTCTATGAGTCTGCTGTGTATCCTGCTTCCCATGTTGGAGCGTTCTCTCCCTTTTTGAGTCTATCAGTATTAGCAGACACTAGTCTTGTTTGTGTGATCCCTTTGACTCTTAGACCTATCAGTGTGACTGACTGACTGTGAACTGAAATTGATCACTTGGACTAGTGAGATGGCATTGGTACATGCCACCTTGATGGGATTGTATTGGGATCCCCTGGCACGATTCTAACTCCACCATCTGGGGCAAGTCCGATTGAGCATGTACCAAATTGTACATCTCCTCCCTCTCTTATTCCCACTGTTATATTTAACAGGGATCACTTTTCAGTTAAAATTTAAACACCTAAGAATAATTGTGTGTTAATTACAGAGTTCAACCTATAGTACTAGAACAAAAAAATACTAAAAGGGATAAAGTATTAGATTGTACATCAACAGTCAGGACAAGGGCTGATCAAGTCACTGTTTCTCATTATGTCCATTTCACTTCAACAGGTTTCCCCTTTGGTGCTCAGTTAGTTGTTGCCAATCAGGGAGAACACATAATATTTGTCCCTTTGGGAATGTCTTAATTCACTCAGCATAATGTTGTCCAGATTCCTCCATTTTGTTGCAAATGACCAGATTTCATTGTTTTTGACTGCTGTATAGTATTCTATAGAGTACATGTCCCATAATTTCTTTATCCAGTCTACTGTTGATGGGCATTTGAGTTGGTTTCAGGTCTTAGCTATTGTGAATTGAGTTGCAATAAACATTAATGTGCAGACAGCTTGTTTGTTTGACAATTTCATTTCCTTTGGGTAAATTCCAAGTAGTGGGATGGCTGGGTCGAACGGTAGGGTTATAGTCAGGTTTCTGAGGAATCTCCAGACTGACTTCCATAGTGGCTTGACCAGTTTGCATTCCCACCAACAGTGGGTTAGTGTCCCTTTTTCCCCACATCCTCGCCAGCATCTGTTGTTGGTTGATTTCTGAATGTGAGCCATTCTAACCGGGGTGAGGTGAAACCTCATTGTGGTTTTGATTTGCATTTCCCTGATTGCTAGTGATCTTGAATATTTTTTCATGTGTCTGTTGGCAATTTATAGATTCAGTGCAATACCAATCAAAATACTGAAGACATTCTTCTCAGATCTGGAAAAAATGATCCTAAATTCATATGGAGACACAGGAGACCTCGAATAGCCATAGCAATCTTGTACAACAAAAACAAAGCTGGAGGCATCACAATACCAGGTTTGAGGACATACTACAGGGCAGTTGTAATCAAAACAGCATGGTACTGGTACAGAAACAGATGGATAGACCAATGGAACAGAATAGAAACACCAGAAATCAATCCAAACATCTACAGCCAACTTATATTTGATCAAGGATCCAAAACCAATCCCTGGAGTAAGGACAGTCTATTCAATAAATGGTGCTGGGAAAACTGGATTCCCACGTGCAGAAGCATGAAGCAAGACCCCTACCTTTCACCGTACACAAAAATTCACTCAACAAGGATTAAAGACTTAAATCTATGACCCGACACCATCAAATTATTAGAGAACATTAGAGAAACCCTGCAAGATATAGGTACTGGCAAAGACTTCTTGGAAAAGACCCCAGAAACACAGGCAGTCAAAGCCAAAATTAACATTTGGGATTGCATCAGATTGAGAAGTTTCTGTACTGCAAAAGAAACACTCAGGTGAGTGAAGAGGCAACCGACAGAATGGGAAAAATATTTGCAAACTATGCAACAGATAAAGGGTTGATAACCAGAATCTACAAAGAAATCAAGAAACTTCGCAACATCAAAACAAACAACCCACTTAATAGATGGGCCAAAGGTATACTTTTTTTTTGTGATTTTTTTTTCTAATTTTTTGACAGGCAGAGTGGACAGTGAGAGAGACAGAGAGAAAGGGCATCCTTTGTGTTGGTTCACCCTCCAATGGCCGCCGCTGCAAGCGCGCTGTGGCCAGCGCACTGCGCTGATCCGAAGCCAGGAGCCAGGTGCTTCTCCTGGTCTCCCATGGGGTGCAGGGCCCAAGCACTTGGCCATCCTCCACTGCACTCCCTGGCCACAGCAGAGAGCTGGCCTGGAAGAGGGGCAACCGGGACAGAATCTGGCGCCCCGACTGGGACTGGAACCCGGTGTGCCGGCGCCGCAAGGCGGAGGATTAGCCTAGTGAGCTGCAGCGCCAGCCCAAAAGTATATTTTTAATATTTAAATTTATGAACTAATATCATCTTGAGTAATCTGAAAGAATTTATCTCCTTAGGCCGGCGCCGCGGCTCACTAGGCTAATCCTCCGCCTAGCGGCGCCGGCACACCGGGTTCTAGTCCCGGTTGGGGCACCGGATTCTGTCCCGGTTGCCCCTCTTCCAGGCCAGCCCTCTGCTGTGGCCAGGGAGTGCAGTGGAGGATGGCCCAGGTGCTTGGGCCCTGCACCCCATGGGAGACCAGGAAAAGCACCTGGCTCCTGGCGCCTGCCATCGGATCAGCACGGTGCGCCGGCCGCATCGCGCTGGCCGCGGCGGCCATTGGAGGGTGAACCAACGGCAAAGGAAGACCTTTCTCTCTGTCTCTCTCTCTCACTGTCCACTCTGCCTGTCAAAAAAAAAAAAAAAAAAAAAAAAAAAAAAAAAAAAAAAAGAATCTATCTCCTTAAACTCTATTGAACCAGTGCTTTGCTTGTCTAAAAATGTTTGCAAATTGGAAATAAAAATATATAAGGTTTTGGTTGTAAACAACAGAAAACAGTGCCAGATAACAGGGAGGGAGGATTTATTGCAAGGAAATGTGATTTTTCTTAGGAAATCCAAGGATAGAAAGCAGCTGGGCTGTAGGAAAAAACTGAACAAAGAGCTGGCTGGCTTTCCCTGTTTCTTTAGTTCATGTGGTAGAAATCAAGACCATTGAAAAGCCCTAGTCTCATTTCACACAAGAACCTCCACCACTACCATTGGAGATCATTATACAATGTGAGAATTCTCAATTTTCTGACCCATGTTGGGTCACATGATCACCCTGGACCAATCAAATGAGACTGGTCACATTCTGGGAATGGGGCTGTCTGGAGCCCAACCCTGTGGGTTGGTAGGGGGTAATGAAACCTGATTTCAAGAAACAGTGACTGGGGGTTTTTGGAAGAAAGTAGACCTTCAACAACGAAAGTGTTGTAAAATATCAGTTTGTCTACCACTGTTTCGTCTATTTTTAATTGTTTAAAATATTTATTTGAGAAGCAGAGTTACAGACAGAGGGAGAGACAGAGAGAGATGTCTTCTCTCCTCTGTTCACTCCCCAAATGACCACATTGGCCAGAGCTGTGTCAATCTGAAGCCAGAAATCAGGAGCTTCTGCTGGGTCTCCCACATGGGTACAGGGGCCCAAGTACTTGGATCATCTTCAATTGCTTTCTCAGGCCATAGCAGAGAGATGGTTTGGAAGAGTAGCAGCCAGGACACAAACTGGTGTCCATGTGGGATGCTGTTGCTGCAGGCAGAGGCTTAGAGTACTATACCATAGTGCTGGACCCCATGTTTATGTTTTTCTTAAAGTTGCATGAGACATTTTGGCAATAAACTAGAGTTGGCAAATCATTACTCTCACCCAAATCTGGCCCATGGTCTGTTTCTGTAATGACTATTAAATGATATTAAACATGATTATTGTAAAAAAATAAAAGTATGCAACACAGATTGTGTGCAGCCTGCAAAGATTAAGATACATATTATCTGGCTCTTTACAGTGAGTTTGCTGACTTCTGTTCTACAGCGTGGTCGATGAGCATGAAGATTGTGTGTCTGGTCGTCTTGGTATTCGTCCTGGCCCTGCCGTCCAAAAGAATAACTAAGGCAAGTTACAAAACCTATCAGTGTGTCTGTTTCATCATTTGTAAAATGGGGGTAATTAATAATACATGTTTATGGAGTTGTCACACAAAATAAATTAATAAATACATGGGAGTCATTTAAAATAATGATTTAGAATAGTAAATAAAAATTAACTTGTTGAATCACTTATACTTTCAGACATGTTTATAAACAAAATATATCAAAATATGTTTATATGTTTATATCAATAATATTCCATACATAGTAATATATGAAAAGGAATACACATTGCATATGGATAAGTATATTCCCAGATGCACATGCATATATAAACATATGAAAATTACTTATGAATAGTATGCTTTGTGATTATGATTGTACATGAAATGTCCTCTTGGAGACTGCTGTTGGAAGGAAGCTTATATAATACAAAGATTTGTGAAGGAAAGATTTATTTTATTGAAAAGAAAATTCCTATATGGATTATGTATATATGCATTTCTGTGTGTGTCTTGAAAGGTGTCTAGCAACAGAATTATTACATTGTCATTTAAAAACCAACAGCTCATCCCAAAACAAATTGTATGAATTTGACATTGCTCATAGTGCTAGTCCCTCCTTGAAAAGCAAATTTTACTTTCCAACAATACATGGAAACATTTCTATTATGGAATATTAGTGTTTCAAAATTAAATTTAAAACATTTTCAAAACTTCACAAATGCCACTTTGAACGTTCATTGTTCTCACTCAACATAAAAGTATAATATGAATATGTAAATATGGGTGAAAACCTATGAATGCAGTGATCTAGTCTAAATGAATGCATTTTATCTGGAAACAATCTCTCCTCCCTCTTCTCTCTTCATATTTTATATTTACATACATTTTGCACACACTGCACACAACATGATAGAGAGCAGGCAAAGAGAAAGATATAGAGGAACAATCTGTGTTTATCTGCAACCATATTTTATATCATACTTTACCAAAAAAATTACCCTTTTAATATTTTTATCTGGAATAAAATATAGGGGTGAAAAGCTATATCATACTGACTTTATGGTACTTCATTTAATACATACAGTATAAAGGCCCATTTGGAAAAGATCTTCCTGAAAAAGGGGTTATCTCATCAATCAAGCACTTCCTGTGTGTGTATTGTAAATAATAAATGTATGCCACATGTGAAGCTGGAAGAATGCTGGACAAACTCTATTGGCATGCTGAGGAAATACAGCTAGAATATCTTCTACCATCCCAGTTCATTCTACTTAGTGAAAATTGCATGAGCCAAATTCATCAATATTGATTTCAGGTTTCGTCAGCAGGGATTTTTTGAACAAGACTCTTTTCGTTACATTTTCCAAGTGACATTTCTCATTAGACTCAAAACTTTCCCTGTGTATAAGCCTTCTTATGTAATTCAAAACCTAGCTCATCAAGCAACTTCTCCAACAGAGAGAAACCATAGACACACTTGCTGCTTGCACGAGTAAATTTCTATGTTTAAAAAGTCCTTACATGTAAATATAGAATCCCTGCTTCTTCCTTATCTTGCTTTCGGAGTAACGATTTTTATTTGTTTCTGTTTTTAGTCAATCACAAAGAAAGGTAATGTCTTCTTGTCAAAGTAAAATTGAACATATCACAGAGGCACTTGTGTCTGAGGAGTCTCTGCTTGGCTAGTTAAGGAACACAGTGCTCTAGATATTTGGAATAAACTCATTCCAAAGTGTTGATTCTGGAATTCTGATCTGTTTATTGCTCCAAGTGACTCCTGCTTTTCCGAGCTCCCCTTGTTCAAAGGATGAAGAATAAATCATGATGTCGCCTTTAGGTGTTGAGATGAATGTAGAGGGTCAGGTTGCATGTTGTGTGCATCTTCCTTCACACCTCCCATATTCCTTCCAAAGAGTCCCTACAGTTATGGTTTTTATATCCAAAGTAAATCTTAGAAAGGAAGCAATATTATAAGCCAGTACTCTTTAAAGAGGGTGAATAGTTAATAGAAAAGACAACTTCTTGGTTCCCAACCATTTACCTCTCCCTTAATAAGTATGGCAAATGCTGATTCTTCTGCTTGATGAGGCTGGAAGCAAGCATTTGATCTGAGCTGGGCCAGCTGGTTTCTTGATTCCATGAATCTGAATTGTGGACTGGAATTGTCAGGAGACCAGCGCTCCTTGGAGTAAAATTAGGAGTAAATTAGGTCTTCTGAGAGAAACTTGGCAGAGCCTGGAGACTCCAGGGATGTGTTTATGTTTCTCTTGTTCAATGATTTGTTTGGTTCCAACAGATCACTGCTCTTTTGCTTCAGTTAATCAGAATTGATTTTGTATTTGATTGAAACCAAAACCAAAATGACATGCATATCTTTTAGCAATTGGTAATACATACAAGATAAGTTAAGACTTATTTTAATATGTGTATTGAAAGTGGGAAGGATAGAGTGACTGGGAAATATTGATGAACTAGAAAGGTTTGTGTGGTTAAAGTTGTGACACAGAACTGGATGTAATTCTTCTGTGGAACTGGGCCAACCAAAATATTTTGAAGGTATAATTTTCTGGGGTTATGATTTCCTTCACATAAACTGGACAACTTCAGCTTTGTAGTTCTCTGACATTTGTGGATCGTTGTGAACTGATAATTCCAAGCCTTTCCCTTGGGATAGCTCTCTGTGCTGGACACACATAGACCCAGACTCAGAAGAGTACAAACTAGACTAACTCTCACATGGCCCTCAGCGAAATCGAAAACTTTCTATAAGCAACTGTTCATTCCCTTCACCTCTGTTGGACTTATGAAATGTGATTGCTTGGAATATGGTATTGTTATAGTATGGTCTACATCTTATTCTCCTGTGTTCCTGGTGCCATGCAATTCTTGGCATGCTGTGGGTACACAATGAGTATTTTTTGAACAAATGAATATATATATGACAGTATAGATCACCTTATTTCAACTTATGTGTTGCTTGAGGTCCTTAAAATATTACAAAAACAAAATTCTTGTTGCAGGAATTAACTTTTAAATCTAATGGCAGTTGTTATTCAGAAGAGTTACATCATGAAGCATTTTGTTATAGAAATGGTCATCTTCAGTTTGTCCTGCTGACAGGGTTGTTGAGTCACAGATTTGCTTATGTCAAGGTACAGGGAGAAACATGTTTTACTTTAAACAATGGAGCATGTCTGGATGTGACTGCAATTGCCTAGACCTCAGGTTTGCATTTGTCAAAGATGAATGTATGAGATTGAGAATAGCAGGGCAGGGGGTCGGGATAGCAGCTGCCAGGGGAGTGTCTCACAGGATTTATTGATCAGTTCATAATCCATATCTCAAGCCAGATGGGATGAATGCCAGAGGTCTTTTTATTTTTTGTCTTATATATGTGTGGATATGCATGACATATTTCATTAAAATAGTTTCAAATCTTAAAGCAAAATGAAATGGATTTTTCATTAAATCAAGGCTATTTTTGACATGTCAAATATAACAGCCATACTTATATTATCAGATTTGACTAGTACATTGTGTCCCTACTTACTTGCTTTTCTTTCAGAATACAAGTGAATGTTATCCTAATTGTGAAATTCAGATTTCCCTTTGAATCTCTCATACATGCTATTCAAATGTATTCTACTTGAAAAAAAAAAACCCTTTAAATTAATTCCTTTAAAAGTAGGAGACTGATTTCTGTTGGTGTCTTGTTAGTGCCGCTGGATTGGTATGTTAACAGATCATTTTAATTATGACAGTATCTGATAGGATTGAAAGTAGGAAGTTCTTTTATGCTCTAAATGGAGATGTGACCTATTTCCAGAGAATCTTAAGAATGTACAATGTTTTTCTGCCCCTTGTAGGAACAAGCTTTTGGAATCCTTTTACATGGAGACCTTTTATTCCTTTTAAACTTTTTAAGACAGCTTTTGACTTCATGGCCAAAGCCAGTTGATGCCCTTTGTCTGTGAAAGGATTAGACACACCGAGTGATGAGAGTACAGGACCTGTGTGACCTCAATACTGTTCTGATGGCACATTAAGACTCACTGCAGATACAGAGCTCATTGATTTTGAAAGATGGCAGGTGCAAGGTTCACTGATGCCTGGGCAGAATTTAGATAGTCTTTCATACTCGTACAATGGAAATTGAATCAAGATAAAAGGACAACTTTTGCAAGTTGTCTTTTACAAAAAAGATTTATTTATTTATTTATTTATTTATTTGAAAGGCAAAGTTACAGACAGTAAAGGAAAACCAGGGAGATATCTTCAGTTCACTGGTTCACTCCCCAAATGGCTGCAGTAGTTGGGATTAGGCTAGGCCAAAACCTCAAGCCAGGAGCTTATTCTGATCTTCCACATGGATTCAGGGGCCCTTACGCTTGGCCATCTTCTGCTGCTTTCCCAGGCACATTAACAAGGAGAACTTGAACCAGCACCCATATAATATACTGGCAGTGTAGGCAGCAGCTTAAACTGCTATAACACAATGTCGACCCCAAGAATCATTTTTATTATTTGCAAGTTTAGTAATTATGTTAGTTCCCAAGTGATGCCATAAATTGAGTGGCTTAGTAACAAAACTGATTCTCTCACAAATTGAGAACCAAGAAATAGATATCTAGGGGATATATGTTTCATTGCTTTCTGTTTGCTTGTGCTGTCCCTGGCGATCTTTGGTTCACAGTGATAGAACTCCAGTTTCTGTCTCCTGTGTCACATGGTGTTTTGCCCATGTGTCTTCACATTGACTCAGTATAAAGGCACCAGTCATATTGGATTCAGGGCTTACCCTTCTCCAGTATGATCTAGTCTTCAATTTATCACAACTACAGTGATCCTTTTTTCAAATAAGGTCTCATTTTGAGGCACTAAGAGTCATGACTTAAGCATATCTTTTTGAGGGGCACATTTCAATCCATAGCACCGATTATTTGAAATAATTTATTTGAAGAAGTGAAGCAACTCTGGTATTTCTATTATGGGATAATTGTTTGAGGGACTCCCTGGAGTTGGGGGAGAAGGACTTCTTTTCTGATGTGCTTTGGAGGTTGCTTGTTCAGAGAGTAGAGTCTCTCAGTGTATTGCATGTACCTGCTCCATGTCAAACCCGTCTCTCCAGGAGCTTCCTGGCATCCTAGATGTTGGCACTGTACAGAGCTTTAGAGGACATTTAGTCCTGAGATTTTCAACACGTCTTGCCAGGTTTTGAGTTTGTTATCAAGCTAGATCTTAAGGAGAACTTAATCGTAAAACAGAGGAAGGCCACGTTGCTCTCCTGGCAGCAGTGGCAATCACACCCTTATCACACCCACTGCTGTCCTCCCCACACTTCTGAGGTACCGTCCTAGTCCTAGCATTAGAATTGGCTGAAGAGCTCATTAGTAATTTCAGTGCATCCTCTTCGATGCTGAGCTAGTGAATCAGAATCTTGAGGGTAGGAATCTGGATTGGAATACACTTTCCAGTTAATTCTTTACACTAAACTTTGACAGCCTCTTTTAGGAATGTCAGGGAACTCAGTTAGAAAGCTTGTGATCGAGTCCAGGACTGAAGACAAAGAAGCTGTGAGCCAGAAAGAGGAAGCTAGTCAAGAAGGCGAGCATCGTTGGGAGCAGAGCCTGGCCTCCCCCATTTTCCTGGCCTCCACACTCTTTGCAAGGTCAGTAGAAGAGGCGGCTCTTTATTTTTTAGTGGAGTTGTAGAGAAAGTCATCTTTGAATTCTTCCAGAATGTTTCCCACACATTACTTATCAATAAAAGGTATTTACTTCTTTATTTTGAGGGTGAAAAATAAATCCGTTACTCGTGTTTTCACCTAATAGAACACCATATTCCCCAGGGTCAGCATTTAGACAACTAGTAAAAATCAGTCTTCAAAAGCTAATGGTTTCGATGAGGAGGTGAGGATTTTGGTTCTAAGCCTTTTCTTTTAACTAATGGCTCAATAACAGGGATAAAATCATTTGGGACTGAAAGGAATTTCCAATGATGAAGGAACATCCTAATACAAAATGAGTGGAATAGTGCTATAACCCCCAAATCTTGGCGCGTTCAGCCTCGTAAACCTGCCGGAGTTCATGAAAACAGCCTTTGTGTCTCCTCTGGCACCACGTGTGAGAGAGATCCCAGGTTTCTCATGAACTGAAGTCGCTGGAGTGGTATATCTGAGAGTGTGAAGTGACACATACCAGGTCTTGGAACTGCCTGTAAGTGAAGGTCCCTCTTAACATTTTGGTTTTGAACCCTGGGCAGGCAAAGTCAAGGAAATTTTAACTTTGGGTTGGTGGTTAAGGGCACGCAATGTAAGCTGGAAGTGGATTAGAGAAATGTGAGCCCTTTTCCTTTAAATGTAGGTATAACTTGAATTTGTATTTGAAGGTAGAAATAAGACAGGGTCTTCAAGCCTGAGAATTTTAAACAATTTGAAGTCTCATTCAAGTCTCCCTGGGTTGTGTCCACATTGTTTTAGTACTAGTCAGTTACTGAATGTTTTCATGCTATGTTCTTTCTTCTAGGAAGTTTCTGTCTTGCAAGTCCTATTTGCATCTTTTGCTTTGTGGGGAGAGGCCCAGTCATCTCAGAAAAGATTAGCTACTTCTTTTTAAGCTTCAGTGTTGTAAGGGGTCTTGGAAACTACTCTCAGGTGTATTCCTAAAGAAGCTGCACCATCACCAGGTATGAGAATGAGCTGGAGGAACTTGTCCTTTTTACCTTCCAGAGACTGTCCCTTTCCTGCTGATACATTTGAAAGTGCATTTTCCTAATAACCTGGCAACTCCCCACAGATGGATGCTCAACTTGCTGACCCATTTGTGGTGAAGCTGCTGTATGTCTTAGAACACACATGCCAACATGGTGAGTGTACTCTCATCGTGGGCAAATGTTTTATTGCAAGCAGCACCAACTACGTAATTAATGAGGCCCATTATATAAGATGAAATGTGAGGCCCCTGTTCAAAATGTACAAAAAAGTTTCATGAAGTAAACTAGGATTTCCCCTCTTTATCCTTTTTTTTTAAGATTTGTTTATTTATTTAAAAGTCACAGTTACACAGAGAAAGAAGGAGAGGCAGAGAGAAAGAGACCTCTTCCTTCTGCTGGTTCACTCCCCAGTTGGGCACAATGGCCGGAGCTGCGCCGATCCAAAGCTAGGAGCCAGGAGCTTCCTCTGGGTATCCCATGTGGGTGCAGAGGCCCAAGGACTTGGACCATCTTTTGCTTTCCCAGGCCATAGCAGAGAACTAGATGGGAAGTGGAGCAGCCAGGACTTGAACCGGCGCCCATTTGGGATGCCTACACTGCAGGCGGCAGCTTTACCCTCTACGCCACAGTGCCAGCCCCAACCTCTCTATATCTTTTGATTTTTCATTGTGTCCTATTTTTAAAGTGCTATGTGATGCCACTAGGGAAAGAAAAATTAAAATTTTAAACAGTGTTAATTTCACTCTTTATCTTCATGTTGTGCAATGCTAGTTTTAAATGTAAATTTAAGAGCTTTTAATTCATCTGAGGAATCCTTGAAATGACACAATGAGTATCTCATAGCTCAGTCTTACATATGTGTAGTCATTTGTCACTTAGTGGCTAGGATACCAACTGTGAAAGGCTTTGTTGCACCATTTTGTTATGTATGAATATCACAAGGTGTAGTTATGTAAACCTAGAAACTGTAGCGCACCACACACATGGGGTATGTTTTAGCCACTTTCAGCTATGTGGTCCTTGATTGCAAGGTCCTTATGTAGCAGCACAGGACTGCATTTTATTCTTACCAAAACTTTGGAATCACTGCATAAAACTACTCAGTTGTTTTTGCTTCACTTTTGATTTGACTACATTGTACCAATGCTCTACCCTGGGCTTACTGAAGAATAAGGATAAACTCAAAGGAAAGGGTACTTGAGTTTTCCTATCTATTTTTTTTCTATACCATCTTTTTTATAGTAAGTGGTTGGCCAATTTAGAGAAATAACCTGCATAAGAAACAATATAATAAGGTTCCTTGGTAGTTTTGTTTCATATAATATCCCTGCATTCTTTCTGTTTGATACAAATTATGGTTGGAATGGAGAGCATGATCTCTCTAGGCTGTGAAGGTCACTACTTCTTCATTTGTAGACATAACATGCTTATATTAAACTCACTTTGAGTCTCACTGAATGCCCATGCATTGCAGGTCCACTAAAATTCTGTGCTCTCAGGGAAATGCAGATATTATATGTAACTCAGTTAGCATGCACATTACCCATGTCTCCTTTACTCTGTGTGTGCTCGATACAAAACACAAATTCAAAGATAAAATAACAGCAGGTTAAGCTGCTTCCTGGGATGCCAGCATTGCATGTGAGTATACCCTGGTTTGAGTCCAGACTACTCAGCTTCATCACATCAGTTCCCTACTGATGAGCTTGGGAAATTAGTGGAAGGTGTCCCAAGTCCTTTGGCCCCTGCCATGCACGTGTTGGATGTTGTTGCTCCTGGATCCAGGAGCAGCCCTGGCTGTTGTGGCCATTTGGGGAATGATCCGACAGATGGAAGATTCTCTCTCGCTCTCGCTCAATTTCTCTCTATTTTTCTATAACTCTACCTTTCAAATAAATAAATCATTGTTTAAGAAAAATATAAAATCACTAAGAATTTCAGGATGGTGACAGCATAGCAACAGATGTGGGGCCCTTCTGAACACGCAGATGACACAGGTCATGCATCCATGAAGCCAGTCCTGAATGGTAATTACAATCAGGGAGTATTTGGTAAGCATGTAATGAAGATCCAAGACTTTAGAAGACCCTAAATGACCATGATGGAGAACTAAGACAGGACATGTCTTAGCTCAGGTTACCAAATGTCATATTCTCAGAGAGGTTATTCTTATCCACCCATTCAAAAGAAGCTCCCTGCATCATTTCTTATGACAGGAACAGTTCTCAGCTTTAGCATGCATCACATTGGTGGGTCCCACCCCCAGAGTCTCTTGTTCAGAAATCTGAAACCTGAGAATATTCTTTCTTAAGCAAGTTTCTAGGTGATATAGATGTTGCCAATTCTGGGACCGCACTTTGGAGAACTACTGCTCTGTTATTTCCAAATTTTGTTTTCTTACAGTATTTATCTGAAACTGTCCTCATTTTTATTTTGTTATTTGTTGTCAATTTCCACTACAAAAAGTTAAGTTCAATGAGAGCGGGAATTCAGTCAGCTGTGTTCCCTGAATTTGGACTATGCCTAACTTGTAATAGATACTCAGAAATTATTTTTAAAATTAACAAATGAATATATGACCAGGAAGTTCAGAGAGTAAGAGGTTATTAAATCATAATGATTAGGTGGGGCTAGGTTGCCCAAGCATTTGTATCTATGTTCAGATAGGAGGTATTGCTGGTCAGATTTGCTTCTAGGCAAATAAAATGCAAAGTTGCAAATTTAGGGACAAGGAGTGGTAATCATGAAATATGATATTATGGAACCAACTGGGTAATTTAAATGGTGAGATAGGAGAGGCTTCATAATTTCCTTTAAGGGTTGCGTATTCGGCCAGATAAAACAATGATATACAAGAGTCTCTGTTATATGTAGGTGAATTCTATAGTCTCAGGAATTCAGCTCAAGTGGGATTCCTTCATGGTTTCTGATTGGTCTGAACCAAATTTTCAAGATAGAGCACATATTGCAAACCCCTTAGCACCACTCCCTATGTGTTTATGAACTGTCATGTGCAGGGTAATCCTCCATGATAATACCTTGGAGAATGGCCATGGAGAATGCCTAGCTCTTCATTCTGGAAGCTGGAATGCTCCAACTTTGCAGTTCCCAGGGAAGCTGGAGAACTTCTAGTCAGTAACTCATGAGACTCTATGAACTGCTCATTTGTTTAAACAGAGAATCATTGAGCCACTGAACCCTTTCAGCTCCCCACCACTTACCCATTGTCTACATTTTGGATAGCTTGAACAGATTCTCTGTTTTTTTCCTAGATTTTGTCTTTGGGGAATGGATTTTCATGTCATCTTAAAATACACCCATTTGGGGTGTCTTTCAAATTACATTGGTGGAAGCAGTTCTGAGAAGTTCCTTTGAAACTCTTAGAACCAAAAAGTAGTGATTATTTTATAAGGGCCCAAGTTCAATGAGCAGAGATGAGCCAAGGCTCCACTGTGGACAACTAGGTGTATTTCTGTGGCAAGAATTGTCTCCACACTTGACCACTGTCAGCCAGGGTCAAGTTGGTGGGAAATGTGGGGACACTCTTTCATTTTAGGAAGAAACCCGTGTTGTTGGTTCTCATCCTGTATTGTCCCCAGCCATACTGTCGAAAGGATCAGATTCCCTCTGTCTCTGGTAATACTTTGTCAGGGCTGTGTGACAGACACAACAGGATGAGCTTAAACAACAAGCACTTTTGGAGGCCAGAAGTCTTAGAGCCAACAGAATTGCTTTCTATCACGTTCTTTCCATCTTCCCACAGTCCTCCCTTTGTATTTATCTTTGTCATAGTCTCTTCTTATAAGGACACTGTTTATATTACATCATGACCCATGCCAGTGACCTTGTTTTACTCTAAGTCCCCTTTGAAGTCTTGCTTCAAATCCAGTCAACACCCAGAAGTACTTGGTGTTAGGACTTCAACATAGGAATTTGTGGGATTTGTATTGTGGTGCAGCAGGTTAAGCCTGTGATGCTGGGATCTCTTTTGTGTACCAGTTCTAGTCCCGGCTGCTCAACTATCAGTCTAGCCCCTTCTAATGCAACTAGGAAAGCAGTGGAAGATGACCCAAGTCCTTGGGCCCCTGCATGCACATGGGAGACCCAGATGGAGTTACAGGTTTCTGGCTTTGGCCTTGGCTATCCCTGGATGTTGTACTCATTTGGGGAGTGAACCAGTGGATGGAAGATCTCTCTTATTCTCTCTTTGTGTGTCTCATTCTCTCTAACTCTGCCTTTCAAGTAAAATAAATTATTTAAAAAAAAAAACCATGAATTTGGGTGGGAGACACAGTTCAATCCCTCACAAGTAGAAACCAAATGCTGGAACCACTGTTTGGCAACTGGTGCAAACACCTGCTAGCAGCTTTGTACACTGGTACAATCCTCACTTTTCTCCTTTGCAAATGAAATCTTCTCTGCCAGGCCAGCTGACTTTCAATGAGATTGTAACAGATATGCTCCGGAAAGACTCGGTAACCCTATACCTAGCTGCCTGCAAATAGAATCTGGGTTTGTTTGTGGCTGGGCCTCTGGCTATCTACCCAGAGACATTTCATTTTCAATGAACTATGCTCTCCAAAGCAAAACAGGCTTGTGCTTTGCAGAAAAACCTGAATCTGAATACAGGTCTGAGTGAAGCTTAGCATGCTGGAGGATGGATCAAATGTAGACCTAATTGCTTGTCATTTATCTCCGGTGGCCACAGTTTCACACTTTGCTCTGCTCTTCAAGAATCCCTACATCTTAAATCAGAATACTCTCCCAGTCCTTCACTGGGCAGTGTGATGCTGACAAGCATTTGCTTGAAAAGCCAGTCCTCCTCTGTAAATATTTCCTTCAAATAAACCTTTCCTTTCTGCCACTGTCAAAATTTCCCATATGGACACAAATAACTCACATAGTGAGAGCCATTCTCTGTGTGTGTGTGTTTGTGGGTGGGGGCATGTAGGGGTGGTGTGGGTTAGGATTAGCTTCCCTTCATTTGCCTGAAACAGTTTAAGAGCACACTCTGTTTGCCATTTCTTGAGTTTATGAAGTGGTAAATCTGTTCCAAAGTGGAGATAATATTTTCCTTTGAATTTTTGTAGAGCAAGAGCTTATTTTGAATTGTGCCTTCCATGTCTCAGGGTAGTAAAAATGGTAACATTTTCTTGACCAATCCTGCTGTACTGACAGCGGAGGCACCCAAACCACAATTTAAATAGTCACTATTCTTATGGGATGGTTAGGTTTAGCCATTCTAATTTTTGTTTTTGGACAAAGAGGAGATGTGAAAACAGGGGCTGTACTTAGCAGGTTTGGAAACTTATGGAGTTTTTCTTGGTAAACACAATGTCTGGAGATATTCCTAGAATGTGAGGGGGGATGCAGAATATAGAGACAGCCTCTTGTATTCAGAACAGTTTCTTTCACACAGTGAAGACTGTGTGAAGCTCAGAGAAGTGTCTCTGCAGAGTGTATTTTGAAATGCAAACTAAGATCTAAACACTGAATGCTGCACACTGGATCATAGGATCACTATGGAAAGATCCTCTGGAGACTGGTCCTATGTGGTGTAATAGCTCCAGGGAGCACATTTTATTTATTTACTATTTTATGAGTCACAAAGTGAATTTTTTTCTCTTATTGTTGGTGGTCATCCAAACTGTTGAGAGTTTAAGTCAGGAGGATGCTGTGATTATGTGAGAGTAGCTGTGGCAAGACAGCTGATTAGGAGATATGAGTTTTGTCCTGGCCCGCCCCCTCCTTAACCCCCAGTGGACAGGACATGGTAGACATAGTCCACACAGTCACTTACACTGTCGACCATCAATTTATCTGCATTATAGCAAGGAAATATGAATGAGGCCAGTCGTTGGTTACTTAATAGCTCTCTGTTATCAGACTACCTCTGTTGGTCTTGCAATGCTTGTGGTCAAGTAATCTTATTTTGTTTAATGAAGGCCCGAAAGCATAAGGGGAGTGATGCTAGAAATTCAGATATGCTACAGCAGAGCTATATCATGCTTCTTTTAAGTGAAAATGTGTGAGTTTTCTGTTTAATAAGGGAAGAAAAGAAATTGTTCTCTGGTTTTGAAAGATCTATGATAATCTAGCAGTACAGTAGTGAAGCAAAAAAGAAAAAGGCTTTTTATTCCTTTCGCTGCCATACAAAAGTTATGACCAACTGCAAGTGCATGCAAAGTCTTCGCAAAAATGGAAAAGGCATTAAACATTGTCATATATTGTGGTTTATATGTATGGGAAAGAGCATCGTATGTGGATGACTCAATACTACTTGCAGCTTCAGGTGTCAACTGGGATCTTGGAATATATTCTTCCCAGACAAAGGGGAGGGTATGTTACTGGATAAGTCATTTTTCCCCCTCTGTTAAAAAAATGTGGGCAGTCCTGAGCTCCTCTAGTGTGGTAGTTTTGTAGTCTCTCTAGGAACCCAGTCATGCATCTTTCTACTTTGCCACCTCTATCACATGATCTCTTCTCTCATGGTGAAAGATGACTACAGAACCTCTGTCATCATCTCTTGTTCTAGGAAAGAAGTACACTAAAGGATGATCACTCTCAAGTTTCTACTTGCTGACTGAAACATCATCATCTGACCATTCAAAGCTGAAATGGAGGCTGTGTTAAGGTGTTTTAGATAGGCTGTGATATACTCAGCTGTAACTCAGGGTTCTCAGGGGGCAGAATGAACATTAGTATGTGTATGCCTCGACCTCATGTTAAGATGAGAAATGGTTCTTGAGCATGTAATAGTGTCTCACAGGTAGTATGTTGCAGTGCTGAGATTTCACCCCATGCCTGTGTGACCCCAAAGGTTATACACTTTTCTCTATTCTACAAATGGGGCTGCAGAGTTAATGGAGTTCACCATTAGTAGATTTGATGGGTGAAACATGTGAGATGGATGTGATATCCCAGGGAGAACCCAGAAATAAAAAAACAGAAGGATCCATAGCAGAATAAAAACCAAGGGGGCTGGGGAGTGCCTAAGGTACAAGGTGAATAGCCATTGGAAGAAAATTAGCAGAGAGCTGAAGAGGAAGAACAAAAGCCATGGAACCCAGGCCCATCCCAGAGCAACCAGAGAAGGAACAGGCAGAGCAGGCAGTTCCATGGTGGAGGAATATTGGGCCTTGAAGCCAGGGAGCTTGTGTTCAGATCTGGGCTAGTGATGTGGCTTTGCCTAGTTCTTCCACATAAGTGCCTCCTTATGTTTATATGCAGGTAAATCAAAAACTCTTTCAGGCCCTTGCTGGAGAATGTCAGGGCAGTTTATTTTTGAGTATAGACACAGGAAATATTGGTGGGAACTGTTTCACAGGCTTCACACTCCAAGTCTACAAATACTGCTTGGATAAGTTCTGCCTTTCAGATAGTTTCCACTACCTGGGATGTGGCTGAGGAATAAGAAGGGTAGTTTATGGTGCTTGTCTTAATTTCATACCACTGTTTTTACCTCTGTTTACAAAACATGGATGGAAGAGCCAAAGGCATGGAGAGATCAAGCCATTTCCTCCTTTATTATGCAGCAGGGTAGATGAGCTGTGGTCCAAAAGAACATACTCACACCTAGAATGTGTCCCTGACACTGGGCGGCCATCACCCATCTGCCTGCCCTCATCTCTCCATGGAAGCCTTTCCCCCAGGACTTGACCTATGGGTCCCTTTGTCTTCCTTAGGAGGAGGTGTTGTTATTGCAATGGCCCTCTCTGTGATGCTTTGCAGTGCTCTGCACATTTATAGCTTGCATAAATATTGAATAATAATAAATAACTGCAAGTGAGGAAGAATATTGTAGGCTGGGGAGAGTGAAAGATGCTGAACTCATTATTCAAGGGCCAATCTCAGGCCTCTTGGCTATCTTCTTCAAAGAGATTTGTTTGCCAGCTGTGTTGAGAAATATACTTTCCATATGATGGGCCCAGAGAAGCGGCCAGTTTCCCTACAGAACACTTTCTGAGTATCCCCAGGAGGAGATCCACAGAATTGTTAATGGTGTCTCAGAGAGGATAACCTCTCACGCCTCTTTGGCAATTGGGTTAGAGGAAAGCCCTAGGGAGAGTGGCTGTAGCAAAATGATGAAATTAGAAGAATGAGATGTATTCCTTTTATTTCACTTTATTTTCTGGTTCCATGTGCAAACAGGGCAGCTTTCCAGCCTTTTTATGGATGCATCCTGGGCTGAGAAGGTCACTTGCTTTTCACTTCACAATGAACTTGGCTCAAGGAGGACATTTTTCATTTAATACATAATCCAGGTTCAGTGTGTCAATCAGATACTATCTCCTCCATCTTAAGAACTAATTTTTCTGTTTGGTGTTTATGGACAAGGGAGACAACTGCATTCTTAAATTTCAAGTATGGTAAAATATTAAGTAAATATTTACAGAGCTGGAGTGTTTGGAGAAACTATTATATATAAAAAAGGCAGTATGCAAACCAGCTTGGCTCATGCCTTTTGTAGTTTTAACTGGCTTCTGCCCAGCCCAGCAAGAGAGGTGTTTAGTAAATACAGCTAATACCTCTGTAGCATGATTGGTATCTGCCTGTTAGACTGAAAATGTTTCCATCAACTGTGAACAGATTGGTTTCATTCACTCAGAATGTCCCGTGATACCTATCTTGGGGTGGGAGTGAGGTTTTACTCAAATCTTGAATAAGCAAGAACCAGTCCTTTCCTTGCCCATGTGCCCCCAAGCACTGTATCTCAACAGAGCCTTGCAGTATGCCACCTGTGAGGTGAACCCCAGAAGGGGCGAGGAAGAGGTGGAAGGTAGCCTGGACAAAAGTCAAGAGCAGTGGATGGGTGGATAGAGAGCATGGTTTTAAGAACCACGGTTGATGACAATCTCAGTTGTTAGGGCTCTGGGAACATTAGTGTGGGTTTCATAAGGAACTGGGAGCAACTGACACCATGAACATTCTATGAGAGGACTTTTTCCAGAGACCAAAACTGAAATCAAAGGTTGGGAGATCAGATTTTGGGATTCCAGCTTTTCCCTAAGGACAGTAAATGATACAGAATCAAAGCTCTTCTAACTTGTCTAACTTGTACAACTCCAGCCCCCACCCCATCCAAGACTCCCAAGCAGAGACCTTGGGATGTTTTCCTTGTCACAGAAGACTTGTGTCTAGAAGAGGCCCAGTAAAAGGTGTAGGAGGGTCCTCACATCTTTTCTCACAGAAAAGAAATGATTATTTTTAGCTGTCTTTAAATTTTTGAAGGATGATAATAAGGAAGAGCAAATCATCTCTCCAAAATGCCCTTCTTGATCACCTTAATTTGTAGTAAGGCTCTAAATACCTGCCCTTGGCTGGTCTCCTTCACAGCATTTCTTAGATCTTACAATTATTTTGATTCTTTACTTCTGTGGGCCTGTCTCTCTTTCAGGAGAGCAGGCATCAGTTTATCCAAGTCACTTCCATCTCCTTAGCCCTTGTATAGTACCAGCCACATAATTAACAGTACATATTTATTGGAAAGAATGGGTAAATAACAGGACAGCTCAGGAGACCCAGGGTGGTGGTACTGCTGAATGTTCAGGCAGGTTGCAGTGCCTGCTTTCCAGTTACTGGTTGCTCCCAGTGCCACTCCTGATCCTGCCAGGTGAAGTATACATTTCTATAATGAGTTTCTTAGGGGACTAGATAAGACAGTATCAGTAAATTGATGCAAATTATAGGGAAAAAAAGATAGAAATATGTGTGGGAACTTTAAGTATTCATGGAAAATGGAGTTAAAAGATGGGTGTGTTTTGGTGCAAAACAAGTTGGAAACCCATGCATAGTTTTTTTCATAATTTGTATTTTCTATGAATTTTTTTATTTGACAGACAGAGAGAAAGGTCTTCCTTCCGTTGGTTCACCCCCCAAATCGCCACTATGGCTGGCGCTATGCTGATCCGAAGCCAGGAGCCAGGTTCTTTTTCCTGGTCTCCCACGTGGGTGCAGGCGCCCAAGCACTTGGACCATCCTCCAGTGCCTTCCTGGGCCACAGCAGAGAGCTGGACTGGAAGAGGAGCAACCGGGACTAGAACCTGGCGCCCATATGGGATGCTGGTGCCACAGGTGGAGGATTAACCAAGTGAGCCATGGCACTGGCTCCTCTATGAATTTTTGAAGAACCTTAGTATGTCATCATAATAGTTTCCGTTTTATAGAAAGAATGATGTAAACAAGTACCCCCTCCCCCATTTCTCCAAACACATATGCACACACACATACACACACACACACACAAGAAATAGGCACATCATCTATCCTTTGCACTGTGTCTGGTAGACAGAAATACACTGTAACTCCAGCGAGTTAGGGGACCTTGTGACTGAAATGGCTGGCTCCTTAGATGAAATGCTAAGAGCTACTTGTAAGCCTCCTTGAGTTAACACAACCAGAAGTTTCTACTCTGTCCTGAGGCAAAATAACAGCAATAACAAGAAGTACAACAACAGCAAACCCTCAAAACGAGGACAGTCCCAAATAAAATGTTGTCTGCTTTTAGCTGTTTGTCAGTTGCAAATATGTGACATGAAAAGAATGGTCCCAAATAAAAAATTATCTGCTTTTAGCTATTTGTCGATCTCAAATATATGACCTGAAAAGATCTCTTTGAAATGAAATGCTTTAAACACTGGAGCCCTTGCTGAACCAGCATCATGCTACCTATCTGGAAGTGGAAATTTTGTGAGATTTCTTAAATTGAGTGATGTATTGTGGGAAAGTTCTCTATGTGGAATTCAGAGTCCAGTTCTCCAACACTACCTTTGACAGATTTGATTTTAGTAATTAAGCAAGTGGCTGTGCTTCAGCACAGATCAAAGACTTGAAAGACAGCTTTCACATATATGCTGCCCTCAATCTTCCTGTGCCTGCCAAGGCAGTTTACCAACAGAGTGAGCAGGACACAGGACACAGAAGTTGTGTAGCAGTTGTATAGCATGTGAAGAGCTGATTAACCCAGTGATTTTTATTCTAGATACAGAAGGTAGATCAATTTTCTCTCTGAAGATATAAGAAAACAAAATGCAGACTCTACCAGAAAAAAAAAAACATCACTTACTAGTCAGTGGAATAAAGTCAGCAACTTTTTGAAGGAGTTTATATGACTGGAATGAAAGGATTATCATTATTTTTGTGGAATACAGCTCAATAATTTGTCACATTTTGAATCAGGACAACAAGCCTCAGGATACTCCATTATTCATAATTGTTCTGAAGTGATCCAGTGGGAATCATATTCTCATTGGTTTGTTCAATATGCAAGAAAAATGGCATCCCACTATTACAGAAAAACAGCTATTCCCTCTCTCCTTCACTACCCCTAAAGAGCATTATGTTCCCCTTGGGTCCCCTGGTCCTCAGACACATTCTGGGTGATGGATAGAAAGAATTGAGGAGAATGAAGCTCAATTGATTTGATTTTTATTAGAGAACATCTGAGAGAAAAAGATTCCAAAATGGTGAAAAGGAGAATAGCTATTAATGTCAATGTGGCCAGATTCTAGAGAGGTTAGAATGAAGACATTTAGTCTTTAGGGTCAGTTCTCTCTAATGTGAGGTAATGAGATAAAGGAACATGGAAAAAAATTTTTAAGAATTTTATCAGGAGCCAGCATTGTGGTACAGTGAGTTAAACTGCTTGTGAGGTTAGCATCCCATATCAAGTGCTGGTTCAAGTCCTGCCTGCTCCTCTTCCAATCCAGCTTTCTGCTAATGTGCCTGGGAAAGCAGTGGCTGATGACCCAACTACCTGGGCCCCTACTACCCATTTGGGAGACCTGGATGGAGTTCTGGGCTGCTGGCTTCAGCCTGGCTGTGCTCCAGTTGTGACCATTTGTGGAGTGGAACAGTAGATGGAAGATCTCTTTCTCTGTCTCCTCCCACCCCTCTCTCTCCATTCTGCATATCAAATAAATAAGTAAATCTTAAAAATTTGATCATATATTATGAATGAATCCTCCTTGATATTTTCTTAAGATATTAGACTAAAGTACCATATAGCTCTGAAAATGTTTTCTGGAATATATCATAGTTCACCTTTGAATACAAGTAGGTGTCCAAACTTAGTCACATACAAGCCAGGCATTTTAAGGGCTGTGCAGTGTAAGCTTACATGGGATTGTACACAGTGGTTCTGTTCTGGATAAGATTTCATGTGTTACTGCAGGGGGAGGTACAAAAATTCCTCTAACATATGAAATGGAAGTGATTACTTCCATTACAGATGTAAGACATTGCTGTCACCATGCCAGCATGGTCTGATGCTTTCACTCTCTTAGAGTCAGTGAGGGCCCAGAACTTTCAGTGAAGGAGTCAGTGCTATTTTATTTAGTTTTTGGTATTATACCAATTGGTTTGAAAGTTGGAAATCTGTTTTATGATATAATTTAAAAATTTTAAGGAAATCTTTGTCATTATCACTTAATGAAGCCAAATGATCTTAATCCTTCTCTCTTTTTTTTTTTTCTTTGATAGGCAGAGTTAGAGAGACAGACAGAGAAAAAGGTCTTCCTTCTGTTGGTTCACCCCAAATATGGCAGCTACGGCCAGCACACTGCAGCTGATCCGAAGCCAGGAGCCAGGTGCCTCCTCCTGGTCTCCCATGCGGGTGCAGGCGCCCAAGCACTTGGGCCATCCTCCAGTGCCTTCCTGGGCCACAGCAGAGAGCTGGACTGGAAGAGGAGCAACCAGGAGAGAATCCGGCAACCCAATCTAGACTAGAACCCGTGGTACCGGCGCCACAGGCGAAGGATTAGCCTAGTGAGCCTTGGTGCCGGCCCTTAATCCTTCTTACATAGTAAGATGACTTTAAAAGTGAATGATGGTCACATTATTAACCAGGACTGACCATCTGTCAAGTTCTCTGCTGACTTTCCTGTGGCAAGCACGGGGTCAAGTTTTGGCAAAGATGTTTTGGAAACTTCTCATTATTTATGCTACTAGACATTATCATCATCATCATCTATGCTACTAGACATTATCATCATCATCATCATCAGTAGTAGTAGTAGTAGTAGTAGTAGTAGTGGTAATAGTATTTTGCCTATGATATTTTTCAGAGCTTTATTTTCTAGGATTCAGGAGTGCCATGTTTTAATACTTTACTGACATAAGATCAGGAGAGGATAAAATTCTCATAAGACCAGTAAATCTTACCAAATATGTTGATTAGAACGACAAAAAGAAACATAAACTTGAAACTCTCAATACCCAGTTCCAGACATACTTCTAGAATGCTTTGGAATTATTTTTTCCCTAAGGTGAGGTGAGTTCCCCCGTTGGGGTCTATTCTAAAATCAGTAGCCTTTCTATGGCTTTCCAACATCTACTCCAGTGTACTTCCATTCACTATTCTTTTGGGTCTTCCATCCATCAAAAGGAAAATTGCTTACCAATTCATATCTTCTGTGCTTCATCCTACCATGTAGGGTCTGTGCCTGGCTTCAGCATAAAGGACTCCATAATGTGTTTGTCATCTTTATTGGATATTTAGAGTTTAAAAAGCACTGAGGGAAAATACTTGGCAAATTTGAAAGACCAATAAAAAGGCAGACCATCTCGAAATAATTCTTAGCATTCCCATTTCCATCTTGGGTCTCTGTTTTGTTGGTTACTGCTTTGGATCAACCGTTTCTAGGATTTGGCAGGAGTTCTATTTCCTTGTAAAGTTTCCTCATCTATCTCAGTAACGAGCAATGCATTTGTGTTTAGGAACCCAAAATAGGGAATATTGTGTCCTACCACTTCAAGCAAGGGAACAAATTTAGAAGAATGATACATTTTATTGGGCTTGCCCAATGAGGTAGATTAATGGAAGAAACCTGTTAGTAAGGTTTATGGATTTTGTTTTAGGCAAAATGTCATTCCATATACTATGACAATCTTCTCTGATTTACACAACTTAGTAATAACATATTACTCTTACAAGACTTCATTCTGAGTTTATGATTTTTAAAAATTTATTTATTTATTTGAAAGGCAAAGAGAGACAGAGATAGAGAGAAACAGATCTTCTGTCTTCTGATTTACTCCCCAAATGTCCTCAACAGCTGGCTCTAGACTAGGCCAAAGCCAGTTAGCCCAGAACTCCATACAAGTTTTTCATGTGGGTAGAAACACTACTTCAGCCATTTCCCACTGCCTCCCAGAGTGTACATGATCAAGAAGCTAGAATTAGGAGCAGTGCTGGGACTTGAACCCAGACACTCCAATATGGAATGGGAGCATCCCACCCTGTGTCTTAACTGCTATGCAGAATACTTACCTTGATTATGATTTTTACGTCAAATGAAATGCATTAGGGATATGCCTCTGTTAACACTCACTCTTATCTCATTTTAATCACAACAGTAAGCCTTTGCTAGGTAGTCCATGTTAGCTTATGAATCTAGAAAAATTTCAACCATGATACATGCGTTCCCATCTCTTTTTAAAAGATTTCTCCTAGAGTCCTTTTCAAGTTTGAGCTTCCCCATATGTATTTTAGGTATCAGCTTTCCTTTCATAATTTCTGCCTCTATCTTTTTGTGCTGTATTCTGAGCCATTTAATCAATTGCATCTTCCAACTTGCTAAGTATTTCTTAAATCATGTCAACTCTTGTGTTTATCTAATTTACTGAAGTTTTTAAAAAGAATTTGTGGAATTTCTATTCATGCATTTATTACCACATTTTGGTTTATAACTTCCTGTTTTTATTTCATAGGCATTGCTTTCCTCTTAAAGGTTTTAGAAACAGGTATTTGTAAGTCCTTTTACATTGCTTTCTAGTTTCTGTTTCCTTGGATGACCGTGTTTTTGTTATTATTTGAATAGTATTTCCAGTACTAGATTCTAATGTTATTATTTCCCAGGTTTAGTGTTAGGTTGGTTGGTTTGTTTTTTGGTGTACTTGTAACTTTGTTTGACAGTTACTATTGTAATATTTTCTCTAACTTCCCTAGGCTCACCCCTTTGTTCAGCAAATTTTGTGGTTGTCTCAGGGTGGTCATCAGTGATAGGGACCTTGGAAGCAGGTCTTTTTTATCCAATTGGAACTCTTACCTTGCAGGGGTATTTCAGTCCTATTCTTTTAGCCAGAGTATGGCATTGCTGGGGTCCCAGTACTGAGGGGTATCTGCTTCCTCCCTTCTCTGTAGGGTGTCATCTTCCTTCCATGAAGGACACTGGACTTTTTAGGGCAAGGAAAACAGATCCAAATCTTCACTGTGCTTTGTATGGATTTGATCTCCGTTCTTCATGGATGAGATTTTCTGTTTCATGCCTTGAGCTTGTTTCCATTTCATTGTCTCATTCAAATATAATTTTAGGTTTTTTTATGCCATTCTAAATTGTTGTCCTGGAGAGAGAGAGAGAGAGAGGTTTAAGTGAACAAGTAAAAGAAAGGGTTCCATGCAGCCACAAATACAATAGTTTTTCCTCCTCCCTTATATTTCTGGCTGTAAAGGATACTAAGGTAATACCTTCTCTGAGTACTTGAGCAGAAATCTGAGCCTCCAGTTAAAGACAAGGTGGTAATATTCTGAGAGATGATATGAGTTTTTTTTAAAATGGATTTTGAGGAGGTATAAAAGTCAGAATTTTATCTACAGTACATCTTCCGACTTCTTTGAATGCGGAGGACAGTTACTGCTAATCCTGCAAGGTTTGTTATGAGTTTTTTATGTATAATGCAACAAACACTCAAATGAGTCACTGCTGGTTGCATCATTTCTTGAGTTGTATTCCAGTTTGTGAGAATGTGAGATTTCTCCCTGAATTTCCACTTCCTGGTGATGTATGTTGTGGCAATAATGCTGTTAGTGATTGTGTCCCAACGGTTTTGTGGCACCCTGGATGCATTCCTTGCTATATATTGCTCCCTCTGCAACTGGCTGCTCCTGTTCTTTCTTGTAATGGTAATTCATCATAGAATCCAGTCTTTTAAACTTGTATTAGGTAAAAAAAAATTGATTCCATGCTATTTTAAACTTCAAAAGATAATTATATCCATCCTGATCAATGCCCTGAATGGACATAAGTAGGCAGATGGATAAAATATGTGAGGGAGAGTAGGATCCTTCACTTTAAGGGTAGTCATGGAATCTCATGAGGGCACATTCAATTGTCGTGTGTGACCTTTGCTGTTAGAACTTCCACCACCATCCCTTAGTGATGAGGGCACCCTTTTCTTTTTTCACTATATACCTCTGAGCCACAGGGTTTATTTTCACCTGATATTCTACCTACTTAAGAAAGTGGAGTGATAGAATATTGAAAAAAAATTTTAGTGACATGTGGAGCTCTCTATCAGCAAAGGTCTGAAGTCTGCGGTATAACCTGGCTCCTGGCTACCTGTTTATCATCATGAACTGCCACATAGCATCTGAACTCTCTGCTCTGAGAACATAGGCTCTAAGAACCAGAATTTCTTATCTCTCTGTCTCTATTCATACACTTTCTTAAGACTTCACTGCTGGGGCCGGCACCATGGCACACTTGGTTAATCCTCTGCCTGAGGCGCCAGCATCCCATATGGGCGCCAGGTTCTAGTCCCGGTTGCTCCTCTTCCAGTCCAGTTCTCTGCTGTGGCCCAGGAGGGCAGTGGAGGATGGCCCAAGTGGTTGGGCCCACCTCTGCACCCGCATGGGAGACCAGGAAGGGGCACCTGGCTCCTGGCTTCAGATCAGCACAGCGCCAGCTGTGGCAGCCATTTTGGGGGGGTGAACCAACGGAAGGAAGACGTTTTTCTCTGTCTCTCTCTCACTGTCTGTAACTCTATCTGTAAAAAAAAAAGACTTCATTGCTGTTCTTCACATCCACAAACCAGTCTGGCACATGCATGTCTGCTTCTTTTATAATGTGCCCTCAAGCCCTACATTTTCTATGAAGCTATCCCAAATTTCACCAAGCAGTTATGGTAGCTCTGCCGCTTCTGTGTCCTTGTCATACACTTCTGTAATTGTAGTAGCCACTTCTAGCATGTCTTCACCTCTCTCTTGGCACTCTCTAAGCAATGTGCTATGTAGCCTCATCTTTCTTTCCTCAGGGGACAACACAGGGCCTGCACTTGGTAGGCATTAAAATGCTTGCTGAATGAATGAATGTGAGTGAAGGGATCCAGAGAAACTGCTGCCATGTCATCATCAGAGCCAGAGCTAACTTTGGGATGAGAGTTGAGAAGGGAACCCTACCCCTATTTCAGCTGTGGAGTTAGATCATGGGTGTCTCAGCATACCTGTGTTGAATCCTCATCCAGCCTGCAACAGTGAGCACAATAGTGAGAGGCAACTAAGTTGGTAAAACAGCAACTGAAATTGGGTTTGGGTCACTAAAATTCAACAACACTCCAGAATGCAATAATCAGTTCACCTCATTGGTAGAGTAACCTCAGTTAATCATCCTTCTTAAATGTTTTCTAGACATTCAAGTTTGTTAGTAGGCAACATCTAATAATTAACAAAAGAGATTGTTTTCTGAGTTGTTGGAGCCTTTGGGTAAAAGGCCTCTCCCTCAATTATTTCCATTTCCCTCTCCATTCTTCACTTAACCAGTGTTGACAGTTAACATGGTTGAGTTACATTCAAAAACTCCAACAGGTGGGTAATCTTTAGCACAAATGTTTCTAAATAGTCTAGATCCAGAGAGGATGATGGATAAACAAAATGAGAATTTGGAAGAAGAGTTGTATCCCTGAAATCCCCATTCTTGTAGTAATCTTTGCAGGCTGAGGGTTAGGGCTGCACTGTTTACTGTGCTCGGTGGCTGCCTCATCTCCTAGCCTGGAAAAGGACTCCAGAAGCATTCATGGCTCTTAGGATGCAGGTCGCCCTCTGCACACTCTCTCAATGTGACCAATGTGGCACTGCTGTAGGCAGAGGTTCCAGATGCTCACATTGGTGGCTCACTGGTATCATTTGCTGCTGGGGTGGCAAGGGGATATCTGCTTGTTCCACAGTCCTGATGCATTTTTAGGGGAGCTTTTAGGATGTGGAAAATATTTCTGTCTTTGTTTCCTCTTACTTGTACCCTCAATTTGCTTTATTTATGAAATAGGTAGAATATTTATCAAGGAATATTATTTTTGAATATTAAAAACTGTGTTAAAATGTACTCCTTATTATATACATATTTTTAAAAATATGCCTAGTAGTATGCTGAAATAAACACATTAAATCTTGGAAGAGATCCAGATGTCATCTAGTTTTTAAGCTTCTTTATAAATAGAGAATGTGATAGCTATAGGTACTGCAACTTTTGGGGCATCATCTGATAGCAATTTAATTGTAAAATTTGGATGAAAACTATGAACTCTGTTTTCAGACTCCAGGGCTCTTTTTAATTTTATCAGGAAGCTTGCTTGACATGTTTGTGGTCATAGAAAGTCTTAGGTCATAATCCTAGGGAAGTAGGACTCTTCAAAAAAAGTGAATTAAATCTGTTTGTCTACCATTATAAACAAATGGTTGTCTAGATCATAGTATCTGAATGTTCTCTAAGTATAACTTGCTTTTAAATTCTGTTGATGTTCTTTTATACAGCAACAAATATAATGAAATTGTTCAAAGGAAATATTGTTGGTGATAACAAATTATTTTTTTCTTCTACACATCTTCTTAGTCAAGACTGCTGTATGGGCCGGCGCCACGGCTCAATAGGCTAATCCTCCGCCTTGCGGCACCAGCACACTGGGTTCTAGTCCCGGTCAGGGCGCCGGATCTGTCCCGGTTGCTCCTCTTCCAGGCTAGCTCTCTGCTGTGGCCCGGGAGTGCAGTGGAGGATGGCCCAAGTGCTTGGGCCCTGCACCCCATGGGAGACCAGGAGAAGCACCTGACTCCTGCCATCGGATCAGTGCAGCGTGCCGGCCGCGGTGGCCATTGGAGGGTGAACCAACGGCAAAAGAAGACCTTTCTCTCTGTCTCTCTCTCTCTCACTGTCCACTCTGCCTGTCAAAAAAAAAAAAAAGACTGCTGTAAGAATAAGGAAAATAAATACTGAGTCTGCAAGACAGTGCATATTCCAGATATGAATTGGAGTCATTTTGTGACTGATAATTTTGGTATCTTGTTTTGTAATACAGTTCCAATTCTTAAAAATCACTTAAGCCACTACTGCTGCATTAACTGAATTTAGAGTCAGGAACAGAAGTCAGAACACAAACACAGGTACCCAGATGTGGGATTCCAGCATCTTAATCATTAGGCCCAATGCCTGCTCCCACCCACCCCTCAAATATTCTTGAAACAGCTGTGGACAAACGAATTTCTGAGGATCTACAGAAGGCCCACAGACCAGTACTCCGTTAGTCTTGGGCAGAGATGGTTAGGTATGGGAGTCTAGTGACGAAACAGCCCCAGAGAGGGCCCTGAGCATAGAGTCTGGGGCATGTGGAGCTCACAGCTTGTGCAGGATGTTGTGCAGTTGTGTTTGAGTGGCACTCAGGGGCCAGATGTGTACAGCTGTGATAGAACAGCCCAGCCAAAGTGAGAAGAACCACATATTGAGTGTTTTACTTTAAATGACATGGAAGGGGGAATAAGTCTTTCACAGTACAGGAAAATAAATTGCTAACATTATTATCAACTTATTCTTCTCCTTTATTTTAAAGTATAAATGGGATTATTGTTCTCTAGCATGCTTTACCTGATCAAGAAACTGAGGAACAATTTTGCAGAAGGTTTTTTATTGCAAGGGACCATTTAAAGACAAGTTCCATTTACTCAATATGTAGTTTTTTAGAAGTCTGTGTTTTCAGAATTTCTTAAGTTGATAACATGGAAAATGAATCGCTGATGCTGTGCATAAAAATGTTGCTTTATAACCATATTTATTTTCCTTTTGTGAGGAAAGACTTTATTTAAATTACCTTAAACAAATACCATGACTAATGGTTATGAATGCAGTGAGACTAACTTTTGTCTGGGGAAGTTAGTGCACTGGAAATTGTATGCTGAGGCTTATTTCATAGTGGTTTGTCACATTTTCTTAAGGAATATTTATACTTGTGGGGATGTTCTTAATAAAATCAGAATACTTCTGTAACTGACTTACAAATAAAATATATTCAACCTAGATTTATATAATGGAAAGATAAAGAACAGAATCCTTGCTTTCAGAGCTTGTATCTATCTATCAAATGCTATGTTGCTTCTAAAAATTGGCTACAGCTAAATTATTGCTTAATTCTAACCCCTTTCAAACTGAGCTTTCCTTTGTGTTGATACATACATAGAATTGTGTTAAAAATGCAAAACACGTATGAAATTACACATGCTTTTAAAAAACTCTTAATTTATGTAGTTCATTATACAGAAATCCAGGTTTGAGATATTCTTATCCTTTTGGATAATATTCAGAGAAAGATCAAACTACTAAAAGAATAAAATGAGCAGCAAAATCACTCTTTCCTTCCTGCTTAAAAGACTGGAAAAGGTACACGGCTTAAACATTTGAGAAAAAATATCTTTTCAATTGGAAGTAGCTTGTTATATTTCATGGTAGTACAAAAAGCCAAGATCCTTCGTTTTCTAAAAATTGCATGTAAGCAACAACGAATAAGAGGTAGAATGATAAATGCACAGAAATTGCCCCTGAGCACAGAAATCTTTTCCCAGGGCCCATGTCTGGAAGGCCTAGAGGTAACATTGGCAATTTGGTGTTTTGCAATAGTGAAAGACTACTGCCACCTGTGGACAGCAGCAAGCATTAGCACTGACTTGCTGCAGGCCAGGTGAATTATCAATGACAAATAGTATACAACTAAGCAACCTGGTCAAGCTGGTGTTTCATTATTTTCCCATAAACAGGTGTTTTGTGGGTATATCCATGGTGTGGCTTAGGAATCCCCCCTCACAGATCCATAACCATCCTTCATACAATATGAAGGATGTGATTACTGTGTGTTAATATAAGATTGCTCAGTAGGCATGTGGAAATGAAAAGCCTTCAAGGGACAGATAGATACTGTAGCTGTAAAAGGGTAAAGGTGACGAGACCTGTTATTGCAGTTTACATGACCCACACAGAGGCCTTCAATCTCACTAATTCCTTTTAAGATATCACTCCATCAAGCACCATACATTTGCTACTCATGTTTAGGCCACATCCATTAAGTGCCAGAAGTCTGTAAATGTATGTTCAGGTTCCCAGATAGGGGCCAGTGCTGTGGCACAGCGGGTTAAAGCCCTGGTCTGAAGTGCTGGCATCCCATATGGGCACAAGTTCTAGTCTCGGCTGCTCCTCATCTGATCCAGTTCTCTGCTGTGGCCTGGGAAAGCAGTAGAAAATGGCCCCAAGTCCTTGAGCTCCTGCATCTATGTGGGAGACCTGGAAGAAGCTCCTGGCTCCTGGCTTCAGATAGGCGCAGCTCCAGCTATTGCAGCCATCTGGGGAGTGAACCAGAAGATGGAAGACCTCTCTCTCTTTCTCTGCCTCTCTCTGGAACTCTGTCTTTCAAATAATAAAATAAATCTTGAAAAAAAAAATAAAAAGATCCCAGGTCTGACTGGAAACAAAGTTCAGTGTACTCCATTCATTTATTCAGTAATGGATTCATTCAACTTACTAAAAAATGTCTGTTGCATTCTTACTGTATTTATCCCTCCATACAAGTGATGAACAAATTTGGAAAATAGAAATTAAACAAATAATTACATATGAAGGGTTACATTTATGATAAATGCAATGAATGAAAATCCTAGGGAACTGTAAAACTTTATTGCATATGTCATAAAATTTGCTTACTTGTGGCCGGTGCCGTGGCTCAATAGGCTAATCCTCCACCTTGCGGCGCCGGCACACCGGGTTCTAGTCCCGGTTGGGGCGCCGGATTCTGTCCCGGTTGCCCCTCTTCCAGGCCAGCTCTCTGCTATGGCCAGGGAGTGCAGTGGAGGATGGCCCAGGTGCTTGGGCCCTGCACCCCATGGGAGACCAGGAAAAGCACCTGGATCCTGGCTCCTGCCATCGGATCAGCGCGGTGCGCCGGCTGCAGCGGCGGCCATTGGAGGGTGAACCAACGGCAAAGGAAGACCTTTCTCTCTCTGTCTCTCTCTCTCTCACTGTCCACTCTGCCTGTCAGAAAAAAAAAAAAAAAAAAAAAAAAAAAAAAAAAAAATTTGCTTACTTGTAAGTCGTATCACTCTTCTATCTACTACTAAGAAAGATAAAACCTTGCCAGTTAAGTTATAGGTCAATGCTTTCCTATATTTACATTTTACTTCATACATATGGAAAGAGCTTTTTTGGACATATTGCAACACAGGCTTCTTAAATTGTGTGTCACTTGTGCATCTGAAACTCTTTCAAAAAGTTTATGGAAATTGTGTATTACAAAAAGTTTTGCACAAAAGTAAACTAAATTCTTCTAACATTTTAAGTAGAGTTGTACATTAACAAGAAAATATCAGTGGAATAAGAACTTCTGAAAACATTTCCACCCTGAGATTGATCTAATTGGCTCACTTTTCAACTCACGGTGGTCAGAGAACATGCTTACTCACACGCTGTCATTTTGTGGCCATCAAAGAGTTAGAGGAGCAATATTTCCTAAGAGCTCTACTACTGTCAGTGATATTCTCTTCCAAGCTGCTGACATCAATTCTTAAAAGTTGAGGTGCTGGTGCTTACTTGAATTTAACTACAGATGCTAACAAAAGTTTGCAGATATCAACTAACACTGGCTGTCCTTTCCTCAAATGGTTCTTATAGGTTTGTTAACTGAAAAGGCTAGGGTCTTCCATTGAGGAATCACAATGCCAGTAATAACACTCATGGTTATGTACATACCAGCAATGACAAACTATGTGAGGATGCTCATGTGACCGACAAGGTTGGAAGACCCCATTGTTAGAAAGTCACATCTTGATTTCAGAGATGGGAAGATACACAAAAAGAGATGACTGAAATACAATAGCTTTAGATATTGATGGTCACAGTCAGCAACTTTCTCTTGGCAGGGGGGTGACATAGTTAGGCTTATGTATAAAAGCTGAGAAGTTATTGAGAAGATGAAGTAGGAAAGTGTGGAGCTCTTAGAGGGCAGAGTTGCTGGACAGCTCGGCATGGCACCAAGCTGCAGGGACCCTTTAATACTTTCAGTCTAAATACACAGGCACTTCAAAAAGTTCATGGACAATGTGTATTAGGAAAAGCTATACATCAATTTCATTTTTTGCACCAAAACAAACTTCACTTTTAATCCAGTTTCATGGAAGTCCTCTGGTGTGAAAGGGGCACCTGCTATCTCAGTTTTCGTAATGAAAGGGCTTACCTTCCTAAGGAAATGTGAATGGCTCCACCTCACTGAAGCTGAGAGGACTTTTCTATGCAAAAGCAAATCAAATGAAAGTCAATGGTTTGTTTTTCTTGAGTGTTTTTTTAATTGCTTATTTATAATATTTTTATTAGCACATAATACTTCTGCATTTTTATAGGATATAGTACAGTATTTCAACACATATACACAATATAAATTGACCATACCAGGCAATTAGTCTTCACATTTGTTTATATTTTCTTTGTATTAGAAGCCTATCAGCTGCTCCCTTCCAGTTGTTTGTACAGAATTTAATACATTATCATTAACTATCATTATCATTAACATCCCACTGTGCTATAGACCAACAGAACATGTTACTGTCACCCTACTATGTTTTGGTATGCATCACCCAAGCTCTTGCTGTTCTTCCTCTCGCCTTTCCAAGCCTCTAGTAATCACTCTTTTAAATTTAGATAAAATATATATGCAGTTTAACTGCCACTTATGAGAGAGAACATGTAGTCTTTGTATTGCTGTGTCTGGCTTATTTCACTTGACCTAGAAATTCCCAGTTTCTTCCATTTTGCTGTAAATGTCAGGATTTTATTCATCTTTTAATTGCTGGATAATACCTGATTGTGTGTGTGTGTGTGTGTGTGTGTGTGTATGGCACTTTCTTTATCTACTCATCCATCAGTGGACACCTAGGTTAATTCCATATCTTGACTACTGTGAATAGTACTGTAATGAAATAGGAGTACAGGTGTCTCTTTCATATTACTTCATTTCCTTTATGAATGGAACACTATAGATATATTTTTGGTTTTATAAAATGCTTCCACACTGTTGTCAGTAATAGCTGTGCTAATTTGATTTCTGCCAATAGTGAACTGAGGTTCCCTTTTCTCTATATTCTTACTGGTACTTACTGTTTTTTGTCTTTTTGATAATAGCCATTTTATATTGAGATAATAAATCATTGTGGTTTTGATTTGCATTTCCCTGATGGCTGTGTACTGAATGTTTTTTTTTTTTCATTTATTAGGTGTCCATTTGTATTTCTTCATTGGAAGAATGTCTGCTTAGATTCTTAGCTCATTGCTTTATTGGATTGTTTGATTTTTTTATTGTTGAGTTGTTTCAGTTCCTTACATAATTTGGTTATCAATCCTTTGTCAGATGTGTAATCTGTTTATATTTTCTTCCGTTCAGTCCATTCTGTTCATTATTGCTAGGCATGTAGTACGACAATTATATCTGAAACCAGCAGAAATGGTCGTATGAAATTCCAAAACCACATCACGCAGTGTACTGTATTGTAATAGTGTGGTACAAAGTGTAGAATCAGTGACAGCCTTTCTGATCTAAATGTAAAGCCCTTTTAATTTACCCCTGTTCTCTTTAAATCATTGTCTTAGTTTAATCATTGACAAAAGAAAGCCTAAGTTGGAGCAAAACTCGGATTATAGATAGTACACAGTTTCTAGAATAGTGATTCTGTCTTATCTAGGTGAAGCACAATGTATGGTTTCTCTAACCAATTTTTATTAATAAGATATTAGGTTCATCCCACTCTCACTGGGTGTATATCAAACAAACATTAAAGGCCATCTCCTTTAAGGGCCCCAAACATCTGGCCTTCTAGGGTTTGGAAATATCTCTAGCTGCTGTTTATTAGCAAGGAGGTTGAGAAGTTCAAGGAATCAAGTGAAGGGTAGTGTAGCTGGAACATGGTGCAGAATCAGAGAGGAAGTTTGGAGGCTGTTATAGGGCCACACCACACAAATTCACTATTAAGAACTTTTATCTTCATTTGGAGCATTTTAAATAGAGAAATAAAGCAAATGGACTGTTGGGAGCAAATTCTTTATTCTCCGGACAGGGAAGAGTTCTTTATTCATGGAGTCATCTGGATTTCAAACATTGGTGGACCTTCTTTCAGGCATTTCCTGATTAGGTGTATGGGGGGATAATCAGTCATTCACACAACATTTGGAAATTGTAAAGATCTAAAATTAACAATTAAATGGCACTAACAGTAATAAGTCTATAAGTAATTAGATTCCAGTTAAATGGATCCTTCAGTGGTTTTATTTCTCTTTTTTATTGGGATGAATGGATAAAATAATAAGTGAACAAAATTATGGTTTGAGACCAAAGAAAGATCTCCTATGTGCCTTGTAGGGAAAGCACATCTATGTCATGTGAATAATCCTCTGGACAGGAAGTTTAGTCTTGCTATATAAAGTAATGATGTGAATTATCTATGTTTTGATTTAATTTATATTTGGCATTTTTATTGTGAAATGATTTAGTTCATTTGAGGAACACTCAGTGACAGAGCTGATGGCAACAGTAGTTTCTGGCTAACCAGAAATTCCACTTCAATATGAGAGGTCTTCAAAAAGCTCATGGAAAAAGTATCTTTTTTTAATTCCATTTCTTATGGACTTTGTGTAGATTCCTCAGACCTCTATATATTGTGTTTGAGCTAGGTACTGTGCTAATCTTTTTTATTAAAAAAAACCTTTTTGGGTAAATATATGATTCCCATTTTATACCTTTTATTTGAATTTTGAATTTTCCATGGACAAGAGAATAATTGCAGTAACAATAATGATGTAAACTAATACTAAGCCGGTGCTTATTATGGGCCAGCAACTCATTTAATTTTCTTAGCAGTCATAGTGGAAAGACTCTATGGTGATCCCATTTGTGTAGATGAGGAAACAGAAGCAGAGAGAAATTATGTGAGTTTCCCATGGCCACACAGCTTGAAGGGAATGGTAGAGTTGAAATTAGGCTCAGGGAGTCCAGCTCCAGAGTCTGTGTGTTTAACCACTATACACATCACCTGTTTAAAACGAATGCTTTTGAAAAGTCGGTTCATGATATATACATATCTGAATATACACTTTTTTAGCACTTTCATAAACCCCTTTTAACTGAGTCACTCCAACATAAAAATAGGAAAAATTTTTGAAACTGAATCCAAGCTTATGGTACAAGATGAGTAAAGTTTAAAAGCAAGCAGATGTTTGCAAAGCATATTAAACTCACAATTGCACTACACTCAATGTTATTTGGAATAAAGGCATAATTCTTTTCAAATATGATTTTTATCTAAGTGGTGTCCCTTAAAACTTTATTTTAACACCCAAATGATCCCCAGCTGTTCACGGAGATTGGCCCCTGCTGGGTTTGTTTCCCAACACTTCCCATAATCCACCATAAATATTCATGATGCAGTACTTCTCCTACCCAAAGGGGGCCAGGATTCATTTTTATGAACTCCTCTCAACTGGGATTAGCATCTTTCACCTGTTACCCGATTCCTGAGTTATGGTTTTGTTCTGTTATGGCCTCTGTTTTCTTTATTTTTACTGTTACCTGAGAAGACTGAAGGGAACATGAAGTGTTAAAGAAACTTCTAATCCTAGGAACTGGGCCCAAGGAATACCAAGTCATTTTGTTAACGTACCCTGTCTTACTCAAACTTTACCCAGAGACCAGTGTGAAGCCACTGTTTCACTGTTTTCTTACTTTTCTGAATTTCCTAGGCAATGGTAGTGCCTCTGTAGGAGGTGGTTTTTTTTTTTTTTTTTTTGACAGGCAGAGTGGATAGTGAGAGAGAGAGAGAGAGAGACAGAGAGAAAGGTCTTCCTTTGCCATTGGTTCACCCTCCAATGGCCGCCGCGGCCGGCGCACTGTGGCCGGCACACCGCGCTGATCCGATGGCAGGAGTCAGGTGCTTCTCCTGGTCTCCCATGGGGTGCAGGGCCCAAGCATTTGGGCCGTCCTCCGCTGCACTCCTGGGCCAAAGCAGAGAGCTAGCCTGGAAGAGGGGCAACAGGGACAGAATCCAGCGCCCCGACTGGGACTAGAACCCGGTGTGCCGGTGCCACAAGGTGGAGGATTAGCCTATTGAGCCACGGCGCCGGCCTCTGTAGGAGGTTTGTAAACTCAGTCTGGGGACTAAGGATATGGGGATAATGAAGAAGTGAAGTAGAGTGGTGCTATTTCCACAGACAACACATGCTTGGACTACAAAAAGAGGGGCTTTTTTCCCATCTGAATTATGTTTAGATGTGTTTGAGTCCAATAAACCTGCCTCTCCTCCTCCTCCATCTGTTGCTCCTCCTCCTCCTCCTCTTTCTTTGCTTAGCAAAGAAAACAGCTTTTGGGATTGAGAAGAGTCAGGCAAAGTAAAAGTGAATTTACACACCTTTTCAGCCTCTCTGACTCTCTTTATTAGTGGAGTTCTTACATCTATGTTTACATATGCCGTATTTATAACACACCCTGTGGACCCAGAATTGCTCTTGACCTCATCTAGAACCAATTTAGGAAAATGTGAATCTGCCTTGTCAGTGGGATGAATACTTGATCTTTAACCTTAGGCTTGAGTGCTTATACCATCTTGGCACTAATCAATTAGATATTTGAGGATACAGTACAGAGAATTTTCAAAAAATTCATGGAAAATGTGTATTAAGAAAAATATGCAGGAGTTTAAAAATGTTTTGCACCAAAATGCACTTAAATCTTAATGCCATTTTTTCTTTTTTTTTCATTTTCAATTCTCTTTATATACAGAAGATCGATTTTGTATATATTAAGTAAAGATTTCATCAGTTTGCACCCACACAGAAACACAAAGTGTAAAATACTGTTTCAGTATTAGTTATAGCATTACTTCACATTGGACAACACATTAAGGACAGGTCCCACATGAGAAGTAAGTACACAGTGACTCCTGTTGTTGACTTAACAATTTGACACTCTTGTTTATGGCGTCAGTAATCTCCCTAGGCTCTAGTCATGAGTTGCCAAGGCTGTGGAAGCCTTTTGAGTTCACCGACTTCGATCTTATTCTGACGGGCTTATAGTCAAAGTGGAAGTTCTCTCCTCCCTTCAGAGAAAGGTACCTCCTTCTTTGATGGCCCGTTCTTTCCACTGAGATCTCACTCCCAGAGATCTTCCATTTAGGTCTTTTTTTTTTTTTTCCAGAGTGTCTTGGCTTTCCATGCCTAAAATACTCTCATGGGCTCTTCAGCCAGATCCGAATGCCTCGAGGGCTGATTCTGAGGCCAGAGTGCTATTTAGGATATCTGCCATTCTATGAGTCTGCTGTGTATCCTGCTTCCCATGATGGAGCGTTCTCTCCCTTTTTGATTCTATCAGCTAGTATTAGTAGAAACTAGACTTGTTTGTGTGATCCCTTTGACTCTTAGACCTATCAGTGTGACTGACTATGAACTGAAATTGATCACTTGGACTAGTGAGATGGCATTGGTACATGCCACCTTGATGGGATTGTATTGGGATCCCCTGGCACGATTCTAACTCCACCATTTTGGGCAAGTCCGATTGAGCATGTCCCAAATTGTACATCTCCTCCCTCTCTTATTCCCACTGTTATATTTAACAGGGATCACTTTTCAGTTAAAATTTAAACACCTAAGAATAATTGTGTGTTAATTACAGAGTTCAACCAATAGTACTAGAACAAAACAAAACAAAAAAATACTAAAATGGATAAGGTATTAATTACATTGTACATCAACAGGCAGGACAAGAGCTGATCAAGTCACTTTCTCATAGTGTCCATTTCACTTCAACAGGTTAATGCCATTTTTTTAAAGATTTATTTATTTATTTGAAAGGCAGCGAGGCAGAGGCAGAGACAGACAGAAGGGTCTTCCATCTGCTGGTTCATTCCCCAAATGGCCACAATAGCCAGAGCTGAGCTCATCCAAAGCCAGGAGCCAGGAGCTTCTTCTGGGTCTCCCAAGCAGATTCAAGGGGTCCAAGGACTTGGGCCTTCTACTGCTTTCCCAGGCCATAGCAGAGAGCTGGATCAGAAGTGGAGCAGTCCGGACGCAACTGGAGCCCTATGGGATGTTGACACTGCAGGCTGCAACTTTACTTACTATGTCACAGCATCAGCCCCTTAATGCCATTTTCCATAAGCATTTTGAAGTTCTTTCATATTTAACTTCTTTAAATCTCTCTCTTTCATTGTAAATTAGGGGGAGATACCAGTAACAAAGGTTTCTTGGAAACATAAGCAAGGTATGTGGATTGAACTCTTAGCACAGACACAAATAGGGAATGTGGCTTCCCTCCCTCCTCTAAGTGACCCCAGCTACTCAGATCTTAGAGGAAGAATTGGGGGCTGGTGCTGTGGTGCAGTGAGTTAAAGCCCCAGCCTGCAATACCAGCATCCCATATGGGCGCTGATTTTAGTCCTGGTTGCTCCACTTCTGATCCAGGTCTCATGGCCTGGGAAAACAGTGGAAAATGGCCCAAGTCTTTGGGCCCCTGCACCCACATGGGAGACCTGGAGGAAGCTCCTGGCTCCTGGCTTTGGATCAGCTCAGCTTTGGCCGTTGTGGTCATCTAGGGAGTGAACCAGCAGATGGAAGACCTCTCTCTCTCTCTTTTTCTCTCTCTCTCTGGAACTCTGTATTTCAGATAAATAAAAAAAATCTTTAAAAACAAACAAACAAAAAACTAGAGGAAGTATTGAGTAGTGGAAGATGGATAGTGGCCCTTATGATACTGAGACCCAGCAGCTGCATTCCACATTTTATGGCTCTATCCTTTGCACAATGGCAAGAAATTGACCTGTGAACATTTTGGAAATGTTATCCAATTTTGCAAAGGTCTATAATCTGAGCTGATTGTGAGAGGTACAGACTGAACTGACTACACTGCTCAAAGTTGATTAGCTATGTATAGGAGTGGGCAGTACCTTCAACTGGTCTTTCTGCAAATACTATTCCATTTACTTTGAAACCTTTTGGAGCCAACTGATCATAACCAACCACTTTTTCCAACCTTTCTAAGATTCTGTTTCAAAGTGGACCTACTGGAAAAACTGTTACTCATTGACAGGGTTGGATTAATGAGGACCTTGACATGATCCTCATATAAAAATATGACAACCCCACTTCCCTGTTCAGATGTACTGGCTAGGACCGAGTCCATAATCCAGAAAGCTGGAGGCAGTACATTTGAGTCTTTAAAGCATGGGTTGAATTTGGAGTCAGATGGCTGTGGTTTGACTCTTGTCTGTGTTGTGCCTAGTACTGTAACACTGTACAAGTCATTCAGATTTTCTGAGATTGGGTTTCTAACAGCAAAGCAATCCACGTAATATGATTGTAATAGACTGTAAATGAGATTGTACAAGAAAACAATTGGTACACTAAAAACAGTGGTAGCACAATGTACTCAATTTATATAAACTGAATCTTGTTTTTGAATGAAGTGGCTAAGGACCAACCTGAGTTACCCATCCCATACCCTTAACCACAGATGTTTAACTGACTGTACGTAAGGGACTGGGTGGAAATGTAGCAAAGATGTTGAGTGCCCATTGAAAAAAAGAGTATGGTCTTCACAAATGTAAAGGTCTCTCTCTGTATATATGTATATCTTTAAAAGGTAATACTTTGCAGGTTGTCTTGTGTTGGAGGGTGACTTATTTTATGCATTTGAGGGTATATATGTGCTCTCAAAGGTGTGTAAGTGTACAGGTCATTTTTTTCCCTATGAAATGGAAGTTACGACTTGTCGAGGTTGGTATCATTCACAATTCCATTTCTGAAGTATGACTGTTGCACACCAGGCAGAGTTGTCTGCTATTTCAGTCTTGGACAACTTCAGGCCTGCTGTATTATTTTCAGCTGTGCTTCAGAGTGTATTTGGAACATTTATTCAGCTTTGCTTACTTCCAGTAACTCTACTTTAGTTCCCGCCATGCAGTCTCATAGTCTGCTATGCCATTAAGGTGTGCAGCTCACTGGGGTCATGAACATTGCTTAGATGATGCCACTCTGTACCAATTAAATGTAATTTAACTGAGCAATAACAATGATAAAATTGTTCAAGAAATCAGATCTCACACATTACTGTGCTTCTGATGTGACAAACCCAGCAAAATGAGCTTAGAAACTGACAGGGAGGAACATCATGATGTCCCTCATCCACAGACGTACCATTCCAATCTGTCTCAATAGATGTGCATAGAATGAACATTATTTGGGTGGGAGGAGAAATATTGTATGAAAAGCTTCATCTTGTATCTGTAATCCTGACCACTCAGACTGGCTTTGAACCTCTTTTGTGATAAAATAGGCGGCACAGAAATTGATGGAATTCTTGGAAAACTCAGTCCCATTTGGGATATTTTGGCTTCATATCAGAAGGGAGAGCACAGGAAGACTTCCTAAGTCTGCTCAGAATCTAGGACTGTCCTAGCTTGTGGGGAATTGACAGCTCCTTGACTGATTCAAGCTGATCAAGATGGCATTGTCAATATGACATAGGGAAGGGTCCTTCAAGCAGCTTCACTTGACACTGACAAGTTAAATTGGACATAGAGAGGAAAACAGTGGAGGCCAGTAGTGCTTATGGTTGACAGAGTGGTTCATGTTGGAAATCTCAGAAAATGCTGGGAAGATCTTGCCTCATCAATATAATTGGCAGTGAAAAGAGGCTGATAAAATTACTGTAGTTTAGGCATTTAAATTCAGTTCTGTGACTTTACATTTTATAATAAAATATAGTGTTTGAGGGATGAATGTGAGAGTGTAACCACTTTTGAAGTAGCCCTTTGCTGGCATAGAGAAAGAGTCTAGGTTGAAGATGCAGAGATGGTAGCCCATGATGAATTTCTTTACTAAGTAACTTGTGGCAACAAAGCAAGTGCTGCCAAACTTGCTGTGTTTCCTAGATAACATTATTTATGTGTTTTATTTTTTTAAAAAAATTATTTTGGAGAGAGAGAGAGAGAGAGAGAGAGAGATTGATTGATTGATTGATTGAGGTTTTCTATCTGCTGGCTGGATCTCAAAATAGCCACAATATCCAGGGCTTGGCCAAGCCAAATCCAGGAGCCAGGAGCTTCTTCTGGGTCTCCCATGAGGGTGCAGGGCCCCAGGGATTTGGGCCATCTTCTGCTACTTTCCCAGGTGCATCAGCAGGCAGCCAGATCAGAAGTGGAGTGGCCAGGACTTGAACTAGCACTCATAGGGGATGGCAGTGTCACAGGCTGTGGCTTTACCCACTACGACACATTGCTGGCCCTGTTGATTTTATGTTTAAAAGACCTTCAAAATAATGGTATATCTTTATAATAGTCTAAGGTAATTAATGACGTGAAACAATATTTTACTATGCTTAAATAGTACTGGCTATTGAAAGAGTTATCTCATTTAAGCACCTTTCGCTTCTCAAAATGTGTAGTTGTTCTGAGGATAAAATGAGAAATTACATGTGAACTGTCCAACACAGTACATCCTAAGTAATTAGTAGTTCATTATTTCTTTAAATTATAGAGGGCTTTACTTCATACATTCAGTAAATGCAGGGATTCAGGTGTGATCATTCTGTTGTTTTTTTTTTTAAGATTTATTTATTTGAAAGGTATAGTTACATACACATACATAACACACATACACACACAGGGAAGGAGAGATCTTATCTTTGCTGATTCACTCTCCATTTGGCAGGTTGTAGCTACGGTCTCCAATGTGGTGGGTGGCAGGGGCTCAAGCACTTGTGTCATCTTCCCAGAAACATTAGCAGCAAGCTAGATGAGAAGTGGAACAGTTGGTATTTTAATTGGTGCCCATATAAGACGCCAGTATCTGAAGTGGTGGCTTAATCTGCTATGCCACAAGGCTGGCCCCATCATTCTGTGTGTGTGTGTTTTAAGATTTTATTTATTTATTTTGAGAGGCAGAATTAAGACACATTGGGAGAGACAGAGAAAGATCTTGTGTCTGCTGGTTCACTTCCCAAATGGCCAGAACAGCTGGAGCTGGACCAATCTAAAGCTAGGAGCAAGGAGCTTTCTCTAGGTCTCCCATGTGATTGCAGATTCTCAAGCACCTGGAATATCTTTCTATGTATACACCTTTTCTCTAGTAACTGGCCCCAGCCTTAATCCCTGATGTTGGGGATGTCTGGGAAACTACCATTCATGACCCATTTCCCCAGTCACAGAAGATTGGATGAGGAATGATTATACAACACAAATTGGGTCAGTTGTAATATCTTTTGGGTCACTAAAAAAGATTGAATGTTGTATTTTTCCCCAAAACTCTAAGGCAAGTATTTGAGTAAAGTATTTTGAGAAGAGATCTCAAGAAATATCTGTAGGGGAGTGGAAAAACAGTACAAGGAAGAGAAAGATGCTAAAAAATGCTGATTCATCAAGCGAGTGTCTACTTGGGAACTAAAAGTTACTCTAGTAATAGAACTCAGAAAATATGTGTCTCAGTAATAGAGTATGTGTCTAGTAGTATGTGTCTAGTAGTAGAACTCAGAGGAATATGTGTCTGAGTTATTCCATCCTAAGGGGCAAGAGGGCAAAGGGGTTTATACATCATTTGGGGTTGATTGTTGCTTAAGGACTCCTCCCAAGGAGGAGTCCTTAATACTCACATGTATTTCCTGTGGGAAGAGCAGGCCAATCCCCATAGATAACACCAGGGCAAAGGGTGGCAGATGCCTGAATAGCAAATTGAGTAACAGTGTGGATGTTTTCATGGCCAAGAGGATCTAAGGAGAACATTGATAAGAGCTTGATCAGAGCTTGATAAGAAAAACAATTTCCTTTTAGGGGATGAACCATTTAAACAGAGAAGCTGGGGTCAAAGTTTAGGCCCACAGTAGGCTAATGAATTAGAATAGAATGCTAGTCTTCAGATAGAACATGAAGAACATAGAAGGTATACAGACAAATACAAAAGAGAAGAAAGGTAGGCATTTGGTGCAGCAAAGATGTCACTTGGGATGCCTGTATCCCATATAGGAGTGCCTGGGTTCAAGTTCCAGTTCTGCTCCCAATTCTACTTCCTGCTAATGCATAGGCTTGCAGATAGCATGCCAAGGCTGAAGTGTGGGGGATCTGGATTGAGTTCCTGGCTACTGGATTCGGCCTGGACCCACCCCAGCTATTGGAGGCATTTGAGAAGTGAAACAGGGATTGAGAGATCTCTGTCTGCATTTAAAATAAATGAACATTTAGGTAAGTTAATTTTTTTAAAATAGAAAGGGAAGAAGAGAAGGCTTGTGGTCTCTGGAGTAGGATGCAGGTGAACTCTGTCAGTGAAGATGTTACTGGAGAAGCTAGGATTCTTGTCTTCGTGTGAGAAAGAATTCAGGCATAAGACAGAGAGTAGTGGAAAGCAAAATAGCAAGGTTTATTAGGGTAGGGAAATCTGTAAGAACAGATGGGCACCTCTCCAGACAGAACCTGAGGGAGAGTGCCCAGTTGCTCAGACTGGGGGAGAGTGAAGTTACATGGTTGAATGGAGAGAATACACCTGGGCAGGCCAGGCGGGTGGCTCAGCAGAGAGGCAGAGGGCTGAGTGCACAGTCTGGTTGAGGCCAGTGGTTTTTAAGGGGATGAGTTTTGCCTTCCCCTCTTCTTTTCCTGGTAACAAAGGACTTTTTGGATGTAAATACTAAAAATTCCTTTCTGAGTTTTCCCCCTGAAGTTATCAGACAGGAGGAAGCCTGGCTGGCATTGCCCCGGTTAGAGGAAGGATGGGCAGGACCCCCTGAAAGATCAGGATCCGGGCAGGATGTTTGAAATGCAGATACTTGGCTGTACCTGGAAGGTTGTCAGGTAGAAGGGCAGGGCAGGATGTTTCAAGTACAGATACTGGGCTCCACCTGGAAGGTTATCAGGATGACTTTGAGACGCAGATGCTGGACCTAGATGTCAACTCCTTAGGCCTTTGTCACACACACACATAAGCTCATTTCTGACTTCCTACCTAACAAAGACACCAGCTCACCTAGGACTTGTCTGTGTTTCCTTCTGCTATTTCTATACTATATGAAAATAGCTGGGCCATATCTCTGTTAGTTTTTCCAACCTAAATGTGAAACATTCCTAAAATGTTGCAGAATGTATTTTTCAGAAATGGCCACAACAGTATTTTCAGATTTGCTTACTCTTTCAGAATGTTAACCCCTCTGTCACTTGCCATCAGAAAGGAATCCCCCTTCATTCCCCCTGAGATTGATTACACAGGGCTTGGTGGCTGCTGAAGGAAATATGATAAAGGAGCGGCTGCATGATTTCTGATTCCAGGTCATAAAGGGTGTCTCTGCTGCAGGCTTTCTTTCTGGGCACACTTACCCTCGGAGTCCAGCTACCATGTTATGAGGAAGCCCTGAACATGTGGGTCAGTCACTTGCAAGCATTGTAATTCAGAGCTCAGTGGAGGACTCAGCCAACAGCCACCATCAACTGCAGGTGTGTGAATGACTGAGCACGGAGATGGTTCCAAGCCCTAGATTTTGAACTGTCCCTGTTGATACCAGGTAAAGTAGCAATGAGCCATCCTCCATGAAACTCACCCAAATTGCAAATCTAAAGGAAAGATGCAATGTTTTTTTTTTTTAATTATTATATTAAGTCACTAAGTTTTAACTACATGGCCCTGAATAACCAGAACTTAAAATGAGATAACAAATGTGGATTTGCATAAAGTTTTTCAAGTTGTTCAGGATAGTATAAATGCATACTTAGGCAATAATCTGTTTACTGACAATGCAAGTTAAAACTCCTTTTTCTACCACAGAGCATCAGCACTATTAGAGCAGTTTTTGGGTAGATTTGTCACAGTTCTCCCTTGCTGATAGCACCAAACCTTGATCAGCAAGTTCGTACTTGCAACCTACTGTGTCTTCCTACCCCATTACCATTATACTCTGGACTCTGTGACTCAGGCAAACCTGCAGCTTTCATTGTACCTACCAGTTGCTGAGCAACAGTTTTGTCAGCAGTTGTGTATATCGTGCATTGTTTTGCTAAATTTTGTCAACATTCTGAGATACAGATATTGACTGTCACTTATGGGTGAAGAACCAGATATTCAAGCTTCAGTCCATTGGGATCAGAGAAGGTTTATGGTATGATTTTTATTTTTTTTTTTTTTAATTTGCTGAGACTTGCTTTATGGCCTAGTATATGGTCTATCCTAGAGAAAGTTCCTTGTACTGTTGAAAAGAATGTGTATTCTGCCACTGTGGGGTGAAAAGTTTTGTAGATATCACTTAGGTCCGTTTGGTCCATAGTGTCCATTAGCTCTGTTGTTTCTTCGTTGATTTTATGTCTGATTGATCTTTACAGTGATGATAGTGGGGTATTGAAGTCCCCCATTGCTATAGTATTTATATCTGTTAATTGTGCTTTTAGTTAGCCAGGTGCTCTGTAGTTGGATACATATGCATTTATTATTGTCATGTTTTTCTGTTATATTAATCACTAATCATTGCATAGTGTCCTTCTTTGTCTCTTTTAACAGTCTTTGTGTTAAAATCCATTTCTCTGATATTAGGATGGCTACACCAGCCCTTTTTCTTTCCCTGTTAGCATGGAGTATCTTTTTTCCATTGTTTCTTTCTTTCTTTCTTTCTTTCTTTCTTTCTTTCTTTCTTTCTTTCTTTCTTTCTTTCTTTCTTTCTTTCTTTCTTTCTTTTAAAGGATTATTTATTATTTGAAAGTCAGAGTTACACAGAGAAGCAGAGGCAGAGAGAGAGAAAAAGGTCTTCCATCCACTGGTTCACTTCCCAATTGGCCACAATGGCCAGAGCTGTGCCTTTCCAAAGCCAGGAGCCAGGAGCTTCTTCTGGGTCTCTCACGCGGGTGCAGGGGCCCAAAGACTTGGGACACCTTCCACTGCTTTCCCAGGCCATAGCAGAGTGCTGGATCGGAAGTGGAGCAGCTGGGTCTGGAACCGGCACACATATGGGATGCCAGCACTGCAGACGGTGGCTTTACCCACTGCATCACAGCTCTGGCCCCTCCCTTCATTTCATTTGTTTTGAATAGTTTGAGAATTGGAATAGTTCTACTTTAAAGGTTTTGTAGAATTTAACAGTGAAACTTTCTGGTCTTGGGCTTTTCTTTATTGGGAGGGTCATTATTACTTATTCATCTGCATCTTGATGTTTTTGTCTATAAAGACTTTCTGTGTTATCATGACTCAGTTTTGGTGGATTGTAAGTTTTCATAAGCCTATCCATTTCTTTTAGTATTTCCAATTTGTTGGCATATAGCTATTTGTAGTAATTCCTGAGAATCTTTTTATTTCTTTGGTATCCATTGTAACATCTGCTTTTTCATCTCTGATTTTATTAACTTGGGTGTTCTCCCTTTTGTGTTTTTTTGGGTCAATGGTACATCAGTTTTATTTATTAATTCATTTACTTTTTCAAAAAAAATCAGCTCTTCATTTCACTGATCTTTTGTATTGGTTTTTATTTGTTTCATTTTTGTTTATTTCTTCTTTGTTTCTGTTTTTTCTTTCCTCCTGCTAATTTGGGGTTTGGTTTGTTCTTGTTTTTCTAAGTCCTTTAGATACATTGTTAGATCATTTATTTGATGAATTTCCAATTTATTTATGTAGGCACTAATTGCAGTAAACTTCCCTCTTAATACTGCTTTTGCTATATCCTTTAAGTTTTGATATGTTGTGTTGTTATCTTCATTCATTTCCAGGAATTTTTTTTTATTTCTTCTATGATCCACTGTTCATTCAGGAGCATGTTGTTCGGTCTCCATGTGTTTGCATATGTTGTAGAGATTCTTGAGTTGTTAATTTCCAGCTTCATTCATTGTGGTCAGAAAAGATACTTTGTATAAATTCATTTTGTAATATGTTGAGCCTTGCTATATGTCCATCCTTGAGAAAGTTCCATGCATTGATGAGAAGAATATGTATTCTGAGGCTTTGGGATGAAATGTTCTGTACATATTAGTTTGATTCATTTGGTTAATATTGTAGGTTAGCTCTGCAGTTTCGGTGTTGATTTTTTGTCTAGTTGATCTGTCCATTAATGAATGTGGGGTGTTGAAGTCCCTCATTATTGCTGTATTGGAATGTATGTTTCCCTTGAGATCTAGTAACATTTGTTTTAAATAGCCAGGTGTACTGGCATTGGGTGCATATACGTTTACTCTAGTCATATCTTACTTATTCATTACGTAATGCCCTTCTTTGTCTCTTTTGATAGTCTTTGTGTTAAAGTCCATTTTGTCTGATATTAAGATGGCTACATATGCTCATTCTTGCTTTCCAGTAGCATGGAGTATCTTTTTACAATCTTTCACTTTAATTCTGCATGTATCTTTTTTGGAGAGATGTGTTTCTTGTAGGTAGCAAACAGATGGGTCTTGTTTTTTTTTTATCTATTCAGCCAATCTGTATCTTTTAACTGGAGAATTTAGGCCGTTTACATTTAAGGGTATTATTGATAAGTGATGACTTGGTTCTACAATTTTTTCATAAGAATTCCTATTATCTGCTTTGGATATCCTTTGTACTTTTATTAGGAGACTTTCTGTGTTCACATTCTTTCATTATGGTGACTATCATTCTCTGTTTCTTTCTGTGGCATATCCTTAAGAATCAATTGTAAGGCTGAATGAGTGGTGAAAACTTCTTTCAGTTTCTCTTTGGGAAGGTCTTTATTCCACCTTCATTTATAAGTGAGAACTTTGTTAGGTACAGTATTCTGAGTTGACTCATTTTTTGTTTGTTTTCTTTTAGGACTTGGACTATGTCTCTCTATTCTCTCCTAACCTATAAGGTTACAGTTAAGAAGTCACCTGTTAGTCTAATTGGGGATCTTCTGAAGGTAAGCTTATGTTTCTCTTGTGCATGTTTTATATTCCTTTGTTTATGTTTTACTGTTGCAAGGTAGACCATAATATATTGTGGTGAAGATCTTTTTAATCATGTATATTATGAATGCTTCCTGTACTTGGATGTCCCTAACTTTTTCCAAATTAGAGGACTTTCTGCTACTGTTTCATAGAATAGGCATTCTATTGTTTCTTTCCATACCTTCAGGAACTCCTAAGATATGTATGTTTGGTTGTTTGATAGTATCCAGTAAATCTCAAGCAGTATTTTCGGTTTTTCTATTTTTTCTTCTATTTTTGTCTAAATGAGATAATTCCAAGGGTTTGAAATGGCAGGATTTCAATCTTTTTAAATTGTGAAGTAGAATTTCATTGTGTTGTTAATCACATTTTCATCATTCATTCACCTGAATATGGACATCTTGGTTGATTCCATATTCAGGCTATTGTCAACAGTGCTGCAATAAACACAGTGGAGCAAGTATCACTTTGATATAGTTGTTTCATGTATTTTGGATTTATACCTGATGTTTGAATGCTGGATCATTTGGCAAGACCCATTTCAGATTTTAAAAAAATCTTCACTGCCTAGCATTGTGATGTAGAGTGGATTAAGCTTCTGCTTTTGACATCAACATAAACTGGAGGGCCATTTCCAGCCCTGGTTGCTCTATTTCCATCCAGTTCCCTTCTCATGTGCCTGGGAAGGCAACCGAGTGTGGTCCAAGAATTTGAGCTCCTATGGCCGGTGCTGCGGCTCACTAGGCTAATCCTCCGCCTATGGTGCCAGCACTCTGGGTTCTAGTCCTGGTTGGGGTGCCAGTTCTGTCTCGGTTGCTCCTCTTCCAGTCTAGCTCTCTGCTGTGGCCTAGGAAGGCAGTGGAGGATGGCCCAAGTGCTTGGGCCCTGCACCCGCATGGGAGACCAGGAGGAAACACCTGGCTCCTGGCTTCGGATTGGCTGCAGTGCACCAGCCGTAGTGGCCATTTTGGGGGTGAACCAACAGAAAAAGGAAGACCTTTCTCTCTGTCTCTCTCTTTCTCTCTCACTCACTGTCTAACTCTGCCTGTCAAAAAGAAAGAAAGAAAGAAAGAAAGAAAGAAAGAAAGAAAGAAAGAAAGAAAGAAAGAAAGAAAGAAAGAAAGAAAGAAAGAAGGAAAGAAAGAAAGAAAGAAGGAAAGAAAGAAAGAAAGAGAAAGAAAGAAAGAAAAGAATTTGAGCTCCTGTCACCCATGTGGGAGACTCAAATGGAGCTCTGGGCTATGGCCTGGCCAGCCCTAGCTATTGCAGCCATTTGGGGAGTGAATCAGCAGATGGAAGGAAGAACTCTTTATCTCTGTCTCTCCCTTTCTCTGTGTCACTTTGCTTATGAAATAAGTAAAATAAAAATTAAAATAAATCTCCATACTGTTTTCCATAATGGCTGATCTAATTTACATTCCCTCCAACAGTATATAAGATTTCCCTTGTTGTATTTTTTCTTTGTTTTGTTCCAGTACTATTGGTTGAACTCTGTAAGTAACACACAATTATTCTTAGGTGTTTAAATTTTAACTGAAAAGTGATCCCTGTTAAATATAACAGTGGGAATAAGAGAGGGAGGAGATGTACAATTTGGGACATGCTCAATCGGACTTGCCCAAAATTGGAGTTAGAATCGTGCCAGGGGATCCCAATACAATCCCATCAAGGTGGCATGTACCAATGCCATCTCACTAGTCCAAGTGATCAATTTCAGTTCATAGTCAGTCACACTGATAGGTCTAAGAGTCAAAGGGATCACACAAACAAGACTAGTGTCTGCTAATACTAACTGATAGAATCAAAAAGGGAGAGAACGCTCCATCATGGGAAGCAGGATACACAGCAGACTCATAGAATGGCAGATATCCTAAATAGCACTCTGGCCTCAGAATCAGCCCTCGAGGAATTCGGATCTGGCTGAAGAGCCCATGAGAGTATTTTAGGCATGGAAAGCCAAGACACTATGGAAAAGAAAAATAAAAGAAGACCTAAATGAAAGATCCCTGCGAGTGAGATCCCAGTGGAAAGAACGGGCCATCAAAGAAGGAGGTACCTTTCTCTGAAGGGAGGAGAGAACTTCCACTTTGACTATAACCCTGTCAGAATAAGATCAAAGTTGGCAAACTCAAAAGGCTTCCATAGCCTTGGCAACTCATGACTAGAGCCTAGGGAGATTACTGACGCCATAAACAAGAGTGTCAAATTGTTAAGTCAACAACAGGAGTCACTGTGACTTACTTCTCATGTGGGACCTGTCCTTAATGTGTTGTCCAATGTGAAGTAATGCTATAACTAATACTGAAGCAGTATTTTACACTTTGTTTTTCTGTGTGGGTGCAAACTGATGAAATCTTTACTTAATATATACAAAATCGATCTTCTGTATATAAAGAGAATTGAAAATGAATCTTGATGTGAATGGAATGGGAGAGGGTGCGGGAGATGGGAGGGGTGCCAATGGGAGGGAAATTATGGGGGGGGAGCCATTGTAATCCATTAACTGTTCTTTGGAAATTTATATTTACTAAATAAAAAATAAATAAAAAAAAGATTTCCCTTCCCTCTATATCCTTGCCAGCATTTGTTGCTCTCTGTGTTTTAGATAATAGCCATTCTAACAGGGGGTGTAGTGATATATCCTTGTGGATTGGATTTGTACTTTTCCAGTGGCTAGTGATAAATCAGTTTTTCATATATTTATTGGCCATTTGTGTTTCTTCTTTTGAGAACTGTCTATTCAGATATCTTACCCATTTCCTAACTGTATTGTTGTTTTATTGTTGAGTTTTTTGAGTTACTGAAAATTTCTTTACATTAATTTTTTCTCAGATAAATGACTTGCAAATAGTTTCTCCCATTCTGTCAGATGTCACTTTATTTTATTGATTATTTCTTTCACTGAGCAAAAGCTTCTGAGTTTTGCATAATCCTATTTTTCTAGTGATGCTTTTGTTGCCTGAACTTTGAGGGTCTTCTCCAAAAATCATTGCCTTCACAGATGTCTTGAAGTGTCTCATCTATGTTTTCTTCCAGCAGTTTCATAGCTTCAGACCTTATAATTAGGTCTTTGATACCTGTTGAATTGATTTTTGTGGAATATCTTTCAGCTGGACTTGTGCATTGTTTTCTCATGAATATATTAAGGTCATAGTTTTTCTGAAAAAAATACATCCAACGTAAATATGTGTTACTTTAAAAAGTTTGTGGAAAACTGGAAAGAAAAGAAGTTTACTTGTATGCAAAAAATTTGATAATCCATGTATATTTTTTGAATATCTATTTTCCATGGAATTTTTAAAGACACCTTGTATCCATGGATTTCAAATCCTTTTTGCAGTCAAATAACACTATCTTTTCAGACCATTTTCCACGGATATTTTGAAATTCTCTCATATCTCATTGCCTTTCTCATTTCATCTTAGCTTGAGCATGTTACTTACCTTTGATGGTGGTTTTCCATGATCATTTGACTGAGGTGGTGTTTACCCGGTTTTTTCACTCTGAAGTTATTTTATCCTTTCCATACTTTGCTGTTAGAAGAGTGTCACTAAGACCAGCCTCAAGGGGAGAGGATTTGAGGCCACATCCTATAGAGAGGAGTGTGATTAATTAATTGCTATATGTAGCAATGAGAAAGACAGTTTCATTCATACTACTGGCCCTGGAGCCACATGATCAGTGGGTCTCTGACTTGTAGAAATATTTCTGGGCATTTAAACCCTGAGTCATCCACATATCTGCTGTGTTATGGGAAATGTTTACCCTAGAACAACACTCACTCTTGTTACCTGATTGGTAGTCAAATTGTAACACATTCAAACATTCTCTGTTCACCCCTACAGGAAAGGGCTCAGCTTCATATTTACCTGTTAAATTCTGAAATCTGTGTGTTTGATAAAAAGCCTATAGAACATTTTTTTCATGTATATAGCACTTTTCTCTGAAGGAAGATAATGTCTTTTTTAAAATAATTTTTTAATTTATGTTATGTGAACAAATTTCATGTATTTCATATATACATATTTAAGAGCATAGTGATACTTTCTACCCTCCCCTACCTCCTATCCATGCTCCCAATGTCCTCCTCCTTCCTTTCTTATTCCTCCTTTTAATGTTTACAATGACATACTTTCATTTTCTTTTCTATCCATAAGATTAACTCCCCCAATAAGTAAAGTGTTCAGCAGATCACAAGAAGAAAAAAACACTGTTCCTCAACAGTAGAGACAAGGGCTGTAATAATAATCAGTTTTCAAAATGTCAGTTTTGCTCATATCATTACATTTTTTGTACTCTCTTAGTTACCACAGATCAGAGAAAACATCTTTCTTACCTAAAAAATTTTCCTGGAACCTATAAAGTAATATTATTATAAATTATAAAATTTATAAATGTATGAGAATAAAATGTCCTGTATGTATTGTATATGACATATTAATATATAAAATTTATGAATATAAAATTGTAAGTATTTTAAACTGGTAATTCCTATTGATTAAGTACCTTCCATGTATTCAGCACTATCATTGCTATTTTATAGTCTGTATTTTTAATACTTGTAAAAATATTTATGAGGGAAGTATTATGCCTTTCATTTTACAGTAAAAGAAAGCTGATGTTTAGTCACAGGAAACATGCTCCCTAAGAAGACATGGTGACTACTAGGGCTGGCATTTGTACTTAGGATTCTTTGATCATGGATTTTGAACCTGGCAAATGATTTCAAGTTGACTGATTAAAACTAGGTTGGAAAAAAAAAAACTCACAGTATTTGAAGATGAGATAACAGTAAGTATTTCAAAAAATTATGAACAATCACATATGATTGAAGAAGACAGGTGTTAGGCTGTGCTTGGGTAACTAGGAATTGCCACTTCTAATCAATCAAAAGAATAACTGTGGCACTCAGGTTGATGTGTGAAAACAGCAGCTCCATTATGAATTCTCTGAGGCCAGAGTCCCAGTTTTACTCCTTCCTGCAATCATGGATGGGTAATGGTGTTCAATTTTATACCCCTTATGTACCCCCGTACAAAATGATTGCTGTCTCATGGGGAATCAGGAAATAAGTGAAAAGGGTCCTAAAATAGCTACAGAGATCACAGAACAAAAAATGCAAAATGAGATTATAGCATTGAAGTTCACGTATAATAGCAAAGGATAGTATAGAGATAAAATATAAAAGGAACAGATTAAAGATCAGTGTGTATATGTGAGTGTCTATGTGTGAGAGGGAGAGAGAGAGAGAATGTGAGAATAAGTATCTCTGCAAACTGCAAAGCAATATTTCATCTCTATTTCATTTCTAGAAGTCAGTTGAATTTTTGTTTCATACCCAAAGTGAAGGTCCACCAGGAGCTTTTCTTTGCTAATTATTTGGAGTTATTCCCATACTGAGTCATGTTGAGATGCCCAGTGATCTTGATCTTGATCTCCCTACTGCGGTCCTCCTGGAAATACCCAGTGTATCAGCAACATGTCCTTGCATCAGGATCATCTGCTTCTAGACCTTGTGTGAGAAATAGATGTCATCACAAGCTCAATTGCTTCCAATTCAAATGACCTGGACCATTTAACTATAAGGGCTTGCATTGGTATTTTTGTTACTATTATGAAATACGTGAGACTGGGTCAATTTATAAAAAGAGGATGATTTAGATCACAGTGTGGCAGGCTGAAAGTGCTAGTGGATGATGGGAACTCGTGAATGCAGAAGAGATCACGTTTGGAACCGGGAAGCCAGAGGGTCATTTATGGGCTGGGTTTACTCTTCCAGCTTACTCCAGTGAAGATCAGGGGCCCCATGAGCTACCTTAATCCCTTCTAGAGACTTCTCATGACCTAAGCATCTCTCACAAGGTCCCACTCTTTTTTTTTAAGAGTTATTTATTTATTTGAAAGGCAGAGTTACAGAGAGGTAGAGGCAAAGAGAGATCTTCCATCTGCTGGTTCAGTCCCCAGATGGCTGTAATGGCCAGAGCTGTGCCTATCTGAAGCCAGGAGCCAGGAGCTTCTTCCAGGTCTCCCACCTGGGTGCAGGGACCCAAAGACTTGGACCATCTTCAGTATACTGCTATCCGAGGCCATAGCAGGGAGCTGGATGGGAAGCAGAGCAGCCAAGACTTGAATAGGTGTGCATATGGGATGCCAGCACTGGAGGCAGCAGCTTTACCTGCTATGCTGTAATGCCAGCCCTGATCCAACTCTTAACACTACCACACTGGGGACCAGGATGCCAACACATAAATCCTTGAGGGCCATACTCACACCATATGCAAACAGCAGAGCTAGAAAACCGTAATAGTCTTGTTCTACGGAAGTGGAAACCTCAGCTCTGAGAGAGACTGATGGGCAATTGAAGCTCAAGGCCTTGTGATCTGACCTGTCCTGGGTTGTAGTTTCATTGGGAAACATCCAGGGGCATGAGGGCTGCAAGCCTAGCACATGCCTATCCTATCAGAGAAATCCCAGTTGGCATTCAAAATTGAGCTTTGTAGATACCCAGGTGCTTCTTTCCCTTTCTCCTTGTTTACTTAGTTTAATATTTCAGCCGCCATCTACCAAGGATATACTTCTTTTGCAGGGTGGCAGGGTGTACTCTGCAAGTTGTTCTGACTGTTGCTCAAGCAAAAGTGAATGAGCCATGCATGTTGACAGCCACCTTGTCGCTCCCCCTCTTCGTGGAGGAACGACACAGGACCCTGCACTGTTCTTTCGTCTGCTCGGCCCTCCCCGGGTTTGCTGCTGGTTCTTCCCGGGTTGGCTACTATCCCTTCCACCTCCGTGGAAGGGCAGTTCCCCCTGGCCGCATTCCCCACTTCCGCAGGGGAGCGGCACACTGCCGGCCGGCTTTCTCGGGGGCTGCACGGGTTCCCTTAGATGTTCCCCATAGATGTTCCTGGTGCATGCCGTCTCTCTCCTCCTTTATAGTCCTCCTCCGCCAATCCCAACTCGGCTGCCCACACGCCGAGTACGCTGCTCTCCAATCAGGAGCAAGTCCTACAGTTAATTGGTTGAACTGGAGGCAGCTGTGCGGAAGCTGTTTACTTCTCTCCCAGCGCCATATTGTGGGAGAGCAGATGCATAGAATAAGTCTTAATTCCAGTAACTTAGTCCAATCCGGATTGCTCCCCACAGATCCCCCTTTCTTTTTATTTTTTGGCGTTGATACGCGCCTGTCTTCGGTGTCCCGCGGCACACACTCTGCTCTACTTGCTAGAGTTGCCACAGGCTCTTACAAGTCCTATCAATCAGGCAAACCGAATCCGGGTCCTCTCTTCGCCATGTTGTGAGGAGGTTTTTAGGCGCTGATGCGTGCCTGTGTTCGGTGACCTGCGGCTCACACTCTGGTCGAGCCGCCTGCTGGCGCTTACCGCCTTAATTAGGCAGACCGAATCCAAGCCTTCTCATTGCCTTTTTGTGGGGAGGCCTTACTGATGTTAATTCGTGCCTGTCTTCGGTGACCTGCGGCGCATAAGCTGCTAGCCGCCCAGGTGCTCATCGCCTCACTAATCGGGCAGACCGAATCCAAGCTCTCACATTGCAGTGTTGTAGGGAGGCCTTTCTATTTCTCTATTTCTCTATCTCCGGGCATTCCTATTTCTCCCATTTTACTTCTATCTTCCAGCATTCCTATTTCTCTTTTACTTCTAAACTTCTGTTTCTCTTATCCCTGCGGCTTTCCGGCTGCGCCTGCCCCGAGGCTGCTTCTCGGCAGCTTTCCGGCTCTGAGCCGCTTCAGCCTGTGCCTCTCTCATCTGCGCAGCTTCCCGGCTTTGCGCGGCTTGGCTTCGCGCGCTCCGCGGTCTCCACGCCCTTCGCGTCTGCACCACGGCCTACGCCAGCCCCGTTCCCTATCTACTTGTGCCCCGCACGCTCTCTCTGCACGCGGCGGCTTCCGCGAGTGACACAGCGTAGCTTACATGTCCGCCACTAGCATTCAATCTAAGTTCCCCGGGCTAGCCTGGCGAATTCAACCCAGCATACGTCTCCGCCCCACGATCTGGCTTCCCGTCCTTTGCTCCCCGGGCTAATCAGACGGATCCCAATCTGGCTTACGTTTCAGCTTCTGGTTTCAACTTTTCGCCCCCTATTCCCGGGCTAACTTGAGAACCCCAAAGTGGCTTTCGTGTCCGCCTTGGCCTGCCCCCCGCGGCTTCAATTTCCCTAACATTTTTCTCTACCCGGTATGTTTCCCCAAACTTTCCTCCAACGATATTCCTCCCTCATTTCTCCTGGCCTCTCCCCACAGTCCGTATCCGAGTCTGTTTGCTCTAGCTTTCACTTTCGCTTTCGACCTTAGAGATTTCTCCCAGCTTCCCCCCGTAGTCCGTATCTGAATCTATGCCTAGGCTTTCAATAGCTTCTTCCGGCACCCTTTTTCGTCCGGCTTTTCCCTAGGCTGTTTGCTAGTCTCTCTCTCCGGTATTTTCCCTAGGCTGTTTGCTAGTTTCTCTCTCCGATATTTTCCCTAGTTCTTCCCTCCTAAGTTTTTTATCCGTCCTAGGTTTCCTATCCAAGCTAGGTTTCCTATCCAAGTCACGGCACCATTATGTCGCTCCCCCTCTTCGTGGAGGAACGACACCAAGCCCTGCCTAGGCTTCATATCCGAGTCACGGCACCATTATGTCGCTCCCCCTCTTCGTGGAGGAACGACACAGGACCCTGCACTGTTCTTTCGTCTGCTCGGCCCTCCCCGGGTTTGCTGCTGGTTCTTCCCGGGTTGGCTACTATCCCTTCCACCTCCGTGGAAGGGCAGTTCCCCCTGGCCGCATTCCCCACTTCCGCAGGGGAGCGGCACACTGCTGGCCGGCTTTCTCGGGGGCTGCACGGGTTCCCTTAGATGTTCCCCATAGATGTTCCTGGTGCATGCCGTCTCTCTCCTCCTTTATAGTCCTCCTCCGCCAATCCCAACTCGGCTGCCCACACGCCGAGTACGCTGCTCTCCAATCAGGAGCAAGTCCTACAGTTAATTGGTTGAACTGGAGGCAGCTGTGCGGAAGCTGTTTACTTCTCTCCCAGCGCCATATTGTGGGAGAGCAGATGCATAGAATAAGTCTTAATTCCAGTAACTTAGTCCAATCCGGATTGCTCCCCACACACCTTTCAGAGCTGGCTTGGCCCTCATGGTCCCTGGGTTGCTGCTGTTTCTCCCAGTCTTGTTGCTCCAATCTGCCAACTAAGCACAGACCTTTCAGTTTATCCATGGTGAGGTGTGTGTAACTGAGCCCAAAGCAAAGACATGAAACTATGTATGTCTGCTCCCTCCTAGACACCCCGCCATCCATTCCTCCCACTTCCCTCTGTTCCCTGCCTTCATTCTGCAATTAAAAAGTGAAAACAACTTCTCTGCCTGCTTGGTCAAGGATTACTGTCTATCACCCCTTCTTCCCCAGGGGAAAGATTTGAGGATTTTCATTTTAATTACTGACTTGGGAGACAGACCAGTTTTCATTTGCACCATTGGGCCATTCTAAAAAGTAATCTGAAAGCAAAACTTCAGGTTACACTGTACAAGCCTGTGCCCAGTGGGTCGAAGGAGGATGCAGGGTTGGCCCCTATTCCTCAGCGCTGAGTTTATTGATTTGCTACAGTTTCTTTTGTTACTGCTGAAATGGGAGCAGGGAAGACTTGGATTAATAAAAGCATGAAATAAAATACATGTGTAAAATGCGGTAAATAACAAGGAACGGTTGTGGGGGTGAGAGCAGAGGGCTTAAGAAGCTCCTTGTGTAAAAACAGATTTCTGGGCATCTATACTGTGGTTGATTTGGGAAATCATGACACAGGCACTTTAAGAAATTCGCTGAGGACAGTGGACTGATGGATTTCCAAAGGAAAAGTCATGCATGAGAAATTAATTTCCAGGTGTGTGTGACCACTTTGGTTTCCTTTTTTCATATTAATGTTGTCACAAGCACCATTTTTGTAATGTCTTGAATGTGTCATTTGTTTCCCTCATCAGGCATGGCCCTCTTTCAAGGATATTGTCCTCATGGCAAGAGATGTCAGAACTGTTTGGAAAATGCTGGAGAACTTGATAATGTTCTACAGAGCTAATTTGTCATACAGGAAATAATGATTAAAATATCAATATATAGTTATTACTATTTTATCTAAATGTTATGAGAAAACAGTAAAAACATTTACTTTTGATTAAGAAAAATCATGCATTCCAATTGCTGTACTTGATTATCACTGCCATTATAAAATGTTTATGACATATCTGGGTGCTGTTTGAAATTGTATAAACAGCCGTGGCCATATTTCTGACTTTGGTGCTAAGGAGATGCACGACCTTTTACAAATCTATCAGCCAAACCCTTGTCTTATCTGTTAAACAAATCAGTTAGTCTAGATCATTTTTATTTCTGTTTTACTTGTAAAAATTCTGTGATTTCAAGAAACAGATTCAGTGAACGTAATTCAAAGCAAAATGTGCAAGGTAAATTATTTATATTTTATCTGATTGGGACACCCATATATTTGTGAGTGGTAAGAGAGCAGTCTTTTTTTTTAATATGTATTTATTGATTGATTATTTGAAAGGCATATTTACAGAGAGAGAGAGAGCCAGAGAGTGCACAGCAGGAGGTAGCTTTACCAGCTATGCCACGGTGCCCGCCCCTTGACCACCTTTGCCCATAGTTTCCTTATCAGATGTAAGCCAGGAGCCAAGAGCTTCTTCCAGTTCTCCCACTTGAGTGCAGGGGCCCAAGCACTTGGGACATCGTCTGCTGCCCTCCCAGATACATTATCAGGGAGCTGGATAGGAAGTTGAGCAGCTGGGACTCGAACTGGTGCCCACATGGATGCAGGAGCTGCAGGCGGTGGCTTAGCTTCTGATGTTTTAAACTGATCAGAAGGGGGCCAGCACCGTGGCACACTGGGTTAATCCTCCACCTGTGGCGCCAGCATCCCATATAGGCGCCAGTTCTAGTCCCAGCTGTTCCTCTTCCAGTCCAGCTCTCTACTGTGGCCCGGGAGTGCAGTGGAGGATGGCCCAAGTGCTTGGGCCCTGTACCCGCATGGGAGACCAGGAGGAAGCACCAGCTCCAGCTGGGACAGCTCCAGCTGTTTCGGCCATTTGGAGAGTGGACCAACGGAAGTAAGACCTTTCTTCTGTCTGTAACTCTACCTCTCAAGTAAATAAATAAAATCTTAAAAAAAAAAAAAAAAGCTGATCAGAAGGCACTATAATTAGACAAGCGTCAGAACAAAGTTCACTAGCTACTTGTTTACAAATTATTTTTCCTTATACTCTATTTTTATGTTTGTTATTTTAAAAATAGACAAAGTGTAACATTATAGGAGTTTAAAAGTGATGTCAGGCAGCCGTAATTTTTAGTCTCCAATAACTTTCACATTTTCAGATTTATTTCCAGTCGTTGTGTAAGTGAAAAATATGTATTCACATAGTTAAAATCATTCTGTTTTGGGTAATATAAATTTTTTATCAGTATTAGTGTCAGTAACTTTTTAGTATTGTTATTATTTTAGAGGCAGATAGAGGGGGACAGGGGAGAGGGAGAGAGACCATACTCCCATCTGCTGGTTCAGTCCCCAAATGCCCAGAATAGCTGGGGCCAGGCTGGGTTGGATTCAGAAGCTGGGGATTCCTTCTGAGTCTCGCACATGGGTGTCAGGAGCCCTTCATTGTTACCTCACATGATCTGCTTTGGTAGGAAGCTGGAGTCAGGCACCAGAGCCTAGGTATACCGATGTGGAATTCAGGTGTCTTAATCGCTAGGCTAACCACCCAGTCTTACTGAGATAGTCTAGTGCTGAAAAGTATTTGTATAGGTTTGTGTGTGTGTGCCGGAACTTTTGGGTATTCCCTTTTCAAATATGTTTTAATTCAGCACACACACAAAAAGAAAGGATAAGAGAGAAACTGGACAGTACTGTAGCGAAATGAATGCATTGGGATGCCGTATCTGACTACAGGATGGAGGTCAAATGGGGCAGGCAGCCTGATTATGCCATCATTGTTCTAAGGGGGAAAGAATGAGGAGGACTTGCAGATGGAAACAAGGAATATTCTCAGCTTGCTCTGTACATCATCAGCCCTGTTCCTGAATTGCTGTTTTGACTTTCTTCCTCAGTTAAAGACTATCTCAATCTTTATGACCTGGAACTCTGTCCATGAAACTGATGCCTGTGTCAGTTTTTATGAAATTGATGTTCTTACTATTCACATGCTGAGAATGGAGATACTACTTAACAAACTTCCCTGCTGTGATTTTAAAGTCATAGACTTTAGTAATTAGTAGACATAGATCCAGCTCAAAGTGTATTTGACAACCTATATGTTTTCAATGAATAATTTACCAGCTTTCAGTCTTTTAGATGTGAGAACTCTCTACCTATATGTTGGTATATTCTAGGAATACAGATTCAAAAACCTTTAGGAGTTGGCAAGGTAACATAAATAAAATCAAAACCAAGAATAAGAAAATCAAATGCAGAAAATAGATTCAAACTATTTTTTGTTACTTAACTTTAGCATAAGGATATAACATGTAAATATGTAAATATGCAAATATTTTACATTCAAAATAGAAAAAATGCAAATTTAAAAATAGAAACATTTAATCTTTCTGCACAGCATCCTTTTATACATATTAAACCCACATGTCCACTCTTATTTTTCTTAAATTGTAGCTCTTTGAATCTGTCTTTTATTTTCATATATTTGATATAGATGCAAGTTCAGAGAACTTGTTCTCTACGTAAGGAAAAAAATGGGTGAGTGTGATGCTGAGTGGCAACTGATATCAAACTCCAAAGGCCTCAGGTCTGTGATGGGTTCTGGGAGACCTACAGAGCTTATGTTCCTTCCAAAGTAGGTAGCTATTACTCAGCTGAGACACTTCTTGACATTTGCTGACACACCGGAATGTGAGCCTGTGTCACTAATCTTCTTCTTTCACAAGAAAAGCCAGATTCCTGGCTTTTCAGTAAAATCCTCTAACTTTTAAATGTTTTCTGCTTTAAAACATAGTTTGGGTCAAATAAAACCTGTCTGGGTGCTGGGTGATATTTTTGAGCTGCTGTTTTGCCTTCTCTGACCTATTCATAGAATCAATACACTGTGGGCTAAAGGCTAAACCCAGCCCTCTGCAGGCCTGGTTTTTTTTTGTTTGTTTGTTTTTGTTTTGTTTTGTTTTGTTTTGTTTTGTTTTGTTTTGGTTAATAAAGTTTCATTGGATCACAGCCATGTTCATCTGTTTTTGTGTTGTCCATGGCAGCTTTGGCATGAGAGTGGCAGAGGTCAGTGATTCTATGGCCTGCAAATCTAACAAACACACATACCATCTGAACCTTCATAGAAAATATGTCTGTACCAATCTCATTACACTGTTAACTTAGAAAGTCTTTCCTTAAGAGGTAGAGCTCTGCCTTTTGGTATCAGTAACTGCAGTAACTTTTTTTTTTTTTTTAGATTTTTTAATTTATTTATTTGACAGGTAGAGTTACAAGCAGTGAGAGAGAGAGAGAAAGAGAGAGAAAGGTTTTCCCTCCACTGGTTCACCCCCTAGATGGCCACAATGGCCCCGAGCTACGCCGATCTGAAGCCAGGAGCCAGGGGCCTCTTCCCAGTCTCCCACGCAGGCGCAAGGGCCCAAGGACTTGAGCCAACTTCCGCTGCTCTCCCAGACCATAGCAGAGAACAGCCCGGACTAGAACCCAGCCCCCATGTGGGATGCCGGCGCCGCAGGCGGAGGATTAATTTAGTGCGGCACCGCGCCGCGCCGGCCCCTGCCTTTTAGTAACTGTTATTCATTGGCCTTCTGTGTGTCATGATCCCATGTGGGCATTTGTAGACGACATTTGGAACTTTCTGGGATTATTCCTGAGACCCTCCAGGATGGGTTGAACATCTTCCTGATCCAAATGCTGTCACCCAAATTAGATCTGACTTCTTGGGTAAGTAATATATGTTCTAATAATCCAGGATACTGCATGTTCATGCAGAAAGTAGGTAGATATTGTTAGCAAATTGAAGAATCAGAAAGAGCCAGCAGAGCAGATTTTAGTGTCACCAAGTGAGTTGGCACAGACTACGTGAATTCATATTGTAAGAGAGGTTGATGAATAGCAAGTGCTAGATGCAGCCTAAACTCCTCCTGTTCTTAGAAAAGCGACATTTTGTTGCATGGCCAGTGTAGCCTCTCCATCTCAACTTTTACTTTTCTCCCCCTTTTCTACTTTTCTTCCTCATATCTCTTTGGTTACATGAGTCTTTTCTTAATTCCTCAGATATCTGTAACTCTTTCTATTTTATAATCTTATCTCTTGCTGTTTTTCCTGTCCTGGCAACACTTGTCACCATCTCCCCCAAGGTGGAAATTATTATCTTTTGGACTTTGGTTGAAGTCTACCCTCTTCAAGATCCTTACCTGGACCACCTCTCTATAAGCAGAGCATTGAGTTCTTGAAGTTACCTTTTAGCATACTTATTCATTTATCAAATTCTTAGCACTTATTTGCAATAATATTGCTTATTTATCTGTATTCTTGTACACTAACATTCTCTTTTATTCGAATGAAAGTATCTTAAGACCAGAGCAATTTAGTTTTATTCGTTGTTTCCTAGGACCTCACAAATTTAAGATACTCAAAGAATACTTGAGGGGTGAATGAATTATAGCAGTGGTTGGGCGTTGTATAAATTACACTCTTGATTTTATTGTTTGGCATAGGAACTTACAAAACCCATCTGCTTTGTCTTACAAAGAATAATTATTTCTTTGAGAAAATACTTTGAGTTAAATTATTCCCACTTAGTAATAACTCAGTATCGCTGTGTTTAGTGAGGGAATTTAGAGTACACTCATTAGAGGAAACCAATAATCATGCAGTAATGTGCTCATTATTAATATTTTTGTCTGACATTTGTCATATGATAAACTCAGATCTCAAAAGGTCCTGGTTTGTAGTTCTCCTGTGAGTTGAAAATCAGGAGGGACCTTGGGGGTTTCCACTGTATTTTACAGATGAGGAAACTGAAGGCTAACTGTATTTCTCAAGGTTCCGTAGCCAGTGAGCTGCAGACCTGGGAGAATGAGTGAAGCTGTTATGTGTTTGCAATAATGTCATGAGAAAAATTTATCAATTACTTTCACCTTGTTCTTTTAAATTTCAGAGCAAGTTAAATGTAATTTTGGATAGCAGTAATGTCATGACCAAGGTTTCGGAGGTACAATGTGGCAAAAATGGAATTTGAATCCAAATCTTTTGGTACAGGACTTGGCTTTCTTGTTCTGCTTTTAATGTGGGATCTACAATTTAATGCTGATCTTGAAGATTAATAAAGATGCAAGTACTTAATAAAGCTGAGAAACCTTATGATGATTTACTGAAATATTAGGTGTTTGCAGGTTCATAACAATTGCAAATACTTTGTACAGTGCTTAATATATGTAGTCATAATTGTAAGTAATTTACTTGTATTAGCTCCTGTAATCTTTGCAACAATTCTGTGAGGAAGGTGCTATGTCCATACCTCTTGAAAGCTGGAGAGACCGAGTCACAGAGATGACTGTCTTGCCCAAACTAATATGAATTGTGAGTGTTAAAGCTGTGATTTGTTGCTAGACAGCCTGGCTCTAGAATGCTTTGTCTTAAAAAAAGGCTAAGGTGCTTCCTTTCTGGCTTAAGAATCTCTATATTATGAAGGTTGAGCTTAAGCCCTGGAGAACTGGGCTCAATGGGACACAGCAGAATTCCAGGCTCCTGGGGATATCTCTCCTCTCCTTGGTGATGTCTTGGCCCCTTGGAGGGAAGAGGGCTTTGTTCTGGGGGAAATGTGGAAGGAAATTCTTTGCTCCTCAATCAGTAGGCTCACTGGTTTGTCTCTGTGGAGAAGCAGGAACAAGTGTGGCTCCTGAGGAGGCACAGCCTATACCACATGGGCCATGCTAACTGAACCTAATCAACTGGGCTCACCAGGGCAAGGACTCCATATCATGGTGTAAGGCCAGAGACCTAGTAATCAGTGGTGTGTCATTTTTCAGCATCTCCACTGCTTATTTACAGCATGTTAATGGTGGGTGAAGATTTAGGTGTTTGGGAATTTGGCCAAACATCCTATGATGTGAGGGCAAACAGTGGGATCAGTTAGGGAAATATAGGGGTGTTGAAGAGGGAACATTGCTTTGAGGTTTGGTGTTCACAGAAGAGGGAAGAAAGATGGCATGTCCCTGCAGTAAGACATTTTTGTGGATATCGCAGGGGAATAGAATGCAGAATAACAGGTTTCATTCATTGAACAAATATTTCTTGAATTCTGTGTGCCTAGGCCTTGAGCATTCAGCATTGGACACAATAGATACTGTTCCTTGCTCAAGCAGGACTTACATTCTCATTAAAATACACAGTTAACAAGCAACTGAATATATGAATAGGACAATTTCAGAGAGAAAGAAGTCTTCTGAGGCACAAACTGACAGTGTCCAGTGAGGGGTAAAGCAGAGGACTTCAACTTAGGTGGGTTAGGGTGTTTCTTTCTAAAGAGGTGATATTTGAGTGCTGAGTGACCAAACTCCTGAGCCACCCAGGAAGTGTGTTTTTGCAGCAGAAGCTTCACCATGGCGTGCCCCTCCCCCTTTCTCCTCTCTCAGCCATGAGGTCAGTTTCCCAAATATCTTTTCCATCCTGGGGTGGGGGAGAGGGTGTCTGTTCTTATCTGCCCTGGTTTGCCTGATTCCACCAGTGATAAAAGCTGAGCTGTAGCTGAGTCAGTAAAGACTATCAGATGCCTTGTTGAAACAATAACCCTCCTCTCCTGCCATTCTCTTGGTCCAGTCAAAAGAGATACAAGGTTAGTTAGGGATGATGTGTTTCCAGTGTGCCCACTATTCCTTTCCAAGAGCTCAGAAGCCATCTGTTCAATAATCTGCTCCTGAATTCATGCAGGAGTTGATGTCATATGCCTTGGGATTAAGTCTTTGAAATTCACCAGCCCCTTTCGAAAATCTGGACCACATTTGAAAGTATGCAGTCTTCTGAAACTATGTCTGCTTCCCATGATTCCTCTAGGATCACTGACACTGGTTCTGTAGCCACATCTGCAAGATTTTTTTTAATAGCCTGGATTTTTGATTTGTAGCACAGGAAACCTCAACTCATTTGCTGCAGGCATTTCCTGTCTCTCCTCATCTGTCTCTGGCAACAGCCCTCTCCTATTAATACATTTGTTGTGTATGGTTTCTGATTAGGAAAGTAGTACATGTGGAGGCAAATTGTGAAATATATCAAAGCGGGAAAAGAAACCACTCATGATGATTACTTTCAGCATTTTCGGGTATGTCTTTCTAGCCTTCCATGCTCCACATTCCTCAACCCCATACACAAATTTACAAACATGAATATGCAGCTGTATGCCTTCCATGTTCATAAGTTTGTATTTTATTATATTTTTCATAATTTTTATTTGTCTTTTGAAAAGGGGAGAGAGAGAAGATGAATCAAAGAGTGAGGTCTCCCAGATAACAGTTCACTCCCCAAATGCCCACAACAGTCATGACTGGGCTAGGTTGAAGCCAGGAGCCTGGAACTCAGTCTGGCAGGGACTTAGGGAACTGAGCCATCACGTGCTGCCTCCCAAAGTTCACAACAGCAAGAACTGGATTGGAAATGGAGGAGCTGGGACTTGAAGCAGGTACTCCCATATGGGCTGCAGGCATCCTGAGTGGTGCCCCTTATATGTTACATTTTAAAATTTGGCACAATAATGCACAATATGCATTACAATATTATTTTTACTTAGGATATGTCAATGTTAATTTTAACTGTTTGAAGAATTGATTTTTATGCCAGTAAGGATGGAAGCAAAATAGGATTGAAAAGTTCCTTTTCCTCTTGACCGTATAACATTATATCCCTTGTCTCAAGGAGAAGTAATTCACTTTTTCTGTATTTTTTCACTCTGCTGACCCTTGGATAGCTTCTTGTGGTGGTGTTTCCTTTTCCAGAGGTAGAGGGCAATTCACATACCAAAAAGACATGGTCTTTGCCTGTGATATTGGCAATAGCTAATCTTCTATAACGGGAAACCTCAAATATTAGGGCAGAAAGAAAATAGTTGCTTATTTTTCACAAAGGATGCTGAATTGAGTGTCCAAGTTGTCAGGGAAACAGTGCTTAGAAGTCTTTGAGAGAGCCAAGTTCTTTCTTTTTGTTCTTTTTGTTCTTTCGTCACTGTGGGCCATTCATGATTCAGCTCATGGTGTAGTGTGAGAGAATTTAGGAAATACATCCATATTTTTATCAGATCAACGAGTTGCATACATCATCTTGACTCATGTTCCACTAGCAGAGGCACAGTCACATAGACTCACTTAGCTGCAAAGGAGGCTTGGCAAGACAGGTACCCAGCCACTATTTTTTAACTGAAGGGAAGGTGACGACTAGGTTTTAGTGGTAACTACCCATCCTACCACCTTATGTCAAAGTGTATGCTCTATTGCAGATCAGATAAGATGGTATGACTTTTGTAAGTAGCCATAACATAACACTCAATAGGCCTTAAAATTTCCATGATTTCACAAAGAAAGTACATAGTATGATATTGCATGCTAAGTCTTATTGAAAATATAAAGCAAGTAATCTGATTGAAAATTCTAGGATTTGCAATTCTAAATAGCGGGTCAGGGCAGACCTCATTTGAAAGGTTTATTTGTGGCGATAAAGAAAAAATAGAGTGTTTCTAGCTGGGCAGACAATGGGAGCTTCTGGGAAGTGATAGCAACCAAGCTTGGTAAGATGACAAAACAGGCAGGAGGGTAGAGACATAGGGATGGAGACCTTTTTTCTACCAAAGGCTGTTTAATGTTTATAATATCATTTGTGGCTCATGCAAAATTATTAACTTCAAAATTAGCCTGCTGTAGATTTACAAGTTCTGCCTGTGGTTGCCTTGGCAGGGCCAGACCAAATGGTTTCATCTCACACAGTCCATGTGCTGGAGGCTCTCCCTGGGAGGATCAAAACAGAACATTTATGGAACCAGCATTTGGTGCGGTGGTTAAGGCCAGCAGTGGTGAGGTTCTGCCTATGAACTTTTCTTTTATTCTGCTTAATGCCAGTGAATAAATCATATCTTTTTGATTACTAAAAAGCTTTTTATCATGGAGGCAGACGTTCATTGTAGTGGTCAAGATGCTACTAGTAATGCATATATTCCATATCAGAACGCCCTACGCTGCTTCTGATTCTAACTTCCTGCTAATGCATACTCTGGGAGGCAGCAGGTGATAGTGCCAGTGGTTGGTTCCCTGCTACCAAGTGGGAGAATCAGATGGACTTCTTGGTTTCTGACTTCAGCCCAGCCTGTGCTCAGCTATCGCAGGCATATGGGGACTGAAACAGCAGATGGAAGATCTCTCTTTCTTGTTTGACTTTCTGTGTCTCAAGTAAAAATACGTAACTAATGTGCTTGGGCTCCTGCCACCCATGTGAGAGACAAGAATGAAGTTTTGGCTTCTTGCTTCAGTTTGGTGCAGCCACAGCTATTGCAGCCATTTGAGGAGTGAACCAGCATTTTTAAGATTCTTTCTCTCTCTCTGTGTCTCTTTCTCAGTCTTTGGATCTCTGTTAACTATCTTTCAAATAAATAAATTAATCTTTAAAAATGTTAAGACATAATCCTATTTGACTAAATGGTAGATAATGTAATAAGGATAAAGTGAATATGAGATGAAATCTTGGAGACATTTAGAATATCAAGATACAATGTTTAGAACTTTTGCATAAGCATAAAAATTTAAAATGATCTGACCCAAACCAAGTATTTTCAGTGTTCTAAGCAGCCTGGTATTCTGAAAATAGGCCTCAGGTACTAAAAAGTTTGAAAAATCTTGCAATAGCATGCACATTAGAAATAGTTTTGTAGTAGTATTTTTTTTCTTTTTTTTTTTAAACTTTTATTTAATGCATATAAATTTCCAAAGTATACTTATGGATTACAATGGCTTCCCCCCCATACCGTCCCTCCCACCCACAACCCTCCCCTTTCCCACTCCCTCTCCCCTTCCATTCACATCAAGATTCATTTTCGATTGTCTTAATATACAGAAGATCAGCTTAGTATACATTAAGTAAGGATTTCAACAGTTTGCTCCCACACAGAAACATAAAGTGAAAAATAATAGATGATTTTTTTAAATGATGATGAAATCAGAGCAGACCTATTGTCATGTTTAATCCCAGTGAGAGTCAAGTTGGGAATTGATAAATTTTTTTTTTTTTTTTTTACAGAGGATCAGTTTAGTATGCATTAAGTAAGGATTTCAACAGTTTGCACCCCCATAGAAACACAAAGTGAAATATATTGTTTGAGTACTCGTTATAGCATTAAATCTCAATGTACAGCACATTAAGGATAGAGATCCTACATGAGGAGTAAGTGCACAGTGACTCCTGTTGTTGACTTTACCAATTGACACTCCTGTCTATGGCATCAGTAATCTCCCTATGCTCCGGTCATGAGTTTCCAAGGCTATGGAAGCCCTCTGAGTTCTCCGACTCTTATCTTGTTTAGACAAGGTCATAGTCAAAGTGGAGGTTCTCTCCTCCCTTCAGAGAAAGGTACCTCCTTCTTTGATGACCTGTTCTTTCCACTGGGATCTCACTCGCAGAGATCTTTTGCCAGAGTGTCTTGGCTTTCCATGCCTGAAATACTCTCATGAGCTTTTCAGCCAGCTCCGAATGCCTTTAGGGCTGATTCTGAGGCCAGAGGGCTATTTAGGACATCTGCCATTCTATGAGTCTGCTGAGTATCTCACTTCCCATGTTGGATCACTCTCCCCTTTATTTACTCCATTGGTTAGCGTTAGCAGGTACTAGACTTGTCTATCTGCTCCCTTTGACTCCCAGTCCCTCCACCATGACCAACTGTGAACTGAAACTGATCACCTGGAACAGTGAGATGGCATTGGTACATGCCACCTCGATGGGATTGAATTGGAATCCCCTGGTATGCTTCCAACTCCACCACTTGGGGCAAGTCAGCCTGAGCATGTCCCAAATTATACATCTCTTCCCTCTCCCATTCCCACCACCATGTTCAACAGGGATCACATTTCAGTTAATTTTCAACACTTAAGAATAACTGTGCATCAATTACAGATCTAAACCAGTCATATTAAGTAGAACAGATAAAAAAACTACTAAGAGGGATAATGTATTTAGTTGTTCATTAACAGTCAGGGCTATGCTGATTAAGCCACCATTTCCCATAGTGTCCACCTCACTCCAACAGGTTTCCCTCTTGGTGTTCAGTCAGTCGTCACCGATCAGGGAGAACATATGGTATTTGTCCCTTTGGGACTGGCTTATTTCACTCAGCATGATGTGTTCCAGATTCCTCCATTTTGTTGCAAATGACTGGATTTCGTTGTTTCTTACTGCGGTATAGTATTCTAAAGAGTACATATCCCATAATTTCTTTATCCAGTCTATCGTTGATGGGCATTTAGGTTGGTTCCAGGTCTTAGCTATTGTGAATTGAGCTGCAATAAACATTAGGGTGCAGACCTCTTTTTTGTTTGCCAATTTAAATTCCTTTGGGTAAATTCCAAGGAGTGGGATGGCTGGGTCGGACGGTAGGGTTATCTTCAGGTTTCTGAGGAATCTCCAGACTGACTTCCATAGTGGCTTGACCAGTTTGCATTCCCACCAACAGTGGGTTAGTGTCCCTTTTTCCCCACATCCTCGCCAGCATCTGTTGTTGGTAGATTTCTGCATGTGAGCCATTCTAACCGGGGTGAGGTGAAACCTCATTGTGGTTTTGATTTGCATTTCCCTGATTGCTAATGACCTTGAACATTTTTTCATGTGCCTGTTGGCCATTTGGATTTCCTCTTTTGAAAAATGTCTATTGAGGTCCTTGGCCCATCTCTTAAGTGGGTTGTTGGTTTTGTTTTTGTGGAGTTTCTTGATCTCTTTGTAGATTCTGGTTATTAACCCTTTGTCTGTTGCATAGTTTGCAAATATTTTTTTCCCATTCTGTCGGTTGTCTTTTCACTCTCCTCACTGTTTCTTTTGCAGTACAGAAACTTCTCAATTTGATGCAATCCCAATAGTTGATTTTGGCTTTGACTGTCTGTGCCTCCCGGGTCTTTTCCAGAAATTCTTTGCCTGTGCCAATATCTTGAAGGGTTTCTCCAATGTTCTCTAGTAACTTGATGGTGTCAGGTCATAGATTTAGGTCTTTAATCCATGTTGAGTGGATTTTTGTGTAAGGTGTAAGGTAGGGGTCATTGAGCCAAGAACAATGTATAGTAAGGTGTGTGTGTGTGTGTGTGTGTGTGTGCGTGTGAGAGAGAGAGAATGTGTATACATGCACATGTGTGTATGAGAAGTGAATGTTGTGGCTTATATGCAGAATGCCTACCTAGACTAAGTGTTTTCCAAATTAAAAGTTTACAAAGGGTTGGCATGTGATATAGCAGGTAAAGCTTCCACCTGCAATGCCAACATCCCATTTGGGTGGCAGTTCACATCCTGGCTGCTCCACTTCTGATCCTGCTCCTTGCTGCTGGCCTGGGTAAAGTAGTAGAAGATGGCCTAAATCCTTGGACACCTGACACTCATGGGAAGACCCGAATGAAGCTCCTGGCTCCTGGCTTTGGTCCAGTTCTGGCCATTGCAGCCATCTTAGAAGTGAACCAGCAGATGAAGGAACTCTCTTTCTGTCCTTTTCCCTCTGTGTCTCCCTATCTCTTTGTAATTCTGACATCTCAATAAATAAATATATCTTTCTTAAAAAGTTAAAAAAAAATGTGGGGCCGGCACTGTGGCTCACTTGGTTAATCCTCCCCCTGTGGCACCGGCATCCCGCTGGGTTCTAGTCCTGGTTGCTCCTCTTCTAGTCTAGCTCTCTGCTGAGGCCCGGGAGGGCAGTGGAGGATGGCCCAGGTGCTTGGGTGCCTGCACCCGCATGGGAGACCAAGAAAAGCACCCTGCTCCTGGCTTCGAATCAGCGTAGCTCTGGCCATGGCAGCCATTTCGGGGGTGAACCCACAGAAGGAAGACCTTCATCCATCTCTCTCTCTCTCTCTCTCTCTCTCTAACTCTGTCAAATAAAAAAGTTAAGAAAAATGCAATGCAAGTAAGAGATATATTCTTACTGGCTATTAGTTTGCAACTTTCTACTTCAAGAAACAAAGACATGGTAGTTTTCCCTGCATCATCTTTGATTATGAACAGTTCAGGAAGATATGTAGCTCTCTGCTCTTGTCATGGTGTTCTTTCAAGTGCATGCTTGAACAGGTAATAGCAAAGCCATGAAGCAGACCTCTTCTCAATACCTGAGGTCCTATGTCAGTCCTTGTCACTTATTTTCTTTTTAAAAAGCATAACCTGAATATCTTTAAATCAGGATTATTTTTTAAAAAGTTTATTAATATAAAGAGAAAAGGTTTAATGTATTTTTGTAGGTACAGTTCTAAGAAGAGACCCATACTTTAGTTACCTTAATAACTTCCTTCCTGTTCCTACCTTTTTACTTTCCTCTGTTTGCTTCAGTCTCTCCACTTCTCTCTTGTCATTTCCCCTTTAGTTATTTATCTGTATCTATTATTCTGTTGTTACTACAATTTCTTTCTTACAGTTTTACTTGGATATAGCTCTGCTTTCTCCTTTAAGTGTATTGTGTGAGGTCAATCCACTGTAATGTGAAAGTTCAGAAATAAAATAAACACGCAAAATGAAACAAAAGTTTGTTTCATTCTTGCTAAAATGGTAGCTCTCATCACTATTGGTCTTCAGGGGATTCACTTTGATGGTGGCTCTATCATATATATCTGCAGCATATAGCTTCTGATGTCACCCTGGGATCAAGTAAGAAACATCTCAGTTTTCATGGTATGAAAGGGTTTCCTGGGATAAGACTTGCAGTGCTAAAACTAGAAAAATCCCAGTAATGTTTTTGGTCACCCGATTCTGGAAATCAATATTGTAATGAGCTGAAGGGGAAAGAGGATAAAGGATTAATCCTGCTATCATTTCTATTCATGTTTCTTTGGAGAAATTTTAGACTCAAAACTATATCCAAGAAGAGAGGGTTGTTGTGAAATATGGTGCAGCTGTGTGTTCAAAGGATAGAAAAGACTGTGATGGACAGATACGGGCCTCTACCGCCAAAGTGGCCAACACCTTTCAGTCCCTTTCCACTGAATACTTTTTAAAAAATAACTTTATGAAAAATATTTATTTATTTATTTATTTGAGAGACAGAATGCTTCCATCTGCTGGCACACTACCCAGATGTCCACAATGGCCAGGAATGGGCAAGGGCCAAACCTATGGGCTGGGAACTGAATCCAGGTATTCAACATGGGTGACAGGGACTGAACTCCTTGAGCCGTGCTGCTTCCTCCCAGGGTCTTCATTAGCAGGAAACTATAGTCAAAAGCTGGAGTCAGACGCTGGACCTGGGAATCAAAACCATGCACTCTGAAGTAGGCTGTGGATGTCCTAACTAGTATCTTAACCACTAGGCCAAACACTTGAATTTTATTATAACTGGACATTGAGTATTAATTTAATTTTAGACTTAAACTACTGCCATCTTTTTGCTTTCATTTTTAATATGCAGCTGACAAGCAAATTTAACCAAGGGAAAAGCTCATCAAGAACATGCAACAAAATCACATTTTGAACATTCCCCTTTTCATATGCTCTTTTCCCACCCTCATTATCGTTGGAACCCATGCAGAAGTTAGTCTGTCTGAGTGTCACTAAAACAAGCTCACACACAAACAGGTGAACCTAGTGCCTTCTCCCATGTGGTGGTGCTGTCTGGCTTGCTGTCTGGTTTGTCTGGTTGGCAAGTTTTGAACTTAGTGCCAAATGGCAAGGTAGGATATGTATGTCTTTCTTATTGTCTCTTTTTTGACTCTCTACTTTATTTCAGAGATTCTTAGATTCCTGTGAAAACATTAAAACAAACATTTATAGAATGCCCTAGGAATTGTCTAAGACTTCTATAGGTTTTAGCTCATTTTACCTTTACTAGATCCATAAAAACTAGATGCTATGTGGCCCACATTTTATGGATGTATGATTAAATGCCTTGCCTGTTTTCCCACCCATGGTAGGGGTGGAGCTGGAGTTTTTCTTTGGGCAGTCTTCTTTGAGAGTTCATGATCTTTTGACACTTGCAGATACTGCCTGCAATAACTTGAGACTATCAGAATGACTGTATGGAAATAACAATTGTTATTAACTTCCTAAAGGTTGGTTTCCATTCTGTTAGCACATTTGAAACTATGCTGTGAGGTACAACCAGTCATTTTATCAGTGAGGATATAGGTCAAAAGAAATTAAGCGATTGACCAAGCTCACGTAAGTTGTCGTGAGTGATCAGGACCAGAACACAGATCTCTAGAGGTGTATTTTAAATTTTTCCTCAGTAAACTATTTTAGCTTAATAAACAATTGTTAACTGTACAGTAAAAAATTTAGTAGGAATAAGTTCCGACCAAACTGAGTTGCATTTTCTATTTGGGAAGCTCAGGAATTTAACTCAGTGCAGTCATTCATTGATTTTATAATATCATGGTCCTCAGTGCAAACTGTACAAGAATTGAGGCATAACTTCTATAAATCAACTTTTTGATAACCTGGGAAAATGCTCCATCTCTCATATGATGATTGCTGTTAGTTTCAAATAAAAATGTATTGCACTCACACAAGAGAGCTTAATACGACCACATTTGAGTGGTCCTTAATGCCAGAAACACATTTATTGCCACTTAAGGGCTGAGTCACGAGGAGAAATTACTCAGCGTTGCAGCAGATGTCATTGTCTATTCTCTCATCTGAGGTGATGAGTGATAAACTGGGTTGGAATTTAAGATTAATGTAGCTTGGGAGACATCTTGCAAATTTAGTTGTCAGAGAGGCAGAAGAATGCCAGTAAGATTGAATAATTGATCAGTTGTAATTTAATGTAGTGGGTCCAATACACATAACATAGCCAAAGACCTTCTGATATCTCTTTCTTAAACTATACCGGGTCTTACTTGGTTTTTGGGAATAGGGAGAAAGAATAATTATACACATATTTGTGTACATGTATACAAGTATTTGTGCACATGTATACAAATGTGCAAGTATTTCTGTATTTCAAGAAGTTCTTAGAAAATGGAATAAAAAGATCAGTATCTTATGGTACAAATTATTTTTAAATAACTTCATAGCTATTTTCTATTTTTATTTTTTTTCAATTTTTACTTATATAAGGTGAACAAATTTCCAGTATTTCATAAGTAGAGATTTAAGAGCAGAGTGATTCATCCCATGCTTCCATCCTTCCTCATACTTTTTACTTGAGATTTTTTAAGCCGACTCATGTGCATAAATTTGAAAAATTTTTGGATCCAAATAAACTTATTTTGAAATTCCATTTTCCATGAATTGTTTGAAGTAGCCCAGTGTGAGTATGTGTGCGTGCATTCGCATATGTGTTTGTGTGTTCTGGAAATTTCAAGATTGAAACCAAGAATGAAAAATATCAACTACAACATACTGAATTTTATTGCTTCTGTAGATGAAGCCTACTTTGACAAAATTCTTTGGGCCATTTTGGCATGTACATTTTGCCCAGAACAGAGTATCTGTGGTATCTAAAGGTATCATAATTAAGTTGGGAAATCTCTTGGACAGCATTGTGCAGCATAACACAATTATACACCTGTTGGAGTGCCCAGGAGCGTGAACATGCTCAAGCTATAATTGGAGGCCCATGTAAACAGAGGGATGTGGCAAACATTGCATGGCCTGCTTACAATGGGTTGGGGTGGGGGGTTGAGAAGAGGAAGAAATCAGATTTCACGATGTGGCTTAGACTGCTGAAAAAATCCCATTAACATGTGTGAACTATTTATTGAATTCAAGCAATTACCCAAGATTATACAGGTATTGTAAGTGCTATAGAAGAAATAGACTGCTAGGGAGGGAGAATTCCTTCAGTCCCAGAACATCACCTGTAAGCTTCTCAATGCGAAACAGCAAACCTCTGGAAGGCCTGAAATTAGCACAACAAAAGAAAATTGTGTACAATACAATTGTTGGGGATGGTATGCACAGAGATCCACTGCAAAGATTCTATCATGCACTAGCCCAGCCCCTCCCATCTGTGCCTTCTAGAACAGAAAACAGAAGCTCCTGAATCCAAGAAGGCAACGTATTGTGTCATAGCACCTCACTAGAACCCAGAGAACATAACATGCTGGCACCACTGCTGACTCTAACATAGGTTTAAAGACCTATTTAATAGAGGTTAAACTGGAGTTTTGCCCTTCTCATTGGGTTGCTGGTACAGCCATTTACTCTTTTTGTGTAGATAATACCTAATTCCCATTAGTAAGTATGTCTGCAAGAGAGGTTAGTTGGAGATATGTGGACATTTCAGGAGGGTAATTATTTGATGGTCCTTTATGCCTTTAAGTATTTTAACTTGTTGTTGTGCTTTGGGTGTTGCAAACTTAACCTCCAAGGCAACAGAGCTTGAAGATAGGCAGAGCCCTCATGGCTGGGCTGCTGTTGGTTTTGTGGGAGTGTGTTTTTAATTGCAAGAGTATATGAAATTGAGCTTAGCCCTCTCTTGTCTCTCACCCTTTCCATTCCTTGCTCTTCCACTTTCCACCATGGGATATTGCAGTAAGAAGGCCCTCCTTAGATGTAACCCCATGATCTTGGGCTTTCCCATCTCTAGAACTGTGAAAAACAAATTTATTTGTTGTTCACTGGGTCTGTAGCAGTCTGTTACAGTAACACTAAATGGACTGAGAGAGCTGTATTTAGAAAGAAAACTGAGCATCCAATGTGAGTTTGACTGTTTGCTGTGACATCCAACAGTTCCCTGATTTTTTTTTTTTTTCTGCATGGGGCATTCTTTGGCTAGTGATGGTTTAGTGTCCCTTCTAGTACCCAGGTAAATTCTCAGTTGACTGCTTCTGAAAAGGGCTTTGTCTAAAAATGTTCTTATATGTATATTAAAAATTACAGTTTTTCAAATTTGCTTTCTACTTTCTCATTTGGTTCACAGATATTTGAAGATCATTACCAATTTGCACATACAGAGAAGAAGGCTGGAGAGGTGGAGACTGCCAGGTATGGTGGGAAGAGGACTGGAAAGCCTGCTTTGGTCCTCTCAGCCACTAGGGGGATGTCTTGTATATTCAGTGAAATGCTTTGTTGAGTCTGCAGACATGAAAGATTATGTTTAGAGGCCAGCAGGAATCAACAAACAAGGCCTTAAGAAAGGTAGAAAGGAGTGAAGTGTGGATTTATTTGAGGAGATCTTTTTTTTTTAAACTTTTATTTAATGAATATAAATTTCCAAAGTACAGCTTATGGAGTACAATGGCTCCCCCCCCCATAACATCCCTCCCACCCGCAACCCTCCCCTTTCCCACTCCCTCTCCCCTTCCATTCACATCAAGATTCATTTTCGATTCTCTTTTTTTACAGAAGATCAGTTTAGCATACATTAAGTAAAGATTTCAACAGTTTGCTCCCACACAGAAACATAAAGTGAAAAATACTGTTTGAGTACTAGTTATAGCATTAAATCTCAATGTACAGCACACTAAGGACAAAGATCCTACATGAGGAGTAAGTGCACAGTGACTCCTGTTGTTGACTTAACAAATTGACACTCTTGTTTATGGCATCAGTAATCACCCTAGGCTCTTGTCATGAGCTGCCAAGGCTATGGAAGCCCCCTGAGTTCACCGACTCTGATCATATTTAGACAAGGCCATGGTCAAAGTGGAAGTTCTCTCCTCTCTTCAGAGAAAGGTACCTCCTTCTTTGATGACCTGTTCTTTCCCCTGGGATATCTCTCGCAGAGATCTTTCATTTAGGTTTTTTTTTTTCCCCAGAGTGTCTTGGCTTTCCATGCCTGAAATACTCTCATGGGCTTTTCAGCCAGATCCACATGCCTTAAGGGCTGATTCTGAGGCCAGAGTGCTGTTTAGGACATCTGCCATTCTATGAGTCTGCTGTTGAGTACTGGAATAGGCAAAAACAAATGAGTGAATAAACTAGTAAAAGGTTGACACATTTTAGGCACTTTGGTCTTTCAGCATTCTCTTGGATGGTTTGCCTCAGGAGCCACAGATGGTGCCTGTGCTTAGTGTTTCTGGCTTTGTGTAGCTTCAGAGCATGGAGCAACAACACTGGTGAGAGACTAAAGGTACAGTAACTGAAAAATTAAGGAATGGAGGTTGAAGACAGTCATGCATACTGAGTATTTGCTGGAAAGACAAACCATTGTAAGATGATTGCATGGATTCCTGATCAGATGGAGCCAGCTGGTCAGGAGGGATCGTGAAGGTCTCTGTATCCTATCCCAGGTGGGTAGCCAGGTCTTGTTTTCTCCACAGCTTGCAAGGTGTCCCCCAACCCCAGAGCTCACTACATAGTGAGAAATGAAGATACAGTTTCTCTCATGAGCTTCACTGGGTGAGCTGGTGCAGGAGAAGTGGTAACAGCCACTCTGGGTTTTCAGGGTATTTCACTCTGCAGTATTTAACAAAAATCTCTTAGATAAGTTGATGTGCTCTCTGCAGGGAGGGTATTGCTTTGTGTCTTAGAAATCTCATTTCAGACAGATTAGAGCCTAAGTTAAGTGTTGTGTTGCAATTGTCTTTTAACCTGGATTTTCTGAGATGGCCCTAATTTCAAGTCTTCTGTCTTTATTCAATATAAGATGTTGTAGAAACACCATCAGGTGGGGGTCTGAAAAATAAATAAATGTGTGATGTTTCCAGTTTCTGATAGGTAACAGGAGGGCAGCCTAATGTGTGCAGGAGTGTGGGAAGCCTTTCAGAGAACAAACACCTAAGCTGAGCCCTCCAGGGCCAGTGTGTCATGGCCACGTGGTTGTAAACACTGCTTCTAGAAAACACAATTTTTATTTTCATTATATGGAACTTTTATTGCAATGGTCAAGTTAAGCTGACTCATCCTACACAGGTTTTGTGATAATAACTGCAGTAATTCTTTAGCTGGGAGTTGGGAATGGCAGTAAAAAGGTGTAGAGAAAAAGTGAACTCTCTCTGTAATAAGAACTATAGAATTTAATTTAGTTTAAGAATGTAATCTCATCTGGAAGAATATGCAAGCTGGTTCTGCTGTTGATTTCCAAATCTTATCAAATCGTGGTTGGAAACCCATATGATCTGGAATGAAACTGTTTTCTGCTGGCCTGATATCTGTTCTCACGGATTATTGTTTTGTGTTCCATCTCATCCTTCCTTGCTGTGGACTGAATGTTTGTGTCTGCTGGAAATTCTTATGTGGAAGCCCTAAACCCCAAGGTGCTAATGTTGCAAGATCACTGGCAGTAGCTGGGTTTAGATGTCTTGCTGCAATTAGGGTCCCCTTGATGGGATTAATGTCTTCATAAGAAGAAGGGATCAGAGCTCTCTTTCTCTCAGCTGTGTGAGGACACAGTAAATAAACAACCATCACCAAGTCCCAGAGAGGGCCCATAGCAATAATTGCAACTAGTGGCACCTTAATCTTGGGCTTCCTAGCCTAAAGAACTATGAGAAGTAAGTATCTGTGATTTAAATTATTCAGTCTTTGGTGTGTTATTATGGCAACCTGAACAGACTAAGATACAAGTTCAACTAGTCTGTATCATAATCCTTGCAAATGGTAGTGCTGAATTGGGCATTATTTTTTGTTTCAGTATCTGTGACATTCTAAAGTTTATTTTTCAATAAAAAGCATGAAAAAATGTCATCCTGACAAGATCTTACTTTCCTCCAGTGTGGCTGCAAACCATGTGGCACCAGTACCTTTTCTCCTTCTAACTGTAGAAGTCTTTCTCCTACATAGTCAATGATTTCCTTCTCTGATCAAAGCGTGAGTGGTTCAAAAAACTCACTCATCACAGTTGTAGCTGAGTCTACAGCATCTTCAGAATGGGGAGAGAACTTCTCAATCTTAGGCTGCTTACAGAGGAGAAATGGTTGTGTATTCCCTCAGTGGACCAGAAAAGAACAAGGTGAGAGGGTTCTTAGCAGGACATAGCACACTGTTAGGTTTCTTACATGTTTACAGAGCCCATGTCTCTCCATCAGGTTAGAAAGGTAAGTAGTTGGCCAGGATAGTCAGCCACAGGAAGGCAGGGAAAGGTCAAAGAAGAGCATTGCATCTTCCCATTGGTTGATGCGGCCGGGATGTGGAGCTTCTTAAGGGCCAACTGGATCCTGCAGAAGGTCACCGGGCTCAAGCTGCCTTGTTGAAACCTCACCCAAGAGAACAAAACAACCTCTGCAGTAAGGGGACCCCAGACAAATAAGACTCTGGAGACCCTCTGGGACAAGGGCTGAAAGTGAGTATACTGAGCTCAAAGGAAAGCACCTCATCTAGTGGGGGAACTGTAGAATAAGCAGCTAGTGGATCTCTAAAGCACCCACGTGTCTCAGAGTCAGTATTGAAATGCTCACCACGTATTTGCCCTCTTCTTTTATCAAGCCTCTCTGCCATTTCTTCACCCTGAGGGGCCATTACAGAATGAGAAGAAGACAGAAGAGAAAGAAAGTGGATTCCTCATCTTCTCTCAGTGTAGACACCTGAATTACAGGTCAAGTTTGACCCTGAGGGGAGGAGGAGTGAATCTTATGGGAAGTCAGATGTTCATGTTTTAATGGCTAGAAGTCAGTACTGTTTACTGAAATGGAACATGACAATGCAAGTCTTGCTCTCACTTTGGTGGCACATATACCAAGACAATGCAAGTCTGATGAAGAATCTGGAACCTAGTTTGGATGAAAACATAACTTAGGAAAAACAATTGCTTTATGGAAGAATGCTCTCTAGTATTAAAAGAAAAAAATTGTGAGAGCAAAAATGCCAAAAAATAAACCATAGGATGTGATGATCATTTAACAGCAAATGTAATAGATTGAGAACCAAAAAGTATACTATATTTGACATAAGAAATCACTACAGAAATTTTATCGACTAGAATATACACAGAAAAAAATTAATCATGATGTATAGGTAAGGCCTGCAATAATTCCAGTGAATGCAAAGAAAAACAAAAATAAACAACAACAGCAAACAGAAGAACAATTAGGAATAAATTCTTAGATGTGCAGAACAAGGAGTAGCGAGTAAGTTCAAGTTGTTATTCCTAAATAATAGAACCAAGAAATTTAACCATCTGAATTTTTAATGCTAGAAAAATATTATGACACCTACAGAGGAAAAAAAATGAAAATCAGGAATAATTGATTCAGAACTAGGTAATATAGCTAAAATAAAATTAAGTTACAAAGTTTTCTTTTTCTTTTTGGAAGAAATATACAGGAAAATCAGGTTATCTGCCAGGGGAACAAAAATCAGAAGACTTCTGTACAGCACCATTCAATGGCAGAGCACAAAAGAGAAAGGACTACAGAGTTCTGAGGGAAAAACAGTAAAAGCAGATAAAAGAATTTTATATCCATCTAATTTTTATTCAAACATACAAAAAATTCATCCATCCCAAATACACGAAAAATCAGGGAATAGAGTATTCATAACCAGTTCTTGAAAGTCAACTCTGCAATAATTTCTTGCCTTGAAAAGGATGCACCAAAATTCAGAACCCAAGAAGATGCTTGATGAATTTAAATATAACATTAAATTGAAATATGGAGCAATAATTTATCAAAATGAGCAAAGATAAATGGAGAATATGATGAAAAAGAGTTGGACCCTAGTGACATAACTGTGTTATGTGGACAGAGAAAGAAAGGAGAAAAGAAATAGAAGCTTGTTAACCTCGTGGTGGTTGGGAGAGACATGTTCCTAAATACGCCGAAAACATGTCTGAATCTCAAACAAAAATCCTGAAAACCATTAGGAATTTTTTAATAGTCAAAAAGATGTGTTTTGATGGACAGTACAAATACGAATGGATCCATTTAGAAATGTATGATTACAAAAGAAACCATATTAAAATACAGCTATCAAATTATTAAAAAGAATTTTTATACAGAGACAGCATATGTGCTTGTTTTTAAATAAATAGCCAAATCTAATGGTAAGTTTAATAATTTCAGTTAAGTTTGAAGTAATGACAATTATTAATGATATTTTGAAATATCCATAACACATGTACAGTGGTATGTTATAAAATATCTGTGATAGGTACAGTTAATGCTACTGTGGTTTGTGGTCTACTCTCATAGTTGAAGGAAATGCTAAAGTTCAGTTAGAGTTTAGCAAAACTGAATGCCCAGTTTTTATTCTCTCTCAAGTTTATAGACCTTCAGAATTCTTTCTATTCACAAATTTCTAGGTATCATTACATGCTTGTTTCAAAAATATCTCATCTAATGCTAATATAGTGAATAATCTCATAATTTTTCCATACTTGCATAAAAGACTTAAAGAAATGAGTAGGTGAAATTTTTTTGTCCTCTCCGTAAATGGTAATGGAATGAATTGCTATTTTTTTTTCACATTCACTCCCAATGATTATTTGTAAATAACAGTACTGGTTTTAAGTTTCCTTATCATGATACATTCAGAGTATGAAAAGAGGAGGAAAAGGCTAGGAGACAATTTTGTTTTCAGCTTGAATTTCCTTAGGTAGGTATGAATATGGGAAATAAAAGATGTGGCATTGGCTGGGACACAGTGAATTCTTTCTGGTTCCCTCCTGCTCACTCACTATCCCTATGCTGGTTAAATGGGAAATTCCCTAAGAGTGGTCTTTATGGTCTCCATAATTCCCAGTGACATTAAACATTTCAACACAACAGAATTTGGAAATAATACATCACTTAATAATGAGCCAAAATGAAACTGTTGAAATTTGTCAAGTAGAGGAAGTCCCCCACATGCTCAAACAAAAGCCTGACTCTTACTGAAGTGACCAGCTTACAGAGCAATGGAAGGCAAGGCTGTGGGGAGTAAGATAGACCCTGACAAAGTGACCACTTTGCCAGATGAGAACCATGAGGGCATTAAGAATATTTTATAACCAAGATTCTCTGCAGGATGTGGGATAAAAAGAATTTGACTATTTGTCCAATGCATCTTACCAGTTTTCCATCCATGCATTTTTGAAGTTCTCTTGAACTTGACTGTCCTCACACTTGCACAGCCATTGCAGCTTCTTGTTATTATCAGCCAATGAGTCCAAAATGTTTTCTTTTTTTCCTTTTCCAGATGGCCCCCATAGGATCTTTGCTCCTATACTATATGTTGGGCTTGCTTTTTAAATCAAAGGTAGCTTATTTCTTCATAAAGCAGCTTCCATGGGTGGTCAGTTGGCTTCCAGGTTTATATGTAATAATGTAAGATGAGAAATTACTCAATGCTTGCTGAGTTATATTATGAGCATTAATGGGAAGATTTCTGGGGCAGAAAGGGATGGTCTCTTTTTTCCCTTTTGGGCTCCCTTTTCAGAAAGGGAAAGCACTGTAATAAATAAACAGGCAATACATGTCACATTTTTGAGTATTCCAGTGCAACTCATACATTGTAGTTCTCACTGTATAGGAATTTGAGTATTCATCTCTAACAACAAGAACAAAATATTCTACTCATTGCTGTGCAGTGTGTATTGTAATCGGTTTCTGCCAAAGCTATAAAGCCAATACATTCTTGACATATAAAACAGATTTTTATGTAGTTTGATATGCAGTGAATATTTATAATGCGAGATGTCTACATCTATGGTGCTTACAACTGTGAAGTGTAAATAATAAAGTACTCAACTCTGGATGTTTGTAGCTAGCATCTTCTGCACTCATGAGAGTTTTTTTTAAAGATTGTTTTAAAAATTTGAAAGGCAGCCAGCGCCGCGGCTCACTGGGCTAATCCTCCACCTTGCGGCGCTGGCACACCAGGTTCTAGTCCCGGTCAGGGCACCAGATTCTGTCCCAGTTGCCCCTCTTCCAGGCCAGCTCTCTTCTGTGGCCAGGAAGTGCAGTGGAGAATGGCCCAAGTTCTTGGGCCCTGCACCCCATGGGAGACCAGGATAAGTACCTGGCTCCTGCCATCAGATTGGTGCGGTGCGCCAGCCGCAGTGCGCCACCCATGGCGGCCATTTGGGGGGTGAACCAACGGAAGGAAGACCTTTCTCTCTGTCTCTCTCTCTCACTGTCCACTCTGCCTGTCAAAAAATTAAAAAAAAATTTTGAAAGGCAGATTTACAGTCAGAGAGGGAGAGACAGAGAGAAAGGTCTTCACTCTGCTAGTTCACTTTCCCATATGGCCTCACTGGCTGGAGCTGCGCAGATCCAAAGCCAGAGCTTCTTCTGGGCCTCCAGTGCAGGTGCAGGGTCCCAAGCACTTGGGCCATCCTCCACTGCTTTCCCAGGCCATAGTAGAGAGCTGAATTGAAAGAGGAGCAGCTTGGACTAGAATGGGTGCCCATATGGGATGCCAGTGCTGCCATTGGAGAATTAGCCAGTTGCACTACAGTGCCAGCCTGGAGATTTTAACAGAGACTTTCTGCAAACAAAAGCAGTGAGAGAAACCCTCAAGTTCCAAGTCCTTCCTTCTTTAGAGACAGGTAAATTGCCTTTGTCTCTTGGCAGGGGAGCATATTCTGTGGAAGCAGTAGACTCTCATTTTCTCTAATATAACCCAGAAAATAAACCATATAGTGAAAAAGTAGAGCTCTCTTAGGAAAAAAAAAGGGGAAAGTGGAAATAATTACTGCTAAGAAGGTGACACTGGCAAGCGCTGTAGAATGCCACTTCATATCCTCCTGAAAGTGTTTGGCCAACATTGCCAACATAGGTTTTGACAATTTCCTACTCTAGTCTTTGGTGTTGATGGTCATATTCTTTTTTGTTTTTATTTTAATTTTAATTAGTTTTTAATGGATTCAGTGTGCTTTGAGGATACAATTCTAAGAACATAATAATATTCCCTTCCTCTCTCCTTTGCATCCTCCTAACTTTTACTTTACTCTCTTTTTCTTAGTTTTAGAGATATCATCTTTACATTTACATTACAGTAAAAAGGCTTAATACTTTGCAGAAGAAGAAGTTCAACAAGTAAAAAGTAAAAGGACCCTTGCTTAGTGGGAATATAGACAATGGCTATGAATGATAATTGAATGAAAAATGACCATTTCACTCATATACAATAAATTAATCAAAACTTTAGTAGTATAGCATTCTTAACCATTTGACAGAAGTATAAAACAAAGTTTTACAAAACTATATTTGCAGTAATACTGATAAATACAGACATTTCTTTCTTTTTTCTTCTTTTTTAAACTTTAGTTCCCACATATAAGTGAGAACATGTGATATTTATTTTTCTGGGTCTGGCTTATTTAACTCAACATGATGCCCTCTAGTCTAGTTGTGTCAGTTTTGCTGCAAATGGTAGAATTTCATTCATTTTTATAGCTGAATAATATTCCATTGTGTGTGTGTGTGTGTGTGTGTGTACATACCACTTTTTCTTTATCCATTCATTTGATGATGGACGCCTTGGTCGATTCCAAATTTTGGCTACTGTGAGCAGTGCTGCTATGAACATGGCGGTGCAGGTATCTCTTTGATACATTGTGTTCAAGTCTTGGGTGTATACCCAGAAGTGGGATTCCTTAGATTAACATATAAATCAGTAGACTTTGAGTAAAGCAGATTGCCTTCTTTGATTTGGGTTGGCCTCATGCAATCAGTTGATGGTCTTAAGAAATAACTGACTTAACAACCACAACTCCTCACCCAATGAAGAGGACCTTCTGCCAACAGACTGGCTTAAGCCTTCCTCTGCAGCATCAACTCCTTCCTGGGTAGCTAGTCTGCCAGACCACCTTCCTGACTATGGATTTGCCAGCCCCCACAGTCATGTGAGAGGATTTCATAAAATATAAGTGCCGTGAGCGTCTTGGGGAGTCTGGCCAGCAGACTCAACCCAGGGCCCGCGACGACAGTTTCTCGGGCGAGAAAAGAACGAACAACGCTTATCGGTCTTCAGTAGATTTTTTATTAGAGAAAGTAGACGTGACAGAGGTAGAAAGGAAGGAGGAAAGGAGAGGAGAGAGAGCTTCCTCCTCATACCTGCAGCTTATATACAAAATGTGACCAATCAGAAGCAAGCTAGAGTCCATGCATCAGGCACACCAATCCGGTCCCTGTTCATGTGAAGGGCACGCGTCCTTCGGCCAATCAGGTGAGGTGTCACACAGCAGGCAGGCAGGCAGACTCACTGCGGGGGTCCTGGTGCCATCTTGTTTACCGCGACCTCGATCCCTCTGCCTCTGAGAGCCCCGCCCGTTGGAAAGCCCCCAGTCAAAACTGAAACTAAAAACCTCTGCCGCAGACTATTCCCCAACATATAAGCTCTTCCCTCTCTATTTCTCAGTCTCTTTCTCTCTACCATGTACATATACACAAACTCTTACACACACACCCTGGTTCTGGTTTGTTTGTTTGTTTATTTAAAGGACCAAGACTACTTCAAGTCTTTAACAGAATATTTTTCAAAAGGAGAGGGGTATAGATCCAAACTTCAATCCTTTCAGAATGGGTGCTTTTGTTGGACGGGGCAAAAATAGGAGTTTTCAGTTGGTTGTATGATATTTGAAGGCTGAAACAGGAAGTAGCCCCAGCCCAGAATGAGCCAGGTTAGGGCAGGATCTACTAGTTATCTGAAGTCTTAGAACAAACTAATCCTATGTTGTGATACCAACTTTTGCCCAAGAAGTAGCAATGCATAAAAATGGTGTTAGGAGCAGGTAGTGTGATGCCATCTGGCTGTATTACCCACTACCTTTTAGCATGGCAATCATCTATTTGCCACTGGGTCATTCCAGTTCCATGAAAACTGTGGTTCCCAGCCTTCATTCTTTATCATTTTATGTGACTTCAGCATTTGTAACAGATGGATGTCCAACATCTTTCCTCTCATTGCCTTACTTGATATCCAACAACATATAATGAGCTACACCACTACAGCCAGCCAAGTTTTGTCTTGGACCTTTTCATCACCAGTAACTGTTCCAATTTTGAAGCCTCCCTTAGTTTCAAAATCTGCATATGACCTCTACATATGACTTCCTATCCTTCCAGCTTACTTGTTCTAATGTCCCTCTGCCACATTTGTTTGACCAGTGATATCCACAAATTCCTCAATCCATGGTTTTATTTTCATTCATCAATGCTTTCTTGTTTTACTTGCTTCCCCACTTATTCAGTATATTGTCACATTTCCTCCTTCTGCTAATATGATGGCAAATACTTTCAAGTAGGAGGAGAAATGATGTATGGACTTCATTGGCCATTTGAAACTATGGATTTTTAAAGAATAAAGTCCTCATTTTGTTGAAGGGCAGTATGTCCTTAAGAAACGTGATGAGGTAGCCAGGAGCATTTGAAGGCCTTGAGGACACTGGAAAAACTTTCTCTACCAATAAAAGAATTCTCCTTTTAGATGACAAGGATTAATCTTGAACTTCTGAATACCATCAGCTATAGAAACTATGTAGTCACCAGTTCTGTATTTCATTTACACTCAATGTGTGTAATTAGAAATGCATTTTAAAATAACATTTAGACAATTTGGTGGAAGGATCTTTCTGTCTCTTGTGTCATATTGAGTAGACATCCATCAACACAGTTAAATAGTATAGTTGCTGACAGCCCAGTTTCAAAATCACCTACTTCAATTAATTCCAGGTGACAGGCACTTTATTAATGTTTAATCATCTTCTCATGTAGGGAAGCCAGTATCCACATAACACTATTTAAATTAGTGAAATGAAATTAAAAGATTTAGTTTCTTACTCATATGAATACAAACTATTATTTCACCAGTTCAGTAACCACATATGGCTAGTGGCTACCCACATTGAATGGTGCAGATAATACTTTGATCGTCACAGAAAGTTCTATTGCACAGCATTGTCTTATACCAGAGATCCCAAACCATGCCCCCCAGGCCAAATTTGGCTCTAGGATTGTTTTGTACAACTTGCAAGTTAAAAATAGTTTCTACAATTTTTAAAGATTGTAAAAGAAAAAAAAGAATATGTGACTGAGATCATATTTGGCCCCAAAATTCTAAAGTATTAACTTTTTACAAAAAAAAAATAAGGTTGTCAACAATTTATTGGATAATAAATCACTTAAATGTGTTTATTTGTATAATTCATTTTGTAATATACCTGCTTGTGGTCAAAATCATATTTTTCCCTACAGTCTGGGGTGGAATTCAGTACATGGCTAATTCCTGTTGAGTGTTAATTAAATACTTACTGAAAACCTTTTAAACTCCCATTTTTTGAAAAAAAATTAAATAATATGACTACATTCAAAGACTTCATGTTTTACTGGAATAGGCAGGTCTGCAAAGCCTTAACCATGACACTAAGTAGACTGTAAGTACTGCTAGTAATGGTATTGGACACAATGACATTGGAGAGGAGTGTAGGGAGTGCTGAATTCTGGCTGGAGCTTAGGGTGTCAGGGGAATCAAGAATGCAGCATATAGGGAAACTTTAAAGGGTAAAAGGAAATTAAATAGGCAGAGAGGCAGGGAGAGAGGAAGGCTAAGGGAGTGGCAGGAAAATATACTAAATGCTGAAAACACATGTGGTATTTGAAGAAATGTCTGGCAGCTGAATGTGGCTTAATCATAAGATGAGGAGTAAGCAATGGACCAGGGAAACAAATATGGGGTAGGGTTTGATATTTGATGAGAGATGCTGGTTTTCCATCACAAGGCAGTGAATAGGCAAATATCATAACATCTAAACTTTGGACTACACACCCACCATGGATGATATAGTATATTATTTATATCTCCATGTTGTGGCATAGCATCATAAATGCATTTAATGAGATAAACTCAACGATGAGTATTTTCTTAAGCTCAAAATAGAACTAGAGGAAAGAACCAAAAATATTTTCAGGTGATTGCATTTGCCATTCTACTCAGTGAGCTTGAGCTGGGAGGGCGATCTCTTGAGCCTCAGGTGATTTCCAACCCTGCATAACCTTCTCAGTGAGAACATCATGTTGCACTGAAAGCAGTTCTATGGATTAAATAGACAAATGCATGTATTCAGATAGAATAGCACCCCAGCAAAACTGCAGCTCAACTAAAGAAGGGGTGATTTATTTTTCAAAGTTGACTGCCATGGATTCACTGGGAAACTGTACATTGGTTTGTAGTGTGGTCCATTTCTAAGAATTTTTCAAGAGAAAATTTGGTATTTGGCACGTATCCTTTCTTCTGTGTGGGTTCCTTGGTAAGATGGTGTCATGGATTTATAAGGTAATTCCTGCATCAGCATCCATGTCTCTGCCTGACATAAGTTGTCTGAAATCCAGCAGCACCCCTCATCTTTGGCCTGTTAAAACATCTCTCTGCCTGCCTGTTTTTTTGGGATATAACATCGTTGCTCCTCATCTCCCAAACCCAACAACATGCCATAGCTGTTGGCCATGATAAACCTAACATCAACATCAGAGTTTTGGAACTAAGTCCCCTAGTTTGCCTTTGTTTTCTCTGGACTAACCAATCTGCAATTCCCAATACAAAGCCTAGGCCATTGCCGTGGCTCATTAGGCTAATCTTCTGCCTGCAGCGCCGGCACACCGGGTTCTAGTCCTGGTTGGGGCGCCGGTTCTGTCCCGGTTGCCCCTCTTCCAGTCCAGCTCTCTGCTGTGGCCCGGGAAGGCAGTGGAGGATGGCCTGAGTGCTTGGGCCCTGCACCTGCATGGGAGACCAGGAAGAGGCACCTGGCTCCTGACTTTGGATCGGTGCAGTACGCCAGCCGTATGGCCATTTGGGGGATGAACCAACGGAAGGAAGACCTTTCTTTCCCTCTCTCTCTCTCTCTCTCTCTCTCTCACTGTCTAATTCTGCCTGTCAAAAAAAATCCAATAGAAAGCCTAAAGTGTAAGGCTCAAGGGCCTTAATATAAGCAGAATCCTGCAGACTCATGCCTGCTCCCCATTGCTGGTTGAGCTTTCTACTACCTGCTGACTTCTTGGCCTCTTGTTGTCACTCAAACCTTTCTGAGATTAGTGAGTAATGATTTTTTTTCTTCTTTACGAGTTTGGGTTTCACTTCTTCTTTGTATTTCACCTGACACACAGTTGACTCTAACTTTCTTCCGGATCACGGCTTTCGTAGAGAGTGGTTATCTTGGCTTATGGTGACTTTAAAGATCTAAATCTGAATTTCAAAAAAAGTATAACCATAAAAATCACAGCAGAAAGAGTTCCTCTGTTACCTAGATGCAGAAGTTCTAGAATTGCGTGAGAGCAAAGGAAATCTTTAGGGGTAGAAAACTCTACTTACGACATAGGATTAACTTATGTTAGTGTTTGGTAGATAATCTTGAAGAGGAAACAATAAGAACTGATTATGAGGTAAACATGGGAAAGGGACATACTTTGTAAACCCCTGATTGGCTATTAACTGGGAAGACAAAGATATGCATTGTGGGCATTCAATGCTACATTTTTGTTAAATATTTTTTTGCATCTGTGTTCATAAGGGATAGTGTGCTGTATTTGCACAGAGGATCAATTTAGTATATATTAAGTAAAGATTTCATCAGTTTGCACCCACACAGAAACAGAAAGTTTCAGTACTAGTTATAGCATTACTTCACGTGGACAACTGCCCGGTAGTATGTCCTGAAACCTGGTATTGTGATGCCTCCGGCTTTGTTTTTGTTGTACAAGATTGCTTTAGCTATTCGAGGTCTCCTGTGTCTCCATATGAATTTCAGCATAAGTTTTCCAGATCTGAGAAGAATATTCAGTATTTGATTGGTGTTGCACTGAATCTATAAATTGCATTTGGGAGAATGGACATTTTGATGATATTGATTCTTCCAATCTGTGAGCATGGAAGATTTTTCCAATTTTTTATCCTCTTCTATTTCTTTAAGATTTTATAATTTTCTTTTTTTTAACTTTTATTTAATGAATATAAATCTCCAAAGTACAGCTTATGGATTACAATGGCTTCCCCCCCCATAACGTCCCTCCCACCCGCAACCCTCCCCTTTCCCACTCCCTCTCCCCTTCCATTCACATCAAGATTCATTTTCGATTCTCTTTATATACAGAAGATCAGTTTATCATACATTCAGTAAAGATTTCAACAGTTTGCTCCCACACAGAAACATAAAGTGAAAAATACTGTTTGAGTACTAGTTATAGCATTAAATCTCAATGTACAGCACACTAGGGACAAAGATCCTACATGAGGAGTAAGTGCACAGTGACTCCTATTATTGACTTAACAAATTGACACTCTTGTTTATGGCATCAGTAATCACCCTAGGCTCTTGTCATGAGCTGCCAAGGCCAAGGAAGCCCCCTGAGTTCACCGACTCTGATCATATTTAGATAAGGCCATGGCCAAAGTGGAAGTTCTCTCCTCCCTTCAGAGAAAGGTACCTCCTTCTTTGATGATCCGTTCTTTCCACTGGGATCTCACTCATGGAGATCTTTCATTTAGTTTTTTTTTTTTCCCCAGAGTGTCTTGGCTTTCCATGCCTGAAATACTCTCATGGGCTTTTCAGCCGGATCCACATGCCTTAAGGGCTGACTCTGAGGCCAGAGTGCTGTTTAGGATATCTGCCATTCTATGGGTCTGCTGTGTATCTCACTTCCCATGGATGCTGAAATTCATAAGGAGACACAGGAGACCTCGAATAGCTAAAGCAATCTTGTACAACAAAAACAAAGCTGGAGGCATCACAATACCAGATTTCAGGACATACTACAGGGCAGTTGTAATCAAAGCATGATGGTACTGATACAGAAACAGATGGATAGGCCAATGGAACAGAACAGAAACACCAGAATCAATCCAAACATCTACAGGCAATTCATATGTGATCAAGGATCTAAAACCAATCCCTGGAGTAAGGACAGTCTATTCAATAATGGTGCTGGGAAAATTGGATTTCCACGTGCAGAATCATGAAGCAAGACCCCTACCTTTCACCTTATACAAAAATTCACTCAACATGGATTAAAGACTTAAATCTACAACCTGACACAATCAAATTATTAGAGAACATTGGAAAAACCCTGCAAGATATAGGTACCAGTAATGACTTCTTGGAAAAGACCCCAGAAGCACAGGCAGTCAAAGCCAAAATTAACATTGGGGATTGCATCAAATTGAGAAGTTTCTGTACTTCAAAAGAAACAGTCAGGAAAGTGAAGAGGCAACCAACAGAATGGGAAAAAATATTTTCAAACTATGCAACAGATAAAGGGCTGATAACCAGAATCTACAAAGAAATTAAGAAACTCCACAACATCAGAACAAACAACCTACTTAAGAGATGGGCCAAGGACCTCAATAGACAATTTTCAAAAGAGGAAATCCAAATGGCCAACAGGCACATGAGAAAATGTTCAAGATCACTAGCAATCAGGGAAATGCAAATCAAAACCACAATGAGGTTTCACCTCACCCCGGTTAGAATGGCTCACATTCAGAAATCTACCAACAACAGATGCTGGAGAGGATGTGGGGAAAAAGGGACACTAACCCACTGTTGGTGGGAATGCAAACTGGTTAAGCCACTGTGGAAGTCAGTCTGGAGATTCCTCAGAAACCTGAATATAACCCTACCATTCAACCCAGCCATCCCACTCCTTGGAATTTACCCAAAGGAAATGAAATTGGCAAACAAACAAGCTGTCTACACATTAATGTTTATTGCAGCTCAATTCACAATAGCTAAGACCTGGAACCAACCCAAATCGCATCAACAGATTTTATAATTTTCATCGTAAACATCTTTAACATCCTTGGTTAAGTTTATTCCAAGGTATTTGTTTTTGTAGCTATTGTGAATGGGATTGATCTTAGAAGTTCTTCCTCAACCGTGGCATTGCCTGTGTATAAAAAGGCTGTTGATTTTTGTGCATTGATTTTATATCCTGCTACTTTGCCAATCTCTTCTATGAGTTCCAATAGTGTCTTAGTAGAGTTCTTTGGATCTGATCCCCTAAACAAGGATCATATCGTCTGCAAAGAGGGATAGTTTGATTTCTTCCTTCCCAATTTGTATCCCTTTAATTTCTTTTTCTTGCCTAATAGCTCTGGCTAGAACTTCCAGAACTATACTGAATAGCAGTGGTGAGAGTGGGCATCCCTGTCTGGAACCAGATCTCAGTGGAAATGCTTCCAACTTTTCCCCATTCAATAGGATGTTGGCCGTGGGTTTTTCATAAATTGCTTTGATTGTATTGAGGAATGTTCCTTCCATACCCAGTTTGCTTAGAGTTTTCATCATGAAAGGGTGTTGTATTTTATCAAATGCTTTCTCTGCATCTATTGAGATAATGATATGGTTTTTCTTCTGCAGTCTGTTAATGTGGTGTATCACATTGATTGATTTGCGCACATTGAACAATCCCTGCATGCCAGGGATAAATCCCACTTGGTCTGGGTGGATGATCTTTCTGATGTGTTGTTGCATTCTGTGGCCATAATTTTTTTTTAAACTTTTATTTAATGCATATAAATTTCCAAAGTACGACTTATGGATTACAATGGCTTTCCCCCCATACCGTCCCTCCCACCCACAACCCTCCCCTTTCCCACTCCCTCTCCCCTTCCATTCACATCAAGATTCATTTTCGATTATCTTAATATACAGAAGATCAGCTTAGTATACATTAAGTATGGATTTCAACAGTTTGCTCCCACACAGAAACATAAAGTGAAAAATAATAGATGATTTTTTAAAATGATGATGAAATCAGAGCAGACCTATTGTCATGTTTAATCCCAGTGAGAGTCAAGTTGGGAATTGATAATTTCTTTTTTTTTTTTTTTTTACAGAGGATCAGTTTAGTATGCATTAAGTAAGGATTTCAACAGTTTGCACCCCCATAGAAACACAAAGTGAAATATATTGTTTGAGTACTCGTTATAGCATTAAATCTCAATGTACAGCACATTAAGGATAGAGATCCTACATGAGGAGTAAGTGCACAGTGACTCCTGTTGTTGACTTTACCAATTGACACTCCTGTCTATGGCATCAGTAATCTCCCTATGCTCCGGTCATGAGTTTCCAAGGCTATGGAAGCCCTCTGAGTTCTCCGACTCTTATCTTGTTTAGACATGGTCATAGTCAAAGTGGAGGTTCTCTCCTCCCTTCAGAGAAAGGTACCTCCTTCTTTGATGGCCTGTTCTTTCCACTGGGATCTCACTCGCAGAGTTCTTTTGCCAGAGTGTCTTGGCTTTCCATGCCTGAAATACTCTCATGAGCTTTTCAACCAGCTCCAAATGCCTTTAGGGCTGATTCTGAGGCCAGAGTGCTATTTAGGACATCTGCCATTCTATGAGTCTGCTGAGTATCTCACTTCCCATGTTGGATCACTCTCCCCTTTATTTACTCCATCAGTTAGCGTTAGCAGGTACTAGACATGTCTATGTGCTCCCTTTGACTCCCAGTCCCTTCACCATGACCAACTGTGAACTGAAACTGATCACCTGGAACAGTGAGATGGCATTGGTACATGCCACCTCGATGGGATTGAATTGGAATCCCCTGGTATGCTTCCAACTCCACCACTTGGGGCAAGTCAGCCTGAGAATGTCCCAAATTATACATCTCTTCCCTCTCCCATTCCCACCACCATGTTCAACAGGGATCACATTTCAGTTAATTTTCAACACTTAAGAATAACTGTGCATCAATTACAGATCTAAACCAGTCATATTAAGTAGAACATATAAAAAAAACTACTAAGAGGGATAATGTATTTAGTTGTTCATTAACAGTCAGGGCTATGCTGATCAAGCCACCATTTCCCATAGTGTCCACCTCACTCCAACAGGTTTCCCTCTTGGTGTTCAGTCAGTCGTCACCGATCAGGGAGAACATATGGTATTTGTCCCTTTGGGACTGGCTTATTTCACTCAGCATGATGTGTTCCAGATTCCTCCATTTTGTTGCAAATGACTGGATTTCGTTGTTTCTTACTGCGGTATAGTATTCTAAAGAGTACATATCCCATAATTTCTTTATCCAGTCTATCGTTGATGGGCATTTAGGTTGGTTCCAGGTCTTAGCTATTGGGAATTGTGCTGCAATAAACATTAGGGTGCAGACCTCTTTTTTGTTTGCCAATTTAAATTCCTTTGGGTAAATTCCAAGGAGTGGGATGGCTGGGTTGGACGGTAGGGTTATCTTCAGGTTTCTGAGGAATCTCCAGACTGACTTCCATAGTGGCTTGACCAGTTTGCATTCCCACCAACAGTGGGTTAGTGTCCCTTTTTCCCCACATCCTCGCCAGCATCTGTTGTTGGTAGATTTCTGCATGTGAGCCATTCTAACCGGGGTGAGGTGAAACCTCATTGTGGTTTTGATTTGCATTTCCCTGATTGCTAATGACCTTGAACATTTTTTCATGTGCCTGTTGGCTATTTGGATTTCCTCTTTTGAAAAATGTCTATTGAGGTCCTTGGCCCATCTCTTAAGTGGGTTGTTGGTTTTGTTTTTGTGGAGTTTCTTGATCTCTTTGTAGATTCTGGTTATTAACCCTTTATCTGTTGCATAGTTTGCAAATATTTTTTCCCATTCTGTCGGTTGTCTTTTCACTCTCCTCACTGTTTCTTTTGCAGTACAGAAACTTCTCAATTTGATGCAATCCCAATAGTTGATTTTGGCTTTGACTGCCTGTGCCTCCCGGGTCTTTTCCAGAAATTCTTTGCCTGTGCCAATATCTTGAAGGGTTTCTCCAATGTTCTCTAGTAACTTGATGGTGTCAGGTCGTAGATTTAGGTCTTTAATCCATGTGGAGTGGATTTTTGTGTAAGGTGTAAGGTAGGGGTCTTGCTTCATGATTCTGCACGTGGAAATCCAATTTTCCCAGCACCATTTATTGAATAGACTGTCCTTGCTCCAGGAATTAGTTTTAGATCCTTGATCAAATATAAGTTGGCTGTAGATGTTTGGGTTGATTTCTGGTGTTTCAATTCTGTTCCATTGGTCTATCCATCTGTTTCTGTACCAGTACCATGCTGTTTTGATTACAACTGCCCTGTAGTATGTCCTGAAATCTGGTATTGTGATGCCTCCAGCTTTGTTTTTGTTGTACAGGATTGCTTTAGCTATTCGAGGTCTCTTGTGCCTCCATATAAATTTCAGCACCATTTTTTCCAGATCTGAGAAGAAGGTCTTCGGTATCTTGATTGGTATTGCATTGAATCTGTAAATTGCTTTTGGGAGAATGGACATTTTGATGATATTGATTCTTCCAATCCATGAGCATGGAAGATTTTTCCATTTCTTGGTATCCTCTTCTATTTCTTTCTTTAAGGTTTTGTAATTTTCATCGTAGAGATCTTTAACGTCTTTGGTTAAGTTTATTCCAAGGTATTTGATTGTTTTTGTAGCTATTGTGAATGGGATTGATCTTAGAAGTTCTTCCTCAGCCATGGCATTGTCTGTGTATACAAAGGCTGTTGATTTTTGTGCATTGATTTTATACCCTGCTACTTTGCCAAACTCTTCTATGAGTTCCAATAGTCTCTCAGTAGAGTTCTTTGGGTCCTCTAAATAAAGAATCATGTCATCTGCAAAGAGGGATAGTTTGAGCTCTTCCTTCCCAATTTGTATCCCTTTAATTTCTTTTTCTTGCCTAATAGCTCTGGCTAGAACCTCCAGAACTATATTGAATAGCAGTGGTGAGAGTGGGCATCCCTGTCTGGAACCAGATCTCAGTGGAAATGCTTCCAACTTTTCCCCATTCAATAGGATGTTGGCTGTGGGTTTATCATAGATTGCTTTGATTGTATTGAGGAATGTTCCTTCCAAACCCAGTTTGCTTAGAGTTTTCATCATGAACGGGTGTTGTATTTTATCAAATGCTTTCTAGGCATCTATTGAGATAATCATATGGTTTTTCTTCTGCAGTCTATTAATGTGGTGTATCACATTGATTGTCTTGCGCACATTAAACCATCCCTGCATACCAGGGATAAATCCCACTTGGTCTGGGTGGATGATCTTTCTGATGTGTTGTTGCATTCTATTGGCGAGAATTTTATTGAGGATTTTTGCATCTATGTTCATCAGGGATATTGGTCTGTAATTCTCTTTCAGTGCTGCATCTTTTTCCGGCTTAGGAATTAAGGTGATGCTGGCTTCATAGAAAGAATTTGGGAGGACTCCCTCTTCTTCGATTGTTCTGAATAGTTTGAGAAGAATTGGAGTTAGTTCTTCTTTAAACGTCTGGTAGAATTCAGCAGTGAATCCATCTGGTCCTGGGCTTTTCTTTGTTGGGAGGGCCTTTATTACTGTTTCAATTTCTGTCTCAGTTATGGGTCTGTTTAGGTTTTCGATGTCTTCCTGGTTCAATTTAGGCAGGTTGCATGTGTCCAGGAATCTATCCATTTCTGATAGGTTTCCCTGTTTGCTGGCATACAAGTCCTTGTAGTAATTTCTGATGATTCTTTTTATTTCTGTGGTGTCTGTTGTTACATTTCCTTTTTCATCTCTGATTTCATTGATTTGGGTCTTTTCTCTTCTTTTTTTAGTTAGTTGGGCCAATGGGGTGTCAATTTTGTTTATTTTTTCAAAAAACCAGCTCCTCATTTGTCTGATTTTTTGTAAATTTTTTTTTGATTCAATCCTGTTGATTTCTTCTCTGATTTTAATTATTTCTCTTCTCCTACTAGATTTGGGTCTGGTTTGCTGCAGATTTTCTAGATCCTTGAGATGAATTGAAAGCTCATTTATTTGGTGCATTTCCAATTTCTTGATGTAGGTACCTATTGATATAAACTTTCCTCTTAACACTGCTTTTGCTATATCCCATAAGTTTTGGTATGTTTTGCTGTTATCCTCATTTACTTCCAGAAAATTTTTGATTTCTCTTTTGATTTCTTCTATGACCCAGTGTTCATTCAGGAGCATGTTATTCAGTCTCCATGTGTTTGCGTATGCTCTAGGGATTCCTGAGTTGGTAATTTCCAACTTCATTCCTTTATGGTCTGAGAAGCTGCATGGTATGATTCTAATTCTTTTGAATTTGCTGAGACTTGCTTTATGGCCTAGTATGTGGTCAATCCTAGAGAAGGTTCCATGTACCGCTGAGAAGAATGTAAATTCTTTATGTGTAGGATGAAAAGTTCTGTAGATATCTGTTAGATCCATTTGGGCTATAGTGTCATTTAAATCTACTGTATCCTTGTTGATCTTCTGTTGATCTATTTCTGAGAGTGGAGTATTGAAGTCCCCCAGTACTATTGTACTGGGGTCTAAGTCTCTCTTTAAGTCCTTTAACAAATCTTTTAAATAAACTGGTGCCCTCTAATTAGGCGCATATACATTGATAATCATTATATCTTCCTGTTGAATTGATCCCTTAATCATTATATAGTGCCCCTCTTTGTCTGTCTTAACAGTTTTGGTGGTAAAGTTTATGTTGTCTGATAATAAGATGGCTGTGCCCGCTCTTTTTTTCATTTCTGTTGGCATGGTATATCATTTTCCAGCCTTTCACTTTTAGTCTGTATGGATCTTTGTTGGAAAGATGTGTTTCTTGTAAGCAGCTAATAGATGGGTTTTGTTCCTTAACCCAATCAGGCAATCTGTGTCTTTTAATGGGACAGTTGAGGTCATTTTTTTTAAACTTTTATTTAATGAATATAAATTTCCAAAGTACAGCTTGTGGATTACAAGGGCTTCCCCCCCGCCATAACTTCCCTCCCACCTACAACCCTCCCCTTTCCTGCTCCCTCTCCCCTTCCATTCACATCAAGATTCATTTTCAATTCTCTTTATATACAGAAGATCAGTTTAGCATATATTAAGTAAAGGTTTCAACAGTTTGCACCCACATAGAAACACAAAGTAAAAAATACTGTTTGAGTACAGTTGAGGTCATTAACGTTCAATGTGACTATTGATCAGTAGTAACTTTGCCCTGCCATTTGCCAAAGATATTTTCTAATATATGCTTTGAACTTCCTGTGATCTTTTGCTGTGAGGTTTCCTTCCTTTACCTTCTTTCATATTGATGACTCTGTTTCTGTGTTTCTGTGTGCAACACATCTTTAAGCATCTTTTGCAGGCCTGGATGAGTGGCAACAAATTCTTTCAATTTCTGTTTGCTATGAAAGGTCTTTATTTCACCTTCATTCACAGATGAGAGCTTTGCAGGATATAATATTCTGGGCTGGCAGTTTTTCTCTCTTAGTACCTGGGCTATGTCTCGCCATACCCTTCTAGCCTGTAGGGTTTCTGATGAGAAGTCTGCTGTGAGTCTAATTGGAGATCCTCTGAGAGTAATCTGACGTTTCTCTCTTGCACATTTTAGGATCTTTTCTTTGTTTCACTGTGGAGAGTTTAATTACAACGTGTCATGGTGAGGATCTCTTTTGGTCATGTTTACTAGGGGTTCTATGAGCTTCCTCTACTAGGATGTCTCTGTCCTTCTGCAAACCCAGAAAGTTCTCTGCAAGTATCTCACTAAAAAGGCCTTCTAATCCTTTCTCTCTCTCCATGCCTTCAGGAACTCCTAGAACCCGAATGTTGGGTTTTTTAATAGTATCCTGTAGATTCCCAACAATATTTTTTAGATTTCTACTTTCCTCTTCTTTTCTTTGGTTTGACTGTATCCTTTCCTGTTCTCTGTCTTCTAAGTCTGATATTCTCTCTTCTGCTTCACCCATTCTGTTTTTAAGGCTCTCTAATGTGTTTCTCATTTGATCTATTGAGTTCTTCATTTCATTTTGACTTCTCTTCACTATCACACTTTCCTGTTCTACTAGTTTCTGTGTTTCATTTTTATTCCTCCTTAAGATTTCATTTTCTTGAAGGAGATTTTCTATGCTGTCCAGTAAGGATTTCCGTAGCTCAAGCATTTGTTTTTGAAAACTTCTAAATGTTCTTAGCATAAATTTTTTGAAATCGGTATCTTGCATTTCTTCCATTTCATCATCTTCATAATCTTGGCTTGGGGTGTCTTGTTCATTTGGAGGTGTCATGATGTCTTCCTCGTTCTTGTTTCCTCGGTTTCTGCGTTTGTTGCTTGGCATTGTGGAGATATTCTTTGGATTCTTCTTCCCTCTCTGTGGTGTTTTTTCTTGTTATACTATGACTGTATTAAGTGGACTGTCTGCTTTTGATGGAGCCTTAGAGGCTTGAGATGGGTGTGGCCTGAGAGCTCTGTTTGGTTCCTCAGGGTTAAGGGTGTGCCAAAGGTGACACTCCCAGGTTAGGCATGGTAAATCTCCCTCCCTCCCTCCCTCCCTCCTTCCCTCCCTCCCTCCCTCCCTCCTTCCCTTCCCTCCTTTCCTCCTTCTCCGCATGGCTCGTGTTCCAGCGCTGGTGTGTTGAGTCTGCTGCTGGTGTCCCAAACCGTGGGCTCCCACGCTCTCCACGCAGGTCCACTGTGAATCACTAGTTCCAGAAGAGTTTCCTCTGCTGTTTCTTTCTCTACTCTTACTTGAACCTGCAGTATCTCCACTTTTATTAAACTGTCTCTTCCCGGACTATCAGTGTGCTCCCTTCCTATTCCGCCATCTTGCTGCTCTCCCCATTATTGAATTTTTAATGTATGCAGGATTTGAAATGATGATTTCATTCTAATAGTGGTAATTTCTCTCTTTTCATTGCAGGGAAATTTTTTCTGTTTTTGTTTTCTTTACAAAATATGTGAGCATTAGAAGTTTTTCTTTTTTACTTCATACAGTACTGTAAAAATGAATGATTATTTTTCTAACCATGAAAACCTTTTAAAATAAAATCAGTAGGAGTTTTACTATATTCATATATGTAAGTTTTTTTAAAATGTTAGTGATATTTGTTGATTTCTCACAAAATTCCTATTTGTTGTTACTCCCGTTTTATAAAGAAAAGTTGTGGTCACAAATTGAGCCAAGAAAAGGAGGCAAATATTCAATTATTATTTTCTTTGATACACAGAGGACACATAAGAGTAACTTTGAATGTACTCACTTTAGACTCAGTAGTATTAAGAAATTGTCCTAAAATGTGAAACCAATCAGTGACAGAATTAGAAATAGAGCATACACTTCTTGAACATATTTAATCTTCATTCCTTCTTTTAATGGCAATAAAAAGATAATTCTCAAGCATTGAAAATGTCTTCACAATCATTTTTTTCTTTATTTGAAGTAGGCCACTGGTTTTTCCTTAAAGTATTTACAGTTTAAATTATTGAATTAATACCTACCTGATGTAATATTTTTTATTCCATTTGTCTTGAAATGCTTTCAAGAATGACTGACATACAAAAAGCTAGCTATCATTAATGTATACATGTTGATGTATTTGGAGATAGGATTACCTCTGGTTGTCAATTCTTTATAAAATCTCACCAGGATTTTGTCATGTTTATTAATTTTTACAACTATTTTTTTATTTGTGCTTTTGGTTTTGTTTCATTAATTTCTACTCATCACTTTATTACTTCCTTCTTTAATCTTGGTTCAAGTTTAACTCAGTCCACTTTGTCTGGTTTCCTACTTGTGGAAGCTTAAAAACTGATTTATTTATTGTTTAATAATATAAGCATTAATGGTATAAAATTTGTTAAAAGCATTGCTGTGGCTCCCTCCAACAACTTTTGTTATGTGTTTCACATATTTTAAGATTTTTTATGTGTTTCTCTTGCCAAATTCTAGTTTAATTACATGATTTTTATTGTTTATTTTACTTATTTGAAAGAGAGAGAGAGAGACAGACGTAGAAATAGCTCCCATCTGCAGGTTTAGTCCCCAAGCACCTGCAACAGCTGGGATTGAACTAGACAGAAGCCCTGAGCCAAGCACTCAGTCCTAGTCTCCTGCATGGGTGGCAGGGACCCAGCTACTTGAGTCATCACCTGCTGCTTCCCAGGATGCACATTAACAGGAAGCTGTAATAGGGATCAGAGCCAGAACCCAAACTCAGCTGATCCTGTATGGGATAAAGGCATCCTAAGAGACACCTTAGTGTCTGACCCTGGATTACATTTTGATCAGATAATGTGCTGTGTGCTGAGGGCGTTCATATGTATTTGTACTTGTTTTATGGCCTTGAATATGGGATACTTTTTTAAATGTTTTGTGTGTGGTTGAGGAGAATGTCTTGACAACAATGTTAATTGTATACGGTGTTCAATAAATGAAGAGTTGGCTGATTTTGCTATCGAAGCCTGTTACATTCATACAGATTTTTCGGTCTCTTGTTCTATTATTGAGTCAAAACTTGTATTTTCCAGTTAACTATCGAAATTGTCATTTTTGATTCTATTAATTGTTGACTTAAGTTCTGGAATTCTGTTAGTGACTGCATATACTTACGATACTATGTTCTTTTGAAAAAGTGGTGTCTGCATCATTATGAAATAATTGTCTCTGTGGTAATATCATTAGTTTCAAAATCCACTTTGGTTCTAACATAGATGCTTTCTCAATGGGTCTTATGTGGACAAAGTATTATTAGTTCTTTGTTCTTAAAAATTAATCTGGGAGTCTGTGGTTTTGGCCAAAATATTTAGAATGCCTACATTGAATGATTTACCAATATGATTGTGTTTAAATCTGCTGTCTTGCCATATGTTTTGTACTCAAATCATTTGTTCTTTGGAATACATTGTATATTTTATAAATCTTCATTCTTTTCATGGTTTATCATTTATATGTTTTGGTATTGTTTTTTAGTGGCTTACTTGAGGTTTACAGAGCTCATCTTGTGCTTAACATTATATCCCTTTCTAAGTGGTGAGAATATTGCAAGGTACACTTATAGTTAACCCCCTATTGACAACAGTAAAGATAGTATTTATTTATTTGTTTATTTATTTATTTTTGCCAGGCAGAGTTAGACAGTGAGAGAGAGAGAGTTATAGACAGTGAGAGAGGGACAGAGAGAAAGGTCTTCCTTCCATTGGTTCACTCCCCTAATGGCCGCTACAGCCAGTGCTGCGCTGATCCGAAGCCAGGAGCCAGGTGCTTCCTCCCGGTCTCCCATGCAGGTGCAGGGACCAAAGCACTTGGGCCATCCTCCTCTGCTCTCCCAGACCACAGCAGAGAGCTGGCCTGGAAGAGGAGCAACTGGGACTAGTACCCGGCGCCCCAACTGGGACTAGAACAGGGGTGCTGGCACCACAGGCAGAGAATTAGCCAAGTGAGCCACAGTGCCAGCCAAGAGAGTATTTTTGTCACTTGTATTGATATGTAAATTGTGAATCCCACAAAACGTTAGTATTATTGCTTTGATTAGGCATTAAAATTATCAGGACATTAATGAGAAAAGAAGTCACTTTTTGTCGACAGTTTACTAAGCCTTTCTTCCCTCTGTGTAGATCTGACTTTACATTTGGTGTCATTTACTTGAGCCTGAAAGATTCCTTTAATAATACCAGTAATACTGTTATGTTAGTGATTCATCTCAGCTTGCTTAAATCAGAAGGTCTTTATTTTGGTTTTGATTTTTAAAAGATGATCAATCACTATAGAATTCCAGGCTAACAGTTATTTTTTTTTTTTAAGTTTTTTCTTTTCTGACACAGATTCCTTCTGGTGAAAGTCTGCTGATTGGTCCTTGTTTCTTTGGCTGCCTTAAAGATTTTACCAAATTTGCTTTCAAAAATTGGGTTATGATACACATCATTGAGAATTTATTTGTTCTGTTTGGGGTTTGCTTTCTGATTGAGGATATGTATGTTATGGCTGTTTTCAAATATGTCTATAGATCATTCATGCATAGTTTATATTCCTTTGTCTCCTAGTATATCAATGTTTTCTTCCCCTATGTCTAATCTAATGATAATTTTTCAATTCATATGTTGTGTATTTGACTCCAATCATTGGTTTTGAGTTTTTAAAGTGCATTTCATTTTTATCTACCAAATTATAGCAAATATGCCTTTTCTGAGTCTGTTTATATTTTTGCTATTTCTTTTGTTGGTTGTGAGTCATGCTTTCCTGCTTCATTTGATTTGATTATTTCTGATTGTATGAAAAAGAGTTCTAAATTTCACATTATTGGGTGTGGGATCTTCTTGTGTTGGTTTAAATATCACTGAAAGATTCTTTTCAATGCTCAGTTATTTAGAATGAGTTTGATCATTTTAAAACTTGCTTTTGGACTTTGTCAAGGCAGGTCCAGGAGAGCTTTTATTTTAGTCTCTTGTAAAGTTGACTCCACTACTAAACAATCCTGATCTTACTATGGACTTGCCTGCAGAGGTCTTGACCAGTGGCCTGTGTGTGAGGGAGTATTTCTGTGCTTGCCTATAGAAATAATAACTATCTCACTGTGCGCTCTGGAAATTTCTGCCTCATTGCAAGTGGTACTTCTGTGGTGCTCTGGGGGAGATAAAGAGAGAGGAAGGGAAGGGTCAGGGGAAATGAAAAATCTAATCATGAGCAACTAGCAGACAACGCACCTGAGGAATCACATGCAAAGTGATTGGCTCGGCTCTAAAATGCTGAGGTCATGAAATACAGAGGAAAAGCTGAAGAAAACTTAGACAACAGAAACAAAAGATACAGTGCAACTAAATGTAGTAAATGATCCAAGAATAGATTTTGGACTGGGGTAGAAAAAAATAATAACTGTAAAGAACATCACAGTAGTACTTACAAAATTTGAATGTGAACTGTGGATTAAATAACAGTAAAACAGCAATTTTACATTTCCTGATTTTTGATGACTGTCCTATGATTATTCTTATTCTTAGGAAATACAGGCCAAAGGGTTTAGGGTTAAGGGGAATGACATGCATAATTGATACTCTCCAGGTTTAAAAAGTGACACACAAGCAGCAAGCAAGCAAGCAGTGCAGGAAACTGGGGAATATGTGAATAATTGCTGGATCTGGAAAGAGGATGTACAGAACTCTATTATATCATCCTTGCAACTTTGCTGAAAGGTCAAAATTATATGAAGAAAACATAACAAAAAATGAATTGGCTCACACAGGGTTGAGTTTCTTTGATTGCTCAGCGTCCCTTCCCTACCTTCATTGGAGTGCTGATGGGATCCCTCTAAGACAGAGAAGGCAAATGATTTATAATTCTCTCCTGTTAGCTCCCTCTTTCTAAATCAAACTTGACCCACAGTCTAGCAGCTCTCTGGTGCCAGGACTGATACAGCGCTACTTATCTTTGAAGAAAAATATTTGCTATGTGCCTGCCTGTCACTTGCTGTTATCTACAGCTTGAAATGGACACTGAAACAGAAGAACCATAAGAAATAGCAGCAGCTTTCTTCCTAGAGTCATTCATCATGAGCTTTAGTAGCAAAATGTTCCCAAACTCTTAGGGCAGCCTCATGAAACCAGAGCTGACTTCTTGCTAAATTCCAATATTAGTCACAGCTCTGTAGAAATGGTGCCTTTTTTTCTTGCTTTCTTTTTTTGTTGTTTGTTTGTTTAAAAAAAAGTTTCTCCTGACTGTAGCAATTCATTTTGGGTGGAGGCTCCAGAGCTTCTGGGAGAAAAGGGGGAAGCAATTGTTTCTCAACCTTCCTTCCAGGTGACCTCAGAGGGCACCATAGAGGGGAAGAAAAGCTCTCAGAAAGTAGTGGTGGTTATCAAATTTGGTCAAGTGGGAGTGATGGCAGCAGTGTTACAAGTGAATGCCAACTTTCCCATGAAGGTGTGTGTGTGTGTGTGTGTGGTGTGTGTAGTATGTGTAGGGGTTGGTGAAATGGTGTATAACGAACCATTGGTTGGTTTTGGGTGACCCCATAGCTCCCTCATGTTTGCTTGTTGACAGGGAAGAATGTACCTGATCTCAGTGCCTTGTCCAGGTGATTAATGAGGATGCTGGGGCGAGGATGGAGGCTGCTTCCTTCCATGCATCCTTGGTTTCAGTGGCACCTACTCAGTTACAAGGGTGCATTATCTTACAATCAGTAGCTGAAAGTGGGGTGACTCAGAGTGAATGTCCTGGACTAATGGTGGTGTCCAGCAGGGCAAAAAGCTGAACTAAAAGGGGAGTGCTAAAAAGTTGCATGTTTGCATTCTTTGATCAGTTTAAATATGGCCTGTGTCAGAGTCACTGATTGTTACTTCACTGACATTGTTCTATGAAACTTCCCTCTAGCAAACCACCCTTAACCCAGGAATACCTTTAATAGCTCCAGATATGTTAAGGAGTAGACTAATCATTCCCAGGGCTGGTCCTAAATGAAATTTCTGTTCTGTAATAAGCTTCCATGTTCCAGTTGTCACTTCAGGGACTCATCTCTGAGTCTCTCTCATTAGATTAATTCTTATGAGCCTTAATTTGAGATTTAAGATTGAGCTCTGGAAGGGTGAGGGTTTAAATGGAAGATACCAAGTTCTGAGCTAGGTGATTTTAAATAGATTTTTGTTCATCTCAAAACCTTGCTACAAGTATTTGTACCCTAGTATTGGAGATGAGGACTCTGAGGTAGGTTGCAAAAAGTTTTCTTCAGGGCAAAGAGGTTATGCACGAATGTAGGAGGAAAGCTTAGTTCTGCTTGGCTCCATAGGCTGCCTTGCCTTTGGTACCATCCTGTCTCTATCTTAGCCAAGAAAAACAAGGTCCTAAATTCATTCATTTCCTTCATTCCAAGCATACATGTTGAACGTTCACTCCATATACTGGGCATTGGGCCAGATGTTGGGTGCATAATGGTGCTGAGACTAATATGATGGTTGCTTTAATCCATCTTCTAAGGTAGTGAGGAACATCAGAATAAACACATGAAAACATAAAGGGCTTGCAAAGTCTTATGAAAAGAAAAATATATGATGATATGATGGAATATAGAGATATAAAGTTGGACTCTCTGAGCTGGTAAAATAAAGACCTGACAACACAAGGATGAGGTGCAGGAAGCCACACAGAGGACTGAGCTCGAGCGTTGAAGGTCAGAGAGTCAGCAGGAAAAACATTTTGAAGGAAGAGTGGGTCTGTTCACAGAACTGAGCAAGAACAGGCTGGGAAAACATAGAACATAAAGGGAGAGAAAGGTCTAGAAAGTCAATGGATAGTGAGGCCCAGCAAGGTCATGCATGTCCTTAGGAGGTTTGATTCTGCTGTCATGCAGGAAGCAGGTGACAGTGATCCTGTCACTCCCCTGATTTCAGAAGCTCCAGCTGCTTGGAAGGTTCAGCTTTTTGCTGCTCTTGCAACTTCAGTGTACGCTTGTGTTGTGATTTCAGCCTGACCCAGCCCTGGCTGTTCCAGCCATTTACAGAGTGAACCAACAGATGGAGGATCTCTGTCTCACCCCCTTCTTTATAACTCTGCCTTTCAAGTAAATAAATAATTTTTATAAAGATGAATATTAGAACTCTCCCTATGAACCAAGCTGTTTCAGATCTGTAGGTTTATTACATGCCTTTTACACAAGTTGTTGTTTCTCCTAGAATACCATTTTCTACACTTTGCTTGTTATGCATCTTTCAGAATCAACTTTATTCTCTACCATGAAGACTAACTTTATCTGAGGAAAAACTTATTCCAGTGGATTCTATTCGATTATTTCCCTACCAAATATTAATTTACACCCATGGTTTTCATCTTTTCTTTTGTGAGCTCAGTAGGGCTGCTGAAATTTTTTGATCAACTCTTCATCTCCACTACTTAGCACAGTGCATAGTACAAAATAGATCTCCAGCAGATACTATATGAAGTGAATGCCTTGTGAAAGTTACTACTTCCTGCATTGTCACTGCTAACCCTGTGTCATTCTCATTCTATTAGTAAAAACACGGTCCAGAGAAGAAAAGTGACTTGTTCAGTTGCACAAGCTAGTAGAGATTAGAACAGACTGGAATGGAAGTGACTCCTTTGGACTGTAAAGTCCATGCTCTCCAGGGTCCTTTTGCTACAGTTGTTCTCAACTCTGGATTAGTGTCCAGTGTTAACCTTGATGAGGGCATCTCTCCCCTCTAATGTTGGTAATGCTGAAGCCACTGAATGTGGTGATTGTTGTTTAATTGTTTTTGTTTTTTCTCTGTGATGGTTGAGGAAGTGGGGTCTCTCCCAGACCGAGGTGAAGTGAGCTATACAAGGAAGTTCTGAATTTGGCTCTAAAGTAAACTTTTTGGCAAGGGTGTGTTCCATTCCCAGGAGTGTTTCACCTGCTAAGATCATTAGCAAAGACTGGCACCGCCCAGGCAAGGGATGCTTGTTTGAGAACAGATGGAGCTAGGACACAAGAGAGCAGTGGGGGCTGTAGTGATGGCTGGGATTGAAGAGTGTGTGTAGAGGGCTCCCATGAACATGTAACCAATTCTAAATCCAGAGGCTTTGACACAAAAACAATACAACAATGGAACATGATTATATTTAACTAGGGGAGATTAAAATTGTGCCTTGACAACTTAATCCTGGGGAACAAACATGGCTCAAGTTACAAATCTCACAGAAATGACTGTGGCCATGGGAGACAAGTCACCCAGGTGGGAAGGATCTTATCGCCAGGGTTCTGTGGCGCCAGGCAGCACCTGGCCTGCATTATGGCTGTGGACGGGTCTTGGTGGGTTTTGCTTGTGTCAGCTGCCTTGCCAAGGATAGCAGTGGGTTTTGCAGTACATGGACCAGGGCTGAGGAACAGCTGAGCCAGGAGCTGAGTGTTGTGCAGAGGTAGACCTAGGAGAGCTGAAGAAACCTAGAGTGAAGGGATGCATGTGGTAGCTGCCTTCTAACTCTGGACCCTAGCCCTGTAGTAGTTGAGTCCTAGATAGTCTCTCTGCCAACCCCCTCCATTTTAGAGTCTGTGCAGTTAGCCATAGGCCACACCAGATGCTCTTCCTTAACTTGATCTTTTGACAAGTGTGAGCTGCTCCTGCTGCTTGTCACAACACCTCATTTGCTTTCCTTACTTCACTGTTCACCAAACACTCTCCAGCACACTCTGTCCTGGCAACCTTGAGCACTAACTGTTGTTCCTCTTACCCTTTTTACATGAAGAAACTGAAACTTGGAGATATTACCTGATTTGTCCAAAGGCCACAGGTTGACAACTATCACTGTTAGGAAAGTCTTCGGATCATAACTCTACAGTTTGGCTTTGCTTGCTGCACTGCCTCTCCTCTAAGCCAAGTGTGTCACATTCCTTTGTAGAACAGAGCCACCCATCCCTGCCTCTGACATGCAGTCTTAGCTTTGTCTCCAAGCCTCAACAGAATTGGCATGAAATTTGGAGGGTGATAACTCCAAATTGATAACTGCTCTGAATTTCTCTTGTTGAAAACACTTTGGGCAGGAATACCATATAATTTATTGTCAAAGTTGGCATATATCTAAGTTATAAATGGGCAGTAGTGATAACAAAAATTACATAACCTTGAAATATTAATTGGATGTAAATAGTTCTATTAGAACATTTCACATACAAAATAAAAATCAGTTTATATGAACAAAAATTTAGAAAAGATTTGTACAGGTTATAACAATACTAAAAATTTGTAAAATAATTCTTGATACTGTTCAAGGAGTTGAATTTTTTTTCAACAAACTTTTTTTTTTTTTTTTCCATTCAGCTATTTCATACAGGAGAGTACCAAAGCTGCCTCCCTCCTCAGATCATGGCAATAAATGTTTCTAATACCATGTGACTGATTTTTCTCCAGAAAATATGTTTTGTAATAGGACTAGATGCTGCATGCTGTGATACAGCTATTTTTATTTTACTAAAATTTTTGACTGATATGCAAAACATATATTTTATGAGGTACAATGTAATATTTTTTAAGATTTATTTACTTGAAAGGCAGAGAGAGACAGAGACAGAGATGCAGACAGATCTTGAATCCACTGGTTCACTCCCCAGATGGCTGCAAAAGCAGGAACTGGGCTGATCTGAAGCCAGGAGCCAGGAGCTTCTTTCGGGCCTCCCACACAGGTACAGGGCCCAAGGACTTGATCTGTCTTCTATTGCTTTCTCAGGCCATAAGAGAGAGTTGGATTGGAAGAGGAGCATCTGGTACTTGAATCGTTGCCCCCATATTGGATGCTGGCACTGCAGGCAGTAGCTTTATCCACTACACCACACCATGGCCCCAGTGTAATATACATATATGTATCTATATCTGTCTATCTATCTATCTATCTATCTATATGTATATACATACACAAACACACACAGCATAAACTGATAAAACCAGGCAACTAGTTTTTTCTGTCTCTTTATATTTGACAGTCAACATTATATACTGTGAAGTACTTTATATAACTATAAACTGTAGTGCTGTGCAACACTAGAACTGTTACAGTTATCTGAGATTTTTGCAAAATATTTATTATACTTGAAAGGTTGAGAGAGACAGTGAGAAAGAGATGGAATCAGAGAGAGATTTCCCATTTACCTGTCCACACCATAAATGCCCTCAACAGCCGAGCTGGGCCATGCCAAGAACCTGAACTCTACCCAGGTTTCCTGCATGGATGGCAGGGGCCCATGTACTTGAACCATTATCTATTATCTGCCACATTACATTAGCAGAAAGCTGGGTTGAAGCAGAAGTGCTAGGACTTAAGCATTCTGATATGGGCATCCCAAGCAGTGGCTTAACCGCTGCATGACAGTGCCCACCCCTGACTGTAAGATATTTGATAAAAAAAAAAAAAAAGCTGCTCTGTGGAGAAGCTCACAGCAAGTTTTATTAGACAAAAATATTTCCAATTGTGATTTTTTTTGTACTTAAAAATATTTTCCAGGTACTGTCATATGGTCTTCATGCAGTTTTTCTTTCTTTAATAAATGTACTGAAAATATAATGAAATTTTTGTTTTTACTATAATGTTAATTATTTTACCAAAGGTAAATGTTGTAGAATGTAGGCTTTCTCAGTTTCCTTTTATTCTGACATAAAGTGTAATTTAAACAATTGAAAAAGGAGTTTGTTAAAGACAAGCAACAAGTCAAGATATTATAAAATAGAAAATTTCAAAATTTAACTCTTGTATACCATGCAGTTCCCACTGTGTAATTTGTTGAGTTTCATTAGATTACACAGTATAAATTTCAGTGTGTTGCAGTTTTAAAGCTTTTTATTTAATAAATGCAATGTATTAAAAGCAAAAACTAAAATTTTTGTGTCCTCCATTCATTGACAACTTTAAAACTTTGCTAATGATTTTGAATAAAATGCAAATAAACTGCAAACAAAAGACTGTGGGTTTAGGTTGGGATGCTTAGATTGATTTACATAGACATTTTTTTCCAAATCCAAACATTTCTAAAAATCTTTGCTTTTAAATGGAAAAGATTTTTTTTTTATTAAAAATTAATTAAAAATGTCATTCTAGGCTGGTGCTGTGGCATAGTGGGTAAAGCTGCCTCCTGCAGTGCCGGCAGACTATGTGGGTGTCGGTTCAAGTCCCAGCTTCTCTACTTCTGATGCAGCTCTCTGCTATAGTCTGGGAAGGTAGTAGAAGATAGCCCAAGTTCTTGGGCCCCTGCACCCATGTGGGAGACCTGGAAGAAGCTCCTGGCTCCTGGCTTCAGATTGGTGCAGCTCCGGCCATTGTGGCCAATTGGGGAGTGAACCAGTGGATAGAAGATCTCTTTCTCTCTCTGCCTCTCCTTCTCTGTGAAACTCTTTGAAATAATTTTTTTTTAAAAAAAAGGTTAATTATACCTATAAGTATTTTCAAATTTTGGCATTGTTTATATTTCTTTACAACTTTTAAAAAAGTGCCAGTATCTCTCTCTGACTCCAATCTGCCAATTCACTCCCTGAGTACCTGCAACAGCCATGACTGTTTTAGCTGGAGGCTGAGAACTCAATCTAGGTCTCCTATGTCGGGGCCAGGATCCAGTTAGATGAGCCATCACTGCTGAGTCCCAGGCTGTGCGCTGGCAGGTAGCTGGAATCGCCACCTGAACATGGAACTCAGATACTCTGGTAAGAGTCATTGTCATGTTAACTGGTAGCTTAACTGCTAGGTCAAATGCCCACCCCTCAATTTCTATTTTTTTAAAACTTTTATTTAGTAAATATAAATTTCCAAAGTATAGTTTATGGATTACATTGGCTTTTTCCCCCCAGTAACTTCCCTCCCCCCTGCACCCCTCCCATCTCCCACTCCCTCTCCCATTCCATTCACATCAAGATTCATTTTCAATTATCTTTATATACAGAAGATCGATTTAGTATATATTAAGTAAAGATTTCATCAGTTTGCACCCACACAGAACATAAAGTGTAAAATAGTTTCACTACTAGTTATAGCATTAATACATATTGGACAACACATTAAGGGCAGAGATCCCACATGAGGAGTTAGTACAGAGTGACTCCTATTGTTGACTTAACAATTTGACACTCTTGTTTATGGCGTCAGAAATCTCCCTAGGCTCTAGTCATGAGTTGCCAAGGCTATGGAAGCCTTTTGAGTTCGCTGACTCTGATCATATTTAGACAAGGTCATAGTCAAAGTGGAAGTTCTCTCCTACCTTCAGAGAAAGGTACCTCTTTCTTTGATGGCCCGTTCTTTCTACTGGGATCTCACTTGCAGAGATCTTTCATTTAGGTCTTTTTTTTTCCAGTGTGTCTTGGCTTTCCATGCCTAAAATACTCTCATGGGCTCTTCAGCCAGATCCAAATGCCTTAAGGGCTGATTCTGAGGCCAGAGTGCTGTTTAGGACATCTGCCATTATTTCTATTTTTAAAAGCGTGTTTTCTTTTGAAATAATTGTAGACTCGAAGTTTTGAAAACAGCATGGAGTTTTGTATCCTTCAACAATCTTGTTCCTGTGACAAACTTTAGAAAAAATCACTGTTTACTTTTTAACTTTTTGGATTAACTCATTAACATCCATTCCTGTGCATTCTTATGGGATATGGTGTAATATTTTGGCAGAGGTTCAGCAGGTCAAATCAGGCAACTAGCCTTTCCATTTCCTTATATTTGTGCCTGGAGCCTACTAACTTTTCTCTTCCAATTCATTAGAGAGTATGTAATATATTATTATGAACTATAGTCACTCCATTCTGCTGTGGATGACTGAATTATTTATTGTGTCCAATTCTTTTTTAGTACCTATTATCCAACCTATCTTTATTTTCTTTCTCTCTACCTTTCCCAAACTCTAGTAATCACTATTCTTAATTCAAATATACTGGATCTTCCACATGAAAATGTGGTATTTGCCTTTCTATGTCTGGCTTGTTTCACTTAACATAAGGATCTTTACTTCCATTCATTTTGCTGCAAATGTCAGGATTTCATTCTTTCTTATGGATGAATAACCTTCTTTTATGTGTCTATAGTACATCTTTATTATCTGTTCATCGACAATGGACTATTATGTAAATCTCAGTCTTTCCTATTTTGAATAGTGTTGCTGTGTTGTTGGGAGTGCAGGTATCTCTTTGATTGGATGATTTCATTTCCTTCAGTTGTATTCCCAGAAGCAGGATAGCTGGACCCTACAGCGGGTCTGATTTTAGTTTTTGAGGAACCTCCATATTATTTTCCATCATAGCTGTATTTATTGACTTAACAAGCAGTGCTTTTAAGAATCCCTTTTCTCAACATCTTCAGCAGAATTTGTTATTTTCTGTTGTTTTGATATTACTGATTATAACTTTAGTCAGATGATACCTCAGTGTATTTCCATTTGCATTTTCATGATAGCTAGTGATACTAAGTATGTTTTCCATATATTTCTTGGACATTTGTGTTTTGTCTTATGAAAAATGTCTACTCTGAACCTTTGCCCACTTCTTAACTGGATTGTTTGTTTGTTACATTCTTTATATATTAGGAGTATTAATTCTTTATCAGATCCACAGTTTTCAAATGTCCTTTCCCATTCTGTTGACTTCTATTCAGTGTATTGATTGTTTCTTTGCTGTGCAGAAGCTTCTTAGTTTGAAACAATCCCATTTGTCTAATTTCAACTTTATTGCCTGTGTTTTTTGGGTCTTACACCAAATTAGCATCTTGTCAGTACTAGAGAATTGTTACTGATACATTATTGTTAACCTGACTATAGATATTTTCAGTTTTTCCTATTTAAAAATTGTGTGTATGTAGTTCTATACAATTGTAATTTCATGTTTAGATTCATGCAACTTCCACCACAGTTGAGCTGCAGAATCTTCCCATCACCATTAAAGAAAATCCTTGTGCTACTTCTTTGTATGAACCTCCCACTTCCCCCCAACCAAATCTTTATTCCCTGCAACTACTAGCTTTTTCCTCCCTCTAATTTTGTAATTTTAAAATTTTATATAAAAATATGCTTTATGATTCTTTGCATCTGTGGTGATTGACTTTTTCACTAAAGGTAATGCCTTTGAGGTCTATCTTGGTTGTTGTATGCATCAGTAATTAAGTCCTTTTTATAGTTGAGTGCTTTACCACTGAATGGCTACATCAATGTTCAGTTATTTACCTGTTAAATTATAGTTGAGTTGTTTTCAGTATTTGGCAGTTATGAATAATACCAGATATTTGTGCAAGTTTTTATGTGTACATATTTTTGATTCTCTAGGATAACTTAACTATGATTGTTGCATCATATGGGAAAAATGTGTAGTTGTTTAAGAAATTGCTGAACTCTTTTGGATGTTCCACTACAGATTCCCACCCATAGTGTATGAAAAATTAAGTTTCTTTGCATCACCACACTAAATTTCTGAATGCCACTTTTTCATTCAAACTGAAATCCTGTAGTGTTTTCTTCCAGATATTTTTTCCACTCAGGAAGTTGCAACAGATTGCCTTTGGTTTCCTTCTGTAGCAGACCTTTTCAAGAAATCTCCTTTTCTCCTTTTCTCCCTTTTTTTCCCTTCCTTTCTTTTCTTCACTTCCTTCTCATTCTTGACCCATTGTCCTAACCGATATTTAAAGATCTTTAGAGATTTAAAAATTACAAACTAGAAAACGGAAGAGAGCTCTGTGCTTAAATGTTTACTGTCAGTTTCAGAAAAACATTGCTCTTGGCCTTTCACAGTGATATTCCCCTAAAGTGAATCCCAACATGTGCAGATGTTGGAATGATAACAGATTTACTCTTCTCTGTGGGGGCTCATCTGTATTGTATATACGAGGTTATGGGATGGATAATGAGATGGATGGCTTGAGCACAGAACTGGTTAATTCTATAGAGCAAGGGTTACTCAGTTCTGGTATGTGAGACCAGGAATGACAGAATTATGTGTTAAATTTGTGGAGTAATTACTTTCTACAGGCTGAGAAGAAGATGGGTTTATATGATTATTTGATCCTAGGGTAAGGTTTTCATGTGGGAAGAGGTGCTAGAAGTGAGCAGTAGGTTTACAAAATTATCAAATGATAGTATTTCTACCAAAAAAGAAAAGGAAAAAAAAGAATCAGATCGTAAGTAATTCAAAGGCCTAAGGCTATTTTACTGGGGACAGTTGGCCATGCTTGTTCAAATAACTGGCACTGAGTACGTCATAGCACAGTAAAACAGCTCCCATAACTACAGATGACACATAGATATTGAATGTCTGAGCAGGTAAAATGTATTCATGCATCTCTCTTTTAAAACTAGAATCATTAAAATGAGTGATGGATTTATTACCATGGAAATATATCCACAGGAAATAAAGTGGGGAAAGTCTTGCTTAAATGGCCAAAATATAAAGAAGTGGTTACTAATATCCCTGATGAACATACATGCAAAAATGCTCAACAAAATACTAGCTAATCGAATCCAACAACACATCAGAAAGATCATTCACACAAAGTGGGATTTGCAAATCAATCAATGTGATACATCAGATTAACAAACTGAAAACCAAAAACCATATGATTATCTCAATAGATGCAGAGAAAGCATTTGATAAAATATCACATTCATTCGTGATAGAAAACCTTAAGCAAATTTGGTAGAAAAGGAACATTCCTCAACATAATTAAGGCAATTTATGACAAACCCACAGTCAGAATCTTACTGAATGGGCAACAGTTGGAAGCATTCCCAGTAAGATTCAGAAGCAGACAAGCATGCCCCCTGCTCAAAATTACTATTCAGTGTAGTCCTGGAAGTTTTAGCAAGAACCGTTAGGCAAGAAAAAGAAATCAAAGGCATACAAAATGGAAAGGAGGAAGTCAAATTATCTCTATTTGTCGATAACATAATCCTATGTAGAGGAGAACCAAGAGATCCACTGAAAGACTATTGGAACTCATAAAGGAGTTTGGTAACATGATAGGATATAAAATTAACACCCAAAAATCAGTAGCCTTTGTGTACACAGGCCATGCTATAGCTGAGAAAGAACTTGTAAGAACAATCCCATTCACAGTAGCTACAGAAAAAATCAAATACGTCGGAATACATTTAACCAAGGAAATCAAAGATCCATTATAAAATGGAAAAATCGGCCGGCGCCATGGCTAATTGGCTAATCCTCCACCTTGCGGTGCCGGCACACCGGGTTCTAGTCCCAATCGGGGCACTGGATTCTGTCCCGGTTGTTCCTCTTCCAGGCCAGCTCTCTGCTGTGGCCTGGGAGTGCAGTGGAGGATGGCCCAGGTGCTTGGGCCCTGCAGCTGCATGGGAGACCAGGAGAAGCACCTGGCTCCTGGCTTTGGATAAGCGCGGTGTGCCAGCCGCAGAGCGCTGGCCGCAGCGGCCATTGGAGGGTGAACCAACGTAAAGGGAAGACCTTTCTCTCTGTCTCTCTCTCACTGTCCACTCTGCCTGTCAAAAAAAAAATCCTGTTATTTACAGCAAAATGTATGCAACTGGAAACCATTATACATAGGGAAATGATCCAGTCCCCAAAAGACAGATATCAAGTTTTCCCTGATCTGGAGTAACAAATAGAGTACCTAAAATGTGATGTATTGGAGTAAAATGAAATTTTGAGATTTAACGATTGTTTACAGCCCTTGTCACTACTGTTGGATAACAGTGTTTTTTCTTCATACTATTGTTGAACTCATTACTTTTGGGTTAATTTTATGAGTATAAAGTAAACTGAATGTAGATCATTGTAAATATTAGAATGGAAGAGGAAGGAGGAGGAAGCGTAGGATTGTGTGCAGGATAGAGGGTGGGGTGGGAAGTATCACCATGTTTGCAAATCTGTAAGATGAAATACATGAAATTTGTATACTTTAAATAAAAATAAAAAGAGTGGTTATTATGGTAATTTTAAAAATGGCTACTTTTTTTTGGAGAGAAAGGTGCCGGAGATTGGGAGGGTGGGCATAAAAATTTTTTTCTGACATGTTAGTAGATGTTCTGTTTATTTTTATATTTTAAATTTTTGAAGAAAGATTTATTTATTTGAAAAGGCAGAGTTAGAGAGAGAGAGAAAGAGAGAGAGAACATTCACCCACTAACTGATTCCCCAAATGACTTAAAAGGCCAGAGCTAGGCCATACTAAGTAGGCTAGAACTCCATCTGGGTCTCCTGTTTGGGTTCAGGAGCCCAAGCACTTGGGCCATCTTCCACTGCTTTTGCATGCACTTTAGAAAGGAGCTGGATTGGAAGGGGAGCAGCTAGGAGTTGATATTGCACTCATATAGGATGCTAGCGTCATGGGCAGCAATTTAACCCACTATACCATGACACCAGCAAATTTTGAAGTTTTAACAGTATCAGTGTACTATTGTTATTGATGGCATTCTTCATCAATGAGTTTAAGACAATATAGCTTCTTAATTCCTACAATATAAACTTTGGATGTTAATACTTGTTCATGAGTTCATGATTCATATGATTTGATTTTAAAAATGTGCCACTAAGAATCACTGCAAAATAATTTACTGGTTTAATAAAATATACTACACAACTGAATAAGGAATTTTTAGCTTAAAACCATTTCTTGGGTCCTTAGTCTATTTCCTTTCCAGGCTTTTTTATTAAAGTAGTTTGTATCCCATCATATTTTATATTTTTCTTTTTTAATTCTAAAAGCTGGCAGACTTTGTATGTCTATAGCACTGTATGGTTTACAGCCAGCTTCATACACACTGTGTGATCTGATCTGGGATTCAGAATATTTCTCCATGGCAGTAGAGAGGTTACTACTAATCCCTTTATATCCTTTGCTTCTCATGTATGAAATGAGAAGAATTAACTTAGATATTTTCATCAGCTAAGGGTGAGTAGAATTGAGAAGCAAACTTGGATCTTGTAAATATATAAGTGCAATAATCCATCTTCTACCTGAATATTTATTTTTGAAAAGCAAAGACAGGCTGGCATTGTCACATAGAAGTTAGGATGTCACTTGGGACTCCCCCATTCCCTATTAGAGTGCATGGATGGAATCCCACCTCCACTTTGGATCCAGGTTCCTATTAATGCACATTCTTGGAGACAACAGATGATGGTTCAGGTACATGCGTCCTTGCCACCCACATGGGAATCCAATGTGGATTTCCAGAGCCCTGGTTTTTTCCTGGTCCAGCCACAGCTGATTTAGGCGTTTGTGGGTAGTGACAGACTGATGAGAGATGGCTCTCTCTCTTTCTCTCTGCTTCTCTCAATCTCTCTCTTTGTTGCTGTACCTTTCAAATTAATAAATTAATGAATTTAGGAAAATAAAAAAAATTATTCTCCAAATTAATCATTTAAAATGAAATGACTGTTTTCATTTTTGGGTTACTGAGCCTTTGTGGATTGAAAGTCTCCCCAGCTCTGGACGACAGGATCCAGGTGTGATCCTTTATTTCTGTTCTGTAGAGAAGGGAATATCTGCTTAAGTAAAACAATTTCCATTTTACCTTAATCTATAGTATCCATAATGTATGTACAGAAAAATGTATGTTGGCTTGTGGCTCAATTGACTTTATCACAATCGAATACTATCTTGCTGCCAGCCACCAGGTGGATAGGGTTTCCCTCCTGCAGTCCAGAAATTTCTCCCGCATCTTGCAGGTCAGCAGCCACTCCTCAGACCAGCCACTGTGACTTTCAGCACCTTGGATGAGTTTTGCCTCTTTTTATTACTTTGTCAATAGAGTTATACAAGATAGTCCATTTGTGTCTCACTTCCTGAATTTGGTGTTGTGTGGGACATTGGACCTTGTAAACTGTTACTTAAACTTGTAGAATGTGCCTTCATGGTTGTGTAATAATGTATTGTGTGACTATATTTTTCTGTTAGTTGTATTTTCTATGTCTGTTGATGGTCAGTTGGTTGCTTTCCTGGTTTGGAGTTACTAATGCCAGAATAATGTGGTGATTCTAGTTCAGGCCTTTTGGAGAATAAGTGTCTACATACCTGATAGGCATATAGCTAAGGGTAGAGAGTCTAGGTCCTAGCTTATAAATGAATTCCAATTTAATAGTGCTGAAAATTTTTTCAAACTGGTTTCTACTATTTCTTTTTTTTAAAATTTTTTTTTTCATTTATTTGACAGATAGAATTAGACAGTGAGGGAGAGAGAGAGAAAGGTCTTCCTTCTGTTGGTTCACCCCCCAAATGGCCGCCACGGCCGGCGCTGTGCCGATCCGAAGCCAGGAGCCAGGTACCTCTTCCTGGTCTCCCACGCGGGTACAGGGGCCCAAGCACTTGGGCCATCCTCCACTGCCCTCCTGAGCCACAGCAGAGAGCTGGACTGGAAGAGGAGCAAGCGGGACTAGAACCCAGCGCCCACATGGGATGACAGTGCCACAGGTGGAGGATTAACCAAGTGAGCCACAGCACCGGCCCCAATTTCTACTATTGATACTCCAACCCTAGCTATGTTGAGAGCAAGCTGAGAAATAAATTCCTTACTCTCTGTCTTTTCTTAGATTTCTTGCTTGTGCTTTCCATCAACTGAGGCTGTTGTAAAGCTGGGATGATGTGTTGCTTGAAGTCAGCCTCAAGGACTAAAAGGAGTGTGAAGGGTGCAGGGTGATCCTTCAGTTACAAAGAGAAGTCATCCAAGCCCCTCTTATCATATGCTGCAGGTCAAATTGTCTATTTTTGCTGTGGATTTGTGTCTTATGGAAGCAAATTTTTAAATGTAGATGGAGTTCTAAATAGGATTTATTATTATTTATTTATTTGAAACACAGAGTTACACAGAAAGAGAAGGAGAGACAGAGATTACCATCTGCTTGTTCACTCCACAAATGGCTGCAACAGTAAGGGCTAGCCCAGGCCAAAGTTAGGAGCCAGGAGCTTCATTTTGGTCTCCCACACGGGTGCAGGGGCCCAAGGACTTGAGCCATTTTGCACTGCTTTCCCAGGCAGATTAACAGGGAGCTGGATTGGAAGTGGAGCAGCCAGGACTCGAACTACTGTGCCACAGTGCTGCCTCCCCCCAAATTTAAAGTCATTAATTTATTCGTTTTGACAAATGCAGTAGTTAAAATGAGAGCAGAGAATATTAAAAGCCAAACAAGGAGGCAGCCAAGTCAATTAGAGTTGAGTTTGTCATGAAGTTCATGATTCTTAAGGATCAGGATCTCTCAACTAAATAAAATTTTCCTAAGAGGATCCTAGTTGGTTATATTTGTGTAAATTTTGCAAAGCTAAGGAATGTGAATGACAATTAGTGAATATCTTTTGTGTTCTTTTAGTTTTGGAGAGCCTTCTTCCCTACAATTGATCCCTGGAATTTTACAAAACCTAGTTCTGCCCCTTCTGGGGAATTAAGTAAAGACTTCAGAAATGTGACTTTGAGTCAAATCTTGAAGAATGAGGATTTTCTCAGGTGGATAAGGGCTGGGCACAAGAAGATTGTGTGTGTGTGTGTGTGTGTTAAAGCATGGCTGTGTACATCACTCTTGATTATTTGGGGAGCAGACAGTGGTTTGACACCACAGCTGAGAGGGTGATGGGTAGCCCTATAATTGATGAGTAAGAAATCTGGGGAGGTAGCTGCTGGAAAGTCACAGAGACCTGTGCATCATAAGATCTTGGGTTCATCATATGGGTGATGGGAGCTGGAAGGAAGAAATGGTGTTGGGAGAAAGAGATGAAGGATTCCTAGGAGGTTTGTGTAGATGGTCTTCCCCAAAGAAAAATAATTCAGTTCTCTAAATGCTGAACAAAATCAGGATACTTGCAAGCTTTTGCAGATGCTGTAACTTTGAATAGATGAAGAGATGAAGACATGGCAAAGGGGAGAGATGGAAGCAAAAATCTATGTGCTGGATAGAAAGATGATACAGTGGGAGAAACATAAAAATAACTTGACCTATTGTATGAATACACAGTTGAAATGACGGAATGCAGTTAGCAAAATTTCAAGGAGGGAAAATAAAAGGGAGGTGGAGAACAAGAAAGATGTTTGTATCAGCTGTCACTTAAAGTATCAATTCGCACAGTGTCTGCAGTAAAGAAGAGACTAAGCCCAGTCAAAAGAGCAATTGGTTGGAATTTTCCCAGCACCCTCCACACGTGCTTCTATAAATGTATGCACATTAAGTGCTGCTTAGTGTAAGTCAGAGCATGAGGTCCAATATGGCAAGGAGGGGCCCAGCCCACCTGCCCACATCTCATGAGCTATGACTCCCTTGCCACTGGTAGCTCACTCTTTTAAGAAGTGCAATATAGTCCATAGTCCGTCAGCTCTGAGATTTCATCCCGTGGCTTTGCAGACCCGTAACCCAAGCATCTTGGCAGCAGTTGCCCTATCACCCCTACTCCATAATTCTTACCCAGGCATGGGAAACTTGAAGTTGTATTGGGGGTGAAGACTCCACAAGCAGTAAGTTAAATCCAAGAAATAGGCGTGCAACACTGTACGTGTGTTTCCATAAAGCTGTTGTGTCAAACAGACATCATTTAGGTGGGTAACCCAAAGGTAGCCAGTGATAGATTTCACAAATTACAGAGGAACTGCTTCTCTCTTTATTTGACAAATCCGTGGCCGTGGTTACATGAACAGACATGGAGCCATGACTGAAGTGCTTGGCTTTAAATGCCTATATCATGAAGAGTTCTCACTGTGGGTGCTGTGTGGTCAGCATGTAGAAGCTTGCATTCAGCTTCATTGCTAATGGAGTTTGTTCCAAATGGGCAACAGTCACTCCCTGCTTCCTGTGTCTGAAGTCATCTGACACCAGCAAGTCTGGGCAAAGGGCACCCAATGGGTAGGTTGCAATTGGGACATATTGTTTTTTCTCGATCTCCACCCCCACAGTCATACAGCATAAATTCTTTGCATTTATTCCACTTATTTTAGTAATAATAAAATGGATTGAGTCAGGAATGAAGTAGAATTGAACTATAATTTGTGTTGGCTTAATGAATCAAATTTGTTTGTAAAGCTATTCTTTTTTTTTTCTTTATAAAAGATCTATCTATCCATTTGAAAGTCAGAGTTACATAGAGACAGAAGGAGAGGCAGAGAGCAAGAGGCCCTCCTTCCACTGGTTCACCCCAATTGGCCATAAAGGCCAGAGCTGGGCTGATCCGAAGCCAGGAGCCAAGACCTCCCTCTAGGTCTCCCATGTAGGTGCCGGGGCCCAAGGACTGGGGTTAAACTCCACTGCTTTCCCAGGCCATAGCAGAGATCAGAAGTGGAGCAGCCAGGACTCGAACTGGCACCCATATGGGATGCCAGTGCTGCAGGTGGCGGCTCCACCCACCAAGCCAGAGTGCTGGCCCCTGTAAAGCTATTTTAAAACCACAAACCAAACCCTAGATTGGCTATTCCACATCTCAGGGGAAAGGAGGCCAATTTACCACCTTCTGAGCTATAGGCAATGTAGACTAATTTCTCTGTATTTCTTTGGAGCCTTTGATTCAGTGCCAGTAATGGTCTCCCAAGTTCATGTTCTGATGAGCTTCTACCCAGATAAGGAAACCTGGCATGAAGCAAAGATATTCTATATTCAGCAAAACTGGGAGATCAGATAAGAAGAGATTAGAGTGAAAGGTAACAATAGTTACCATCTTAACCAACCCATTTATTTTATAGATGGAGAAACTTAGGCTCAAAGAAATCAAGCAATATGTCCTGAGCCCCCAAATTGTTTAATGAGAAAACCAGGACATACATCTGAATTCTTTACTCCATTCTCTGTACTCACATAGCACTTTAGGTTAACAAGATTTTTCCCAAGGAGGAATCTCACAGCTCTAAAACAGCATTGAATTATCATCTCTACTAGAAAAGACTCTAATGCTATAACTAGTACTGAAACAGTATTTTACACTTTGTGTTTCTGTGTGGGTGCAAACTGATGAAATCTTTACTTAATATATACTAAATTGATCTTCTGTATATAAAGATAATTGAAAATGAATCTCAATGTGAATGGAATGGGAGAGGGAGCAGGTGATGGGAGGGGTGCAAGTGGGAGGAAAATTATGGCAGGGGGGAAGCCATTGTAATCCATAAACTGTACTTTGGAAATTTATATTTACTAAATAAAAATAAATAAATAAATATAATGGAGAATATAAAAAAAGACAAGACTCTAGCCCAATACTCAATTAAAGCATTTTCAAAAAATTAAAAATTCTCAACATTTTTAGGCTTAGTGAACTAGAGGTTTTTATTTTTCTTCTCCACTACTTAGATCATTTTCCTTATGCAAGAAAATTTCTGCTTTCAGTTTCAGCAAATCCCATCATTCTCTATATTATCTCGTGATCCTTCCTCTCTATAGGTGCCTAAGTGCTCCTACCTGGTCTCCATTTTCTGTTGTGTTAAAACACATCTCTCAAGAAAGATAGATTGCTTTAGCAGTAGCTCGATTCATGTCCTTCACCAGGCAGATTTTCATGGAAAGACTATTTCTAATGCAACATTTTGAATAGAGAACTCATTGCAGCGCCTTTACATCATACTCCTAGACAGTCACATCCTAGACTGGTGTATAATATTCCCTCGGTTATGGATTAGAGCTCACCCCACCTAGACAGAGAACATTTGTACAAGCAATTTTCTCAAGTGCATGACAGTGGAAGCAAATGTCTTTCTGGGAAGCACTGCTAAGCTTCCCAGCAATAAGGTGCTCCTTTTGTCCCCAAACATTGCTGAATTACTAAGTGAATTCTGAGATCATCAGTATCTGAAAACACATTTGTCAGAATGATTTTTGGGATGCTTATATATCATACTACCTTACTCATGCAGAAAAAAAATAACAAAACAAAAAATCCCCTGGTAATAATCAGCTGTTCATACACAGTTTATAAAACAGAGATTAATTTTCATTCATTCCGTTTGTTCAATAACTAAGTAACAATTGTGTTACTCCTTGTATTTGATGTTCCATGTATAACAATGGAAAAAACGGATAAAGTACTTGTTCTCCTAGAGTTTACATGCCATGGGTGGGAGACAGAAGAAATGAAAAAAATTATGTATTGTTGAATAGGATTCGCTGTAAAGCAGAGACCAAAAAAAAAAAAATACTATTTTTTAGGGTGTGGTCTGAGCACAAATAAGGCAATACTTGAGCAGGTCCCTGGATGGGTGGCAGGAAAAAAGTCATGTGGCTCATACCTGAGGAAAGACTATTTCAGGCAATGGGCCTTAGATGTCAAGGCTGGAGATGAGACTGCCAAGACTAGAGAGGAGATTGCAGTTGGCATCTTAAGGAAGAAAGGGGAAGCTGTGGTGGCAGGAGAAGAGTGAGTGAATAGCAGGCACTGAGAGCAGAGAAATAGAGAAAGCTCACATAAAACTTCCAAGGCCACGATAAAAAAATGTTGGGTTTTGTTCTAAGGGAGGTGGGGAAGAAGGAGGCAAAAGCAAAGTAGTTAGAGCAGTGACAAAGGGGAAAATCCAGCAAATCAACATCAATACTGAGTGAGGTTGTTACTTGTCCATGGCCCTCACGTTCTGAATTAACAGTAGAACCTGAACATTAAATCATTACCCTTCATATAGATTGTTTGAGGGACAAAAATGAAAATTCTGAAAAATCAGGAATGACTTTAAACTTTTACAGGCTGTGCTTGAGTCAAGATTTAACCAAATATTTAAGAAGGTTGTGAGTGTGGGTATGAGGATTCCAGGATGACAAAAGCTCAATCTTGTTTTCAAGTAAATCACACAATTTTTTATTTTATAACAGATTTAACCATTTTTTTGTTTTCATAAAATATCTTTTTAAAGCATTCCATTCATTGATTTAAAAGTCAGTGTTACACACACACACACACACACACACACACACAGGGAGAGGGGGAGAGAGAGATTTTCCATCCAATGGTTCACTCCTCAAATGGTGACAATGGGCAAGGCTGGACCAGGCAGAAACAAGAAGCCAGGAGCTTTATCTGGTCTGCTACGTGGGTGGCAGGGGCCCAAGCACTTGGGCCCTCCTCCATTGCTTTTTCAGGCTCATTAGCAGGGAGTGTTGTAGAAAGTAGAACAGCCAGGACTTGAACCAGCATCTCTATGGGATGCCAGTGTTGGCAGAGGCAGCTATTCTGTGCCATGACAGCAGCCCCCATGATACTCTTTTAAGTGTAATAACCAAAAGACCTGTAAATCCCTTGATTCTTGTCTCTTGCTTGTAGACCTGTTGTCAAAATCTGAAATCTACAACTGGATAAAGTGCAGAAATTCATTCTGTTTCCGCAGGAGACCAGAATAAAATCCAGGCTATTCCAGCTAGTCTCTTTAGCCCAGGAGTTTGCATTCCCAACATGTTCTATGGTTGTTTTTGAGAACTAAAGTGAGGAAGTATTGGTCTGAGCCCACTTGGAGGACTGTCCTGTAGAGATTATTTATTACTGCAGCATACCCTCTTTATCTTAACTGATAATCAAAATTAGCAAAGATGAGTGTGTTATTCAAGTTGGTGTTATTGTTTTTGAGTTATTTTAGGCTCATATCCACTTCTCTCAGTAGACGTCTGTGTAATCTTCTGAAAAATCAGTCCTAAAAATATACTTCACTTCAAACATAAGGCCCAAAGAGCAAGATTATGAAATATTGTATGATGTCTTGGCCAGATCACAAAACAAGAGGCTAATCGCTCCAGCATCGTCCAGGACAAGATCACAACCCTCCAAGTAGCTCTAGTTACCTGTGGTCGAGCCTTGGGGGATGGCTTCTTATCTCCTCCCCTTTGTGGGCCCCTTGATCTCCATTGTCCTCGTAAATTTGTCTAAGATCACATTTTGCAGTCCAGTTAATGGTGGTCTGACAACAATATGCCACTCTTCAAGAACCAGGTTATGCTGCTTTTTAAGCACCAGATTGGGAACCCTATACATCTGCCCACAGCCACTGCCAATATGTAGAGGTATAATACATCATACCCTGAGTTGCTGAGGTGGTAGCCAATGACGGGTAAGATACCCTGGGACAGCCCCTAACAGCTGGAGTAGTAGTCAAAGATGGGTAAGATCCCCAGAGGGGGACAACCTAAGACAGACATGCTCCTTAAGGGGCTGATCCCAGTCAGAGGGGGCAACCTAAGACAGGCACACTCTCCACTCAGTTCTTCTTTCTCTATTTAATATAAAATAAAAGGGGGAAATATTGGGCGTTGCCTAAAATAGTACCTAACAACATGGCGCCTGGTGGATGTTTGGGGGGGCATGTCTGTGGCCACTGCGGTTAAACTGCGTGAGATGGGACCACCTGCAGGGATAGGTCTGATTTAGTTCCGGACACGTGAAAAGTGCATGATCCCTATACCTCACTTAAGATGTGCCTGTGCATGGTCCACCCATGCCTGCATGACCTTTTTGCTGATTGGCTCCCCTACTGCACATGTCCTTCGTAAGCTTTATAAGCCTGCCACTTCCTCAATAAAGTAGTTCCTGCTTCAACAGAACTCACGGGTGCTTGACCCGTCAACCTTAGCTCTCCTGTTCACCTTGTCCCCTGCTGGTCAGGGGACAGTCTCAGGCTTAAGACCCCAACACTTAGGGTTATCAAAGATAGTTTTAGGCACACTGAGTTTACATGGGCAGACCCAAAGGCGCATAGTTTAGAATTGATCTGTTGTAGTCCAGCAATAAAGGCTAAGAAAGTTCATTGAACATTTTATGTTAAAAATAACTAATGGCCGGCGCCGCGGCTCACTAGGCTAATCCTCCGCCTAGCGGCGCCGGCACACCGGGTTCTAGTCCCAGTCGGGGAGCCGGATTCTGTCCCGGTTGCCCCTCTTCCAGGCCAGCTCTCTGCTGTGGCCAGGGAGTGCAGTGGAGGATGGCCCAGGTGCTTGGACCCTGCACCCCATGGGAGACCGGGAAAAGCACCTGGCTCCTGGCTCCTGCCATCGGATCAGCGCGGTGCGCCGGCCGTGGCGGCCATTGGAGGGTGAACCAATGGCAAAGGAAGACCTTTCTCTCTGTCTCTCTCTCTCACTGTCTACTCTGCCTGTCAAAAAAAAAAAAATAACTAATGTTTGGGGCCAGCTTGGTGGAGTAGGTTAAGCCTCCACCTGCAGTACTGGCATCCCATATGGGTGCTGATTTGTGTCTGGACCACTCCACTTCTGATCCAGTTCTCTGCTTGTGGCCCGGGAAGCCAGTGGAGAATAGCTCAAATGCTTGGTCTCCTACACCTTTGTGGGGGACCCACAGGAAGCTCGTGGCCCCTGGCTTCGATTGGCTCAGCTCTGGCCATTTTGTTGCCATTTGGAGAGTGAACCAGCAGATAGAAGACCTTTTTCTCTGGCTCTCCCTCTGTTTGTCTGTAGCTCTACTGTCAAATAAAGAAATAAAAAAAAAAAACTAAGAAAACCCCAAAAAACAAAATAACTAATGTTATAAAAAAGGATAATGATTGGCCAGCACCGCGGCTCACTAGGCTAATCCTCCACCTGGCGGCACCTGCACACCCGATTCTAGTCCTGGTCGGGGCGCTGGATTCTGTCCCGGTTGCCCCTTCCAGGCCAGTTCTCTGCTGTGGCCAGGGAGTGCAGTGGAGGATGGCCCAAGTGCTTGGGCCCTGCACCCCATGGGAGACCAGGAGAAGCACCTGGCTCCTGCCATCGGATCAGCGCGGTGCACCAGCTGCAGCGCGCTGGCCGCAGCGGCCATTGGAGGGTGAACCAATGGCAAAGGAAGACCTTTCTCTCTGTCTCTCTCTCTCACTGTCCACTCTGCCTGTCAAAAAAAAAAAAAGGATAATGATTAAGGTCATTTTTAAAATAGTTCATTAGAGTTGTGGCATCCTTGCATCCTGCTTCTACACTCCTTTATGGATTTTCTAGTTTACTTAACTGTAGTCAGATTCAGATCATAAGTAGCTGGAGGAAAACTAAAAGGACAGAATAATAGATGAATGTGAACAGGGTTGGTGACTACTGTTTTCTGGAACGGAACACTTTGTGGTTGAGAATGAAACTTCAAGGCTGCTCCAAGTCCAGTGATCTTCACACTGGACATTATCTAACCAGAGGGCACAGCCTTTGAATCAAAATACACAGAATGTAGACAAAACTGCTCTCTAAACCTAATTGCAGCTCATCTTAATGAAAAAGGACTGCAGCAATCTACATATTCTGGGGTGTTTGGGGTTAAGTTTTGGCCTAGAGTACATGCCAATAAGTAAACTGGCTTCCTGTGGCATATAAAATCTGTAATGTGAGGGAACTCTGTTTCCAAATACTCACATTATGAGAAGACTCTAAGTAACACCATAATATCCACAGCCAGTTCCAGTTATCACTGACTTTTACATTCAGATTAAAACTGGTTTTATGCTTCTTTTAAGATTTGTTGGTTCATTGGTTGGTTGGTTTTTCAAGGGACAGAGAAAGCTTCCATTTGCTAGTTGAGTTCCCAAACATATATGATGATGAGGCTAGGCCCGTGCTGAAGCCAGGAGCCAAGAACTCAAGCCAGGTCTCCCACATGGGTGACAGGGACTCAACTAATTGAGCCATCACCTGCTCTATCCCAGAGCCTGTATGGGCAGGAAGCTGGAATTGGGAGCCAGGACCAGAAATCAAACTCAAGTAACTCATATATAGGACCTGGGTATCTTTGCTGACATCTTAACTGCTAGTCCAAATGCTCACCCTGGTGTACTTTTTTAAGCAGAACATTGTGCACTATTCTGTTTTTACAGAAGCTAGTGTAGGCACATGGCCCCTGGAATTTGGCTGGCTGCATTTTAATTCAGTGTTCTACTTCTTAGGTCTGTGAGCCTAATAACCTGACCTCTCTATCCTTCCACTGTAATGGCAGATGAGGAGTAGTGAAGCCTGGTACCTTCCTCATTTGCATCATACAGATGAAAAAACAGGTTAGGGAGACTTGTTAATAAAATTAGGTTTTTTATAAAGAAACCATTCAGTACCTGGTTTTAGCAAGTGCTCAAAATGTTTGTTATGATTACTACTCTTGTGGATTTTTTTCTAAAATATTAATTTACTTTCCCATTTCTTTTGAGGCAATCATAGGAAAAAACAGGGTCGGGTTTGTGACTTGCTAGAGCTTGACCACAGTGAAGTTACTCCCACCAGCTGATTCAGTTTCCTTTTAAATAACATGTTCATGCTAACAATATATGCCACACAGTAGACATCGAATAAATTCTCATTTTCTTCATTCCTCCTATTGGACCACATACCTCTTAACAAAAGGAGAAAGTCCACCTGGACTGGTTATTGGGAAGAGAACCTCTTTTTTCTATTTTCTCTAAGAAAGAGGAGGTAAGACTTTTAGCTAATGAAGAATATTGAATGAAGATAACAGCCCCATTCTTGATAGCAAGAGAGATACAGGAGAGGGGCTAGTGAATGGTTAACTATGGGTTAGCTCTGTTTTTTTTTTTTTTTCACTTTTGGGTCCAGATATGACATTGCTTGATTTTTGCTTTGTATAAAATGGTGAGGTGCCAGGAGATAAAAATAAGTAAGACTTCAGAGATGCAGTCCCATTTGATAAGAAGCTGATAAACCCAAAGAGTAATACATTGTGGCTTGAACTTGCAACATGATAGACATCTATAGTGGCCAAGATATAAGAGAAGAAAGGGAAGAAATATGTGACCTGTATAAGGAAGGCTTGAAGTTTAATCAGAGGCCACCTGAGCCTCTACATTTGGTCAGAAGATGAAATGTATAAAAAAGTGTGTTAGCTACTTTGCTCCAGGGAAAGGAACAACAAATATTTAACTCAAAGACACATTATCCCACAAAGCAAGAAATAGGCAATTATTAGACTTATTATCATGATAGTGTAAATTTTATGTGAAGCCAAATATAATAGCATTTAGCATAATTTTGTAAAATTCAAGTTAGATTACTATTAAAGAGGATGAATAGTCACCAGTGTAAATATATAGCTAATTCATAGGGTCTTTTTGTGGCGGTGAAGGAAATGACTTAAAATCCAGGAACCTAATCTTTGGTAGCAAATGTTGCAACAGAGATGAGAGCAAGCTGCTAGGACTTTGACCTCCATGGAAGGCCAGCAGGCTAAAACTACCTCCTCAGCCATTCAGTTGAGATCTTAGTCCTCTGGTGCCACTTTGGAGTATCTGTACTGGTGGGTGTGTCTATGAAAGTGAAAAAATAGAATTAAGAAATCCTAGCAAGACAGGGGGATACTACTTTTGCTCCTAACTCAGTAAGACGTCTTAGACTAAAGGTTTGTTATTCCTGATACTCATTTGGTTTGACTTTACTAAGCTGCATGCCAAAAGTGAAGAAACCAAATCTTTCTTACATCCCATTCCCTCATGCCTAGAACTGAACAGCCCCCTTTGGGCACTTTATAAATGTTTATTGGAGTCAGAGGGATTGAATTGCACATAAAATATTCCACTTATCTTGTAAGAAATTATTCTGATCTCATAACAGCTCTTAGCCCAAGGTGTAACTTAATTTTTCTAGCATGGTGTAGACTCCAGAAACTGGCAGCCTCAAGGATTAGGTGTAAATGAGACCAAGGTAACATCTGGGAATGGTGACCATCTGGTTCAAAGAAAGTGAGATCCATTATTGCGCTGTGGAAAGTTGATAGGTTCCAGACGCTCTGCTGTTACCATGCAGCTCTGACCTCTTGGACTCCTATGGCAGCTTGCACACAGCAAGTGTGCACACAGCTGCATGGAGTCCTAGAAGAGGTTTGACAGCTTTGGTCCATTTAGCCAAAAAGCTGTGTGCTTAACCCAGAGTCCCAGGTGTCTCATGGCCCATTAGCTATTGGTTTCCAAGACTCCATTTTGTAAAGGAATAATTGAGAAGTTCACCAGGGGTTCTTCAGTAAAGGATAAATTCATCAAGTTAAGGCTAGGAGAGGGTATTTGAAAACATTAAGAATCATGGGCATGGAAAACATCTGGCTGTCTCTGCCAAGATATCTTTGTGAGCCTCCTTGCAAAAACTACCTTTTTCTTACCTCTGAGTCATAGTTGCCAACCTCTGTGAGACTGAACACCTTTCTTTTTTTAATGAATATTTGTATTCCCCCTGTTCTATCCTGAAATGGAAATGTGTTAAATAATATACATGCACCTTCATTCACAGAAGCTGGTGTAATGCTCTACATGTAAAATAAAGGAAAAATCAGAAGAAAGTAAATTATAAAATATAACCTGTTTGGAACACATGCATTTTTGGGTGCAAGGAAGCTAACTGTAATGCATGATGATACCTATATATGTAATCAACACTACTCTGGAAGTGCAGATCAATGTAGCTGTTTGGGGCACTCAAATATCACAAGTGGGATTGCTGTTGGTAGTGTGATTTTATTGAAATGGTGAGTCACTCTTGGTAAATATTCAGTAACATAATAGTAATCTTTTCTCAGTTTGCAAGGTGGTGCATTCCTGGAAATTTCCACATATATTAAAACTAGGAAAAATACATGATACTTGTGTTTAGAATGCTTGTATTTAGAATGGAGTTAGAGTCTAAGCTTGTTTAGTTCTGGATAGATGTTTCACAACACACTCAGAAGTCGTGGAAGATGTGAATGAACATCTTCATAGGGAAAGTTTATTTCACATGTTATATAAGAATTGGCATCTTTGAGCACATCCACTAAATATCAGTAATGGGAATCCTAGAGCCCCCATAATCATCACTATGACAAAAAACTGTCCAGATTTCCAAAACAGCTTAGAATGTGTAAGTACAAATGCTCTGAAAGAAAATGCTATAGGGGATGGCTCTGTGGCATAGTGGGTAAAGCCACCACCTTCAGTGCCACATCCCATATGGTGCCAGTTCATATCCCAGCTGTTCCACTTCCAATCCAACTGTCTGCTATGGCCTGGAAAAACAGTGGAAGATGGGTCAAGTCCTGAGGCCCCTGCGCCCACGTGGGAGACCCAGAAGAAGCTCCTGGCTTTGGATAGGTGCAGCTCCAGCCGTTGTGGCCATTGGGGAGTGAGCCCCGAAATAGAAGACCCCCCCTCGTAAAACTCTGACTTTCAAATGAATAAATAAATCTTTATAAAAAAAACTTGTGGCCGGCGCCGCAGCTCAATAGGCTAATCCTCCGCCTGCAGCGCCAACACCCCGGGTTCTAGTCCCTGTTGGGGCAGGTTCTGTTCCGGTTGCTCCTCTAACAGTCCAGCTCTCTGCTGCGGCCCGGGAGTGCAGTGAAGGATGCCCAAGTGCTTGGGCCCTGCACCCCACATGGGAGACCAGGAGAAGCACCTGGCTCCTGGCTTCGGATTGGTGCATGCGTGCCAGCCATAGTGGCCACTGGGGGGTGAACCAATGGAAAAGGAAGACCTTTCTCTCTGTCTCTCTGTCTCACTGTCCACTCTGCCTGTCAAAAAAAATAATAATAAAATAAAATAATTTTTTAAAAAATCTGTGGTAAATGGCTTTGTTAGGGATCCACTCACGAAGAAACGAAACTCATTATTTATCGGGGAAAGAAACTGCGCTGTAGCAAAGCTTGCAAGAGGAAATGGGCTAACCACAAACTGTTATAACCGCTGCTGCCGTGACTACGGGGCTCGAAGGGAGGGAACACAGGCGGGGCTAACCCTAACCAAGGGTCTATAAGAAGACCCTCAGACGCTTGTAATCCAGAGCACTACTCAGCCTCCCTCCCGGGTCTGTAGAGCCTAGTGCCCATGGGGAGAAGCTCCTGATCTGTAGAGCCTAATGCCCGCAGGAGCCAGCTGAGTGGCCTTCCCTCCTAGTGCCAGTGTAATAATAAAGAGTGTTTAACCTGATTCTTCTCAGTTTCCTCTGTGAACCCTCCATCAGCGACCTGGCCAGTTGTTGGTGGAGGGAAAGCTGACAGGTTTGAATTAAAAGATATTTTGGTACAAAAATTTTTGAAATTCATGTTTATGAGGGATCTTCAAAAAGTCCAAGGAAAATACATATTATGCAAAGAGTACGCATGGATTTCAAAACTTTTCCAACAAAATAATTTTTAAATCCAATTTTCAGCCACATGAGAAGTACATGAAGGGTAATCTAAAATTTGATATTTCATCGCAAGCTCCAGGAACTAAGAAGTTAGAATGTATGGATGGTGACTAAATCCAATTTACTGTTCATAATTCATATCTCATTTTTGTGAGTATAGCAACTTGCTTATTAAATATTTCTTTAAATGACATTTTTCCCATTAAGAAATATGCTGGTGCTGAGAAGTGGAAGTTAAAAGCAACTGAGGAATTACACGAAAGTAGATAAATTCTTATCTAGAATTAGCCAGAAACTTTAGGGCTATAGTAAATATGGTTTTTGTCCTATGTCATTTGTTCAGCAATATCACTTAAATATTTTGGACTTTAATAAGAGAAATTACAGTATTTCACATTGCACAGTATAATCTGTGGGGCATAATTATGCTGAGATCATTGTACACCATTCTCATTCATTGTAGAAAGTTGATTGTGTCCTCAATTAAAGCATTCCTGCTGATACTGCTCTGAATAGGAACAAATCTGGTACGCCTGACTTGATTATTATAGTTTTGATACTGCTGCTAGGGTTAGGCTTAATTTAAGTGAGATACATCTCTTAAAAGAATGCTACTTCAATAAAGTTCCTTTCTTTCTGGGTAGAGTGTTAGTTACCCTTTTTCTCAAATGATTCAGTGGATCACTACCAAGTAATGAAGTTTTTTCCAAACTGCAAGCTTTGCAATAGAAGAGACTGGTCAAGTAAAATTTTATAGTTAACATAGTATTTAATCTGTCCAGTATATTGTTCAGTTAAATATTTAATGGTTATAATAAAAACATTAAGAGAGGAAAATAATTGAGTTGCCTCTTGGCTACTATCATTGTAAAGTTTTCAGGCACTCTAGATTTCAAATACTTCATGTCCAGGGTACTCTGAAGCATTTATTTTTGGCCGTGAGTCTTCAGTCTTCAGTTTATATACTGAGAACATAATTTTAACACTGAATGGAGGACAGCCAAAACAGTAGCTTCATTTTATAAAACACACAATCACATTAATTTAGGAAGAGAAACATGCTGCTGTTGGGAAAAAAAAAGACTTTATGTATAAAGATAATATTTTTACATTATCTTAATTCTATAATATTCTCTATTCATTAGATTACATTGTGATTATGGTTCCAGCCTTATTCTTTTGGTAAAGGAGACAGAATGTGAGATTTTAGATTTCCATATACTTTTATGTGCTTTTGTACCCTTTTCATTGTATACTGTGGAAAAACTATTTTTTGAAAAATGGAAAGAGTGAGCTCTCATCTGCTTTTTTACTCTCCTGATATTTTCATGGCTGTCACTAAGATAGGGTAGAAGCAAGTAGCGAGGATTCATGTCTCCCATGTGGGCAGAGGGAACCCAATTAGTTGGACATCATCATTGCCTCCTAACATCTGCATTAGCAGAAAACTGGAATTAGGAGCTGAAGCCAGGAGTGAAACCCAGGCATTGTGATATGGAATGTAAGAGTCTTATCATCAGGCTAATCAGCCGGCTAGTAAAAGCATTGATGAAAAAATGCAAAACACTATGTAGATGCAATAGAATTCATAAGTCAGTAGACACTGCATAAAAAGATATTTTCCCCATCCAAAGATGGTAGCAAGCATGAATCTGAAGCAGCATGTTCTTCATCATGTTTTTAAAAGATTGTCAAATTTTAAAAGATTCCAATTCTGGTTATTCCTATTTGTATCTTGTTAGTTGTTTGCTGGTTTCTCTTATTGTGAGAATCCATAGGTATCGTGTCACGCTCATCTTAAGGTGTTATATAGCACATGGCAAAGTGTCTTAGCTCTCTCAAAATAACTGGATCTCTGAGAAATTTAATCTTTTCAATGTTTTTAGGAGTGCTATCCAAGAAGGGGAATATTTCTGAAACCCAGACTTTTCTGTGGAGTTGGGCAAAGACAGTCACTGGCTAGACTCACATTAAAATTGGTGTTTTACATGCTGGATTGGCAGGATGTTTTGGGGAATGTATGGGTTCTTGGAGGATGGGAAATTTCCTATATTCTGATACTGGAGGCACAATGGAGTTTCTGCTATGGTTGTAAATGGCTTACATTCTTGAGGTTCTGTAAAGAAAGAAAACAATAAACTTTGTTTGATGGAAAATGTCAGAATTTTAGCATCTGCTAGAGATGAGCTCAGCTTCTAGAACTTAGCTGTGAGATTCTAAAAATACAGTCTTTAATATCAATTAGGAATACTGATACTGTACACGACAGAAATCCAACTCAAGCTGGTTTAAGCACCAAGGAAAATTATGTGTTTAAGTATCTTCTAAGTCAGTAGGTAGTCAAGAGTTTCAAACTATAGTGTTTCGTAGAATTTCACTGACCCTCTTTTTCTGCCTTCCTGTGTGTGATAACTTCATCTTGAGTTGACTTTCACATGGTATAGATGGTTGACGAGCCCCAAGTCTCATAATAGTAATACAACCAAGTCCACTAAAAGTTGGAAACACCTCTTTCCCAGAAGACTGAACATACGTTTCCTTGGGTCTCATGCACTGTGATAGGAGTATATTTCCATCCCTGAGACAAACACTGCTGGACTGTGTCCTCCCTCAAATGCATGTGCGGAAGAACTACTCCCTAGGAACTGTATTTGGTGATAGGGCTTTTAAATATGTAATAGAGGTAAAATGAGGTTATGTGAGCAAGGCCGCCTTCAAGGCAAGTGATGTCCTTGTAAGAAGGTAAGATTAGAACAAGAGCAGAAGGAAGACACTCACAAGCCAAAGAGTGAGGCCACATGAGAAATAAAACCTGCCAACAACTTGATCTTTGATTACTAGCCTCCCACACTGTAAGAAAATAAATTTGTTCTCTTAATGACTCCCAACCTGTTGTATTTTATTGTGGCAGCCTGGTCCCAATAATAGAGGGAGACAGGATACACTGATGAGTGTGAACTAGTTGAGGCCTGATCCCGGAATGGACAGTGTCGTCAGCCTCTTTCATCATGATGATTAAGAACCAAGAAACACAGATTTCCCAAAGCAGATTCTAGTTTCTGATTCTAGATTGAGGGGGAATGAATGTTGAGTCGTCAAATTCATGTGTCCATTATATATACTTGTTACAGTAAAGTCTCATGAGGAGAATTAAGACTGTATTTGTGTAGCACATAGCCTGACTTACTGTAGGTAAATGAGGTTTCACTGTACCACCATTTCTTGCCTTTCTATTAGGACCAATTCTGTTTTCTCTCTATAATATCACTGAATTGATTTTTTTTGACAGGCAGAGTTAGACAGTGAGAGAGAGAGAGAGAGAGAGAGAGAGAGAGAGGTCTTCCTTCTGTTGGTTCACCCCCTGAAGTGGCCACTATGGCTGGTGTGCTGCGGCCAGCATGCTGCGCTGATCCGAAGCCAGGAGCCAGGTGCTTCCTCCTGGTCTCCCATGCAGGTGCAGGGCCCAAGCACTTGGGCCATCCTCCACTGCCCTCCCAGGCCACAGCAGAGAGCTTGACTGGAAGAGGAACAACCGGGACAGAATCCGGCGCCCCGACCGGGGCTAGAACCCAGGGTGCTGACGCCACAGGGACCAGAACTTGCTGAATTCTCAGTTCCAGGCTTATGAGTTTTCTTTCTTTCTACACATGGTTTTAGCCCTTAAGGGAAGGACATATTCTCACATTTTAGTAGAAGATGCCTCATATTTTCTTGATGTGTTAAGTCTCTAGAAAATGGAGATGTGTTATTTAAGGAGGTCCATGGAGTCTTTTTCTACTACATGGGTAGATTGTCATGATGTTAAAAATCAGCTGGAACCCACAAGGATGACTTGAGAACTGGAGGACAATAAAAAAAAATATGAGTCTGTGTAAGTTTATTAGAAGCCACTGTAGGCTGTATGTTGTCCTGTAATTTAAAAATTCCGATGTGGCAAGAACATTATTGTTCTATTCCATGAAACTGTGGGTTTGGAAAACATGTAGAGAAATAACCAGAGGATTTAAGTCCTGATTCTGCTACCAAAACTGTGAGGTCTTGTTTGAGGTTGTTCTTTGATTCTCAATTTGTCTCCTTGTTCACTACCTCACTCTGTGCTCTGAAGGGTTTCCTTTGGCCCCTCCCATCCATTCCTCTTTCTTTGCAGCTGGCTTTCTGCCTGAGAAGGCCAACTTGCCTGGACTTCTGGCTTCTGGTTAGGCTCAACCAATGGGAGCATTTTACAGAGGGAAGAGGGAGGGAAGATAGGGAAACTGAGCAACTCTACATGGAATTTTTTGTTGTTGTTGTTCTTTCCTTTCATTATCAATCTAAGGTCTCAGATCCTGTTCAACCTTCAGATATCCTGCTGTGTTTGCCTCTGGGTTCCTGTCACCATTTCTTCCTGTCCTTACTTCAGAATTAGGGGTGGGAAGAGTACTCCTGAGTCACTTGCCCTCCCTGGGGTACTGTATAATTTATTGTGACTTTTCTGTATTTAGCCCACATATTTGCAAATAGTTTGTTTAGTAATATGTCCTTAAAATACGCAATTTAAGTGTGTTGTTGCCTTCATTCAGTGACTCTGACATCCTTGTGGTTGATTACTATTTGAGTAATGTCTCACAGCTTAAAAAAATTGAAGATAATCTTTTTTTTTATTTCTTTTTTTTTATCTTTTATTTAATGAATATAAATTTCCAAAGTACGACTCATGTGTTACAATGGCTCCCCCCCCCCATACCGTCCCTCCCACCCACAACCCTCCCCTTTCCCACTCCCTCTCCCCTTCCATTCACATCAAGATTCATTTTCGATTATCTTAATATACAGAAGATCAGCTTAGTATACCTTAAGTAAGTATTTCAACAGTTTGCTCCCACACAGAAACATAAAGTGAAAAATAATAGATGATTTTTTTTAAATGATGATGAAATCAGATCAGACCTATTGTCATGTTTAATCCCAGTGAGAGTCAAGTTGGGAATTGATAATTTCTTTCTTTCTTTTTTTTTTTTTTTTACCGAAGATCAGTTTAGTGTACATTAAGTAAAGATTTCAGTCGTTTGCACCCCCATAGAAACACAAAGTGAAATATACTGTTTGAGTACTCGTTATAGCATTAAGCCTCAGTGTACAGCACGTTAAGGACAGAGATCCTACATGAGGAGTAAGTGCACAGTGACTCCTGTTGTTGACTTTACCAATTGACACTCCTGTTTATGGCATCAGTAATCTCCCTATGCACCAGTTATGAGTTTCCAAGGCTATGGAAGCCCCTTGAGTTCTCCGACTCTTATCTTGTTTAGACACGGTCATAGTCAAAGTGGAGGTTCTCTCCTCCCTTCAGAGAAAGGCACCTCCCTCTTTGAAGACCTGTTCTTTCCACTGGGATCTCACTCACAGAGATCTTTTTGCCAGAGTGTCTTGGCTTTCCATGCCTGAAATACTCTCATGGGCTTTTCAGCCAGATCCGAGTGCCTTTAAGGCTGATTCTGAGGCCAGAGTGCTATTTAGGACATCCGCCATTCTATGAGTCTGCTGAGTATCTCACTTCCCATGTTGGATCACTCTCCCCTTTATTTATTCTATCGGTTGGTGTTAGCAGATACTAGACTTGTTTATGTGCTCCCTTTAAATGGAAAAATCTTCCATGCTCATGGATTGGAAGAATCAACATCATCAAAATGTCCATTCTCCCAAAAGCAATTTATAGATTCAATGCAATCCCAATCAAGATACCAAAGACATTCTTCGCAGATCTAGAAAAAATGATGCTGAAATTCATATGGAGGCACAAGAGACCTCGAATAGCTAAAGCAATCTTGTACAACAAAAACAAAGCCGGAGGCATCACAATACCAGACTTCAGGACATACTACAGGGCAGTTGTAATCAAAACAGCATGGTACTGGTACAGAAACAGATGGATAGACCAATGGAACAGAATTGAAACACCAGAAATCAACCCAAACATCTACAGCCAACTTATATTTGATCAAGGATCTAAAACTAATTCCTGGAGCAAGGACAGTCTATTCAATAAATGGTGCTGGGAAAACTGGATTTCCACGTGCAGAAGCATGAAGCAAGACCCCTACCTTACACCTTACACAAAAATCCACTCAACGTGGATTAAAGACCTAAATCTACGTCCTGACACCATTAAGTTATTAGAGAACATTGGAGAAACCCTTCAAGATATTGGCACAGGCAAAGAATTTCTGGAAAAGACCCAGGAGGCACAGACAGTCAAAGCGAAAATCAACTATTGGGATTGCATCAAATTGAGAAGTTTCTGTACTGCAAAAGAAACAGTCAGGAGAGTGAAGAGACAACCGACAGAATGGGAAAAAATATTTGCAAACTATGCAACAGATAAAGGGTTAATAACCAGAATCTACAAAGAGATCAAGAAACTCCACAAAAACAAAACCAACAACCCACTTAAGAGATGGGCCAAGGACTTCAATAGACATTTTTCAAAAGAGGAAATCCAAATGGCCAACAGGCACATGAAAAAATGTTCAAGGTCACTAGCAATCAGGGAAATGCAAATCAAAACCACAATGAGGTTTCACCTCACCCCGGTTAGAATGGCTCACATACAGAAATCTACCAACAACAGATGCTGGCGAGGATGTGGGGAAAAAGGGACACTAACCCACTGTTGGTGGGAATGCAAACTGGTCAAGCCACTATGGAAATCAGTCTGGAGATTCCTCAGAAACCTGAATATAACCCTACCATTCGACCCAGCCATCCCACTCCTTGGAATTTACCCAAAGGAGTTTAAATTGATAAACAAAAAAGCGGTCTGCACCCTAATGTTTATTGCAGCACAATTCACAATAGCCAAGACCTGGAACCAACCTAAATGCCCATCAACGGTAGACTGGATAAAGAAATTATGGGATATGTATTCTTTAGAGTACTATACCGCAGTAAGAAACAACGAAATCCAGTCATTTGCAACAAAATGGAGGAATCTGGAACACATCATGCTGAGTGAAGTAAGCCAGTCCCAAAGGGACAAATACCATATGTTCTCCCTGATCGGTGACAACTGACTGAACACCAAAAAGGAAACCTCCTGAAGTGAAATGGACACTATGAGAAATGGTGACTTGATCAGCATAGCCCTGACTGCTAATGGACAACTTAATACATTATCCCTCATAGTATTTTTTTTTTTGTCTGTTCTACTTAATATGACTGGTTTAATTGTAATTATCACACAGTTATTCTTAAGTGTTGAAAATTAACTGAAATGTGATCCCTGTTAAACATAAGAGTGGGAATAAGAGAGGGAAGAGATGTATAATTTGGGGCATGCTCGGGCTGACTTGCCCCAATTGGTAGAGTTGGAAACATACCAGGGGATTCCAATTCAATCCATCAAGGTGGCATGTGCCAATGCCATCTCACTACTCCAAGTGATCAATTTCAGTTCACAATTGATCATAATGAAAGGACTAAGAGTCAAAGGGAGCACATAAACAAGTCTAGTATCTGCTAACACCAACCGATAGAATAAATAAAGGGGAGAGTGATCCAACATAGGGCAATAATTTTTAAACTTTAATTTTATTTGGGGCAAAGGTAACTTCTTGTTTTTAATGGTATTGGCTTAAGTCACTCCATCTTGGTTTGATTTTTAAGGTTCTTCAGTCTAAGTTCTAATTTTTTGCAGAGAAGGTCCTGACATTTGTTTAACCTCCCTGCCTTGATTGCCCACTTTCCACATTTAAATTCAGCCCTTCTGTTGTGATCATTTCTTGACTTTCTTGTTCATTCCTTTGTATTTAAAGTGGAGTTTGGCCATTCACATCGGCGTTCAATGTCTTAAAACTGACATTCTTACTCAGATATTTGTTGCTTTCCTGCATCATACCAGTGGTATTTTTGCAAAAGTCATCAACCAATATCTTGACAGTTCCTCTTTGCTCCACCTGTCTCAAATGCCTGATCTATCACTCCCACTAGGACCTCACTTCCAAAGTTCACCATGTACTTCACTTTGAGTGACTGTTTAAGCAACTGGGTAACCAACTTAGGCCAGCAGCTGCCTGTTTTCTAGCTACCACTTAGTGATGAGGTCCTCAATTACTGGCTGAGGCGTGAATGATCCAACTCCAAAAAAATCCATCTTATCAATGCTTCCTGGGATCACTTAAAGTAACAACTCTGACTTGTTGGGTTCTTTTGGATTTTAGGACCCATGATATGAATTAAGGTTCAGCAGCTGTGACAGGGAGTGGAGGAAATGAGTTTGGATTGGGAGGAAGCTAAACTGCAACATAGGGCTGAAAAAGCAGTAATTAAAAGGCAGGGAGTGGGCCGGTGCTGCAGCTCACTAGGCTAATCCTCCGCCTTGCGGCGCTGGCACACCGGGTTCTAGTCCCAGTTGGGGTGCCGGATTCTGTCCCGGTTGCCCCTCTTCCAGGCCAGCTCTCTGCTCTGGCCAGGGAGTGCAGTGGAGGATGGCCCAGGTGCTTGGGCCCTGCACCCCATGGGAGACCAGGAAAAGCACCTGGCTCCTGGCTCCTGCCATCGGATCAGCGCGGTGCGCCGGCCGCAGCGCGCCGGCCGCGGCGGCCATTGGAAGGTGAACCAATGGCAAAGGAAGACCTTTCTCTCTGTCTTTCTCTCTCACTGTCCACTCTGCCTGTTAAAAAAAAAAGGCAGGGAGTGAACATTGCACATCAGAGTATCCTGTGTTAAGCCAAACAGGATGGGCTTGTCAATTGCTGCTGTTCCCAGCCACTGGTAGATGTGGCTCTCTGCAGTTGAAGCCAGCTTGATAGCTGGAGGCTGTTTGCTCACTGTAGCTAAGCAGCAAGTGTTCCCTTGAAGGAGCAGCTCCTTGTCTTGTCTTTCTGTATGTGCTTTTTTGCAGAAGTTGCCACTGTATGAAATAAGAGAATATTTTTGTACAGCTTATGGGACAATGGGGTCAACAGCAGCTTATTTGTAGTAAAACTGTTAGGAATTTGTGCACAGGTTTCTGGAACACAACATTTTCCATGAACTTTTTGAAGGTTCCTCTATGTACAAATTTCAAAGGTTTTTTTATAGCAGAATAGGCATATATTTTAATTCCATTCAAAACCATTGGAATTACCCTTGTAGTATCACATAGATAATTGTGAGACTGCTTCCTCAAGAGTGGAGTGATTCCTAGCAGAGGATCATCATAAGGTTCTTTAGGGATGAGTAGAATTGCCATATTGAGGCAGAACCGCTTACATAACTGTTTTTAGTGTGTCTTTCCATCTTCGTTAGTTCCAAGAGAAACTCTTAGCAAAAGGAATGCTAAAGTCAAATCATTTGGGGAAGCACCACCTGCTATATTCCTTTCTTGGAGTATCATGATAACAATAATATACATTGGACATTGGAAAGCACCACAGCAATAGAAGTGCTTAATTTTTTTCAGTCAGTGTTTCTGAAACTTATTTTTGAATGGGAACCACACTCACCTCTCTTGGTAACATCTGTCAACAGGTGTTAAGAAATAGAATTCATGGAAATACACTTAGGACAGTGCTAGGCCTGAGCGTGCTCAGTGGTGTTCCCCCAGTTAACCAAATCACCACTGCATAGACCCAATATCCATCGACAAATGAGTGGAGGAAGAAGACAAGGTATATACACCTAATGGAATTATTTAACCTTGAATCCTGCCAACTGCAACAACATGGACAAACCTGGAAGATTATTTTAGGTGAAACAAATTGAGACAGAGAAGGACAAATAATTGCATGATCCCACCAAACTCACAGCAACAGAGAAGAGAATAGCAGTAGTTACCAGAAACTGGGAGGTGGGGGTATGGGGAGTTTCTCAATGGAAATAAAGTTTAAGTTATACAAGAGAATTTGGTTGTAAAGGTCTCCTATGTAACATGGTACATATTGATGACACTGTATGATAGGGTAGATCTCAAGTATTCTTACACTCATATAGAGGAATACAAGGACATTTCATGTTCCAGTTGTTTTGGGATTTACTGTAAGAGATAATGGGACCTTTTTTTTTTTCACATCCAATCAGGCACTCGGGATGAGTAGTACATTGTGTTTTATATATATATAGTTCACTATATATAAATTACACTGGAATAAAAATTTTTGTTAGAAAAAACATTACTCCTATGCAATAGTGGAGAGAACTAGTTTCACCCTGGAAAAGAAAGGAAGGTTCCTAGGATTATAAGAGGTTTGAAACAGGAGATTAATGAATGTAAAAGCATGTTGAGCAACTGGCACAGCTCCCCAAAGGGAAGAATTGCAGGACTCAGGGCAACAGTTTCCTAGCACAGCAGGAGGGTGATAAACAAATAGGACCTGGAGAACAGGATCCTGATTTCAGTAAGTGGCTGCATAAGACAGGAGCCATCCTATAGAGAGTAGACTGAGCTGCCCTGTGACAGGCAGATTGCAAGATAATTCCATGATCAACAGCAAGAAACACGGGAAGACTTCCAGGGCAGATGAATGCCTTGGCCTCTGGCTGTTCCAGCTGTTAATTTTGGTCTGCTCACATAAACAAAATATCAGTTTAGAGAAACATATCATAAGCACCGTGAATGGAACACGTACTTGGAATTGTTTGCATGTTACATCACTTTGGAAAACCATGATTACACCTGTTTGCAGAGGATTTCCTGATTAACCAACTTTAACAAATCATGTGTAGAGAATTAATTTGTGGATGAAGAATGACTTTAATTTGTAATTATATTCCCCATAAATGGTCCCTTTAATACCCATGGAACTTGGAGTCTGTAAACAATAGTTTATAAACTTATGAGTGCAGTAGATAAAAAAAAAATCTCTTTCAAATACATCAAGGAATAAGAGAAAATGTGGATATTTGGAGAGAGTAAATCATGGTCAAGATGTTGTGAAGCAAAATCATTGGTAGCCCCACCTGGGAAACAGAGGACTCCTATTTTAACCTTTCTGCAGCAAGGCTTTTCCCCATACAGGATTCAGACTCGTTGATGTACAGCATTTCTTTTCTACATCTGTATGTTATCTTCTGGATAGACTGAAATTTCCTGTAAAAAATTGTCTAAAGATAGGCATTTGGCACAGTGGTTAAGACACTACTTGGGAAGTGCACTTGGGGTAACTGGGTTTGAGTCCCAGCTTTGTGCCCAATTCCAGCTTCCTGTTATGTGCATCCTGGGAGGCCGCAGGTGCATCCTGGGAGGCCTTCCACCTTTGTGGGAGACCTGAACTGAGTTCCTGACTCCTGGCTTCAGCCTGGCCTGGTTCTGGCTGTTGTGCATGTTTGGGGAGTGAATGAGTAGGTGAGATTCTCGTTCTCATTCTCTCTCTCTGGCTTTCAAATAAATGAATGTAAAAGCAATTTAATTATATAAGCAGAAAAGCTGTTAATTCTTCTTGTGTCTTTTTCTTATCTCTATAGTTAGCTTGACAAAGAATTGCTGCTTCTTTAGAACACATGCTTACCTGATAGTTGTTGAATGGTGACCAGTAGTGTATCTCTTCAAATTGACAAGCCTGCGACTCTCCTCCCATGTTGCAACTTGTATAGGTTCTGTGTTTCCAAGTTCCCTCTTTATTTCTCTAAGACCATGAGAGTGAGATTTGAAAATGGCATATGGTCAGAAGCCATGTTTGTTTCCTCCAAGCTTAATGCATATAAACCCTCCCCCAAAGCCTTTTCAGATGCAGAGGAGCCATTGTGTTGTCATTAAAGAAACAGTATCACGGAGACAGTATTGTGGTGCAGTGGGTTAAGCTTCTGCTTGTTACAGTGCCATCACACATCAGAACCCTTGTTCAAGTCCTGGCTGTTCTGCTTTTATCCAGCTGCTTGCTAATGTGCCTGGGAAACAGCAGAAAATGGCCCAATTACTCAAATCCCTGCAACCTGCTTAGGAGACCTGGATGGAGTTCTTGATTCCTGGCTTCAATGGATGGAACCAGTGGATGGGAGGGTGGAAGATTTTCTCTCTCTTTCTCTCTCTCCACCCATCTTCTATGCTGCCGTGTTTTCAAATGCATGAAGAATAAATAATAAAAAAAAGTATCACAGCTAAAAGGTGGTCTATAGAGAAACTAAAAGCAAACATATATACATGTATATGTAGTATAAAAGTATCATTCTTGCTCCTCCTCTAATAGAAGAGTCTCAGATATAGACTTAATGTACAAATTCAGTTTTCATGTAATGTCACATTAATGCTTAATTTTTACATATGGCAGTGTCACACTAGTGAATGGTAGCGCTGGGACTTGAACTAATATCACCTGACACTAGTGCCAGAACATACTCCATTTCATCATGCCGAGAGTTTTTGAAAAACGACATCTAGCCATTTTTAAGGAGGAAATGATGAACCCAGAGAGCGAGGTCCCTAATCCCAATGCAGAGTAACCTTGGACAAAGCACTTTCCCTCTTTGTGCTTCTATTTTGTCATCTGGGAAATTTAGATATTTCTTTAGGATGGTTCATAAAATGTAGTCTACAAGTACCTCGGATTTCAAAGCATCCCTGAAAGGAATGCAGAGTGTGTGTGTGTGTGTGTGTGTGTGAGAGAGAGAGAGAGAGAGAGAGAGAGAGAGAGAGAGGCAGGGCGACAGATACCAAGCATCCAGGTCTCTGGCCCACACTTGTACTTTAACCAAGATAGCTCTGCTGACCTTTTTTGTACATGTGGGTATTTCAAAAAGCTTGTGAAAAATAAGAATCAAAGACAATGTGAATTTTCCATAAGTGTTTTAATTAACTCCTTCATAAATAAATACTTATTTGATATGTAAGCTTATACATAGGCTTTATTTTATCACATGTTTAATGGCTTTTGCAATTTTGAATGCTGAGATTTCTAATGCCAACTTGGTATTTATAGCATTCTAATAAAGAAGATGCATAGCTCAGAGATGTTGCTGGAGGGACTGCTTAGCTTAGCTGTTAGGCCATTAAGGTTTGTCCAAAGCTGTCTCAAGTCTGATGACTTCACCTCATCTGAAAGATTTGTGTTTTAGCCAAGCATTTTTTTGAAATGTCACTCTCCACAATGCCATGCATACAAGAAAATTCTATCATTCAAAAACCTTTGCTACAGATGACACCAACAGTTTGCTTCACCTTTTCTGCCATCTTATAGTTCACTCCTGCCTTTTGCAAACATAATACAAAATGAATATTGTCTGTTTCATTAAGATTGGAATTTGAAGCTTTGCTTAAAATCACCTTGGCATATTCTGCAGTCCAGGGAGGAGGAATGACAAAGGGAGAACTGAACACCCCGAAATGTTGGGTTCCACTGTTGCTCCTCAGCTACCCCCAGGTCACGTTCCCCAGCTACCCAAATTGCCAAACATTCAGACTCCCATTGTGCTTCCTTCCATCAGACTTAAATCTTCCAGACGAGAAAGCACAAAAAATACAGTTGATTTTAAGAATGACCTCCAGGGAGAGCACTGAGGGCATGGTGTGCTTATATGGTATATACAAGGGTACTTCAGAAGGGTCAGGAAAGTGGAATTACAAGGGAAAACATTTTTAAATCCATGAATAGAAGGAGTCTTCAAAACATTCATGGGAGATATGCATCAAGAAAACCTGCACGGGTTTCCACACATTGTTGGCACCAAAATTACCTTAAAATTCCATTTTTCTGGACTTAATGCCAACCCTGGGGTTGTTGAAATTCTGCCATGGCATACACAATGAAATCAAAGCTTTGGGGGGATTTTTATTTAAGAAAGGAATGGAGTGGTAGTGATTACCACATTTGAATCCTATAGTTTATATATAACCCTGGGTAAATTTCTCTCTCTCTCTCTCCCTCTCTCTCTCTCTCTCTGTGAGTGTGTGTGTGTGTAATGATGTGACTAATGGTATGTTCCCACATGCTGCTTGTGATAATTAAAATTATGGTGTTGTCTATTATATAGTTTTTAATAATAAGTGTTCCTTCCTTCTGCAGGAAGTCAGTAACTTTGAAGTCTAACGTATTTCTGGTACCCTTTGTTTTCTTAAGATAAACACTTCTTTAGGCTCAGGCTCAGAAAATTGTCTCATGATTATTGTAAAGCTTTATAGCCATTTGGATCCATAGCTGTACCCAATACAGTGTCCTGCAACAAAAGGCTTTCATGGAACAAAATCTAATTGGCCAGTATATACCAAGCAAGACAGAATTTGTTATCTAGGAATTCTATTACTAGCATTGCAGATTACATACATGATAAATTATATTGATTTTGCAATAGTGAATTTTATAATAGATTACTGGCAATGTGCCCACAAGCTATTCTACAGCTGTTTCTTTTAAGTTTTCCTGACCTTTTGCACCACACATTTCAAATTTTAAGTGTTACCACAAGGAAGTTCAACATCAGCTCTGTCTTGGGGATGTGATGAGAATGGTGAAGAGCTAGTATCTCATTCACTTAAATTACAGATGATGGGGCTGGCGCCGTGGCTCACTTAGTTAATCCCCCTCCTGCAGTGCTGGCATCCCATATGGGCTCTGGTTCTAGTCCCGGCTGCTCCTCTTCCAGTCCAGCTCTCTGCTGTGGCCCGGGAAGGCAATGGAGGATGGTCCAAGTGCTTGGGTGCCTGCACCCACGTGGGAGACTGGGAGGAGGTGCCTGGCTCCTGGCTTCAGATCGGCATAGCTCCAGCCGTGGCAGCCATTTGGGGGGTGAACCAACGGAGGGCAGACCTTTCTCTCTGTCTAACTCTGTCAAATAAAAAAATTATAGATGACAAGGACCTTAAGTCCATATATATAGTAAAAGGGTACTTCAAAAATTGGGGGAAAATAGTATGAAAATAAATTTTTGGTGCAAAAATGTTTGAAATCTATGTATACATGGTTTTTTTTCATTGTACATATTTTTCATAAAATTAAAGAAATTTCTTCCTGTGCATGGTTTTCAGTATTTTGTTTTTGGTACCAAAAGAAGAAAGAAACCATTTGTGTTTATTTTACTCTCTAATTCTCTAGCCAGGTACTTTGACGAACCCTTTTAGTACCTGGAACTCCGGTGCTGTGGAGTTGTAGGCTAAGCCTCCGCCTGTAGTGCTGGCATCCCGTATGGGTGCCAGTTCGTATCCTATCTGCTCCTCTTCCAATCCAGCTCTCTGCTCATGGCCTGGAAAAGCAGTAGAAGAAGACCCAATTGCTTGGGCCCCTGCACCCACATAGGAGACCTGGAAGAAGCTTCTGGCTCCTGGATCCTGGCTCTGGATCAGCTCAGCTCGGGCCGTTGCGGTCATTTGTGGGAGTGAACCAGCAGATGGGAGACCTATCTCTCTGTCTTTCCCTCTCTGTCTGTAACTCTACCTCTAAAATAAATAAAATTTTGAAAAAAGATGAAATTGTAAGCTAACCCACAACTTGATCTCTGACACTCAAATGTGTGATGTGGGTGTCCCAAATATGGTCTTAACTATTATGCCAAACACTTAGCCTACACAAGAGTTTTGAACTGCCCCTCTCTCTCCTCTCTCCTCTCTCCTCTCTCTCTCTCTCTCTCTCTGTATGCATGTGTATGTATGTATGTATTTTCTCTCAATGTTTTTTAGGTACATAGAGGTATTGACTTCTATCAACATTTAAGTATTACTTACCTACATCATAATATCTAGATCACAGGAGATCAGTAGAAGAGTAAAGCTCACTCTAGGACCTTACCTTGTTGTCTGGGGCAGGGAAATCATATTTCAGTTGTGTGTAGGTTAGCTGCTTTGTGTTAGTTGGAATCATAACCATGTTATTGTTCTTATATAGAAACTAAGTATGGTTTATAAAGACACTTATGGTGCCAAGTTGACAAGGTGTGTGAGCTCATAATGGTTAATTTCATGTGTGATTTTTTTTAAGAATTTTTTTAGTTATTTGAAAGGCAGAGTTAGAGAGAGAGAGAGGTCTTCCATATGCTGGTTCATTCAGCAAATGGCCACAATACCAAGGGCTGGGCCAGGCTGAAGCCAAGATCCTGGAGCTTCTTCTGGGTCTCCCATGTGAGTGCAGGGGCTCAATCCATCCTCTGCTACTTTTCCAGGCACATTAGCATAGAGCTGGATCAGAAGTGGAGTAGCCAGGTCTTGAACCAGTGCAGGCATCACAGGTGGAGGCTTAATTTACTATGATACAATGCCAGCCCCTCATGTGTGATATTGACTAGGTTAGAGGAAACCTTGCTAGCTTTCAAAACATCATTTCTGGCTGTGTCTGTGAGGGTATTTCTGGAATAGATTACACTGAGTAAATAGTACACTAAGTAAAGAATATTTACCTTCATTCTTATGGGCAGGTTTCATCCTATCTATTGAAAATGTAGAGAGAACACAAAGGAAAGGAAAATGCAAACTGATTTTTTTGTTGTTGTTGTCCTCCTGACCTGGAACATACATCTTCTCATGCCCTCAAACGTCAGCTCCTGATTCTTGGCCCTGGTCCTGAACTGAGTTACACCATTGCTAGCTTTCAACTGGTATGTTGTGTGACATGTCAACTTCTGTAATCTAGGAAGTGATTATTATGACTCTCCTCCTGTCTGCCCACCTGTCTTCTTTCCCCTCTCCCCAGCTCCCTTTCTTCTTTACTTCCTGTCAGGATCTCCCCCCTTTGGGAACTGGCCAGGTTACTGTGAAGGAAGAGTCGAGGAGACTGAGGAAGGTCAAGCTAAACACACTTTATTGATAATCTAGGTGACTAGGAGGAGAGATCGCTCAAGCCTACTCCTGCGGGCACTAGGCACTACCGACCAGGAGCTTCTCCCTGCGGGCACTAGGCACTAGGGACCAGGGAGAGAGAGGCTGAGCAACCTCTGGTTTACAGCGTCTGAGGGTCCCCTTATATACAGTTTCTAGAGGCTAGCCCCACCCACATTCTGACCCCCCAGGGTCCCGTCATCATGGCAACGACAGTTTGTGGTTAGGCCATCTAGTTAGGCTGTCCACTTTCAAATCTTACCAACTAGGGTGGCTACTACTTTACTTTTCCTTCAAGCTGCTCGAGTGCACAGTTACTTTTTTTCAAAGGGTGCTACAGTTACTTTGTTTCAAACAGCGCTTGTTTCAAACCGTGCTACAATTACTTTCTCCATGAATGGTTCCCTAACAGTCCTCCCTTTTCTTTAAATGCGCTAGTGGCCCTGCAAAGCCCGTTGAGCTGCTGGGCCAAGGGGATGAACATTCCTGAGCATATTCCAGATTGATTTCCAGATTCGGGATCTTCCTTTTCTTCTTCTTCTTCTTCTATTTCTGGTGGGCTGGGTTCCTCTCGGAGGACTAGGTATCCCTTCGCGAAATTCTGTCCAATTGATAAGAGGTGCTGTAAGATAGGCAAGCATCAGTTAGAGTATTTATTGTCTGTTCCACTGTTCTGACTTGACCTATCTTATATTTTGAAGTTGTATTATCTGTAGAGCTCTCTTGGTAATGTATCAGATCCTTGGTGCACTTTATACCTCCCATCATAACGGTACAGTAAACTTCCTTGCTGGCATCCCAGTAGCTTAATAGTCTCCTTATAGTCCGTAACTCCTGTCTTGCTTCGGGGATCCATTCCCTGATGCTATTTAACTCTTGGTTTCCCTTCATCATAAGAATAAAAGGTTTTGTCTTAATTCCGGGAACAGCTTGGGTCATCCAATTAAGGAGTCCTACTAACTTTTGTAGTTCGTTTAGGGTGGGCTTCTCTGGAAGTTCTGGCAACTCTAGTTTTTGCAGTGTCCATTTATTTGGGTGCAACAAGTACCCCATCCATGAATAGGGATATTGTTCTTGTAATTTCTCATTTGGTGTCTCGAATCCCTTTTCTAAAAGCATTTATCTGAGTTTTTCTATGATCAGTTTGTGTTGTTTTGGAGAATGATCGGACCCAATATATATATAATCCATATATTGATAAAGATCTACTTCTGGGTGTTGTTGTCTCCAGGGCTCTAGTATGTCCCTTAGTGTACTTTGGTAAATCAAGGGACTTAATACAAAACCTTGTGGGAGGCAATTCCAAACATACCTATGGCCTGGACCTTGATAATTAACCTTTGGGATAGTAAAGGCCTGAAGTCCTTATCCAGAGGGATGGTAAAATAAGCATCCCCTATATCCAAAACAGTAACCTGGTTTCTTCTTTGTAATCCTCCAGGGTGTGGAATACCTAATTGAACTTCTCTTCCCTTATCTACTAATTTATTAAGTTCTCTAAAATCTATTAACATTCGCCATTTGCATGATTTCTTCCTTATCACAAATATTGGGGTGTTCCAGGGATTATCTGGGTCTGCTGGAGATATCTTCCCTTCCTCTAGTAGTCTTTTTGTTATTTCCTTAATTCCTTCTAATTTTTCTTTGGTTAAAGGCCATTGGGGAATCAAGGGACCTTTATTAGGATCTTTCATTTTTATCTTTATTGGGGTAATTTGGGTAGAGAGTTGTGCCATAATTAGGGCTACCCCTAACTTTGTTAAGATATCCCTTCCAAATATATTGATGGGAATATCTGGGGATATTAGAATGGATGTCTTCGTCTTCCTTCCTTTTTTGTCTTTCAGCGTAACCTGTGATATTTTTTGTAATTTAGAGCACCCTCCCACCCCCTCTATATTTTGCCATCCTTCTGTTATCCCTTCTTTTATTCCTTTAACCTCTTGTTCACTTATTATAGTTAAATCAGCCCCTGTGTCTAACAGCCCTATTATATCTTCCCCCCCTAGGTTTACCTTTAAGGTAGGTCTTTGTTTTAATCCTATTTTGGTAGTTTCGGATAGATCCCTGTCGCAGGGGCTTCCGTCTGTGTTTCCCCCAGGGGTGGGGCAGATGGCGGGATAGATGACTGGATATTCTGGGCAGATGCCATCATGGTCCGGGGGGCATTGCCCCCCGCTTTCCCGGTTTTTGGCTGTCCACATACTTTTGCCATATGTCCTATTCTCCCACAATTATAGCATTTTAGCGGAGTTTTTTCTCCACTCCTACAATTTCTTGCCATATGCCCCTTTTTTCCACATCTGTAACAAGTTCCCTGAAAACTTCTTGACCCTTGCTGTTTATCTCCAGCCTTTAAGGCTTCTGCCAGCATGGCCATCTTATAGGAGGTGGACCCAAATTCTCTACAGGCATACATTTTTTCTTCTAACGAGTCTCCTGGTCTTAAATTTCTAAGCAGGGCTGGTGCTGCGGCTCACTAGGCTAATCCTCTGCCTTGCGGCGCCGGCACACCGGGTTCTAGTCCCGGTCGGGGCGCCGGATTCTGTCCCGGTTGCCCCTCTTCCAGGCCAGCTCTCTGCTGTGGCCAGGGAGTGCAGTGGAGGATGGCCCAAGTGCTTGGGCCCTGCACCCCATGGGAGACCAGGAAAAGCACCTGGCTCCTGCCATCGGATCAGCGTGGTGCGCCGGCCGCGGCGCGCCGGCCGCGGCGGCCATTGGAGGGTGAACCACCGGCAAAGGAAGACCTTTCTCTCTGTCTCTCTCTCTCACTGTCCACTCTGCCTGTCCAAAAAAAAAAAAAATTTCTAAGCAACTTTTTACATTCTTCATTAGCATTTTGAAGGCTCATGGTATCCTTTAAATATGTTCTCAAATCCTCTCTAGATGTCTCCATATCAATCTGAGTAAAGAATCGATTAATAAACTCAGGGTAGGGTTCTTTGGGCCCTTGTCTGATGCTGACTGCTTTAGGGGCCCCACTGATAGTTCTCTGGCATTCTTGAAGCGCCTCAAGAACCCATGTTCTATAGAGGGTTCTGGCATCAGCAAATCTAGGGCCAGCTGCTTCTTCTGGTGATAATCCAATTCCCTTAATTTGATCTGATGTTAGTGGCACTGGTCCAGCCGCGTCGGCTGGGGGAGGGGGATGCATCTCATCCCATGCTATCGCCTTCTCTTTTATCTTATCTATGACTAGCTGTTTCTCTGCCGCAAAGCCAGGAGTTACATTCAGTAGCATATTGATGTGTCTACCGATGTACAGTTTACTGAAATTACTGCAAAATAAGTGATGGTAGCCGGGTGCATGAGACCGTGTTCCTGAACTTGTTTAAGCCAAGCAGCTATTAGTCCAGGTCCCACAGGCTCATATTCTCATCTACCACCTCTTAACATTATCGGGTACGCTGACTGTTCTTTTGCTTTTTCTTCCTTGCTTAGCTCTCTGGGAACAACCTGAGGTTTTTGCCTACAATTCTGCTATGGCGTCGTAGAGCTTACAGGCGTCTCCTGTATTTTTTGGATTTAATCCCTTGCCACAACAAATTAACACCTTAAGGGTGTCTACTGCACATTTATAATCTCTTCCCTGTGGCGCCTTCTCCTTTTTGTAGAAATTCCACCAGGAGGTTTTCTGCCTCTTCCAAGGTCTGCAGATCTTGGAGGTCCCGTCCTATACAAGCTGCTGCCAGATTACAAGCCCATGTACATTTCCTGGTGAGTAGCACTTCACTTTCTTGCCTCTTGGTGCCTGGCCTGGAAGGACCTTCACCTTCTCTATACTCACTAGTGCCTGCCTATATTCTTTTAACTGGGACGTCCCACCCATCGTGGTCTCTTTCAACCACCACTACTCACCCTTTTGACAATTCCTCAAGGGCTCGTCTCCTCACCACCGTCTGACTTCAGGTCCCTGTTCGGGCGCCAGCTGTCAGGATCTCCCCACTTCGGGAACTGGCCAGGTTACCGCGAAGGAAGAGTCGAGGAGACTGAGGAAGGTCAAACTAAACACACTTTATTGATACTCTAGGCGACTAGGAGGAGAGATCGCTCAAGCCTACTCCTGCGGGCACTAGGCACTACCGACCAGGAGCTTCTCCCCGCGTGCACTAGGCACTACGGACCAGGGAGAGAGGCTGAGCAACCTCTGGTTTACAGTGTCTGAGGGTCCCCTTATATACAGTTTCTAGAGGCTAGCCCCGACCACATTCTGACCCCCCAGGGTCCCGTCATCATGGCAACAACAGTTTGTGGTTAGGCCATCTAGTTAGGCTGTCCACTTTCAAATCTTACCAACTAGGGTGGCTACTACTTTACTTTTCCTTCAAGCTGCTCGAGTGCACAGTTACTTTTTTTCAAAGGGTGCTACAGTTACTTTGTTTCAAACTGTGCTTGTTTCAAACCCACTACAATTACTTTCTCCATGAATGGTTCCCTAACACCTCCTATTGGCCCTGCTTTTCTGGACAATCCTGATTAATACATGGGGATAGACAAGGCTGATAGTAGTCTAGAAAAAAAAAAAAAAAAGAACAATTGCTTCCCTGAGGACATTCAAACAACTAAGAAGGAAGATGGTTAAGACTCTTCCGGAGGAGTAAAATCTATTGTCATTGACAGTATCTTCTGGGCTGTTTGTTACTCTTCTACCAAAGTGTATGGGAAACAATTATACCCATGATTAAACATCTACCAAAGTGAAAGGAGAAAGTAAAGAATTATCACTTGATTGGAAGTTAAAATTCATAATGGATCATTGAATTTTGGGAGAAATTCTAAGGATTTTTATATTGAGTTGTGTATGTACAAATATACACAGTGGAAAATTCAGTGTCAGTACATTTACAGTGTTATGCAACTACCACTTCTGCTGATTTTTGAAACATTTTTATCACCTTCAAATAAAATCCCATGGGCATTCAAAACTTACTTCCTCTTCCCCTCCTCTTTCAACCCCTAGTGACCACAAATCTACTTTCTACTTCTGTCTGAGTATACTTTCAAATGTTTGGGATGAAATGGAATTAAAAGACAAGTTTATTTTGATGCCAAACTATTTTGAAGTCATCCATAACTTTTTCATAATATGAATTTTCCAAGACGATTTTGAAGATCTCTCTCATTTGCCTATTTTCTAACTTTGATACAGTGTTATAGAAGGTGACCCTTGGTGTCTTTGACATTGCTTGATGTTTTCAAGGTTCATCCATGTTGTGGCGTATGTAAGTATTTCATTACTTTTATGGCTGAGTATTATTCAATATATACCTCTGTTGAATTTTTAAAATCTATTGACCTGCTGATAAAGATTTGTTTTTAACTATTTTGTATAGTTCTGCTATGAACAATTGTGTACAATATTTGTTGGACTATTTTCAGATCTTTTGAATATATACTTAGAACTGGAAGTGTTGTGCTGTGGAATAATTCTGTGGTTTATTTAAAAAAATTAATTTATTTGATAACTCCCATCTGTTAGTTAACTCCTTAAGCGCCTATCATGGTTGTGTCTGGACCAGAGACAGAGCCAGGAGTCAAGGACCAATCTAGTTCCCAGCGTTTTATTTTTTTCCTAACCCAGCTCCAGTTGTTGTAGGCATCCAGTGCGTGGGAAAGTTCTCTTTGCCAGTCTATTTCTCTGTCTCTCTCTCTCTCTCTCTCTCTTTCAAATAGAAAAATGAAAGTAAAAATCAGTTTAAACCCATTGCCCAGTTTTTATAGTCCTATTTAGAGTTTGCCTATTTTTTGATGACCTTTTATTATTTTGAGTTGTAAGCGTTCTTTTGCTATTCTGGATACTTAGCCCTTTGTTAAAGACATGATATGAAAATATATTGTCCCATTTTGTAACTTAGTTTTTAGTTTTTTTCCATAATGTTCTTTGATATATGAAAGTGTTTTTAATTTTACCAAAGTCCAGTATAAACCACTTTATCTTTTGTTATGTGCACCATTTGTTGAAGAGACTGTTCTTTCTCCATTTAGTGGTCTGGCACCCTGGTTAAAAATCAGTTGATAATAAATGCATAGGTTTATCCCTTTACTCTCAATTCTATTCCAGTTATTTGTGTATTTTGAAAATAAGACTTTGTATGTAATAATTTTATAATCTTGAAAGCAAAATTATTCTGATTGTAACAGCCTGAAACTTTGTGAGAATGTTTCTTTATTTATTTCTTTTTATTTTTTTTAAGGATTTTTCTTCACCTCCTTGGGCAGGGCATTCACCCAGTGGCACTTGCGGAGCTGGTTTATGGCCACAGTACCAGAAGGGACATCAGCCAGGGCCTCCTCGTTCCTGTGGGCTTCCCAAATAGAAGCAAGCTCTTCTATGTGTGAGTGACGCTACACGTTATTGAATGTTCAGTCTCTGAGGAGCTGACAGCCTCCTTCCTTTGACGATCTCAAATCCTCATCCCCACAGGCCCACCGGGCCCAGTCTACTGGCCACGTCGCCGTGCCTTTTGTGTGGGTGCTGCTGCTTGCACATCTTTTGGCCCTGTAGCTTAATGCAGGGAAGTGGGCACAGCCGCGTCAATAGCTGGCAGAAGCGTCCCAGGCGAATGGGCTTCTCAGAGAGGTCCAGCCAGAGGGCAGATGTGGGGCAGGCTCAGGGACGAGACCAGGTTCAGGATCAGGTTGGAGCCTGGGTTCAGGAACCTGGGGTCCGTCTCTCTGGGAGCCACCACATCCCGGGCAGCAGGTGCCACGAGGTCATGCTCATGGCTGCATTTTTCAAGCAACATCCCGTTGTCAAGAAAGCGTGTGCTGGCATGCTATATAGTGGAGGAAATATTTGCTTCCATACCCTGTTGCGTACCAGCCTTGTACACAAATTTTGGACTGAGTGCTTGTTAAGAGGAGTCACAGTAGGTGACAATGAAGGGCACTGTGCCAGAGGCAGCGGGTGATTAAAGCTGTCCAGGCAGGGCTAGTGCTTTGGGATGAGGAGCACAACAGAAGGGGCCAAGAGGCAGAGCAGCCAGAACGACCCCAGGCCCAGCCTTTCTAATGCATTGGGGCCATCCTGCCACTGGCTGCACTAAGTAGCCCACCTCTGGGAGGCCTGAGGGGCCGATGTGTCAGGGCTCATTCAATCGTTCAACCTGGGCTTGGGCTCTGTGGGCTCCTTCCCACTTTATCCAGCATTTAGCTTGGCCCCGGGGACCCTGGGTAGACGGCTTTGGGAACCGTGGCTGCTGGAGGGCTGGGCCTGGTCAAAGCTGGTGTCAAACCTTGGTGTCACTGGAACCTGGCAGGGAGAGCAGACCTGATGCTGGGCATTCGGAGCCATTGCCCTGGCCGTGTTCAGGAGGGCCTTGGGTCACTCCGCCTCTTATGCATGTTGGGTGCCGTGACTGGAGGTGTCCTCCCAGAGTCACAAGAGTTTGCCCACTGCTAGAGGAATTCTCTACCCTCATGGCCCTGGCTGGCTTGACACCTGGATGAGAAATCCACTTTGATCCGCTGCCTCCTCCTGCTTCTCCTCCTTGCCTGCCTCCTCTTGAGGCAGGTCTATGGCCCTGGCCAGAGTGTGCAGGGAGCAGGGTGCAGGGTGGTGGGGGAGGCTTTCCTGCCTGGCCTTGTCTGTTGGCCACATCGGTGCACATATTTGTTGGCACCGGCACTTGCACGGCTTGTACATCTTTTAGCAGTACAGTGGGCCCTGCAGGGTCAAGAAAGGGCGGAAGTGACCCTGGGTATGGGGCTTCTCGGTGGGGTCCAGAAGGGGACAGAGGTGGAGGCAGGATCGGGAACGAGACCAGGTTCAGGTTCAGGTTGGAGCCTGGGTTCAGTAACATGGGGTGGGTCAGTCTCAGTCTGGGAGCTGCCATATCCCAGGCAGCAGGTGCCGCGAGGCCATCGTCATGGCTGCCTTTTTTTTTTTTTTTTTTTGAAGATGACCGACTTGGAAGTGTGGCTCCCCCGCTCGCGGAGGAGCGACACCAGACCCTGCGCTGTTCTCTTTCCCCGGCCCTTCCCGGGTTTGCTGCCGCTCCCCCACCTCCGCGGAGGGGTGGCACCAGCGAGCTCTCCAACGGACTCTCTCAGGGGGGCGCAGCCGCGCATGTTGTCTCTCTCCCCTTTTAAGGGGTTGGGCCAGGAATCAGCTAATTAACGAAGCAGCTGTGTAAGATTTGTTACTCTCTCTCAGTGCCATATGATGGGAAATCAGATGCATAGAGTCAGCCTTAATAGTCTCAGTGGTCTAGCCTAGTCTCGGAAGTCTCAGTACTTATTTCGCCATGTTGCGGGAGACAGGCCCTGCTCCCCACAGGAAGGATGGCAGCTTCCTTCAAATGAGTGTTGCCACCACCTCACACAGGGTGTCCACCCAGTGAGAGTGGTGTAGATGGTTTCTTGCCACAGTACTGGAAAGAGGATCAGCAAGGGCACTCTCATTCCTGTGGGCCTCCCAGCTAGAAGAAAAGTCTTCCATTTGAGAAATGACCACGGTCATGGCAAAAGCTCTTCTGTCTCTGAGGAGCTAACCACACTCCTCCTGAACGTGAAAGAGCCTAATTGATGTCCAGGTCCTCATCGGATGCCTAGTTTTCTGGCCTTGCCTCTTGCTGTTCAAAGGCAGGTCCCTCGGTGTCACTGGGCTCTGGCAGGGAGAGCAGACCTGATGCTGGTTTTCCAGAGCCATTGCCCTGGCCATGCTCAGGAGGGCCCTGGGCCTTTCCGCCTCCAATGTACATTGGAGGCTGGCTGGAGTTGTCTTCCCAGAGTCCCAAGAGATGTCTTCCTCTGTCCTCATGGTCCTTGTTGTCTTGACCTTGTTGTCTTGGCATGGACAGGAGAGTCCACTTTTATCTACTGTCTCCTCCTGCTTCTCCTCCTTGTCTGCCTCCTCTTAGGGCAGCTCGATGACCCTGGTCAGAGTCTTTGGGGTGCAGTCTTTGGCGGAGGCTTGCCTGCCTGGCCTTGTCTGTTGGCCACACCGGTGCACATATCCTATTTGTGCCGGCACTTGCAGAGCTTGTACACCTGCTTCTTGGAACAGTACAGTGGGCCCAGCAGGGTCAAGAACGGGTGGTACCGACCCTGGGTATGGGGCTTCTCAGTGGGGTTCAGCAGGAACAGAACCTGGAGCAGCCTCGGGAATGAGACCAGGAGCAGGGTCAGGTTGGGGCCTGGGTGCAGGAACCCAAGTTCAGTCTCTCTGGGAGCCGCCGCACCCCGGGCAGCAGGTGCCACAACGTTAGGGTCATTGCTGTGTTTTTAAGCAATTTCCTGTTTTCAGGAAAGTATGTACTGCTTTCCTAGATAGTGGAGGAAATGCTTGCATCCATGGCCTGTGGCGCACGAGCCTTGTGCTGAACACTGGACTGAATGCCTGTGAAGACATGTCATAGCAGGTGACAATGATGGGTGCTGTGACAAAGGCAGACATTGTCTGCAGCTCTCCAGGCAGGGCTATGGGTTTGGGGGGCTGAGGGACACAGCAGAAAGCACCAAAAGGTGAAGCACCAGCCTCATTCAAATGAGTGTTGCCCCTGCCCACTTGGTCAGCAGCCTTGCAGAGGTACTGGCTGCTAGGGTGTGGGGACTGCAAGAGACATTTTGGGATGGCTGTAAATTCAGAAGAATTGATGAGAGTCTCTTTGTTCCTGCCCATTAGTGTGCTAAAGTCAGACTGAAGAGCAGTTTCAGGGCTAAAGGGATGGGTCAATTTAGGTGGGAATCCAGAGTGTAAGCTGGCTGGTGCCTTGTGTCTCTTCATGGGGTCTCTGAACCACACTTTCGTGGACAGGGGAGAGGGGACAGTGCTCCCGTTGAACAGCCAAAGTGACTCCATTTCAAAAGAATAAAAAAAGCAGCCTCTGTTTCCCATAGCAGACCCTAGTCCTTGTAAAAGCAGGCATTCAGGCATTCCGGAGGTATCAAATCTTACCAGGGACAGCTAGCTCGGTAGACCAAGGATAGCACAGTAGAGATTGCTAAACAAAGTAACTCCCTGTACCCAACGCTCCCGTGCTGTAAGCCCCCGCTGTAACTCCCTGTACCCATAGCTTCCATGCTGTATGTAACTCTTTTTTCCTGCTGATGTAGCCCTTTTTTCCTTTAAGAACTCTCCCAAACAAAGACCGGGGCCTCACTCCTTCCTCTGCTGCATTGGTTGGTTGGATGGGGTTCCTGTGGTGCTTGTACTCCCAAATAAACTTTGCTTTTATAGTTCCTGGTGATCAACTCTCTGGGTGTCTCTGCGGGGATCTAACGATCTGGGCACAACACCATGGGAGCAGAGAGGGGAGCTGACAACAACAGCATTAAAAGTTGGGGGGAGGTGGTGGCCATGTCCCTGTACCTAAGGTCTCGAATGAGCTGAAAGGTCAAGTTTGCAGGTCCACTGCCTGTGATAAGTGCCCGGTTTAAAAGAAGTCACCAAGCCCTGTTACACCTTCAGCTCTGCATTTAACAGCGTGTTCTCTGGGCAGAGCTCCAGGCTGCCTCAGCCTTCTGAGCCTTCAGGAGGGCAGCGAAATGCATGAGGCTGTTGTCCCAGGCCCAAGATACAAATCATAGGAATCCTGCTAGGTCTTCACCATACTCAAGCGCTGGGATTGCTGCCTCTTCAGTTTCCCCACCCCTCTCCTCAGCTTCTCTCCCCTTTCCTTTTCTCTCTCAAAGCTAAACTCATTTGAAAGTCATATTTACAGAGAAAGTGCTTAGAGTTCAAGGAACAGTGGGGAGGTCTGATATTCTTAGTATTAAGAAATAAAAGAGTATATATTTGCTCAATAACTCAGGAATTTTATATAACCCAGATCAGTGTCCCTTGATACTCAGTAAGGAACTTCTTTTCACAGCCTTTGTGAAAATAGTTGCATGAACATGAAAGAAACTCTGGAAAGCTGAGTATGGCAGTCACATGTTGATGCCTGTACAAGGTCCATTCCTTCTGAAGGGGGACTTGGGGAACCACATGCAACATTGCCCACTAGCATGGTGACCCAGGAAACACGGTACTCCCATTCCCAGACCCAAGGATGACCACAAAATATAGCTGTTTAGTTAATTAGGTCACTCCTTCCTATCTCCCTTTCTCTAGTTTCTCTCCTCAAGTCACAGCTTCACGTCTCTTTTCTTTTCCTCCAAACTCACTCCCATGTTGACTTCAGTCAGTCTTGTGGCTTTAAATACCAGGCATCTACTGATGTCTCCCAAATGAATATCCACAGCACAAGCCTTTCCCTTGCACTGCACTGCCTACCAGCATGTCCACCTGCCTACTCCTGACACCTCTACTTAGTCTCACCCTTAACACATCCAAAACAAGTTCCAATCACCCACTAAACCTGCTGCTTCCCATAACCTTTTCTATCTTCAGAAATATTCAGGCCAGAAAATCTGGAGCAACCTCATATCCTAACTACTCGTCTCTCAGTTCTTCCTTGAAAAAAAAAAAATCTGAACCCAATCACTTCTCTTCCCCTGCACCGGGATCACTCTCCCAAGCCATAATCATCTCCCACGTGGATGACTGCAGACACCTTCTCATGGCTGGCCTTGGTTCTGCTTTATGTGGCCTTTAGTGTATTTTCAACAGAGCAGTCAGAGGGAACCTTGTAAAACGCAAGTCAGCACCAGCCCCCCTACCAGGAAAGTCACTCCCCACGCAAACATCAACCTCTGCCAGGTCTTCAAACAAACACCACCTCCTAAGGTCGACCCTTTCTGGATGCTCAATTTAACCCTGCAGCACCGTCTCCATTTCCCTCCTTTATTGTCCATAACGTGCATTTCCATCTTTATGAACAGGATTTCATTCCCTGTTTCTGGTGAGCCATTGCCAGCCTCTCCTCACTAGAATGGAAGTACCATGCTGGCAGGGATGTCTGCTTGCTTCTCTACTGTGACCCTAGCATCTAAGAGGGTCCCTTGCACTAGATAAATATGTGAGGAAGAATTGGGTGAGTGGGGGGAAAAACATGGTATTCTCTTAAAGGTGGGCACCACTAACAGAAAATGGGGGAAGCACACTGATTCTAGCAGCAGCACCCATTTAGAGACCACACTCTGACACTGACTACCTGGATCTGCTGAGCTGCCCCACCTTCCTTGAGGCCCACTTCTACTCTTCCATCAGTTTTATGGTTGCCCATATCCATCCAGGAAAATTCCCCTTTACAGTAGTTAGGGTCAGTTTCTGTTGCTGGCCACTAAAGATTCCTGGCCAGTTTAGACAAGTGATTATGCAGTTTCTTTCTACACCTGCGACGATGTGAAACAATTTAAACAGCAGACACATGGAGAGTAGTTTAAGTTATTGAAAATAATATTATTAAATTACTTCTGAGTTCTTCATGAAATGTTATGGGAAGATGAAGGTGATCTTGTTATTGCCTCACATCAAATAAGAATTTCCATGTGGACAGGGCAGTGAGCCTAGCAAGATTTTTGAAGCCGAGAAACCTCTTGCCACAGCAGTCAGGAGGCCACTGCAAGGGAGGAGCTGCCAAAGAAGCTTCCCAGTGTCTGCCCTTTGTGAACATGCAGTGGCTCTCTCTGATTGGCTGCTTTCTGACAACCAGACCTAGATTCAACCTCTCAGGGCAGGAATAAAATAACGGCCAATCAGAGGGCAGGTATTTCCTCATGTATAGCCTTGATCAAACCAACTGCTGTTAACTGATCTGCCAACAGACATAACTGCCAGTTAGCCCATCTAACCGTTCACAAAATGACCACTGTGTTGCAGTTTTAAACCAGCAAGTCCTTGTTTATTTATGACATACATCTTTTGCTGCAGGGTTAAGGGAGAGGGAACTAACTGAACCTTTTGGCTCATTTGGCTAAACAAAATGAAACTTTGTTAAACTACAGTTGGGGAAGTACTTTTCAGGACATTGGGACAGCAAAGTGCAATGTAAGCTACTAACCACTCTGTTTACAAAGTTTACTGCCACGTTCTACTACCAGTAAACATGTTAAGAAGGGGGTACACCCCTCATGAACAGGCATGTTGCAGACTGGCACAGGTGCAGACAGACCAGCCCCCCCCCCCCCCAACCGACCAACTGCCAGGCTGATCCTCACCAACAGACTCTCCTTCTTCTTACAAGCTTTTCTTGCAAAACTGTCAGGAGCGGTCTGATTTGAGCACAGCTGCTGGTTCCTTGTTGGTGGCCTTGAAGCAAAAACATTCCCCCACAGGTTTCAGTGGCTTTGGTGTCTCTGATGCAGGCTGCCTATCAAAATTACGATTTAGTAAAATTACAGGGAATCCAGAGTGATCCTGTTCACAGCAAGTCCAATCCTATCACACGAATCTCTTCGGTGGCTGACTAATGTCCTTCAGAGGCCTCCCAAATCCAAAAGGGGCTCCATTTCTTTCTGCTTTCCACGTTCCCACCTGGCCCTGTTGAAAGGCTACTATGAAAGAGACTAAACATCGGAGTCATGGGAAGGTTTATTGTCGGCTGGGGGAAACCTGACTGGCTGGAGAGAGAGAGCAAAAAGTGGGTGAAAAGGGAGGCTGTGCTGCAAAGCAGGTCTTGTTATAGCCTTGCAGGGGTAAGAGCAGTGGGATCAGCCTCTCCAGGAGCCACCTGAGCCCTGACCTGACTTGGTGCTGTCACCCCTGACAGCTGTTGCTGGCAAGCAGGCTCTCCTCTCTGTTATCTACCAATGAGGTTGAACACAGTCCTCACACTGTCCTTCAGGTCACACAGAGGGTGGTCACCCAAATGGCTCTGACCCCAGGCTTTGTGACTGCAGATCATGTACTCTGAAATGTGCTGCCTCCTTGTCTTTTATGCATCAGGCATGGCTGGGGTTTCTATACTATTTAGGGTCCTTGGCACCATGGCAGAACTATCATGAGCATGTGTAGCTCCAATCTCCTTGGAAGTGCTGGGACAGCATCACTAGCTGCACATGCTATCATCCCATGTCTCTTTACTGAAGGAGCCTTGCAGCCCAAATGTTCCTCTTGGCCTAGGTGGAAGCATAGAAAATATGTAAAGACTATACTTTAGATCCAGTTTGGTCTCTCCTGATGGAAATGTGCCAGTGGGTTAGTCCGTATAGATAAAAGGCAACTTAAGCTGCAGTCCCACAACACCGGCCTCACTGTATTTTTTAATTTAAACATCCATTTAAAATGGTACTTAACAAATAAATTTATGAGTTCCAAAACTGGTTTTAGCCCTCTGCTCACAGATTCCTTTCCTAGTAGCATCAGAACAAATTAGGACATCTACCCCCAATACTCTTTGATGTTGGCAGGTTATAAAAGGTTTTGCTAACATCTCAATTCTTTGTGAAAACAGAATTATTATAAGCCTTTTATACCCCCCCTTGGAGTGGAAATTAAGTACTGTTACAGCCCTTAACTATAACTCCTTGATATCTTTTGAGAAGAATTTAATAAGGAGCATGATTTTGTTTGGATGAGAAGAACGGGCTAATACATGTTTTAGCATAATTTCCTACAGAAACTCCAAAAAAAGGATCACATGCCACATATATGTGAAATAAATTATAGTCATGTTATTTATATTTTCACAAAAGGAGAAAAAGTCACCCCAGGTATGATGAATGCAGGGGCTTTGGGGCAATAAGAGGTAATTGGGACAAAAGTAGTACACAAAACTCCACTTCTCAATATTTCTTGTCAAAGGGAAATAGATGGACCAGATGCTTTCTTTGAGATCTAGAATATTCTCTGACTTGTTTTTGTAAGGCAAAGTAACAATAGGTTGTAAGTAGTTATTCTGAGAGCTTTTGGCACGGCAATAGTAAACTTGGTAAGATAAAATTTTTCAAGACAAAAGACATGAATAGGACTCAACAATGAAGACACTGCTTGGGGCCCATGCAGGCCACATAGGAGTAACAGGTTGGAGTCCGGGCTCTGGTTCTGATTCAGTTTTCTGCTAATGTGCATCCTGGGAGGCCAGGGGTGATGCTCAACCCTGTGCTCAAACACCTTCAGTTATTGGTTAGACTCATTTCCGAGAATCGTCTTCAGGCACTACCCCTTTCTGTACCTGGTGTGCACCTCAAATTTCATGCTATATGCCAGACACCTGTTGATATTCAGTGCTGCGATTTCAATGTTGCCAAACCTTGTAACAGTTTCATAGGACAAAGAATTACGTCTTTTATTTCCCTGTGGTCAGAGCCTAGTGAAAGCACAAGAGGGAGAGTTCAAGGAGATCTGCCTGGGTTCCCAAACCAACTGAAGGGAATATTGAAATTCTTACAATATTGTTCAGTAATGGGAGATTTCAGCACTACTTCACAGCAAGCAAGTTGCACAGGTGCCAAATGAACACCTGAACTTCTGAATACTTCACTAAACAAAACAACAGTTACCATGTTCTTCTTTTTTTTTAATTAATTTTTTTTTATTATTTTTTGACAGGAAGAGTTAGAGAGAGAGAGAGAGAGAGAGAAAGGTCTTCCTTTTTTCCGTTGGTTCACCCCACAAGTGGCTGCTACGGCTAGCACATTGCTGATCCAAGCCAGGAGCCAGGTGCTTCCTCCTGGTCTCCTATGCAGGTGCAGGGCCCAAGCACTTGGGCCATCCTCCACTGCCTTCCCGGGCCACAGCAGAGAGCTGGCCTGGAAGAGGAGCAACTGGGACAGAACAGATGCCCCAATTGGGACTAGAACCCGGTGTGCTGGTGCCGCAGGTGGAGGATTAGCCTAGTGAGCCGCAGCACAGGCCCACCATGTTCTTACTGTCTTATACCTTCCCTCCTTGTATCTTTGTTTCCATCTCTATCCTTAGGATTAATCTGAGACAAGCATGGATGAGAGTAGGGCTCGACCACAAAGCAAGTTAGATGATAAAGTAAAGAAATTGTGTGTGCTTGGTGAGAAAACCCCAAAGCATACTAGTCTACATCCTACCTTTGAAGTGGGTGCAGGGTTCTCTGTTTCTGGAGAGTTGTATAAGCAGCTGTTAATTTTTTTGTGTGTGTGCAAAAAGCTGTGACTGGTTCTTATTGCACTACAAGTAAACTTGGTTTAAAGAAGTTGCTGATGGTTTTTATATTTGGGTCGGACTTTTTTTGCGGGGGGGAAGGGCAGTAAGTTGGGCGTGCTCCTGCCCTGCTCCACAGGTTTCTGTCCTATCAAGAGGGCTCCTTGGAGGGAGGAGGAAGAAGGGTGGGAGTGAGGGCGACAGGAACAGTAGGATGGGGAAATCACTATGTTCTTAATTTGTATATATAAAATGCATGAAGTTTGTATACCATAAGTAAAAGATTTCTGTATTAAAATAATACAGGGAAAACATAAACAAAAAGCAAAAAAAAAATATAGGGCTCCTTTGGGTATTCTCCCGTTGGGGTGGACAAGAGACATATCTTTTTTTTTTTTTTTTTTTTTTTTTTTTTTTTTTTTTTACAGGCAGAGTGGACAGTGAGAGAGAGAGACAGAGAGAAAGGTCTTCCTTTGCTGTTGGTTCACCCTTCAATGGCTGCCGCGGCCGGCGCACCGCACTGATCCGAAGGCAGGAGCCAGGTGCTTCTCCTGGTCTCCCATGGGGTGCAGGACCCAAGCACTTGGGCCATCCTCCACTGCACTCCCAGGCCACAGCAGAGAGCTGACCTGGAAGAGGGGCAACCGGGACAGAATCCGGCGCCCTGACCGGGACTAGAACCCGGTGTGCCGGCACCGCAAGGCAGAGGATTAGCCTAGTGAGACATATCTTGAAATTTTCAAATAAATTCACTGGAGAGCCTTAGCTTCCCCGATTCCCTTATTTCCCCTTAATGTGAGTTGAATAATGAGTTCTGCCATCCTGTGTATCACTGGTTGGTAAACCCACCCAATATTGCCTTCAGCTGTGAGGTCATCTGGTTGAAGAAATAATGGTCTTGTACTTACTGTAGGGCCAACAATATAACTGAATGTTTCGTTCATTTAGTGGGATCACTGAAAAATACAATGAAAGGTGTAAAATTTTGGAGAAAACATCCACAACAAAAGTGTGTAGGAACTGCCAAGGAAGATAGTTTTCTGCTTGAGGCTTAATGGGTGGTGGGACAGTTTGGCCCTAACACCTTACAAAATAGTAGGCCAGGCAGCTTCATGCTGGAAACTACTAAAGGCCAAGGAAGGTTTTCCTACTTGCCATATTGAGTTCTGTTTTTCTACAGAAATTTAACACACATGTGATGGCTTCAAACAATGGGAATTTGCTCTCTTACCTATCTGGAGAAGAGAAATCTGAAATCCCAATGTCAGCAGGACCCCGTCCCCTACAGAGGCTCTGGATGGGAATCTGTTTAATTCTTTTCACTTCCATTGTTTGCAGCTCCCTTGTCTTGTGGTGTCATTACTCCAATCTCTGTCTTCACATGACCTCCTCTTCTGGGTATCCATTATCTTCTTTACATTTCTAAATAAAGGATAATAGGCATGTTAGGGCTTAATCCAGGTAATCCAAGGTGAAATCTCATCTCAAGATCCTTAACATAATGACATCTACTAACACTATTTTTTTGACAAATGAGGTCAAAGCCTTAGGACATGCACACATCTTTGGAACAGCCAACATTCAGTGCTCCACAAACATCAGATACTCTGATTTTGCCTGTTGACTGCAGTTTTCAGCATAAGAGAGCAGCTGTGGTGAAAGGCAGGGAAAGTGGTGGCTGTGGCCAAGGACTGTGAACCCCAAACACCAGAGGCTCCCGATGCCAGTTGTTAGAATCAGCCTGTGACTGATTCCATACAGCCTCTCTGGATTTTGTTGAAAGCTTTCCTTCCAGTGAGGTTTTTTGTCTGGTCCACAGTTCTAACAGAAACTCCTGCCCCTCACACCCACCGTCTCAATCCTCCACAAGCTACTTGACTGCCGAACCATCTGTGAGTGTCCTGTGGGGCCCCATGGGCTGGCCAGCCATGGGGTCCCCATGTCAGGGCTTGGTCTGATAGCTGTTGTTGTGTCTTTATTGCAAGGCGGATATTGCTAGTTTCGGTTAGGGCAATGCTTTCCAACGGTCGGGACTTTCCAGAGAAGTTGAGCCTGTCTCGTAAACAATAAGATGGCGCCAAGGACTGTGCAGTGAGCCTGCCTGCTGCTTGACACTTCATCTGATTGGCCTGAGGACGCGTGCACACCACGTGAACAAGGAGCGGATTGGAGTGTTCCGTGCATGGACTAGAGTCCGCTTGCGATTGGTTGAATTTTGTATATAAGCTGTGTGTTCAGGAAGGAGGGGGCTTTTTTCTCTCTCCTCTCTTCCTCCTTTCATGCTTTCTCTGTTGCTGTTATTTTCTCAGTAAAAGTCTACTGAAGACCGATTAGCTGCGAGTATCGTTGTTCCTTTGTGGGCAAGGGAACGGCAGTGTCCAACCTACTAGACTATTACTACAATGAATGGATTGGTTTCTTTTCTCCCCTCTACAAAGAATGCAGTCTGCACAAGTCAGGATTTGTACTTTCTTGTAACTGATACTACCATCAACAGTCATCCCTGACACAGCCTAGAGAGTCAGTATACACGCTGATAAAAATGTGCATGAGCTGCCTTCCTAACATGACATGGATCTTCCATAAGCATGTCACACTACTAAAAAAAGACTGTCTTGTTGCCAGGACTCTGTCCAATTACCCAAGGCAGATGGCTAGGAAAGACCAGGGCATGTGAGCACCACAGTCATCTCCTCCGTCTTCCTCCCCCTCGTCAGCATCCACACTTTCAGCTCACGCACACATCATTTCATCATGGCTTGGAAAATGGCAGGATTAAGCCTTCAGGCTCAAGGCCTTTGCTCTGGATGCATTTAATTTCTCCTTCTCACACAGTCACAGCAACTTACCTAAAACCTACAGATCTTCTCATCTTTGGGATTAAGATTCTTTCATGACCCCCACACATTCAGGAAAATGGGCAAATGGTACATTTGCATGTGCGCTGCCTTAGTAGAATCCTGCAGGTGCATCTCCAAGACTTCAACTCTCAGCCACATCTGAATGCCTCTCCGATGTCCACCGGAAAGACTTGTGTGGCATCATCTCTGGATAAGCACTTCATGGAAGATGACAGAAGCTGAGAGAAATGGTTGTACTTTACTTCTCTTCCCATTTTAATGATGCTATTGCTGGGCTGTGAAATATCTTAAACAGATTGCATTCCCTATACATGAATTTGGTGATGACCAAGCAGAACTCCAGTGATTTGTATCTTGGTTTTTTTAGACTAAAGAGAATCTTTTGTGATATTTTAAAGTAGCATGGTAAATTGAACTAAATTCAAATGTGAAGTAATGACAAAGCAGGCATGGGTGCTTTCTTTCTTAGTCACTTTATACAAGGAGCTGGTTATCAGGCCTATCTGCGCTGGGAGGAAGGATCAGGAATCCATAGGCAAGCCTGGCTTCAGAATAAAGAAAAATGTACTCACAAAAGGACGGTTCAGTAGTTATAGAAACCACTAATAATGAGGACCTAATTACCTTTTATTCTCCTTTCTCTTTTCCATTCCACCATCTCCCTGGGGACAGCATGGAGACAACTACTTAACTGAGGCCCTTCCAAACCCCAAAGTGTCACTGCCCCGAGTAAAGCCCTAGGCCTTCTCCCCTAAAGAGTCTGAATCACAGGGTGTGTATATCCTTTCCAAGGCCCAGAGCACCTGCTGTAGGAAGAAATTCCTCCTGGCACTCCAGGAAGCCAAGACCATTGACATCGAGGTAAAAGATGCTGATGATGTATGTCTACCTCGACATCTCTGATGTCCTGTACTTACTGTTGGTCCTCATCGTGGGAACTCTTGGTGTTTCCTGTGCTGAAGACAGTCACAAGACTGCATTCCTGAGAATGGCTGCTGATGCTGTTCACTGACTCATGTAGGAATCGATGCAGTGAGAGTGGTGTAGATGGTTTTTTGCCACAGTACTGGAAAAGGATCAGCTAAGGCCCTCTCATTCCTGTGGGCCTCCCAGATAGAAGAAAAGTCTTCTGTTTGAGAAATGACCATGGTCATGGCAAAAGCTCTTCTGTATCTGAGGACCTAACCCACTCCTCCTGAAGGTGAAAGAGCCTAAGGATGCCCAGGTCCACATCAGACGCCTAGTTTTCTGGCTCTGCCTCTTGTTCAAAGGCAGGGAACTCAGTGTCTCCCTGGATCCTGCCAGGGAGAGGAGACCTGATGTTGGGTCTTCACAGCCACCATCCAGGCTGTGCTCAGGAGGGCCCTGGGCCTCTCCACCTCCAATGTACATTGGCTGGCTGGAGGAGACTTCCCAGAGCCCCAAGAGGTCATCGATCGTCAGTCATCATAGAGGCTTTTCGGTGGGGTCCAGAGAGGGACAGAGGTGGGGGCAGGCTTTGGGATGAGAGCAGGTTCTGGTTCAAGTTGGGGCCTGGGTTAAGGAACCTTGGGTCTGTCTCTCTGGGAGCCACTGTATCCCGGGCAGCAGGTGCCACGACGTTACTGTTATGGATGCGGTTCAAGAAAGTGTGCACTGGCATGCTGTATAGTGGAGAAATACTGTCCCATCTCTTTCTCTCACAGTCTCCCCAGGGCCAACATGAAGATCGCTCTGTGCTTGTCACTGAACTGACGAATGTCCTCGGACGTCACCTCCCTGCAAGTGTCTGAGTGACACGGCTGTGGATTCCCTTCCCAAAATCAGAGCTGCCTGCTGTCGGAGGAAACTATTCCTGGGCCTCCAGGGAGCCGAGATGTTCATCATCGAGGTGAAAGGTGCAGATGACGTCCACCTCAGCTTCTTTCGCCTCCTGGTCTTCCTCGTGGTCCTGTTCTGTGGAACTCTCGCTGTCACTGGGTCCGAGGCTAGTCACGAGGCTCCAGTCCTGTGAATGGCCAGGGATGTTCTTCACCTCCTTGGGTGGGGCGTCCACCCAGTGGCACTCGTGGGGCTGGTTTATGGCCACAGTACCAGAAGGGCCGTCAGCCAGGGCCTCCTCCTTCCTGTGGGCTTCTCAAATAGAAGCAAGCTCTTTTATCTGTGAACTGACCACACTGCACAGGACTGATTATACAGATTCCGAGGAGCCCACAGTCTCCTTCTGGAAAGGAAGGAGACTGATGATCTCAATGTCCTCCTCCCCACAGGCCTTGTGTTCTGGCCTCTCCCCAAAAGCAGGGCCCTCGGTGTCACTGGGCCCTGGCAGGGGGAGCAGACCTGCTGTTGGGTCTTCAGGGCCAGCGCCCTGGCTGTGCTCTGGAGGGCCCTGGGCCTCTCTGCCTTCGAGGTATGGTGCGTCTCCAGGCTGGAGGTGTCCACGCAGAGTGCCAGGAGTGGGCTCACGGGTTGAGGGGTAGTCTTCTGCCTCCAGAGCTCGCCGAGAGTGTCCACTCGGGTCCATGGCCTCTTCCTGTGGCTCTTCCTCTTCTCCCTCCTCATCTAGCGGCTTGATGGCTCTGGCCGGAGTCTTCAGGGTGCAGCGTGGTCGGGGAGGCTGGCCCACCTGGCCCCATCTGCTGGCCACATCGCTGTGCCTTTGGCGTGGGCGCTGGTGCTTGCACGCCTTGTGGCCCTGCAGGTTAAAGCAGGGAAGCGGGTTACGCCGGGTCCATAATTGGCAGAACCGTTCCCAGCGACGTAGCTTCCCGGAGAGGTCAGCCACAAGTGCAGAAGTGGGGGTAGGCTTGGGGACGAGGGCAGCTTCAGGGTCACGTTGGGGCCTGGGTTCAGGAACCTGGAGGGCAGTTTCTCTGGGAGCCTCCTCATCACCGGACCTGTGTACCAAGCGGGTGGGGCCGCAGCCACATTTTTTGAAGCAGGTCCCCATCTCAGACCACTACTGTGGGAGCAACTGGCACAAGTGCAGGGCTGAGGGCCTGTGCAGGGGTATTGCAGCAGGTGACAATGAGGGGGGTGGTGCCACAGGATGGGGCCTGATTGCAGCTCTCCAGCCAAGGAAGGGGATTGGTGGGAAGGGACACAACAGAAGGCACCAAAGGGTGAAGCACCAGGCTTGACCCCAGGCCCAGGCTGCCTCTCTAGTGCACGGGGCTGTCTGGCCGCTGGCCGCATGAATCGGCCCACCCCTATGGGTCCTGAGGGGCCGATGTTCCAGGGCTCACTCAGCCTGGGCTTGGGCTCCATAGTCTCCTTTGCTCTGCCCAGAGTCTAACTTGGCCCCCCACTGACCACGTGTGGCTTGAGACCTTGGTCACTGGAGGGCTGCCCTGGCTCTAAGTTGAGCTTAGGTGCACCCTAGCCACACTGCCAGGCCCATTGGAGTGTCCTGCCCTGGACCCACCCTAAGAAGATGGGTGTGCCTACTTGGGTTGAGGTGCCCAAAATGGTGGAGCAGTACTCTTCAGTGTGCGGAGGTTAATTCTTGTTGCCAGTGAAAATGTAAAGCGACTTTAGAGCAAACACAATCCTAATTAAATTGCCATGGCACGAAGGGTCTATCAGGTATTTAAGGAAAAGGCCCAAATTTCCCAATTAGCTGTGAACTACATGAACAAGGAGCTGTCTGAGAGCAAAATAACTTACATACTGATTAGAGGGAAGGTCTGCCAAGAGGAGTGGTGTCTGACAACCAAAAACAGATCTGAGGACTACTAGGTTAGGCAAGATTTTGCCATGTTTGGATTGGTAGTTCTAGGAATCATGGCCGAGGGCCCCTGTGAAGCTTGAAATATTTTAACTTTCATCCTATTTGAAAGGTCCATAGAGACAGTGATCATCCATCCACTGGTTCACTTCCCAAACACCCACAATAGCAAGGGCTGGCTCAAACCAAAGACTGGAGCCCGGAACTCCACCCACGCCTCCCACGTGAATGGCAGAGACCTGAGTACTTAGGTTACCATCTGCTGCCTCTTGGGATTTGCATGAGCACCAAGCTAGCAAAGAAAGCACAGCTGGGACTCACACCTAGGTGGCCCGATGCGGTCTGAAGTGGCCCCAAAGCCACCACTGTGCCAAACACTCACCCCTCTGGGATTTCAATGCGTGCAGGCAACTGCACTGTCAATGCCTTGAATAAGCATGTTTGGAGCCAAACTTGTACATGGGGAGAACCAAAGGTTTACTCCCAAGTGGATTTCTTTTTCTTCCTTTCTAGAAGTGAGGCCCCAATTCCCCAACTGTACAGAGAAATAAGATAGACGATGCTTCCGAATCTTCTATGTCTATAATGTGATTATAATAGTCTATGATTTTAACAATACAAGAGAGTTAGTAACAAGGAAAATGACTCTCTACTCTGTACTTTTTCATTAAAGATGTGGAAGGGAGCAGGAACTTCAGTGAAGACAGACATAACTGGACATGTTCTAAGGCTGCAGGACATCATGGAAATCAGCAAATATCACAACATGTGGTGTTAATTATTAAGTATGTTACCTGCCCAAGCCTATCCTACCCTACTAAGTTCTTTTTTTTAAATATCAACTATAACTTAAAAAAAATGAAGAAAGTGAGAGGAAAGGACAGGAAAAACAGATTTTGTAAAGTTTTATTTCACTCACTTTTATTTGAAAGACAGAGAGACAGCTGTCTTCCATTCAATGCTCCGACCAACTAATGCCCACCACAGCCAGGGGTGGGCCAGGCTAGCTGTTTCAATCACCTGCCTGATAAAAAGTTTTCTTTTTCTGTGTATAAGTGGCCACGACATGGTTTAAGGGGCAGTTACATAAGAAGGTGTAGGCCTGCGTGAAGACACTGGCCTAAGCTGTGAGACTCCTCAAAGCTGTGGATGCCAGCTAGGCAGATTCTCTTCCCCCATTGGAAGGAATACGATGGTCCACTGATGCAACAAATTGATTAAAATGTGAAGGAGCATCCTTCCAAACATTATCTGGATCTTTCACAGGCATCTCATGCCATTATAATTTTTTATTATTTATTTTTTATTTTTTTATTTTTGACAGGCAGAGTGGACAGTGAGAGAGAGAGACAGAGAGAAAGGTCTTCCTTTGCTGTTGGTTCACCCTCCAATGGCTGCCACGGCCAGCGCGCTGCGGCCGGCGCATCGCGCTGATCCGAAGCCAGGAGCCAGGTGCTTATCCTGGTCTCCCATGCAGGTGCAGGGCCAAAGCACCTGGGCCATCTTCCACTGCACTCCCAGGCCACAGCAGAGAGCTGGCCTGGAAGAGGGGCAACCTGGACAGAATCCGGCACCCCGACCTGGACTAGAACCCGGTGTGCGGGCACTACAAGGCGGAGGATTAGCCTGTTGAGCTGCGGCGCCGGCTGCCATAACTTTTTGTCAAGACTAATTGTGTCCCTTTATCCAAGACAGATGGCTAGAACAGGTCTGTGTCCATTAACTTTGCTGACTTAATTTTCCTGTTCGCTCCCCTCCTTATCACCTCTGCCGTCAGCTCCTGTGAGACCAAGAACTCATTGTTTCATTCTTGCTTGGGTGAAGGCAGGGTTTGCCATAAGGCTCAAGGCAAACTTTGTTCTGGCTCCATTTAATCTGTTCTTCTCACACAAAGGGAAGTTTCTAAAAATCTACATTAATCTTATGTTTTGTTTTGTCTACCCTGTATGCTTGGGAAAAAATTTTAAAAAATACCCAATCATACTGTACACATCTGCATTCTGCATTTGTCAAACCCTGCAGGTGCATCATCCAGACGTGATTTAACACTCAGCCACACCTGATCATCTGTCTAATGTTTCACAGACAGCAACTGGCTGGTATCATCACTAAGTGTCTAATGAATACATAATGGCTAGTGAATAAAAACTGACTAACAAGCTACATTAGAAGTTGAGGAGAACACATGTTCTCTCCTATCTTAAGACTTCACCTGCATGTGTTCCTTGCAATTCAATGCCGTGAAAATGGAGCAGAACTTCGAACTCCTATGTGACCTAGAAATGAGTGTAAATACTCTTGTATTTGGTATCTTGATGCTTTAGACTACAGCAAGACTAGTTATTAGATACTTGTAAGCAGCATGATGAACCTAAGGGAAATTAAATTTTCAATAATTACAGAGTAGGAATGGCTCACGACCTCTTAGTTCCTCTAGATGCCAGGAACTGGATGCCACACCCATCCTATCTGGATACAAGGAGCAGGATGTCACACACATTTCACTGAGAGCAACAGGAAAGGAATACAATTTAAAAAAATACACAAAACTACATGTAAACGTTTTTTAAAACCATTAAAACCATAAAGCATGGTCTCAATACAGGACAGAGAGAACCTAGCCTTCAGTGGTGCCACGGTGCTGGGAGAGAAGCGCAGAGGGAAGAGGCGAGCAGGAGCGGAGGGGGGCCCCTGGTCATTCCCCCTCTGGGACTCACTTCCGCCTGGCTTCTCCTTCAGTCAGCCTGTGCAACCATAACAGAAAGCTACTTGCTCATGCTATTCTCACTGTAAACTGGCACGGCCTGGCCTGACGCATCACCACTGCCCATGCGAACTCTTAATCCACGGTGAGTCACAAAGCAAAGAAAGAGGAGCAGAGGCAGAACAAGAGCACAGTTTTAATGATAACAGGGCTGAGAAAGTCCAAGGAACAGGGAGTGCTGGTGGGCAGCAGGGCGAGTCCTCCAGGCTCTAACAGTGAAGACGCTGTGCAGAGTTGGGTCCTCAGGTGACCACATGAAGTCAGGGAGGGTGCGGCCGGTGATCTACGCGGAGATCCCGTACAGTCCACACAGGGGGCCTTCATATCCAGCGGGTTCTCACAAGATCAATCTGCCACACGTCCTTCGGCATACACAGATATGCATAGCACACACACACCCACTCCGACGTATACACACAGACATTGAGATTCGGCCTCACGCTTCTGTAGGAAGAGAGCAGGGTAAGTTTTATAGGGACTGAAAGGAGGAAGGAAGGCTTTGGTGGCTGCTACTATGATGCCAAGGGTGAGAGAGCAGAGGACTCCAGTGGCTGCTTCCTGTGCCCACAGCACCAGCACAGCTGCTCCCATACCCAGGTGCATCATCAACAATGCTGGCTCCTCCACAGTCAAAAAGGGCACACCACCTGAGCTGCAGGGACCCTGATGTTCTTGCTGAAGGGGGAGCTAGTATTTTTCTGTGGGTTTTTCTTGTCTTTCTTTTCTTTTTTAATTTGAGAGGCCCTGCCCCTGAGGCTAGCTGGAATCAAAGGTCCCTGACCAAAAGCAGGAGAAGGAATGGCGGCAGGTGTCCCTGTGCCTAAGTTGAAACTTTGGAATCAGAGATGGGGCCTGGAGGGGACACACAAAACCCAATGCTCCTGACAGTCAGAGGGGGTGCTGGTCCCACAGACACTCTACGGGCTCCAGAGCAGGCTGGCAAACAATGAGGTACAGTGCCTAGTGCCAACTAAGCACTACACAATGACTTGGCAATGATTATAAAGCTAGCAGTCAACTGGGAAGCCAGTCTGGCTTCCTTCAGGGTAACATGACGGCTGTGTCAAACATACATACCTGACAGCCTAAGCCTGGGACTTGGTGGGAGAGGAAGTTAGGCCAATGGCTTGTGTTGGAGCATTGGCCTCCACAAAACCAAAGTGCTCTCACAATGGTGCGCATCAGGTACCCAACTTGTGGGAAGAGTGGGAGCTCCTGGATTCAAGGGGTAATTGGGACTGCAGTTGGTCCCTAGACTGACTGTGCCAGCAAACTGGCAAAGACTGCGTTGAGCAACACTGACACTGCGTGGTGTGTGCCCAGCACCAGGAAGCACCATGGACAATGGGAGGCAGCTCCCCACAGAGGCAGCCAGAGAATGGCAGATGACCACCTTGGAAGGAGGGTGGTGTCCATAGCTTCAGTGTGGTCCACGGCAGCTTGAGCAGCACGGTGGCAGAGGAACTGCCTGTTGGGGTGGAGGTGACTCTGCAGGAGACATTACGGGATGGCCTATAAGTGAAGACACATGAATGAGAGAGTCTTTTTGTTCCTGCCCATCGGGGGCCCTAAAGGTGGACAGGACGACAGTTTCTGAGCTAAAGAGGTGGCTAAAAATTGGGGTGGGAACCCTTAGGGTAAATGGGCTGGTGGGGCCTCGTGCCTTTACAGATGTCACCAATCCACACTGCCATGACCATAGGGAGAAGAGACAGTGCACCTACTGGAATTTTGAAGAGAGCTGAAGACAATAGCATTAGAAGGAGGGGGGAGGTGGTGCCCATGTCACTGCTCTGAGGGTCTAGACTGGGCTGAAGGGTCAAGTGTGCAGGTGCACTTGCTGTGATGGCAGAAATGCCTGGTGTAGAAGTGTTGGGCTCTGTGCTGACAGCGTGGGTCCACAGCAATGTTCATACAGCTCTGTCCATGTCGCAGGGGTAGGCAAGAAAGACGAGGAGGGTAACACACATACACGGGTGTCAGGGATTCTCCTCTGTAGGAAGAGGGCTTCAGAGAGGAGGGGGTGAGTCTTGGGATTTGGGGGAGATCAGAAAGGGAGGTGAGGGAACCAGGGATGAAGACGGAACCTACCCAATGGCCTGGAGCTAAGCGGAGGAAGAGGGTTGGCAGTGACAATCAAGGTTGAGGAACTGTGTGTGCTTACCTTACCAAGGCAGAAGGACAGAAAGGCTTCGGAGCAGGGCAGGCACTGCCAGCGAGCCAGTGGTGGGAGCAGCAGCTGGGACCTGCCAAGTGTAAGTGGGCAAGCACAGGGAGTCTACAATCTCTGTCACTGAGTGATGAGACACAAAGAGCCAGTAGAGAGGCAGTGCAGCCTACCCTGGTGTCTGTCCACCCCCCAGGACCTCCACGTTAGCCTGGGGGTTCTCAGGCTGCTCAGTGCCTCCTCCCTCAGTAGGAATGCAAGGCAATTTAGGAGGTGGGTGCAACTCACTTGGGTGTCACAGGAGCCTGCTTCGGATAGGAGACAGCAGTGGTAGCAGTCCCAGCAAGGTGAGGCCTGCAGTGGCAAGGCTTCAGGTTCCCCACCCCATCTCTCTCTGTCTCTCTCTCCGCCTCTACCTTTTGTAACTTCGCTTTTCAAATAATTAAATAAATCATAAAAAAAAAATAATTTAAGATGTAAATGAGAAAAACAGATGATAAATTTCATGGAAGTATGTCATTACAAAAATTAAAGAAAAATGAAAAATATATGAATAAAATATAAATGAAATACATGCGATGGGTTTTCCGTAAATAAACAAACTTTAAACTATTAAACTAATAAAAACATTTAAAATACAAATTTGAAACTAATTAAATGAAATTTAAAGTTAAAGATAAAATATGATTAAAATTAAAAACAACAATACTTTTAACAAACTAAAAATTTAAATAAAAACTAAATCTGAATTTAAATATTAAGAATAAAATAAAAACTAAAAGTTATGAATTACAATTGAAATTAATAAAATTAAATACATGAGATGCCTTTTCTTCAAAGGAACATAATTTTAAAAAATCAATAAAATAAAAATTTAAAAATAAAATTTGAAACAAATGAAATGAAATCTTAAAATTAAAAAAGTTAAAATATGATTAAAATTAAAAATAACTTAAAATTTTAACAAAATAAAAACTAAGAATTAAATTAAATTTAAAATAAAATAAAAACTAAAAGTTATGAATTACAATTGAAATTAATAAAATTAAATTAAATACATGAGATGCCTTTTCTTCAAAGGAACATAATTTTAAAAAGTAAATCAATAAAATAAAAAATTTAAAAATAAAATTTGAAACAAATGAAATGAAATCTTAAAAAAGTTAAAATATGATTAAAATTAAAAACCATAACTTAAAAATTTTAACAAAATAAAAACTAAGAATTAAATTTAAAATAAAATAAAAACTAAAAATTAAAATTTAAAACTAAAATAAAAACTAAAAGTAATTAATTACAAAGGAAACTCATAAAATTCAATAAAAATGAAAAATAAAATAAAATAAAGACCTTCAAAGAAAACTGAGAAACTGAATATTAACAGATAAATTTCTTGAAAGACTGTCCAAAGTGAGTCCATTGTGAACTGTAAAGTGGGGTAGTTCTGCCCAAGGTAGACAGCATCATGAAGAACATTTCAAGCACAGCGGTGTAGGGTTCTGTTCCGGGAATCCAGACTGAGACTGTTCCAAGTGTCCTAAAGGAGAGAGGTATCGGACGAGAGAGATCTGAAGTTGAAATGAGGAGACAATTCCACCCGAAGTGGCCTCCAATAGACTCAGCAACCAATCACTGTAGGGACGGCGACCTCGACTCAGCAACCAATCACTGTAGGGACGACGACCTCGACTCAGCAACCAATCACTGTAGGGACGACGACCTCGACTCAGCAACCAATCACTGTAGGGACGGCGACCTCGACTCAGCAACCAATCACTGTAGGGACGGCGACCTCCACAACGTGCAGCGATGCGGCCCCTACAACATGCAGCAGTGCACCCCAAAACCTGCTGCACAGCGACCACCAGCTTGCAGCAATGCAACACGACAATCTGCTCATTGCGACCACGACAGTGTGCAGCAATGCATGACTCTATGCTGTGAGGCCATGATCTGCATCAATGCACCAACCACAATATGCAGCGACGCGACCACCGCAATGGGCAGCATTGCGGCCAGCACAATTTGCGATGATTCAAATACTTTAGTCTGCGGCGATGTGATCTCCTCCAACTGAGGGACATGAACATCACACACTGGAGCCATCGACCTCTCTGGTCTGAGGAACGTGACCATCGTCTGTACTGACTGGGACACTCTTGGTCTGGAATGAGTGCGCCCTCCGGGTCGGAGGGATTGCGATCTCTTTGGTCTGTGACCACCTCTGTCCATGGTGAAGGTGACCTCAATGTCTGCAGCCACAGTAACCTCCATGGTCACGGGCGCCCATGACCTCTGTGGTCCAGAGAGTCTACAAGCTCCACGACTCTGCCATGTGTGTGCCCGGTCACATGACGAGAGCTTCCCAAATAATCATTCGGCCCTTTGATTCCTTTTTCTCTTTCTTTCCAGGCTTGAATGATGCATTAACCTTGCCAGGTTGTTACGAAGGCTTCGCCTGTGCAGGAGAAGACGTACATCTGCCATCTCTTGGGAGAGTGGATCCCCCAGATCCGCACGCTGGTGCTCAGGGCGCTGGCTTCTGGAAGAGGGCGAGCTCTTGATCCAGGCTCTTCACAGCCACTGGTGCACCTGTGCCCAGGGCAGTGCTGGGCCTGCTCGCTTTTTTTTTTTTTTTTTTTTTTAATTTAAGAAAACAGACACAAGAAGTTTATTCGCTGGAAGGACAGCTACCCTGCCTGAGAGGAATGGCTGCGTGGCCCCAGGTGCCCTCTCAGCCCAGCCAAGGCTCCCAGAACTGCCCCGCTCCCTCGTGAGCCCCTGCAGCCAGAGGCCTGGGCTCTGCTTACACAATGTATTGGGCGATGGCCAGCACCTTGGAGTACTCGCCCTCCCTCTGGCGTAGGCTGGTGGGAATGGGTGTTTTAATTGGGGTCCCCATGGGGTTCCCATTATCCTCAATGAGTACCACATTGTTGGAGTCGAACTTGGGGCTCATCTGGGGGCCAGGCATGCGATGCCTCACGATGAGCACCTTCGTCTTCTGTCCCTTGATGGCTCCATGTCCCATGGAGCGGCAGAGATGTAGGTGTCCTGCCTCACGCCCGGGACTGCTCCCGAAGGCAGAGTGGCCTCCTGGGCCTACAGGGCCCTGGCTGGATTGTCCCCTGGTGAGGGGGATTGAGGCAGGCCTCGAAATTCTCCCCTGCCTCCACGTGGGAGGGGGCGATCGACCCAATGTGGGCTCTGCATATTCCTCGGGGAGGCCACACCCAGAGGAGCCCTGTGCTTCCTGACTCTGGGTGCAAGCACAGTCAGGGCTTCAGGCTTCCCTCTTGAGGCCCAGAGGGGCCTGTTAGGGCAGGGAGCCATGGAGGGAGGTCATCCTCTGCTTCCAGGGGCCTGCCTGCTTTGTCTCCTGGGCAAGGAGAGCTCATCTTCTCCTTTTTACCGCCTTCTCCCTTCTCTTCCAGGTGTTCTTTGGCCTGCCCCACGATGTCACAGGGGCAGGGAAGAGGAGGCCCCTTGGTGGAGGTTGCGTCTGCTCCCAGGACAGGGCAGGTCCAGGCCTCCTCACTCTGGGTGGTAACGTGGTGGCTGCACAGCTGGTTCATTCCTGGGGGCCTTCCCGAGATGGTGGCTGGGGAAGGCATGGAGGCAACGAGGTCGGGAGAGCACCAGGGAGGTCTTCTGGCCCCCACAGCACCTGGCCTAGTTGTTGCTGTCCTGTCTCTCTTTCTTTTACAGTCTCCCCGGAGCCAGCATGGGGGGAGGGGAGACTCTGTGAGGATCGTGGCCCTTCAAAACCCCGAAGGGTTGCTGTCCCGGGGATGCCTGCTGTGGAGGGAAACTGCTCCTGGGCCTCCAGGGAGCCGAGCTGTTCGTCATTGAGGCGAAAGATGCTGATGATGTCCACCTCAGCATCTTTCGCCTCCTGGTCTTCCTCATCGTCCCCATCTTCGGTAGTATCACTATCACTGGGCCCCAGGCTAGAGAAGAGACTCCAGACCTGGGAGGTGCTGGAGCTGTTTTCCACCTCGTCAGGCAGGTTGTTCACCCAATGGCTCTTGTGGAGCTGGTCTACGCCCATGATACCAAAAGGGCCATCATCCAGGTCAGCCATGGCCTCCTCTCTCCTGAATTCTCCCCAAGCACAGGAGAGGTCTTCACTAACAGAGGTGACCCCACTCTCCAACACTGACCACTCAGAGTCCGAGGAGCTGACAGCATCCTCCTGAAAAGGAAGGAGGCTGATGATGTTAAACTCCTCCTCCCCACAGTTGTTTTCTGGCCTCCTCCCAAAGGCAGGGCCCTCGGTGTCACTGGGCCCTGGCAGGGGGAGCAGACCTGCTATTGGGTCTTCAGGGCCAGTGCCCTGGCCATGCTCTTGAGGGTCTCCAGGCTGCAGGTGTCCCCCCAGAGTGCCAGGAGTGGGCTCATGGTTTGAGGGGTCATCCTCTGCCTCCAGGCTCCTGGCTGCCTCTATGTCTTGCCAATAGGGTTCACTTGGGTCCATGGCCTCTTCTTGTGGCTCCTCCTCTTCTCCCTCCTTATCCTGTGTCTCAATGGCTCTGGCCGGAGTCTTCGGGGTGCAGGGTGGTGGTGGGGGAGGCTGGTTACAGCAGGAAAGCAGGCATAGCCGGGTACAAAATTGGAGGAGCCGTCCCCGGCGACGGGGCTTCTCCAACAGGTTGGGAATGAGGGCAGACGCGGGGGCAGGCTCGGGGACCAGGGCAGGTTCAGGGTCAGGTTGGGGCCTGGGTTCAGGAACCTGGGGGACAGTTTCTGTAGAAGCCTCCACATCCCCGGACACGGGTAGCACTTGGTTGCGGCCGTGGCCGCATTTTCCCAAGCAGTTCCCCATGTGCTCTACCGTGAGGCAACCGGCCCAAGTGCAGGGCTGAGGGCCTGTGCAGGGGTGTCATAGCAGGTGACATAGCAGGTGACAATGAGGGGTGTGGCACCAGGGGGTGGGGCCTGATTGCAGCTCTCCAGGCAAGGGCGGGGGGTTGGTGGGAAGGGACACAACAGAAGGCACCAAAGGGCCCGACCCCAGGCCCAGGCTGCCTCTAGTGCACGGGGTTGTCTGGCCACTGGCCGCACAAATAGGCTCACCTAAGGGGCGGATGTTAACAGATTCACTCAGCCTGGGCTTGGGCTCAGGGACAGAGGTGGGGGCAGGCTTGGGGATGAGAGCAGGTTCAGGTTCAGCCTGGGGCCTGGGTTCAGGAACCTGGGGTCCATCTCTCTGGGAGCCGCTGTATCCCAGGCAGCAGGTGCCTTGAGGTTACGGTCATGGCTGCGTTTCTTAAGCAATTTCCCATTTTCAAGAAAGTGTGCGCTGGCATGCTGTACAGAGGAGGAAATACTCTCCTGTCTCTCTCCCTCTCACAGACTCCACGGGGCTCTGCGATCACAGCCCTTCAAAACCCTGAAGGGTCGCTACCCTGAGGAATGTCCTCAGAGGTCTCCTCCCAGTTAGTGTCCGAGTGACACGGGCATGGGATTCTCTTCCCAGAATCAGAACTGCCTGCTGTGGGGGGAAACTGTTCCTGGGCCTTCCAGGGAGCCAAGATGTTCATCATCGAGGTGAAAGGTGCAGATGACGTCCACCTCAGCTTCTTTCGCCTCCTGGTCTTCCTCGTGGTCCTGTTCTGTGGAACTCTCGCTGTCACTGGGTCCAAGGCTAGTCACGAGGCTCCAGTCCTGTGAATGGCCAGGGATGTTCTTCACCTCCTCAGGCAGGGTGTCTACCCAGTGGCATTCATGGAGCTGGTGTATGGCCACGTTACCAGAAGGGCTGTCAGCCAGGGCCTCCTCTTTCCTGTGTTCTTCCCAAATACAGGGAAGCTCTTCAGTTTCTGAGCTGACCCCACTCTGAATGACTGACCACTCAGAGTCTCCTCCTCCCTACAGGAGCTGTTTTCTGGCCTCCTCCCAAAGGCAGGGCCCTCGGTGTCACTGGGCCCTAGCAGGGGGAGCAGACCTGCTGTTGGATCTTCAGGGCCAGTGCCCTGGCCGTGCTGTGGAGGGCCCTGGGCCTCTCCGCCTTCGAGTTATGGTGCATCTCCAGGCTGGAGGTGTCCACGCAGAGTGCCAGGAGTGGGCTCACAGGTTGAGGGGTCGTCTTCTGCCTCTGGTGTCCTGGTTGCATCCACTTCTTGCCGAGAGTGTCCACTCGGATCCACGGCCTCATCATGTGGCTCCTGCTCTTCTCCCTGCTCATCTAGTGGCTTGATGGTTCTGGCCGGAATTCAGGGTACCAGGGGGTGGGGGAGGCTGGCCCACCACGCCCTGTCTACAGAGCATAATGCTGTGCCTTTTGCGTGGGCGCTGGTGCTTGTGCACCTTGCAGCCCTGCAGCTTAATGCACGGAAGCAGGCACAGCCATGTCAATACCTCGCGGAACCGTCCCGACGACTGGGCTTCTCAAAGAGTTCGGGCATGAGGGCAGGCGCGGGGGCAGGCTCGGGGACGAGAGCAGCTTCAGGGTCACGTTGGGGCCTGGGTTCAGGAACCTGGGGGGCAGTTTCTCCAGGAACCTCCTCATCACCGGACATGTGTACCAAGTGGGTGGGGCCGCAGCCACATTTTTTGGAGCAGTTCCCCATCTCAGACCACTACTGTGGGAATAACTGGCACAAGTGCAGGGCTGAGGGCCTGTGCAGGGGTGTCACCACCCTGCACCCAGAAGGGATCTCAAAAGATGCTGATGACGTCCACCTCAGCTTCTTTCGCCTCCTGGTCTTCCTCGTGGTCCTGTTCTGTGGAACTCTCGCTGTCACTGGGTCCGAGGCTAGTCACGAGGCTCCAGTCCTGTGAATGGCCAGGGATGTTCTTCACCTCCTCAGGCAGGGTGTCTACCCAGTGGCATTCATGGAGCTGGTGTATGGCCACGTTACCAGAAGGGCTGTCAGCCAGGGCCTCCTCTTTCCTGTGTTCTTCCCAAATACAGGGAAGCTCTTCAGTTTCTGAGCTGACCCCACTCTGAATGACTGACCACTCAGAGTCTCCTCCTCCCTACAGGAGCTGTTTTCTGGCCTCCTCCCAAAGGCAGGGCCCTCGGTGTCACTGGGCCCTAGCAGGGGGAGCAGACCTGCTGTTGGATCTTCAGGGCCAGTGCCCTGGCCGTGCTGTGGAGGGCCCTGGGCCTCTCCGCCTTCGAGTTATGGTGCATCTCCAGGCTGGAGGTGTCCACGCAGAGTGCCAGGAGTGGGCTCACAGGTTGAGGGGTCGTCTTCTGCCTCTGGTGTCCTGGTTGCATCCACTTCTTGCCGAGAGTGTCCACTCGGATCCACGGCCTCATCATGTGGCTCCTGCTCTTCTCCCTGCTCATCTAGTGGCTTGATGGTTCTGGCCGGAATTCAGGGTACCAGGGGGTGGGGGAGGCTGGCCCACCACGCCCTGTCTACAGAGCATAATGCTGTGCCTTTTGCGTGGGCGCTGGTGCTTGTGCACCTTGCAGCCCTGCAGCTTAATGCACGGAAGCAGGCACAGCCATGTCAATACCTCGCGGAACCGTCCCGACGACTGGGCTTCTCAAAGAGTTCGGGCATGAGGGCAGGCGCGGGGGCAGGCTCGGGGACGAGAGCAGCTTCAGGGTCACGTTGGGGCCTGGGTTCAGGAACCTGGGGGGCAGTTTCTCCAGGAACCTCCTCATCACCGGACATGTGTACCAAGTGGGTGGGGCCGCAGCCACATTTTTTGGAGCAGTTCCCCATCTCAGACCACTACTGTGGGAATAACTGGCACAAGTGCAGGGCTGAGGGCCTGTGCAGGGGTGTCACCACCCTGCACCCAGAAGGGATCTCAAAAGATGCTGATGACGTCCACCTCAGCTTCTTTCGCCTCCTGGTCTTCCTCGTGGTCCTGTTCTGTGGAACTCTCGCTGTCACTGGGTCCGAGGCTAGTCACGAGGCTCCAGTCCTGTGAATGGCCAGGGATGTTCTTCACCTCCTCAGGCAGGGTGTCTACCCAGTGGCATTCATGGAGCTGGTGTATGGCCACGTTACCAGAAGGGCTGTCAGCCAGGGCCTCCTCATTCCTGTGTTCTTCCCAAATAAGGGAAGCTCTTCAGTTTCTGAGCTGACTACACTGAGAAGGACTGAAAACTCACAATCCAAGGAGCTGACAGCCTCCTCCGGAAAAGGAAGGAAGCTGACCATCTTAATCTCCTCCTCCCTACAGGAGCCATGCTTTTTTGCATGGGGCTATCTTGCTGTTGTCTTCCCTAACAGCTCTCCTCTGGGAGGCCTGAGGTGTGATGTACCAGGACTCGTTCCACCTGGACTTGGGCTCTCCCGGCTGTTTCCCCCTAACCCAGTGTTTAGCTTGGCCCACTGACCCTGGGTGGATTTGATTCCTCGATTGCTGGAGGCTTGTGTCAGGTCAAAGTTGAACCAAGGTGCAGCCTAGCCGCTGCTCGGATGCTTGTAGTGTCCTGTACAAAGGTGTTGGTGTTCCTTTCTGTAGGAGTGTTGTTCTCCACCTCAGTAAGGGCATGCAACTAGAGACACTGCTGTATTTCTCTCCTCAGAAGAGAGAGATGAGCTAGGGCCTCTCATTCTGGTGGGCCTGCTCATTCAGGAAAACTCTTCCTCGGTTTCTGAGGGGCACGTAGATTCCACTTCAAGGTGAAAAAGACTGATGATGTCCATGTCCTCTTTCAACTCCTCGTTTTCTGGCCTTCCTTCTTGCTGTTCAAAGGCAGAACGCTTGGTGACACTGGGTCCTGGCAGGGAGAACAGACCTGATGCTGCGGCATCAGGGCCATTGCCCTGTCTACTTTCACTGTACATCAGGAGCCCAGGCTGGAGGCATCCCCTGGAGTCTCAGGAGTGCTCCCCTGGGTAGAGAGGTTCCCTTCTGTCTCCACAATCCTGGCTGGCTCTACAACTGGACAAGAGTCCACTGGGAGCCACTGCCTCCGGCTGCTGCTTCTCCTTGTCTGATCCTCTTGCACAGACTGATTTCCCCGGAGAGAGTCTTGGGCGTACAGAGAGGTGTGGGAGGCTGCCTGCCAGGCGCCGTCTGTTGGGACACCAGTGTGCCTGTTTCTTTGCTACCAGCAATTGCACGAGTTGTGTACCTGCTTCTTGGAACAGCACAGCACGCACAGCAGAATCAAGAACTGGTGAAAGTGACCCTGGGTATGAGGCTTCTGGGAGGGGTCATGCATGGGGACAGAGCCGGGGCAAGCTTGGGGATGAGAGTAGATTGAGGTTCAGGTTGGGGCCTGGGATAAGGAGCCTGGGGGCCAGTGTCTCTGGGAGCCACCGCATTCTGGGAAGAAGGTGCCATGAATTTGTAGCCATGGCTGCATTTTCTTAAGCAATTTCACATTTTCAAAGAAGTATGCACTGGTATGCTACATACTGAAGGAAATACTCGCTTTGATGTCTTTTGCATACCAGCATTTTGCGTAGAACCTGGGCTGAGGGCCTCTGAAGAGGTGTCAGAGCAGGTGACAATAAGGGGTGCTGCTACAAAGGCAGGGCCTGATTGTAGCACTCCAGGCTGGGGGAGGCAGTTTGGGGGTTGGGATGAGGTTCGCAACAGAAGGTGCCAAGATCTGAAGCACCAGGCCTGACCCCAGGCTCAGCCTGACTTTTTATTTTTTTTTTTTTTTGACAGGCAGAGTGGACAGTGAGAGAGAGAGAGACAGAGAGAAAGGTCTTCCTTTGCCGTTGGTTCACCCTCCAATGGCCACTGCAGCCGGTGCACTGCACTGACCTGATGGCAGGAGCCAAGTACTTATCCTGGTCTCCCATGGGGTGCAGGGCCCAAGCACTTGGGCCATCCTCCACTGCACTTCCCTGGCCACAGCAGAGAGCTGGCCTGGAAGAGGGGCAACCAGGACAGAATCCAGCGCCCTGACCGGGACTAGAACCCGGTGTGCCAGTGCTGCAAGGCGGAGGATTAGCCTCGTGAGCCACGGCGCCGGCCTCAGCCTGACTTTTAAGTGCATGGGGCCATCCTGCCACTGGTTGCACTAAGTGGCCACCCCTTGGGGACTTGAGGGACTGAGTGCAGGGCTCTTCAGCCTAGGCTTGGGCTCCATGGGCTCCTCTCTGCATCACTGGCCATGGGTGTTACGAGGTTGCGGCCTGTGCCTACCTGGGTTGGAGTGCTCAATGTAGGGGGGCAGTATACTTCAGTGTGTGGAGGATAATTCTTGTTGCTGATAAAATGTAAAGACACCTTAGAATAAACACAATCCTAATTTTAAATTGTCTTGGCACAAAGGGGCTATCAGGTATTTAAGGAAAAGGCCCTAATTTCCCAATTAGCTGTGAACTACTTGAGCAAGGAGCTGTCTGATAGCAAAAGAACTTATACACTGACCAAATGGAAGCTTTGGCAAAAGGAGCTGTGCCTGACATCCAAAAACAGATATGAGGATTGCTAGGTAAGGCAGGATTTTGCCATATTTGAATCACCAGTCTAGGACTCATGGTGGAGGGACTCTATGAAGCTTCAAATATTTTAATTTTATTTTTATTTGAAAGCCACATAGAGAAAGAGATCATCCATCCACTGGTTCACTTCCCAAACACAAGGGATACCCAAAGTAAAAAAAAAAAAAAAAAAAAAAAAAAAAAAAAAAAAAAAAAAGCAATATTCATGGAAAAACATCAAGGCAAAGTTGCTACTTATCAATAGTCACCTACAATATAAATAGGCCCAAGTCTCCAGTACAAAGACATATACTGGCTGAATGGATTACAAAATGAAATCCATCTATTTGCTACCTACAAGAAGCATATCTCACCAAGAAAGATACAGACTGAAAGCAAAGGGGTACTTTCAGAAACCGAACCAAACCAAACAAAAAAGAGCTGATATAGCCATTCCGATATTTGACAAAGCAGACTTTAACATAAAAACAGTTTAAAGAGACAAAAAGTACACTTTGTAAGAATCAGGGATTGTCTCAACAGGCAGAAATGACTAATATAAACATATATGCACATAATCACAGGGCACTTGGATATCTATAAGAAATGTTAGTGGATCTAAAGGGAGACATACAGTAGTAATGGAGGGACTTCAGTACCCCACTTTCATATATGGACAGATCAACCAGACAGAAAACCAGCAAGAAAACAACAGAGATAACCGACACTATAGACCAAGTGGATGTAACAATAGTTAAAAATAACATACTGTACTTGTCTAAATACCTAGAACGCTTTCTGAATGTATACATTACAAAGACCCTTGAATATATGAAGCAAAGGACATTAATTGTCCTAATATGATCATTATTATGTATGCATGTATCCAAATATTACATTGTACCTCATAAATATATACAATTACTCTTTGTCAATAAAAATAAATTAAAAAATTTAACAATTAAAATGCAAGTCAGCACTACCGCTGAAGCAGGAAATTCATTCCACCACATGAACATAAACCTCTATAAGGTCTTCAATCAAAAATCACCCCCTAAGATGGACCTTTTCTGGTTGTTCAGTTTAAAACTGCAGCACCACCTCCAGTGGCTGAATCCAAAATCCTTCAAAGGCCACTTAGATCCGAAGAACAAGGGCTCTGTTTCTTTCTGCTTTTCCCATTTCCCACCAGTGCTCCTGATCACTGAATATTGTTTCTGCTCTCTTGCTCACAGCCTCCCCTCTGGTAACTTCTGGGAACTTCAGTTTCCCAATGTGCACACTGCTCTCTCCTGCAGCTCTATCACATTTCCTCCTCTTCCCACCTGCCCCACAAGGTCTTCCATGGTCACTTTCTTATTTTATTTATGTATATAAGTATGCATGTATGTATGTATGTCTAAGGTAGAGTTACAGACAGACGGAGAGAAACAAAGTTTTCCATCTACACTTTTCCTCCCCAGATACCCACAATGGCAGGAGCTAAGCTGATCCAATGCCAAGAACCAGGAGCTTCTTCCCAGTCTCCAAGGCAGATGCAGGGGATCAAGGACTGCGGCCATCCTCTGCTGCTTTCCCAGGCCATAGCAAGAGCTGGATCCAAAGAACAGGGACATGAACTGCAGGCAGAGGCTGAGCTTATTGTGCAACAGCACTGAGCAGTCTGTTTCTAACGGTGACCTCCCTCACCCACCCAGCACCTCAACTCCAGTCCCTTCTGTCTAGTTCTCTCTTAGCACCTCCCTGAAGTGCTAGTTAATTTAACCACAGATTTTTCACTCTGAGGTTTATACATAAGTTTATATGTTGGTTATTCATTTATTTTTGTTTATCCCTCCTAGCAGATGGGGACATTTACCTGTTTTGTCACTGATCTATTATCTAAATATAGCCTGTAAAGCATACAGAATAGTACCTGACATTTGGTAAGGGTTGAGAAGTTTTACTAATTGAATAAATGTGTACAAAAACCCATAAATCCTCAGGTTACAGATTTAATGAAAGATGCAAAGGGGGAGGAGGAATGCTTTGAACAGGGTTCTATGAGAAGCAGTATTTGGAGTATTCTGACATCTAATACATATGAATTTGTTCATTTAAGTATATTTAAGCAAGCAGTTTGGGACTGGATAAGGGAGATATATCACAACAAATTTATTGTACATTTTTTAGAGTTCCATTTAACTATATAGGAATATTGAATAAATACATGTATATGTATTTCTATTAATGTATTACATGCTTTACAAAAGCCCTTCAGATAGATAATGCAAGTATCAGTATCCTTACTTGACAATGACTTCATTTAATCCAAGTTACATCATCATTTAGAGATGTGATCTGACTCAAAGCTTTCAAGCAATTCTCCCTAGAAACCCATGACTTATTAGATACTGATAACCTATAAAGACTCATTCAGCTTCCTATAAGCAACACACTAGAGACCCAATTCTGTGCTATCCAATTTAATGAAGGGAAGTAAAGGTTTAGCCATACAATGTAAAGGTGATATTAAGTCACTCTCTTTTTATATTAGTGATGGAAAAGTAGATGTCTCTGTCAATAAGATAGCTGAAACCATCATAATGGCATGAAGGCCATAGAGGTGTTCAGCCAATCTGCCTCTCTGTCACTCAGAAGAATTCCCATAATACGGAATTATACTTACTGAACCAGAAAACGTACACTTAGGTAATTAGGAGTTCTTCAGGAGAGTTAAGGCTTCATTCTCAGAGCAGTACTAAACTTTTAGTGAAAATGAGTCATGTCTGTCCTTTCCTAAACAAGAGGTCATTGAAGTCAGTGACCACGTTTTGCTCATTGTTTGGTGTGGCCTTAGCATCTTAGGTGATATGCATGGATGAGTTGTAAAAATGAGATTAGAATGAATTATAATTGGTTATCTTTAAAACATTTACTATGACCTTACAGACACAACAGAAAGAAAACTGACTGCTGCTGCCTACTGTCCACTACTACCTAGTGGTAGCTGTACGTGACAACAGTTACCGTGTTCTTCTCATTGTCTTATATATCACCCCTCGTTCTTTTTTTTCCATCTCGATCCTTAGATGTATTCTGAGACAAGAAAGGATGAGAGTAGGGCTGGACCACAGAGCTAGCTGGATAATACGGTAAAGTAGTTGTGTGTGCTAAGTGAGAAAAAAATTAAGCTTACAAGTGTACATCCTCTCTTTCAAGTGTGTGTGGGTCTCTACTTCCAGAGAATTGTATAACCAGCTGATAAAGTATAGTTTTTGTAAAAAGCTTTTGATTAGCTCTTATAGCACTAAGAGTAAACTTGGTTAAAGGAGTTGTTGATGGGTTTTACGTTTGAAATGGAGTTTTATTTTATCGTTGGGGGGGCAGCAAGATGGGCGTGCTCCTTCCCTGCTCAACAGGCGTCTGTCTTGTTAAGAGGGCTCTGTGGAGGGAGCAGGAAGAAGGGTGGGAGTGAGGTCAACAGAGGGGTACGATGCAAAATCACTGTGTTCTCAATTTGTATATATGAAATGCATGGAGATTGTATTCCTTATGTAAATGATTTCTATGCTAATAAAATACAGAGTTAACAGAGCCAAAAACCAAAAAGCAAAAAGGGCTCCTTGGGATATTTACAGGTCCTATTCTTTGACTTTTTCTTCCTTTGTTGTAGACAAGAGACATATTTTGAAATTTTCGGTTAAATTAACCGCACAGCCTTAACTTGCCGATTCCCTTATTTTCCCTTAATGTCCGTTTCTTCTCTTTCTGCCATCCTGTGTATTACTAATTGGTAAAAATGCCCAACATTGCATTCAGCTTTGACGTCACCTGGCTGATGAAATAATGTTCTAGTATTCACTGTACGGCCAACAATATACCTGAATGTTTGGTACACTTAGCGGTATCATTGAGAAATAAAAATATTGGAGAATAACATAAATAAGGACAGTGTGTAGCTACTGCCAAGGAGGATAGTTTTCTGCTTTAGGCTTAATGGGCGGTGGGATAGTTTGGCCCTAACACTTTACAAAATAGTAGGTCAACAGCCTTATGCTGGAAACTGCTAAAGACCAAGGGAAAGACTTCCTACTTGCCATATTGATTAATGTTTTTCTATAGGTATTTAACACACATGTGATGGCTTCAAACAATGGAAATTTGCTCTCTTACCTGTCTGGAGAAAGGAAGTCTGAAATCCCAATGTCAACAGCATCACATCCCCTATGGAGGCTCTGGGTGGAAATCTGTTTCTTTAATTCTTTTCACTTTCATTGTTTGCAGCTCCTTTGTCTTATGGTCTCGTTACTTGACTCTCTGTCTTCAAATGGCCTCCTCTTCTGGGTGTCCATATCTTCTTTACATTTCTAATTAAAGAATAATAGGCATGTTAGGTCTTTACCACCAGATAATACAAGATGAAATCCTCATCTCAAGATCCTTAAAATATTTACATGTACTAACACATTTTTATCTTGAAAAAAAGGTTATGGTAAATATGTTGCTCTGTAACAGGAAGAAAATTAATGTATCAACTTCCCAAATGATTCATGCATTGATTTATTGTAAAAGCCAATACTGAACACTTAAGCTATGTTGAATCCTAGGTTTGTATTACTTACATGGAGACAAACTGGACACATCTTTGCCTTAAATGTCTCACTAGATTATTCATTTTAGCATGTAAGTGTTTGGAGTTCAAGGTGCACTGGGGATACCTGAGATTTTTAGTGTTAAGAAATACAACAGTAATATCGGCTCAACAACCCAGTAATTTATATAATTTATATAATCCAGATCAATATGTCTTGGTAACCAATATGGAATTTACATTCATTTACTTTGGAATAAAACAGTTAAATAAATACCAAAAAATTTTGGGAAGAGAGGTATGGCAATCATGTTTTGATGCCTATACAAGTCCATTCCTTCTGAAGGGGGACTTGGGGAACCACCTTCGCCATTGCCCACTAGTGTTTTGAGCTGTTAAACATTGTATTCCCACTCACAGACCCAAGGATGACCACAAAATACAAATTTGAATAATTAATTAAGTCACTCTTTGTCTCCCTTTTCCTAGTTTCTATCCTCAAGTGATGGCTTTCCTTTTCTTTGCCTACAAACTCACTCCCATGTTGATCTCAGTCAGTCTTGTGGCTTTAAATACCAGGCTTCTACTGATGTCTCCCAAATGAATACCCACAGCACAAGCCTCTCCCTTGCACTGCACTGCCTACCAGCATGTCCACCTCCCTACTCCTGGCAGCTCTACTTGGTCTCACCCCTAAAACACCCAAACCAATTCCCAATCACCCACTAGACCTGCTGTTTCCCATAGCCTTTTCCAGCTTCTGAGTTATTCAGGCCAGAATATCTGGAGCCATCTCTTTGTTTCTGCCTCTTATCCTAAGTACTACTTAATCTTCTCAGTTCTTCCTTAAAAAAAACTTTCATCACTTCCACTGTGATCACTCTCCCCAAGCCCAAATCACATTCCACATGGATGACTGCAGACACCATCGCATTGGTGGCCTTGATTCTGCTTTAAGTGGCCTTTAGTGTATTTGGTGTATTTACAACAGATCAGCCCTAGCTCCAGAGTCAGTTGCTCTTTACTGGTAGCCCAGCAAGAATAGGAGAGGGGGAAAAGTCATAAGGGAGCCTGCTACATGTCCTACAGACCACAGATGCAAACCTGAGAGAAAAGAAATCTACCAATGCTGAGAAAGCATGGCAAAATCCAAAAATCAAAAATAAGGAAGACAATCTTAGCCCAAATGGAATACTACCACATTTCAACATTAGAATATTAAGATGAAGAGATTGAGGCAATATCAGAAATGTACTTCAAAAAACTAATCATTGCATTACTCAGAAGCAATCAGAATCAAATTCAGGATCTAAAGAATACTATATATGATATAAATGAAAAGTGATCAGAGGAAATTGAGATTTTAATGAGAACCCAAAGTGAAATACTAGAAAAAAAAAGAAGTCAATAGATCAAATAACAAGTACAGTAGAATGTCTTAACAAGAGTAGGTGAAGCAACAGAAAGACTATCTGAGCTAGAAGACAAATCCCTGGATGTTTCACAATCAAACCAAACACAATTAGAAGAAATCAGAAAACTAAAGAACACTGTTGGAGAGCTACAGGATACCATCAAATAATCCAACATACAGGTCTTAGGAGTTCCTGAATGCCTAGAAATAGAGAATGGATTAGAAAGCCTATTAATGAAATAATAACAGAATACTTCTCTCTTTGGAGAAAGAAAGGGACATCCAAATATGAGAAGCACATAGAACACCCAATAGACATGACCAGAAAAGACCCTTCACATGAAACACTGTAGTCAAACTCTCCACTATAAAAAACAAAGAAAATATTCTAAAATGTGCATGAGAGAAACGCCAGATTTTATTCCAAATATTTCCCATCAGACACACAGCAAACTTCTCATCAGAAACCCTACAGGCTAGAAGAGAATGATAAGAAATATTTTGAGTCTTAAGAACAGAAAACTGTGAACCCAGAATACTATACCCTGAAAAGCTCTCATTTATGAAAGGAGGGGAAAGAAAGACCTTCTACAACAAACAGATATTGAAAGAATTCATCATCATTTTGTCCAACCTTACAAAAGATGCTTAAGGATGTGCTACACAGAGAAACACAGAAACATGGTCATCACTGCCAAAGAATGTGAAGGCAGAAAATTCCTCAGTAAAAGTACAAGGGATACCCAAAGTAAAAAACAGCAGCATTCATGGAAAAACAGCAAGGCAAAGTCATTATTCATCAATGGTCACCTTGAATTAAAATGGCCTCAAATCTCAATACAGACTGGCTGAATGGATTAGAAAATGAAAACCATCTATGTCCTGCCTACAAGAAGCGTATCTCATCAAGAAAGATACTTGAAGACTGAAAGTGAAAGGGTGGAAAAAGTTATTCCATGCTAAAAGAAACCAAAAAAGAGCTAGCGTAGCCATTCTGGTATCTGACAAAATAACTTTAACATGAAAACAGTTAAAAGACACAAAGAAGTACAATTTGTAAGAATCAGGGATCATCTCAACAGGAAGAAATGACTAATATAAACATATATGCACCTAATCACAGGGCACCCGGATACCTCAAAGAAATGTTAATGGGTCTAAAGGGAGACATAGACTCAAATATAGTAGTAATGGGGGACTTCAATACCCCACTTTCATCAATGGACAGATAAACCAGACAGAAAACCAGCAAGGAAACAACAGAACTAATCAACACTAGACCAATTAGATGTAACAGATTTAATAAACACAGCATTGCATCCTAAAGCTGCAGAATACACATTCTTCTCACCAGTACATGGAACTTTCTCTATAATTGACCACATGCTAGGCCATAAAGCCAGTCTCAGCAGTTTCAAAAAAAATCAAAATCATACCATGCACTTTCTCATAGCACAATGGAATGAAATTGGTTATCAACAACTTAGAAATGTCAAGAATATATACAAACAAATGGAGATTGAACAACATGCTCCTGAATGAACAGTGGGCCATAGATGAACTCCGGAGTGAAAATGTTGGGCTTTCTGCCTGCGGATGCCGCCGAGGAAGCATCCTCGAGTTCTCTCTTCCCACCGCCGTCATGTCGAAGTCAGAGTCGCCCAAGGAGCCCGAGCAGCTGCGGAAGCTCTTCATCGGAGGGCTGAGCTTTGAAATGACCGATGAGAGCCTGAGGAGCCATTTTGAGCAATGGGGCATGCTCACGGACTGCGTGGTAATGAGAGACCCAAACACCAAGCACTCCAGGGGCTTTGGGTTTGTCACCTACACCACCGTGGAGGAGGTGGGTGTGGCCATGAACGCAAGGCCACACAAAGTGGATGGAAGAGTTGTGGAACCAAAGAGGGCTGTGTCGAGAGAAGATGCCCAAAGACCAGGTGCCCACCTCACTGTGAAAAAGATCTTCGTGGGTGGCATTAAAGAAGGCACTGAGCCGGCGCCGCAGCTCAATAGGCTAATCCTCCGCCTAGCGGCGCTGGCACACCAGGTTCTAGTCCCAGTTGGGGCGCTGGATTCTGTCCCGGTTGCTCCCTTCCAGGCCAGCTCTCTGCTGTGGCCAGGGAGTGCAGTGGAGGATGGCCCAAGTCATTGGGCCCTGCAACCCATGAGAGACCAGGAGAAGCACCCGGCTCCTGCCTTCAGATCAGCGCGGTGCGCCGGCCGCAGCACAGTGGCTGCGGCAGCCATTGGAGGGAACAGCAAAGGAAGACCTTTCTCTCTGTCTCTCTCTCTCTCTCACTGTCCACTCTGCACTGAAGAGCAGAAGAGCATCACCTCCGATTACTTTGAGCAGTACGGGAAAATCAAGGTGATTGAGATCACGACTGACCGAGACAGTGGCAAGAAGAGGGGCTTTGCTTTTGTGACCTTCGACGACCATGACTCCATGGATAAGATTGTCATTCAGAAATACCACACTGTGTAGCGTAGCCTCTCCTCCTTTACCAAGATGGCGGCTTGTCCCTGTTTCGCCACAGTTCCTACCTTATGAGCTTGGTTTCCTCACGCTAATAAGAGTGGAACAGCAAAAGCTGGCCGGCTGACAGCGCCTCAGGACAGACTTCCTGGCTACCGACCATTTTGCTGTCACTGACCTGGACTGTGCATTGGCAGGAGACCAGCCATGAGCTCCGTCGCAGTTCTGACCCAGGGGAGCTTTGCCGAACACCGAAGTGGACTGGTTCCACGGCAGATCAAAGTTGCCACTTTAAATTCAGAAGAGGAGAGTGACCCTCCAACCTACAAGGATGCCTTCCCTCCACTTCCCGAGAAAGCAGCGTGCTTGGATGGTGCCCAGGAGCCTGCGGGAGCATGGAGTAACAAGATCTGGCCCATTAAGGTCTCTGTTATCACTCAGGTATTCCATGTGCCCCTGGAGGAGAGGAAATACAAGGACATGAACCAGTTTGGGGAAGGTGAGCAAGCCAAGATCTGCCTGGAGATCATGCAGAGGACCGGCGCTCACTTGGAGCTCTCTCTAGCCAAAGACCAAGGCCTGTCCATCATGGTCTCGGGGAAGCTGGACGCTGTCATGAAAGCTCGAAAGGACATTGTCGCCAGACTGCAGATCCGGGCCTCAGCAACTGTTACCATCCCTAAAGAACACCATCGCTTTGTTACTGGCAAAAATGGAGAGAAATTGCAAGACCTGGAGCTAAAAACTGTAACCAAAATCCAGATCCCACTCCCTGATGACCCCAGCAATCAGATCAAGATCACTGGCACCAGAGGGCATTGAGAAGGCCCACCATGAAGTCCTGCTCATCTCTGCTGAGCAGGACAAGCACGCAGTGGAGAGGCTGGAGGTGGAAAAGGCCTTTCACCCCTTCATTGCCGGGCCCTACAACAGACTGGTGGGCGAGATCATGCAGGAGACGGGCACGCGCATCAGCATCCCTCCACCCAGCGTCAACCGCTCTGAGATTGTCTTCACTGGGGAGAAGGAGCAGTTGGCTCAAGCTGTGGCTCGCATCCGGAAGATTTATGAGGAAAAGAAAAAGAAGACCACGACCATCGTGGTGGAGGTGAAAAAGTCGCAGCAAAAGTACGTCATTGGCCTGAAGGGCAACTCGCTGCAGGAGATCCTGGAGAGAACCGGAGTTTCTGTTGAGATCCCCCCTCAGACAGCGTCTCCGAGACGGTGATTCTTCGCGGTGAGCCTGAGAAGTTGGGGCAGGCGCTGACGGAAGTGTATGCCAAGGCCAACAGCTTCACGGTCTCCTCTGTCTCTGCCCCTTCCTGGCTTCACCGTTTCATCATTGGCAAGAAAGGGCAGAATCTGGCCAAGATCACTCAGCAGATGCCAAAGGTTCACACTGAGTTCACAGAAGACTGTAAACTACACACTAAAGGCTCCTGCTGCAAGTTGTTAGACACAGCCTATGACCAGTTCTGTACGGCCTTTCTAGATATTGTTGAAATTTCTCCTGCCAGTGAGGTTTGTCTGGTCCACATTTTAAGCAGAAACCCATGCCCCTAAAGAACCACCGTCTCAGCTGGTGCTGCAGCTCAATGTCTCATAAGCTGCTTGATTCCTCATACAATCTGTGAGTATCATTCCTACCAGACTATTAGTATCAATGAATGGATGAATGCATTGGTTTCTTTTCTCCCCTCTAGAATGAACGCAGGCTGCACAAGTCAAGATTTGTACTTTCTTGTAACTGATACTACCATTGACAATCATCCCTGACACAACCTAGAGAGTCAGTAGACATATTGATGAAAATGTGATTGATCTGCCTTACAAACATGAGCTGGATCTTGCTACAAGCATCTCACACTATTAAAAATAGACTTTGTCTTGCTGCCAGGACTCTGTCCATTACCCAAGGAAAATGGGTAGGAAAGACCAGGGCATGTGAGCACCACACTCTTCCCTCCCCTCATCAGCATCCACACTGTGAGCTCCTGCACTTATCAATTCATCATGACTTGGAAAATGGCAAGATTAAGCCTTGGAGCTCAAGGCCTTTGCTCTACATGCATTTAATTTGTCCTTCTCACACAGTCACAACAACTTACCGAAAATCTACAGATCTTCTCATCTTTGGACTTAAGATCCTTTCATGACCTCCACACATTCAGCAAAATAGACGAACAGTATATGAACTTGCTTGTGCTCTGCCTTTGTAGAATCCTGCAGGTGCATCTCCAAGGCTTCAACTCTCAGGCACATCTGAACGCCTCTCAGATGTCCACTGGAAAGACTTATCTCTGGATAAACACTTCGTGGAAGATGACAGAAGCTGACGGAAATATTTGCACTTTACTTTTTTTCCTGTCTTAATGATGCAATTGCTGGACTGTGAAATACCATATCATAAACAGATTGCTCTCCGAGCCATGAGTCTGGTGAAGACCAAGCAGTACTCCTGTGATTTGTACCATAGTGATTTAGATTGAAATCAGAATAAAGAGAATCTTTCCTGATATTTTTAAGTAGCATAATGAATCTAACTAAATTTAAACTTGCAGTGATGACAAAGCAGGTGTGAGTTCTTCCTGTCGTGGTCACTTCAGATACAATGAGCTGGATAGCAGGCCCTTCTGCTCTGAGAGAATCAGGAATTCTCGAGCATTTCTGTCTTTTAAAAAAATGTACTCACATGGATATTTGAGAAGTTGTGGAAACCACTAAAATTATAAAGCATGGTATCCTAACACATGACAGGGAGAACCTAGCCTTCGGTGATGTCAGTATTGGGAGAAAAGAACAGAGGTAAGAGGCAAGGGGAAATGGAGGGAGTCTTGTTGCATACCATCCTACTGCACACATGCAGGGCTGAGTGTTAAGAGATGTCACAGCAGGTGGCAATGAGGGGGAGCTGTGACAAAGCTGGAGCCTGATTGCAGCTCTACCAGCAGGGGCTGGGGCTTGGAGGGGGGTGGGGGACACAACAGAAGGCACCAAAGGGCTATGCACCAGGCCTGACTCCAGGCCCAGCCTGACTTTCTAGTGCATGGGGCCCTCATGCAGCTGGCTGCACTAAGCAGCCCACCCTTGTGGGTCCTGAGGAGTTGATGTGCTAGGGCTCCTTCAACCTAGGCATGGCCTCCATGGGCTCCTGAATGCTTCACCCAGGGTGCAGCTTGGCCCCCACTGACCACATGTGGCGTTGAAACCTTGGTTGCTGGAGGGCTGCCCCAGCTCAAAGTGGAGCCTAGGACACCCTAGCCACTGCCAGTCTCACCAGAGTTTCCTGTTCTTGGACCCCTCCCCCCACAAAGATGGCTAGGCCTACTTGGGTTGAGGTGCCCAAAGTGGAGGAGCACTTGTGAAATTGCCATGTCACAAGAGGCTATCAGATATTTAAGAAAAAGGCCCCAAACCCAAGTCATTGGGCTGCTGTACAGGAGTGGGAGACCTGGAAGAAACTCCTGGGAATTAAGAATTTTAGGGCCGGCCCTGCGGCTCACTAGGCTAATCCTCTGCCTGCTGGCACCCCAGGTTCTAGTCCCATTTGGGACACTGGATTCTGTCCCTGTTGCTCCTCTTCCAGTCCAGCTCTCTACTGTGGCCCCAGAGTGTGGTGGAGGATAGCCCAGGTCCTTGAGCCCTGCACCTGCATGGGAGACCAGGAGGAAACACCTGGCTCCTGGCTTCAGATCAGTACAGCGCACCGGCCATAGCGGCCACTTGGAGGGGTAAACCAATGGAAAAAGGAAGACCTTTCTCTCTGTCTCTCTCTCTGTGTCTAACTCTGTCTTGTAAAAAAAAAAAAAAAAAGAATTTTAAGTGGGTGTTACTTGTCATACTTGAAGATCTCATTTAGCTCTAAGTCAGCATGTTCCAGGAGATTTTTAGGGGAGTTCTTATAGAAGAGAAGAAACTTGTAAGGTAGCTCCTAACTCCAGGTTTCCAAAAATGCTGCCTCAGCAAAACATTGGAAGAACAAGCAAACTGTGGTGAGCAAGCTCTTTAGATCCTTTTAGATTAGGTTATATGCCTGAATAGGTTTGTGATGGAAGAGGCCTCTTTGATGTCAAGTGTGCACTGTTTTTGTTATGCTACAAGCTACATATTTTTGATAATGGCAAGGATTCTGCTTCCTTGATTTACCATAAAAACTCTAGTTTTTGAAAATGTAGCCCTTGGCATGGCATCAAAGCACCTGCATTCTCCTTAAATGGAGATGCTTCTTGGGAGTTCCTACTTAGTAACTCAAAGTGGGCAAGGTGTGAAACCATATTGCATTTATCTACAGGAAAACCACAATCCACTCTGTTACTAATGGGAGTAATTGTGTTCCATTTTGAAAGGACAGAGTGGGCGGAGTTAGAGTATCACATCTCACATCCAAATCCTAACTTGTGTCTCTCCAGTCATTGTGTGTTTGAGGCAGGCAGGGGCAGAAAAAAATGGCAAATGTATGAGACTGATTTATGGATACTAAGAATAGTTTCATGATGGTGCTGAACAAAATAGTGCCTCTGAATATTCTCTTCTGTGAGTTCTATGGCCATTAATTTGTCTCCTGATATGAGGATGCTGAGATGGGCTAGGCAGATGTAGGTAGATCCAACAAACCAATGGAGGAGGTCTTCCTTTCCACTGCATCTAGGTTATGATGTTTGAAGTTAAGCTGTCTCTGTAATTGGAGTTAGCTAGCTCAGAGCTGAGATTCCAGCTCTGTAATTGCCCACATGTTCTTCCATCAATTGCCCAGAGCATTAGAATCCATCTCTTAATTTTAGTTTTCTCCTTTAAGGTGTTGATTACTTCTAAAATGGAAGTGTAGATAGATTAACACTTCAGTTATTGAAATGTATGTATGCATGGGGTTGGCTTGTGGCATAGTGGGTAAAGCTGCCACCCGTGGTGCCAGCATCCCATATGGACGCCATTTCAAAGTCCTGGCTGCTCCACTTCTGATCCAGCTCCCTGCTAGGGTGCTTGGGAGAGCAACAGAGGATGACTCAAGTACTCACACCCATGTGGGAGACCCGAAAGAAGCTCCTAGCTACTGCCTGGCTCAACTCTGGCTGTTGCAATCATTTGGGGAATGAACCAGTGCATGAAGGCTCACTCGTGCTCTCTCTCTCTCACTCTCTCACTGCCTCTCTGTAACTCTGCCGTTCAAATAAACAACTAAGTCTTTAGAAAAAGGACTTAAGTATGCATGAGTGTGACTATTAGAGTTTCAGGGCTTTAGCATTTAGATTCCTGGGTCTGACTCAGTCCAGTAAAGCTTGGGTTAGGGAGCAACTACTCTCTAAACTTGCCTCAGTTTACCTGGATTCACAGTTGTGCTTGGTGCACTAAAGCAAAAATTCCATTTGGACTCCCCAGCTGTCAGGAGAGAATGGAGGAGAACGCCCTGATTCTCCTTTGGAAGGTCTCGCAGTTACCAGCTGTGTGGTTTCAGATACGTCATTTGATCTCTGCAAGCGTCTGTTTCCACAGTTGTAAAACTCGGGTAATGCCTCTCTCCCACGTTGATGTGGGGATTAGGTGTGCCAACATATAGAAAGCACTATCTAAATGTGTTTCTATTATTATCAGAGGTATTTAAAACATCAGAGTTGAGGTGTAAGATCTTGCAATCCACTCATTAGCCCTGTCAGTGGAGAGAAGAAGGGATTAAACCTGGCAGGTATTAAGCTTCCAGTTTAAGTTTTTTCCTCCCACTCCTATTTGCAAAGCATTTTCTTCCATTGTCGGGAGTCACTGGAGCTTGGGCCAATTACTTGTGTTGACAAGTCATTGAACAAAGTCATAAGCACCTGGCTCTGAAATCTAGGCACCCAATGGCAGCTCCAGAGCCCACCAGGCAGTATGTAATCTTGGGAAATCTTGTCTCTCCCTATCCTGTGCACTCAAGAGCCTGACAGGAGAGACCTGGGTACTGTTAACTCTGCTTCTGTGAGTGGGGAAATACGAGTGAGCCAGAGCTTTCAGACAGGCTTATTGTGTGTTTTTTTGCTTTAGAGTTATAAGCTTTCTTATCAACTGACTCTGAGCATTTGCCATACTTGCAGTGGTCAGTGAGATACACAGAAAGAGCTATACAATGATATGCTAGTAAACGTGCAATAACTGACTGTCTAAAAACCCAGCTGATTTGTAGTGTTTGGCAATTTCCATGGTGTAAATACACTGACTGTAGCCATTTTCGTGCTATCACAGTGATGCCACCACATATGAAGTTGGGAACAGAAGAACACAAACAGTTCACAGAAGCCAGAACTGGATCAGCATCCCACTGGATAGATCCATGCACAGTATGCCTAACAGTGCACATGGAAATCTAGAAACCACACAAAATGTGAATTTGCTGTTAGCGCTGGTATCAATACCCAGTCTCCCCACACTAAGGAAATGTGAGTTCTTTATATAAAACTGGAAAGAATGTTTGGCTCACCTGTCTGGAGTCTGCCTTTTCATCCTGATGATTCTTCCTAATCCTTTTCTGCAGGAAGCCTTCTTAAAGGGTGTTGTATAGATCAGTCAAGGAAAGGATTCAACTGGCCAAAGTACAATTATCACAGATGATTCAAGAGAGTTTTTATTTTGTAGGTAAGTCACCATAGCTATAAGGGAACTGCTGTGGTGAAGGGCAGCATTCTGCAGTGACAGCAAATAGGGCATTAGTCACTAGTGAGCACACTCCATTCTCGTCGTTTTGGTGGATCCTGTGCTTATTCTTTTCCTGCAGGGCAGGCCCACAGCAGGGAGAGGCTGCCCATGCATTGGGACTTAAGCTTGCTGGCAAAACTTCTTCCTTCCATCTTGCTTGAAAAGAATCTTCCCCATCAGCCTGGAATTCCTTTTCTTTTCATAACTTCTAGGACATTAGGGATCCTTTTGTTCCCATTAACAATGTTTTCCTTTTTAAACAGCTTAGCCTGCCTGAGAGGAGGAAGCTAAAAAAGGGGGGAATTGAAAGATCAGCAAAAACTCAAACTTGATTCCTGAACAATTTGTCCTAAGATGTCCTTCCAGATGACAGCCTTGGTTCCTTCATTTTTCAGATTATCTGTTCTAGATATATCCCCAACTGTCCCCCAGTTAATACTTTAGTAGCTTGTAGACTGAGTTCTCAAACCAGAAATCAGCTTTTAAAATGGTTGTTCATTCATTCATCATTTGAAAGGCAGAGGGAGGGCAGGCGCCGCGGCTCACTAGGCTAATCCTCCGCCTTGTGGCACCAGCACACCGGGTTCTAGTCCCGGTTGGGGCACCGGATTCTGTCCCGGTTGTCCCTCTTCCAGGCCAGCTCTCTGCTGTGGCCAGGGAGTGCAGTGGAGGATGGCCCAGGTGCTTGGGCCCTGCACCCCATGGGAGACCAGGAAAAGCACCTGGCTCCTGGCTCCTGCCATCAGATCAGCGCGGTGTGCCGGCCGCAGCGCTCCGGCCGCGGCGGCCATTGGAGGGTGAACCAACAGCAAAAGGAAGACCTTTCTCTCTGTCTCTCTCTCTCTCACTGTCCACTCTGCCTGTCAAAAAAAAAAAAGGCAGAGGGAGAGAGAGAGACAGAGGTGGAGAGAGAGATCTACCATCCACTGATTCACTATCCAAATACCCAGCTAGGCTAGGCCAAAGTTAGGAGTCTATAACTCTATCTGGGGCTCTCACATGGATAACAGAGGCCCAAGTACCTGGGTCATGTTCTGATGCCTTCCCAGGTGCATTAGCAGGGAATTAGATGGGAAGCAGAATAACTAGGACTCCAACCAGCCATCTTATATGAGATGCTAGTCTTGAAACCAGTGACATAACTCATTGTACCACAATTCCAGTCACTCAAACCATAAATCATTATGAGGGCTTTAGTAACAACTTACTAATTTTTTTAAAAAAATTATTTATTTACTTGAGAGGAAGAATTACAGACAGAGGGAGAGACAGAGAGGTCTTTCAACTGCTGGTTCACTCCCTAGATGGCCACAAGGGTCAGAGCTGGGCTGCTCAAGAGCCAGGAGCTTCTTCTTGGTCTCCCACGCAGGTGCAGGGGCCCAAGTACTTGAGGCATCTTCAGTTGCTTTCCCAGGCCATGGCAGAGCTAGATCAGAAGAGGAGCAACCAGGGCACAAACCAGCACCTGCCTATATGGGATGCCAGTGCTGCAGGTGGAGGCTCAACCTACTATGCCACAACACTTGCCCAAATCATTAATTTATTAAATTCAACATTAAACCTTGACCCTATCCTTGAAGAATTCAAAATTCATTGGGAGAGATATTTTAAAAAACATATTACATATAATCTTTGTCCTATTAGAAAATTATTTCCAAAGGGCTGATGATACCCAAAGAAAATACTCTTCAGCAATATTTAGTTAGAACACTGGAATGATATGGCCCTGGTTTCAAATACTAATTCTGATGCATAGTAAGGGCGAAAGTTAACTTATCTGACCATAAATGTTTGTAGTACTTTTTCTTACATAGGCTAGTAGTGACACTTGGGCTGGACTTCAACTTCCAGGAGAACAGGCATTTTATTTTGTTCACTGTTAGAATTCGAAGCCATAGAAAAGTGGCGCCTAGTAAGTGGTAATATATATTTATAAAACAAGTCCTATAAAGTGTTTAATACCATGTCTATAAATAATTAATAAAAGCCATCACTGTTTAATTTACACTCTCAGAGAAAATAAGCAATGATTCTGGATGTGAAATTAGGAAAAGATTTTGGATTATTTTAATTTTTAAGGTTTATTTGAAAGAGAAACAGAGTGAGACAGAGACAGATACACACAGAGAAATCTTCCAACTGGTTCACTTCTCAAATGCGTGCTATAGCTGGAGCTGGATCAGGCAAAAGCCAGGAGCCAGGAACTAGGTCTCCCTTTTGGGTGGCAGAAACCCAACCACTTGAACTGTCACCTGCTACCACCCAGGAAACACATTAATGGGAAGCTAGAATTGGAAGCAGAGATAGGACTCAAACCAGGTGCACCGATACGGATGTACGACTTCCAACTGGCATTGCCACTGCTGTGCCAAATGCCCAGCCTTAAGAAAAAGTTTATAGAATGGAGGGAGACATAAGAGATTGAAGAGACATAAAAGATCTTAGGAAATCCAGTGGATATTGCTAGGAGAGGAAATAGCCCATGGTAGTCGTGAGTAACAAATCCCAGAGAGAGTGAAATGATAACCTGAATGAGCTATAGCAGCCAAAAATGGACCACAGCCACCCATTAGCTTCACTGACCTTCTCTTTTTATCTGGGCCATCCACTGATAATAATGATCACAGCTAAGTGCTTACAACATATTAAGCTTCTAACATGTTTGAGTATTAACTTGCTAAATCCTTACAACAATACTTTGAGATTGGTACTGTTAGAATCTATTTTAAGGGCTGGCGTCGTGGCTCCCTTGGTTTATCCTCTGCCTGCGGCACTGGCATCCCATATAGGCACCTGTTCTAGTCCCGGTTGCTCTTCTTCCAGTCCAGCTCTCTGCTGTGGCCCAGGACGGCAGTGGAGGATGGCCCAAGTGCTTGGGCCCTGCACCCCATGGGAGACCAGGAGAAGCACCTGGCTCCTGGCTTCGGATGGGCGCAGCACCTGCCATAGCTGCCATTTGGGGGTGAACCAACGGAAGGAAGACCTCTCTCTCTCTCTCTTTCTCTCTCTCTCTCTCTCTCTCTATATATATATATATGTAATTCTACCTGTCAAAAAAATCTATTTTAAGATAGTTAGGAAAGGAAGGTAAAGCCAGGTTGGCTAACTCACCTAAGGTTCACCATGAGTAAGTGAAATAGTCAGGCTTCAGAACAGTTGTGGCTCCAGAATTTTGTTCTCAATGTCTATGTTAGGTAGTTTCCAAATCACAGACAGATTTTATTTTCAGTCTTTTGAGTTAAATACTGTCTGACCAGTACCTCCAGGCTCACAGAAGCCTTGAAGTTATGAATGACTATGTAGCTTTTAAGGCAACATTATGTGATCAGAAATGATCTATGCTTCTTATGTTCTGTACCAACTTTGAGGAGATTGTGAAGTCCAGGTGTTTGACCCCCAGGAAAGCTAAGCCTCTGTCCAGCTAAATTGCTGAGGCTGCGTACAGAGCATATGTCTGGCAAACATGACTAGTGCCATAACATGTGAGGAAGAATGAAATGTGGTTGTAATGCTTGTTGGGATAGTTGGTCACCACAGTGTAACCTGATAGACTGATAGAACTGCATATGCACAGACTCTGCTTCTGATTAGGTGGGCTCAGCGCTTGACTCCTGAGCTAATTCTTCCTTCCCAAAGCTTACATCAACCCATTCACCGTGTTCTTTTTTCAGAGCAGTGGATATGAGTACTGTGCCTAATATCCCAGTCTTTCCTACTAGGTTGCACTCTGTTTGCACTTGTCAATTCTACTCCCCCAGGAGCTGAAGTTCTGGCTCAGAACTGCTACCTGTACATGGGTCAGTCAGGTACCTACCTGCATGTTGTCTGGCATTATATTTTAATAAAGCACTCTTCTCAATTCCATTGGTCCCTGAAAACACAGTTGAATACTTCTGTGTATCACAGCATATTCTTTTTTAAAGATTAATTCATTTGAGAGGTAGAGTTACAGAGAGAGGGAGAGACAATGAGAGACAGGTCTTCCATCCACGGGTTCACTCCCCAAATGGCCGCAACAGCTGGAACTGGGCTGATCCGAAGCCAGGAGCCAGGAGTTTCCTCTGGGTCTCCCACATGGGTTCAGGGGCTCAACCACTCTGGCCATCCTTTACTGGCTTCCCAGGCCATAGCAGAGAGCTGTATCAGAAGTAAAGCAGCCAGGACTCAACCTGGTACCCATATGAGATGCATTGCCAGCTTTACTGGCTACATTGTAGCACCAGCCCCGTAATACATTCTTGATAAGCTTTTCTGGTTACCCAGAACTATTTTTTAAAAAAATATTTATTTATTTGAAAGGCAGAGTTACAGAGAGACAGAAAGAGATATAGAGATTTTCCATCCAAGGATTTACTCCCCATATGGCTGCATTGGCCAAGACTGGACCAGGCTGAAGCTATGAGCTGGAGTTTCATCTGAGTCTCCCACTTGAGTTGCAGGGAATCAAGATTTTGGGATATCTTCCACTGCCTTCCCAGGCACATTAGTAGGGAGCCATATTGGAAGTGGAATAGCTGGGACTCAAACCAGTGCTCAAGTGGGATGTTGGCATTGCAGATGATGGCTTAACTCCATGTGCCACAACACCTGCCCCCTATGTAGAACCATTAAGTCTCAGCCACAGCTGCTCCTTACCCCTTCCCTCCCTTACCAGGTCATTGCTAATGTCTGATTTTGGCTTTTCCTGGCATTATATCTCATTTATAGCTATGAATCTATCTTTGTCTTCTTAGGTAATGTCATCCATATTTCCCTAGAATAGTCATAGCAACAATTCAGAAACTTCATTGGTATTGCTAGAACAGGCTCAACTTCTAATTATTTACTATACAATCCCTTACTTGTTGGATCTTTCAAGTGTTCTTTATATTCTACTGCCAAAGATAACAAAAATTATGTTAAAATTAATAATTCGTATTGGAAACTTGGACAAGGAACCAAGAGAAAAAGTTTAAACAGAGTAGAATATTACTTTAGCTGCAAATAATTGCAGCAGGATTCCCTCCCTGTGGCTTGCATGCCATAGATGAGCCCTGCGCCTCAGGAGTGAATGGGACTTGGGAATACAGTGGGATATTACTCCCATGGCAGTGTTGCATTTTACAGTGATGTAAACTAATAGTGTATTTTGCAGATGTAATGAGGTTCCCAATCAGTTGACTTTGAATCAACAGAGAGCTCTTTCTTAGCATCTAGCCTGACCCAATCGGAAGAACTTGGAACAGACTGGTAACAGTAGCAGCCATTCTCCTGCTGACCTAGAAGCAAGAAAAAGCTATGCTTTTGAAGGGCCACAGGCTAGGACATTAGCGTGACTTACAGCCGGCAGTCAGCAAGAAAATGGGACCCTAGTCCTGAAGCCACAAGGAACAGAATTCTTCCAGAAATTGTAGGAGCTTAGAAAGGGGTTCTCAGTCCCTGCGAGCCCATATTCCTCACCTGATCAATCCCTTTATTTCAGCTTTGCATGATTCTGAGCAGAACACCTAGTAGGGCTATGCCTGGAATTCTGACCTACATGGACAGGGAGATCGAAATGCATTTGTGCTGTTGTAAGCTGCTAAATAGAGTGATGTGTTAGGCTGAAACAGAAAAAAATAGAATCATCAATTGTTCAAGTTGGGGGGCAGGAGGTAACTGATGGTATACTAGTAGAAATATAAAAGAAAATGAAGTTTACTAAACCAAAAGTTATTTTGAATGCCTTTGAGCTGCTAAAATGATAAAGAAAACTTAAATTTTGCTGGGTGAAAAAAAAAAATCCCTCTGCTCTCCCCTACCGCATTGTGTTTTGAAGGTAGGTTAAAGGTTTTTTTCTTACAAAATTATTACAATACTTAAAAATTACTTATTTGAAAGGTAGAGAAACAGGAAGACAGGAAGAGAAATCTTCCATCCTCTGGTTCACTACCCAGATGCACTCAACAGCTAAGGCTGGGGGAGGCTGAAGCCAGGAGCTAAGGACTCCATCCTAGTCTCTGTCATGAGTGGCAGGGACTGAAGTACTTGGGCCTTCATTCCCTGTCTTTCCAAGCACATAAGAAGAAAGCTGGATCAAAGCAGAGAAACTAAGACACCAACCAGTGCTTACAGTCACATGGGAGACCCAGATGGAGTGCCTGGCTCCTTGCTTCAGACTGGCTCAGCCTTGTCTGTTGCAGCCATTTTGGGGGAGTGAATCTGCAGATGGAAGATCTCTCTCTCTCTTTCTCTGCCTCTTTCTTTCTCTCTCTGCAACTTTGCCTTAGAAATAAATAGAATAAATACTTTTGAAAAAAATAATTACCTTAAATAGTTCACATTTCCTTCGTGTGAAGGTTGAGGTCTTTAATATTAAGGTAATTTAATTTTGTGAATCTTTTTTTTTTTTTTTAAAGATTGATTTATTTGAAAAGAGAGAGAGAGAGAGAGAGATCTTCCCTCTGCTGGTTTACTGACCAGATGGCCGCAACTGTCAGCATAGGGCCAGGCCAAAGCCAGGAACTTCATGCACATCTCCCATGTGGGTGGCAAGGGCTCAAGCACTTGGGCCATCTTTGTCTACTTTTCCCAGGCTATTAGCAGGGAGCTGGATTGGAAGTGGAGCATCCGGGACAGGAACCAGGGCCCATATGGGATGCTGGCATCACAAGTGATAATTTTAGCTGCTGTACCACAATGCCAGACCCTATTTTATGAATCTGAATGTTCTTCAGTATTCATGTTGAAGTTTTACTACTATGTACCAGACAAACCTTTGAAAAATCAATCTGTTCTAATAGAAATTCTTTCTTGCCTTAGATGAGATGATTTCTTTTAGGATGATAACCAATGTTTTGGGCCTTATGGAACTGGTCAAGTCTTCAGAGCACTTCACTCTGTTATCTCTTCTGATGCCTTCAGTATCCCTGTGCAGCAGACTGTGCAAGAAGTTTTATTCTCATTTAAAGATCAAAGAAAACTGCAGGGCCAGAGAGATGAACGTACTTGTCAGGAGCAGATTGATGATGGTGCTGAGATTAAAACCTATGTCTTCTGAGTCTTTGCCTTGCCCGGGAATATTTGTGCTCATTTTCCATGCATGTATCATTGTGACAAACTTTACTAGATAGCAGGTCAGAGAAAATGTTTTTTTAATCAGTGATGTATTCTGAATGAAGGAATTCCTTAAAAGCCAGTTGCCCGTTTTAGGCAAATCAAACCAGCATAGTTACCTGAAAATAAGAGTTTCTCTAGGACATTGTTCAAGGAAGATAGTCTTGAAATAGTTAAAGGGACAAAATTAAATACCTGTGTTGACTTCTCTGTAAGGTATGAAAAGACAAAAGAACTGCAGTTTTGCAAGTTCCTGCAGGCAGAGTGGGGAATGGGAAAAGTCTTCCCATCTGTGATTATTATGACAAATACTGTTTAATCTTCCATCTTAAGTTCCAGTTGCCAGATTTTTTGTAGTGGCTGTTAAAAAGGAAGAAAAAATTATGGCAACATGAAAATACAAGGTAAGGAGTATTCATTGTTTCCAGGATGCTTCTGAGCAAATCTCTGCTCTGGGCTTCACCTGTCAGCTACTCAGTGAAAGCTGAGGGAGGGGCACTCAAGGGAACAAAAGGCAAACTGCAATATTTGCAACATTTATTTACGCAATCAGATAGTGCCTGAGTGGGAACAACAAAAGTCAATAAAGAGAAAGCTCCCATGCTGAAGTGAGTGATGCGACTCTAAGACAGTCCCATGCTGATGGACCAGGTTCTCTTGGGCTCTGGGCACCCAACCAGTTGGTCATAAGATCATGGCAGATAGAAAGAGTAGATGAAAACAGCCAGTCACTATTGGGAGTGTGGGTAAGGCAGATGCTGAAATCTTCAGAGCTCTGTTAGCCTCCCCAGGGTGGGCACTGGGGCCACTTTCCCTCTGGCTTGGAACTACAAGGCATGAAATAGCTTATTTTGGGTAACTGGGGGCTCTGGTCTGCCTCAATGGTCAATACATTTCCCCTCACTTTCTTCCTTATAGCTGACTCCTCCGTTCCACCTGTAGATGTTCTCATTCAGCTGCAGCGTCCCCATCTTCCTTCCTTTCAGGCCTGCAAATGGCTCCAGAACACTTGGAACTGCTAAGAAAGCTTCCTCTCCTTTCCCTGCCAATGCCCATGCTGACCTATGGCCTGTCATAGTCATAGCCTCCCATGACCAGCCCAGTTACAGGTAGGCTCCCACACGGTCACCTCCCCACCATTCCCTCTGGAGGATGACCCCTCTCTAACATTTTTCTCAGGGCTTTGCCTTTTTTTCTGATGCATCCTGTTGCATGTGTTGCCATTGAAATTAGTTTTTCTCTGCTGCTTCTTGATTCATGTCACTCTTCTGCTCAGGACTTGTTAGTAGCTCTTCATTATACACATAGAAACACCCTAACTACTTAGTAGGACCTACATTGAAGGCAGAAATCTGTGAACCAGAGGGCCCTGCATGTCTTCTCAGGAATGGCAGTTCAAGACCTAATCATCCTGTGTCCTTGAGCCATTTCTGTAGGTCGGCCTATAGTCCCTACGTCACAGCAACTGCAGCTCATCCTTGGTTGGGGGGAGGAACTGGGTCGCTTACTGCTTGCTACAAAAGATATTGTTTTTAGCCCTGGATTCCTGAATGGCATTACAACCTGCTGCACCCGCAGCTGTCATTTTTGTTCATTGCACTGCCCTTTGGGATGAGGGGACCGTGATGGTACTCTTGTTTTTTGCTGTGCTGTAAGTAACAAATTTTCTTCCCTGATCCATTGAGTCTTGGTATCTACTTATGGCAACTATGGAGTTTTAGCAATCTGACTGCTTGCTTGGTCTGTGGGGTAGGTTCTTCTATGATAAAATATCTTCATAATTTGTTTCCCATGTTTTATTTTAGTGCTGGATATATTTTGTTTAAGCATTCAACTACTACATGAGTTCTTGGCACCAGTCAAATCAAGTGGGGCTCTATGCAATGAGAAACCACTTACTTTCTGTTCTAGTTCTTTTTTTCTCCTAAAGTTTTCTTTGTTCATATCACTTCTTGTCCAAATGCCTGTATTTCAGTAACATGAATTTCTAGTACAACCAGTCACCCAAGCCTGATTTAATGAATAAAAAGTCAAAGATTTCTTTATTTTTTAAAAGACTTATCATTTATTTGAAAGTCAGAGTTAAACAGGCAGAGAGAGAGAGAGGGAGAGGGAGAGAGAGAGAGAGAGGTCTTCCATCAACTGGTTCACTACCCAAATGGCCACAATGGCCAGAGCTGGGCTGATTCAAACCCAGGAACCTGGAGCTTCTTCTTTGTCTCCCATGTGGGTGCAGGGGCCCAAGCACTTGTGCCATCTTCTGCTGCTTTCCCAGACACATTACCAGGGAGCTGGATTGGAAGTGGAGCAGCCAGGACTCAAATGGGCACCCACATGAGTGCTGGCACTGAAGGCACTGGCTTTACCAACTATGCCACAGCGGCAGCCAAATAGGCAAATGTTAAGCTAGACAGTGAGAAGTGAGGAGGATGTTAACAAGAGTTTTGACATCCCCAAAGGTTGAATTATATGCTATAAACATGGTGTTCAATGAGGTATTCCATCCTTTTAGTGGGAGGAGGTGCAGAATTTGGAGGGTTGGAGAATTTGGAGGTTTGGTTGTGGGCTCTGCCACCTCAAAAGGGATGTACGAAAGCAGCTGTGAATGTTCAACTGTTCTAATAAAAAGTCGTTTTCCCCAACTCTAGATTCAATTAGAATGGGCTGTTTCTGAGTATTGTCCTTTTGAGCCAGTATCTTACATTTCCTTTGGCTCATGTGAATCTGTTGTAGTCATATAAAATATTAGACAGTATCTCATTTCATTTTTCTTCTTTCTTTGCAAACAGACCTGATTATAAGAAACTACTGTTGTTTTGGGAACTGGCCCTTGTTCTGTATCCATGGAATGCTATGGCCAGGCAGGATTACAAGAGAATATCATCTTTTCCATCTTCATAGGCTCAATACTGAATGTTGCCCCATTTTTCTAAGATGCAGCTCAGAGAACTGCAGGGCAAAACATGGCCAATATGTATGATTTTGTAATTGTCTTGGTGCCTGAAACAAGAACTAATTAGGGGTGGAATACTGGGGCCAAGGTATTCTGATACTGGTATTAGCTTCCCCAAGTTTGACCAAGGGCCCAGCATCCTTTATACACATACGGGATTGAGATTTGCTTGCACACCCAAAGAGGCATTGAGGGGGTGGGGACTGCAGGCAATAGGGGTTCAACTCCTGGTTCTATACTCCATGGCGAGCCCTTGGCTGTTCTTCCTAACCCAGTAATGAGATACGTTCTTCTTTCAAGAGGGTCCAAATGGGACCATGACATTTCATGGGTAATGACACCCTGCCATCTCCACATGCACACCCATTTGTGCCAGAAGAAACTTTGGCCTCTTCATCAGGGCCAGAAACCTTCATAGAATTCCTAATGAAAATGTCGGTATCACCGGGTAGATTGAGAAACCAATTTTAATTATACTCACAGGTAAAGGAAGCACTAATTAGATATTAATTCATTAACAAGTTCTAGTTAAACACTCACATTCACATTCATTCACTGAAGATACAAGGTTCTAATTCATTTCTGGGAATCCCCAGAGAACCGCAGAATAAATGCAACCTGAAATCAATTTTCCTTTACACACAAAGGATAAAATACCTTATCAAAAGCTCATAAAACCCCCCATTAAAAGGGGATGAAGTCCCCAAACAAGACCACCCCACCTTATTTGGGAAGGTCAGGAAAAGAGAAATTTTAGAGATTGATCACTTTCTGCTAAATTTACTAACAGACCTTTTCCAACCCAAATATGTTTGGCTTCAACAACTAAACCAATGGTCATAGATGTTGTGATGGGAGATGGAAGTAGAAGGTAACTCACCAAGCCAAATGATCTGCTCACATTCCCAGCTGAAGTTCAGGTCTTTGACATAAGGCTGGTAAGGCATAGACAAGGATGTCTGTAGGTTGCCAATTTGAAACCAAACTAATGTGAGTTTTGATTTTCCGTGTACAGCAGAAAGCCATACACTAAAGCCAGGGACTTTTGCTGGGAGGAATTTTGTTAAGAGACAGTCAAGTGAAGAGTCAGGAACAATGCTCAATTCTCACTCCCCAAGTAGTATTTGCAAGAGATGTTTATAAAGAAGGAAAGGAGGGGTGGTTATCCAGCATAGGAGAGTTGAATTGTCTGCTGAAGGAGTGATCATGGTCTTTCTACCTAGTAGCAAGTCAACCATATGATTACTGATATGTCCCATGTTAAAAAAAAAAGTATGCATTATTATTGAAGATTTTGGCTCAGAGCATCATAAATTAATCTGGTAGTCAGCAGTGCATGCACTGCTGAGTGTTGTCAGTTCTGACAGAGTTTAGCCAATTTAGAGATGTATAACGTTTGTTGATGGTCTGCATTGTAATCTGAAAAGTTTCAGGTAGTTCCTCCTTTCTTAACCCTGTAGGATATGCTTTCAATTAGAGGCCTTATGAGGGAAAGGGCAAGTTTGAGATCCATAACTGATCCAAGTAACTTGTTTACTACAAGATGGGTCCTCTACTCTGAAAAGATTGTAGAGCAATAATTGGCAAAAAATGGCCTACAGATCAGTTTATATTCTCAGAAGATGTTGTGTGCCCTTGAGAGAAGCATGTTTATCACATTTGGGAAGCATTGTTGAAGAAGGGGTAGGTGTTACAGAAAATCCACGTGAGTCACAGATTCAAAAATATTGAATCTAGAGAATGTTTATGTACACCTGAAGTTAAGTATCTGATTGGAGGTAGTCCTCCATGAAATTAGGGGGAATATGTAAATAAATTAAATGCTGAAAATTGTGGATCAAGAAACATCTATGGCTTCATCACCAGCCTTCACAAATGATATAATTTCCATTAGGTGACTGAAAAATATAGGGTAATTTTCTAAAAGCACTTCCTCATTGAAACAGTGCTGAAAATGTCAGGAAGAGTTTACATAGTAACAAATAAAATAATAAAGCATTCTTATAGAGCTTTAAACTTCGTATATCATTTTCTCATTTTCTATCTAATCTTCAAATCAGTTTCATGGAATAGGTATTATTTCCCCACTGGAAATGAAGGCATCCTGAACCCTTAGTAATGCTTAGGAAAAGTCAAATCCTCAAATGTTACATCTGGTCACGCTCTGGTTGATTACCCCGGTGGGAACATTACGATCAACAGGGACTTAAAGATGCCAGAGCAAGAACAGATTTTGAATTAGTGTTCCTACTGAAGCCACATTTAAGTAAAAGTATAAAAATACCAAAATTAAAAGACCAGTAACAGCCAAAAGATGATGGAATTTATCAACCACAGAAAGTTTTTGATAAATTTTTGGAAACCAAAAGTAGAGTGGATGGGTGATAGAACAGTCAAGAAAAGACAACCCCGTGGAGGGGCTGCATGAAGGCAGTCTGTTTTTGCAGAACCCTGGTTATAGTTAGAGGAAGGAGAGAGAAGGACTAAAACAAGGAGAGAAAAGATATTTTGAAGAAAAGGTTTCATTTAATGAGCTCCTTAGATCTCTCAGGTGTCCCTGCATCTGTGTGACTTTACAATGGATTATTGATCAAGGCAATAAAACAGGGATTGAGAGGGTTCAACCCAAGGTTGTCAGCTGTGGTCATTGTCACTACTATAATTCCATCCATTGCTGGCCACTTACAGGTTGATTTGATGCGACTGTAGTTTGTTATTTCACAAACTGTCAAATCAAATCAGACTTGACAATCATAACTTTTTATTAAAATATTCTTCATTATTAATTTCCATGAAAATACTTTGCCTGAATAAATTTATTTCAGTCTGATTGCTTCTACCAAAAAAAATCTCAGAATAATCACTTGCCATTCAATGCTATATTTCCTTACAGGAACAATTCAGACTATGCTCTGTTTCGAAAACACATCTGGTCCTTTTATTTCCATCTTATAAGAAAAACCTAGAGGTGGAATCTTTTAGAATACCCTTGTCTAGTGGTAAAAGACTATCTCTTGGTCAAAGAAATAGCATGTAAAATGTCAGAGAAGGAGAGAGAGGACAGACATTCAGCAGATGCACCTGCGAGATCCACCACAGGTAGAACTTTGACAGAGTTACATACCATGATAGGTCTGTGTCCGTTGTCCTAAGAGTACGGGAGTAATGAAAAGATGGTGTACAAAGCAGGATGTGATTATCTGAAAATGTTTAGGAACATTCTTGTGACCGTGTGAGAAGGAAGATTTAAATGCTCCAGAGCATAGACAGTGAGGCTTATGGGATACCTAATCTTGACCAAAGCCAAGATGCAACAGTCAACATTTACATTTTTAATTCTGCATCTTATGTAAGTCAACAAAATATTCCATGAATTATTGATCACTTATTTGTCTTGATTTTTCAGTTCTGCTTGATTGCAAATACAAAACAGGGTGGGCAGAAACATTCAGGAGAGTGTACAGAGTAAATAACTTCATTTCATTCAACATGAAAATTAAAACCCAAAAAGCTCTTTATAGCTAAAAGCATGCAGATCAACTATCTTCCTTTACAGACAAGACTTTTTAGAAAAAGCAAACTGAAGAACTCCTAATTTCCCAAATATTCCAATAAGTGTAGTTATTTACTATGGGAATTCTGAATGACAGAGAAAGGCAATCTGACTGAAATCTCCTGTAGCCATAGTGCAGATGTGATAATATTAAGAAAGCTTAAGTATACAGACATTTACTTTTCCTATTACTGATATTAATGAAGAATAATACTTAATATTCCTTTAATTTGTGTTAAGTAAATCTCTTCATTTAAATGAACAGCCGCTAACTGTGTCTATAGTGTATGCACTGTTGGCAGCTGAAAGAAACTTTTTGGTTACTGGGATCTTAGTAGTAGGTCATGGGTTTCTAGGTAGTATCTGCTCAAAAACTTGGAGCTTATTCTTACATATTTAACTAAATTTTGATACAACTGTGAAAATGAATTTCACCTGTAAAATAGGAGGAAACTGAGTATATTGCTTTATAAGGAGCTCCTGCAAAGCATTTAAAACTAGTAGAAATGTGTGTGCATGCATATATTTTCAGTATTTCTGAAAGGGACTCCAGGGCCTCCTGGAAAGGAAATGAAAAAAAAAAAAAAAACAGGAAAGAAAGAACTCAAGATAACTCTCTGGGAGTCCTGAGGTCCTGAGGGAGGAAGAGATGGTAGAAACATATACAGTGTGATCTTCAGATATTGTAGTTTCTGAAACAATATGGTTGAACACCCTGCAAACTTCCGTGCAAAACTGTCAGTTCCCAGATTGGTCCACATACAATATCTCATAGCATACACTTCAACCAAGTAGGGAAATCTCCCTGCTTTAGAAACATGAAAATCCTGAGCCAGACAGGCCTACCCTGTGGACAGTCCCTTTGGGGCAGCCCTCAGCTGCTAGAGGGATAGACCTTTTCCAATAGGATTGCCCAAGAAAACCTTTCTGACAGAGAGACATTTGAGCTGAGAACTAGCGTATCAAAAAGAAGCCAGGTTGTACACTGAATTGAAGAAAGAGTGAGAAAAGACAACAGAAAGCACTGAGGCCCTAGAGTGAGAAGTACCTGTAGCAGTCTCAGAAGCAGAATGCTGTTAGGGTGGCCTAAGAAATGGCAGGGAGTGCCAGAAAATGGGAAAGGTCTTCCTTTCCTGGTTTCTAAAGAAATGTCTAGGTCCTTAGAACATGTTACCTAGGGAAATCTTGAAAAACTGCTGGAAAAGTAAGAGTTTCTTGATCTTTTGGAAAAGCTTTAGCTTCCATGGAATATGCAAGGGTGGAAAATGTATGATAAAGGGAGAGAGAAAATGTCCCTCCTTGGTAAGTGGACGGTAGGTAAGTAGGAGGAGTTCCCAGAGTTGGGAAGTAGACAAAGGTTGGCAGTGTCAGAGATGATAGGAATACCAACTTTTCCTTAGATTACCATGGGGAGTTGGCACCTCTTCCAGTGGAAGTAGTTATAAGGTGACCTCTGAAGGCTGCTTGCAGGTGGTAGAAGATTCTAGCCATCTCAATAAAGGTTGTGAATAATGTCATTGGGCACTCACATACACAGATCTGGTTTATAGACAAGCTCAGCTAATGGACCTTCAGAAACTATTAGTGTAAATTGGTGATCAGTGAATGCCCTTGAGTTTCTCAATCTTTTAGCCTTAAAAAGACCTCAGGAACTCCACACAGCTTCCGAAGGTTGAGTAGTGGAAAACTGATAATGTGGTGGAACAGGGTGTGGGTGCAGACATAATACAGTTGATTTGGTTATTTTCTGCTTGTGCCACCCTCTAGCTCCACTCTGCTCTGTCTTGCCTGCTCTATACCCATGAAGCTGACCATTAGAGTAATTATCATCTAGTTTCTCTTGACATTGGAAGTCTACTTGGTTTTACCTAATGGGAGACAACTGGCATTTGACAAGGTAGAAGAGTGGATTCAGTCAGTGGGAGACACTGGCAGATGGAGAATAGGGAGAGTAGATTAGTGGGGGTGAGGAAGCACTGGTAGATGTAGGGTGAGGGGAATGAGTCTAGCCAGTGTGGGAGAGGGTGACAGGATATAGGACAGTTGGTGGGGTGGAGATTTCAATAGCTGTCTCAACTCCCTTTTTCTCAGCCATCATTCTGGCAGTGAATGTATTTCTGGGATCCCAGCTGCTGCTTTCAAACCCTTACTTTGGGAATCCAGCTCTCCAATTGCCCTGACAACCTTTCTTATCCCCTTGCACTGATGCTTTAGGAGAGGTCACAGATGCTTGCTCTTGCATCGTTTTCCCCCTGCATTTGCTTAGCTCTGTCCACACTCTGCAAATAATCATTTCATTTAGTGAGACATCTGGTTATTGATGGGATTCCCCATTGACTCCAGTTGGTTAAAAGGAAATCAAGTGATATTTCTTACACACTCAGGTTTGTGCAGTAAAATTCATGCTTTTTGCCTTAACATGAAAGTGACTCTTCCTCATTTTATGGATGGAGAAAGGTTTAGTAAGTTGTCCAAGTCACATAGCTAAAGAGGGGCAGACCCAAGACTGCAAGTCGGTAATTATGACTCCATGGCTGGTGCTCTTTCTGTATTTGTAACATAATTCTCACCATGCTACATATTAAGACAGTGTAAAATACTGGTTGGTTGATAGGTAAACTTCTTCATCATTCCAAGACCTGATCCTTTTCCAAGGTCCTTTATGATCCACCATTCCAAGAATATCAGTTATCAAATGCTCCAAGTGTGGAAAGAGGCAAGATCGACTTCCATGGAGAAAACAAATGCATTCACACATAAAGAGCTTCCACCCCAGAACCCTTCCTAATCCTGCAATGTCAAACTAGCTCCATAGTTTTCAGCTAAGTGGACAGTGTTTATTGCCATTTGGTCTCTCTGGCACTGGTAGGAGAAATGTACTCAGTCCTACAAGCAAATTTCAATGTAGGTGTCAGCATTGTGGTGCAGTAGGTTAAGGCTCTGCTTTGTGGTGCTGACATCCCATATGAGTGCTGGTTCCAGTCTTGGCTGCTCCACTTCCAATCCAGCTCCCTGCTAATCACCTGGGGAAGCAGCAGCGGAGGATGGCCCAAATGTTTTGGGCCCAGCATCCATATGGGAGACCCAGAAGAAGCTCCTGGCTCTGAATTGTCTGAGCTCCAGTGCTTGTGGCCATTTGGGGAGTGGACCAGTGGATGGAAGACTTGTCTCTCCCTCTCTCTGTCTGTAACTCTGCCTCTCAAATAAATAAAAATATATATTTTTTAAAAAAAAAAGTTCAATGTAGCTTCAGTTATAGTATCTTTTTTAGTACCCATCAGTGATGCAGTGAAGCCTACTGTTTGCTTTATTAGTTGGTCTATTAAAGATAAGGCACACTCAAATACAAATAAAATTATTTTTGTTACTCTGTAGATTGAAAAATCCCACCATTGCTAACCTGTGCATGCACTGATCTAATTTATATGCACAGTGTGTTTAAAGGCAATGCAAGTGGGTTTTGTGTTTTGTCTTGAAAGAGTCTTCCCATTTAATCCCCACTGCCTCACACATTGTCCCATCACTTGTGGTTTTCAAGGCATGCACTTCACAGTCATTGAAGTTTGTGGACCTTGTTCTAAGCCCACACCAAAGAGAGTGCTTCTTTTCTTAGCAAATGCTCAGCATTGTTGTGCTGAGATAATTACATTTTGTGGATTTTTTCCTGCTATTTTTTAAAAGATTTTATTTATTTGACAGGTAGAGTTACAGACAGTGAGAGACAGAGAGAAAGGTCCTCCCTCCATTGGTTCACTCCCCAAATGGTCGCATGGCTGGAGCTGCGCTGATCCTAAGCCAGGAGCCAGGAGCTTCTTCCCGTTCTCCCACATGGGTGCAGGGGCTCAAGCACTTGGGCCGTCCTCTACTGCTATCCCAGGTCATAGCAGAGAGCTGGGCTGGAAGAGGAGCAGCTGGGCCTAGAACCGGCACCCATATGGGATGCCAGCACCGCAGGTAGAAGATTAACCTGTGTGCCACGGCGCCAGCCCCTTTCCTTCTATTCTTGTAGCTTATCTGCAAAAGGCTTAGAATCGCTTTTCATTTTCATTCAGCTTTTGTTCAGTTATGATAGAACAGTGAAAAATTCTAAATGAACAGCCCATGTTTTGCAGGGTGAATACATTTATGCACCCCCTCTTCAAGAACATATCTCCTCCCTAGAGGTCTGCATGGTACCTTTTCATGGGCATTAACTCCTTCTGCAAGGGGACCATTCTCCTGGTTTCTTTTTCTGGCTATAGATTTTGCCTGTTTGGGAATGTTATATAAATGGATTATATAGTATGGGTTTTGTGCCTGTTTTATTTTGATCAGTAGTTTCTTGTTGAATTTTATCCATGTTTTTCAGCATGACACAATCCTCATTATCATAGAGTATGCCTTGTATGATTCTATCAAAAGGTATACAGTTTAGACTTATTAGATACTTGTGTTGGTTTTTCTATTGTTGCAAAACCTTTTTTGCTATTACAAACATACTGTGCAGTAAAGATCTAGACAGATTTTTAATGCACATGTGTATATATTTCTGCTGAGTATCTATCTAGGAATGGAGTGGCAAGGTAAGATGATACACCGAGCATACACAAATAATAGTAGATACTAGTTTGCCAGTGAGCATATTCAAATCTCCCTGAGTACTGTATGCTTCCTCAACATCTGTGCCAACACGTAGTTTTGTTATTCTTTTTATTTATTTTTTAAAAGATTTATTTATTTATTTGAAAGGCAGAGTTATGGAAAAGTAGATGCAGAGTAAGAGACAGAGATAGAGATAGAGATAGAGGGAGAGGGAGAGGGAGAGAGAGAGAGAATCTCTCATCCACTGGTTCACTCCTTAAATGGCCGCAATGGCTGGAGCTGTGCTGATCAGAAGCCAGGAGCCAGGAGCTTCTGGGTCTCTTACATGGGTGCAGGTGTCCAAGGACTTGAGCCTTCTTATACTGCTTTCCCAGGCCATAGCAGAGAATGGGATCAGAAGTGGAGCAGCCAGGACTCAAACTGGCACCCATTTGGGATACCGGCACTGCAGGTAGCTGCTTTACCCGCTAAACCACAGCTCCAGCCCCTGTTATTTTTTTGAGTTTGCACTATCCAGATACACGTTTATCTTTTGTGTTTTTAGTAGTAGTCATTCTAATAGATGTGAGGTCTTTATTTATTTATATATAAATTATATATATAAAGGGAAGCTTTATTTAAATTTTTATTTAATGAATGCAATTTTTTTGAGAGGCAGATTTATAGAGAAAGACAGAGACAGAGACAGAGACAGAGAGAAAGGTCTTCATTTCCTTTGGTTCACCCCCCAAATGGTTGCTACAGCCGGCGCACTGTGCCAATTTGAAGCCAGGAGCCTGGTGCTTCTTCCTGGTCTCCCATGCGGGTGCAGGGCCCAAGCACTTGGGCCATCCTCCACTGCCTTCCCGGGCCACAGCAGAGAGCTGGATTGGAAGAAAAGCAACCAGGACAGAATCTGGTGCCCCGACTGGGACTAGAACCTGGGGTGCCGGCTCCATAGGCGGAGGATTAGCCTAGTGAGCCACGGTGCCAGCCAAGATTCATTTTCAATTATCTTTATATACAGAAGATCAATTTAGTAGATACTAAGTAAAGATTTCAACAGTTTGCACCCACACAGAAACACAAAGTATAAAGTACCATTTGAGTACTAGTTATAACGTTAATTCACACAGTACAACACATTCAGGAAAAAGATCCTACATGGGGAGTAAGTGCACAGTGACTCCTGTTGTTGATTTAACAATTTAACTATTAATGTGTGGAATTACTTGTGGGCTCATGTTCTATATGCATTTTTATTTCAGTACCATAGTATTTTGTTTACTATAGCTTTATTGCACAATTTTTGTCACATTTGGGATCTTTTGTAATTATATTTGAATTTTTGTCTATAAAATACCATTGGGCTTCTGATAGAGATTACATAAATTTTTAGTTCACTAGGTAGTATGGACATTTAAACAATATTAACTCATTTATTCTATGAATATGAAGTATTTTTCCATTTGTATCTTCTTCAATTTCTTTCATCAGTCGTGTGTGGTTTTTCAGTGTGAAAATAGTTTTACCACTTTGGCAGTAAATTTTATTCCTAAGTATTGTATTTGTGATGTTATTGTACAGGATTGTTTTATTAAATTTTTGGAGTAAAACTGTTTTTTGTATTTGATTTTTGTGTTGTACAACTTTCCTGAATATCCTTTTTAGTTTTAACAGTGTTTTGATGGACTGTTTAGAATGTTTTTATCTCTAAATTCATGTCATTAGCAGAGAACCTTCTATGCTTTATCTTTTCTCCTTGCCCATTTTAAGTTGATTTCAAGATTTACATCTGTTAAAAATGCATCAATTAAAATTATTAGTTATTGCTTTTTTCATTAACTGTTCTGCAAGTTAAGAGTGACTTGCATGTCACCACTACATTATCACAGTAGTCTGACTATATTTCTATCTTGATAGTAAAGCTGACAAGTTTTCATGTTGTTTGTGTCATTTCGCCTCAACCTGAAAAAACTCTTTTAGTATTTCTTGTAAGACAAGTCTTCTGATGAACTCCATTAGCTTTTGTTTCCCTGTGAAATTCTTTTATATCTACTTCATCCTAAAGGACAGGCTTGCTGGATATTAGTATTCTTGGTTGGTAGCTTGTTTTCTTTGAATGTTTTGAATATATATCATCCCCCGGCTCGAAATCTGCAGGGTTTCTGGTGAGAAGCCCACTGGTAGTTTAATGCAGTTTCCATGTATATGGCAAGCCACTTTTCTCTTGCTCTCAAAATTCAAGTCTTTATTTTTCTTTCATTTGATAAGTAACAATATATGTTTCTCATTGTAATGCGGACACAATTATTAGGTATTTGTCAGTATTTGATTACAGTATTTGACTTTTTGTATTCTTTGACACATTAAAAAAAAGCATATCAAACAACTGCAAATGTTAATGGGAGAAAAAGCATGGCACCCAACCCAGTCTCTTTTCATGTTTGATGTTTGAGAATTTGATTATAGTGCATCTTTGTAAAAATCCCTTCATGTTTAATCCTTTCGGACTTTTTTGAAAAATTTTTTTGACAGGCAGAGTGGACAGAGAGAGAGACAGAGAGAAAGGTCTTCCTTTTGCCATTGGTTCACCCTCCAATAGCTGCCGCGGCCGGCGCGCTGCGGCCGGCGCACCACGCTAATCCAATGGCAGGAGCCAGGTACTTATCCTGGTCTCCCATGGGGTGCAGGGCCCAAGCACTTGGGCCATCCTCCAATGCACTCCCGGGCCACAGCAGAGAGCTGGCCTGGAAGAGGGGCAACCGGGACAGAATCCAGCGCCCCAACCAGAACTAGAACCCGGTGTGCCGGTGCCGCGGCTCACTAGGCTAATCCTCCGCCTTGAACTAGATGTTTATTTCTGTTTCTAGGGGTAGGAATTTTCCTATAAGTTTTAAAGTAATTTTTCCATGTTTTATTTTTCCTTTGTTTCTTTAAACATTTCTATAATGCGTGTATTTGTTAGTTTGATAATGTTCCCTAACTGTTGCAGTATTTCTGTTTTTTTTTTTTTTTCATTCTTTTTTAAAAATTTTGTTCCTCTGGATAATTTCAAATGATCTTTCTTTGAGCTTCCTGATTCTTGACTGTGACTGATTTAGTCTGCTGTTAAACTACTCTATAGAATTTTTCACGTGGGTCATTGTGTTTTTCACCTTCAAAATTTCAGTTTGATTCCTTTTACGGTTTCTATCACTTAGTTGCACTTCTACTTTCATTCACATATTGTTTTATTGCCTTTGTTTAGGTGTTTGTCCAGTTTTCTGATAGTTCTCTGAACTTGCTAAGATGATAGTTGTGAATTCTTAGCCAGACAGTTAGTATGATTTCGTTTCTTTTGCATTGATTACTGGGGCTTTGTTTTGTGTCTTTCATGGTGTTGTATTTCCTTGATACTTCCTTATTTTTGTGGCCTTGCATTTATGTCTATACAATTCAAGAAATTGGCATATCTTCCAGTCTTTACAGACTGACTTTGGTGGGGAAAATCCTTCTCAAGCCAGATCATCCAGAGATTCCTGACAGGCTGGCTGAGAGTTCTGTGGTCAGATTTGTTCCTAGAGTCCTCTAGCGGGCTAGGTTGATGTCCATGCCAGCGAGTAGGTAAACCTAACTCTAAAGTCCATGTGGGATGACCTAGTGCTTACTTTGGTGTAGTAAGCCTGGAGTCTGATTCCGTGAGTGCAGGACTGGATCCAGGGTCCATAAAGCCAGACTGGATCCTAGATCCACTGAGGTGGGCATGTAAACTGGATGTGTAGTAATGGGTCTAGAGCCTATGTCTGCAGAGAACGTTATGAAGTCTGGACTGCAGGGGATGACCCAGAGATGTGGTGCTGTGGTATCTCTTGAGTCTGTAGGAATTAATTTGGTATTGTGGCAGGTCTGGTCCTGGAGTTCATGAGGATGGAACTGTTCCTGAATTTCTGGGAGCCAACCTGGCTCTGGGACTCACTTGTTCATGGGGGCAAATCCGAAGCCTAGTTCTGTGGGAGTGGATGTTCAGCCTGAGTCCACATTGGTGTATTTTGTTTCTGAGTCTGGGGGGGACACATGGAAGCCTAGGTTTGCAGAGGAGTGCCAGGAGTGTAAGTCCAGAAGGGTCAGACCTGTACTGGGACAGGTTTGGAGCAGAGGCTTGCCTGACAATGGCACATGCCTGGAGTCTTGATTCATGGGTACTAGCATGTAGACTGGAGCTCTGGAGGGCATCCCAGAAACTGAGGCTAAAGGGGAAGGCAGGATGCCTGGGGTCCACAATGAAGTTGAGTGCTTGCTTCATTCTTCCCTCATGGAGGGTATCTCTTTTTGCCCTGGGCTGTGTGGACTTCGGAGAGGAATGACAAAGTAATATGAAACTGTCCTTCCTACTCTCTGGTGCACCTTAGTTTCCTTAGCTCTTGTGAGGGTAGTTTTTTGTGGGGATAGTTGTTCAAGTTAATGCTTCTGTGAGAAATTCCTATGCTGCCATCATACTGATGTCACACGGCTAAGAGTAAATTATTTTAATTAATTACATTGATTATAGTAATGAATTTAAATTGAAAATTTCTTATTATAGTGGTAATAATAAAAAGGATGAAAAATATGAGAATACTTCAAAAGTTTATAGAAAATAAAATTAAAAGCCTTACTTTGGCACAAAAATTTGTTTGAAATCCATAGATAGATTTTTCATAATATGCATTTTCCATGAACTTTTTCAAGACTGCATTCTGCAGTATATGAACCAATTTGGGAGTACTTATTACTGTGCATGGAGGAAGTGGAGAATTTAGTTATCAATTTTCCTTTCTAGAGCATGCATCTATTTTTTAAGATTCTCATTTTTTCTGGATATAAAAAGGGTAAGTTTTCAGGATTACAATATTATTTCGAAACACTGATGCAAGTCACTATTAGTAATATAATTCAGCCTAGTTTATGTCTATGGACGCATAATAAGATTGTGCCAAAAGCATTAGAGCTATGTTTAACATAAAGGATAATACCTCCCGCCTATTCTTACCCTCATCTAAGTTTTCTCACACTGTTCTAAAACCCTTATCATATATAGACCTCTCCACCCTGCCCAACCATATATACCACGTACACACCCACTTAAACTCACATGGAAAGAATGGAGGCCAAAGCTACAGCAGTGACAGGGCTCCTTTATGAATGGGCTCAGGGAAAAGATGTATTGTACATGCCAAAGGAATTCATGGTGTTCTTTGATGGATGGGGATGACAATGGAGGGAGGGACCTGTACAGGATTTATGGGGGCCTGGATTAAGGGAGCATGTGAGAATGTTGTCACTAAGCCAGCCTGAGATAAAAGAAACATGTGGAACACTTCAGTGAGACATTAACTAATGCTTCTGCACAGGTGCAGTTGAATGGAGCTAACACCTTCAATCAGATCCTCTTCAAGCTGTCCAGGATATCTGTGGATAAACAAATCAAGGTGGTGTAGACAGGGAGGGCGACCGGGGGAGGAAGCCATTTTTACATTCCTTGATCACAGGCTTAAAAATGCATGTTGACTCCATGGCCAGGATTTGTGTGCCAGTTTCTATCTACATTGTCAGCCATAAACTTTCCCAGGGAGGGACTGCAGCCCGGCATTTAAGCCTTGCTGCCATTTCTGCCTGGTGCTCCTAAGACTTCATAGGGATCTGATTCAAGTTACAGATGTGTGACATAGAAGAGCTTCTGTGATTATTTCTTTCAAAACGGAAACAATTAGTATAAGATGCTATAGCGGCCGGCGCCGCAGCTCAGTAGGCTAATCCTCCGCCTTGCGGCGCTGGCACACTGGGTTCTAGTCCCGGTCGGGGTGCCGGATTCTGTCCCAGTTGCCCCTCTTCCAGGCCAGCTCTCTGCTGTGGCCAGGGAGTGCAGTGGAGGATGGCCCAAGTGCTTGGGCCCTGCACCCCATGGGAGACCAGGAGAAGCACCTGGCTCCTGCCTTCAGATCAGTGCGGTGCGCCGGCCGGCCGCGGCAGCCATTGGAGGGTGAACCAACAGCAAAAGGAAGACCTTTCTCTCTGTCTCTCTCTCTCACTGTCCACTCTGCCTGTAAAAAAAAAAAAAAAAAAAAAAAAAAAAAAAAAAAAAAAAAGTATTATGCATTGCAACTTTAATGTATATGTATTGGTTCACATGAACATATATTTGTTTTTTAAAAAAATGTTTATTTGAAACAGTTAGAGACAGATAGATGGAGAGAATCCAAGCTTCCATTGGCTGGTTCATTGCCCAAATGACTGCAATGGCTTGAGCTGGGCCAGATGAAAGCTGGGAGCCAGGAGTTTCTTCCTGGTTTCCCACGTGGATGCAGAGACCCAAGCACTTGGGCCATCTTCCTTTGCTTTCCCATGCACATTATAGCAAGGAGCCAGGTTGCAGTAGGTGGAGCAGCCAGGACTTAAACTGGCACCCACATAGGATGTGGCATCACAGGCAGTGGCTTAACCCATACGTCTCTTGTTAAGAGGTGCAGGCAAAAGAGTTTGCTGCGCTATCCCTTGCTGTATCCTGCCAAATTCCTCATCATCTCTACTTGCAACTGTTAGCCATGGGACCTCTAAACTGGACCATAAGATAACCATGATCCTTTATTTGAACAATACCAAGATAGACCTAAAGGGAACCTGGATGCTACTTAAATTGTATATTGTAAGATGAAAGAGTCTTCAGGCTTCTCTTAAGTTACGCCCTGAAACTTGTGAGAAGTTGAGAGACATTTTCATCATTCCTGATGATGGATAGGATAGGAAAATGAAAAAGAGAAATAGAAAGCCTGGAAGAGGCTACTGCAGCCATGACCTATACGCAGGCTACATGAAGTTTTGGTTTTTGGAAATTATTTGCAGTATTGAACTCCACTCATGCTGAAGGTACAATATGTGGAGAAGAAAAAAAGCACAGCAGACACAATCAAAAAAAAAAAAAGAAAAAAAAAGATTCTAGGACTTTGTCCTTCTTGTACCAGCAATCAAAGTCTCTGCTTTTTGTTCACTACGTATGGAACACCCAAGTCATTTAGGCAATCATCCCTCTTACAAATAGCAGCTTTATTCATTCACACACCAGATATGAATTAAGCACCAATGTGTTTCTGATACCATCTTGCACTGTTGAGAAATACAGAACTCTTTTCTTCTTCATTTGGTTAAGAAGCATTATTGAGCACAGTTGGTCTTTGCATTGCAATGTCTTAGAGGCTGGGAAGCCTACAGAGATGTTGAGATATCACAGAAAACATGGAAAATAATTCAAGTAGACTTAAAGGAAGATTAAAAGCTGAATAATGGAGATTTAAAAAAACCTAAAATAAGTGCCACACTAGTAGATAAATTTCAAGAAAGAATTATTACCGATGTTGTATTTAATTTTTTAAAGAACACTTTTATTTTGGAATAATTTTAGAATTGCTAAAAACATTACAAAATAGTACAGGGTGTTCCCGTATGCTCTTTACCCAGCATCTTCTACTGTTACTCTCCTATGTACTATTTGTCAAAACTAAGTGATTTGTCTTTGGTCCTGTTCTTTCAACTCTGTAACATACATGATTGGGGTCTTAGCAGTTTTTCAGTTATTTTCCTTATTCTATTCCAATAACTAGCCTAGGAGACTGCATCCCATTTAGGATGTGCTTGGTTTTGTCATTGTTCCTGAAAATTCTGATTGCTTTCCCAAGTTTGACAGGATTGTCATGGGAAAAACAAACAAAAGGTGCCATCTCTTGGGGTATTTTGCTGAGATCACAGAAATCTTGATAGAAGCAGCACTCATTTATCAATGTCTCATTGAGATAAAGAAGCTGGTTTTCAGCCCACAGGACAAAAACCCTGGACACCTCACTTTTAAATTTCAATTTTGTAGGGAAATGTTTTCAGATCTTTTCAGCGTAAAAGATACTTATAGAGTATTACTAAAAAATAAAGTATAATTGAAATGAGCCTGCTTGCTAATGTATTCCAAGCCCTGTTATTCACAGTTGAGGGAGTTGAGATTTCCAGCAATTTAAAAACTTCCCCAGGAGCCCTTCGTGAATTATTAGAAGCTAATTTGACTCTTTTCTTTCATTTGGAAGGGGGGGGGGCAAATTGCTGCATGAATCCTTTAAAAGCTAAAATGCATTTCTTTCAGAAGGATAGAAAGATAGGAGATAGTTTTGAAAGGATAGAAAGATTCAGGAGATAGTTTAAGCATTTACTAAAGTTATCTTTTTTCTCTCCATTGCCAACCTGACAATTTTTTTTTTTTTATGAAACATGCTCTCCATTTTGAAGAACCTTTGCCATCTCTACATGTGTGGCCTTTGAGAATGCTTATCCTGGCCACTTAATAATTGCTTGTTCTCAACTTTCTACTATATCATTTCTAAAAAGTTGGACTTCTCAAGTCTCTGGAATGTCTCAGAAACTACTTTGTATCTCATTTTGTTTAGGAGATTGGTTGCACTTTCATTTCCTCATTTCCTATGCTCTTTCTTTTGTAAGTTTTACTTTTCCTGTGTGAAGTGTTAGTTTATATTCTCTTACATTATTAAGAAAACTAAACTGTGGCCAAGTACTTGAGAAGGAATGCCAGTGGAAATCACAAAATGATTCTTGTTAATCCACTGAGATTAATTTTTCCATAAAACTTTTGAGTCTGTTAGGTTTGTTTTTATAGCAGTTACTGAAAAAGGATATCCATTAGGCATACCATATATGTATTGTAGATGCTGTTGTTAATGAGGTGAAGTCAGCATATCACGTTTCAGTTTTAAAGTGGTAGGTATCAAATGAATAGCCAGAAAGAAACTTGTCAGTTGTGTCTGGAAAGCCATTGTTTGACACACACTATATAAAGCAAAGTGCTTCACTTTCAAAGAGATGAGAGCTCAGTTTTTAAAAAGCCATCACCTAGGCTGGCACCGCGGCTCACTAGGCTAATCCTCTGCCTGTGGAGCCGGCACTCCGGGTTCTAGTCCCGATTGGGGCATCAGATTCTGTCCCGGTTGCTCCTCTTCCAGTCCAGCTCTCTGCTGTGGCCCAGGAAGGCAGTAGAGGATGGCCCAAGTGCTTGGGCCCTGCACCCACATGGGAGACCAGGAGAAGCACCTGGCTCCTGGCTTCAGATCAGCACAGCACACTGGCCTCAACGCACTGGCCGTAGCGACCATTTGGGGGTGAACCAACAGAAGGAAGACGTCTCTCTCTCTCTCTCTCTCTAACTCTGCCTGTCTAAAAAAAAAAAAAAAAAAAAAAAAAAAAAAAAAAAAAAAGCCATCACCTAGCCTCACCTCACACAGGAACAAAATAAGTAAGAATACATCTTGTAAGCATGTAGAGGTCTTTTGTAAGACAGTAGCTTGATGTCTAACTAGCAAGCAAGTCCACCAGTTTTAGGTGGACTGTTCAGCTAAATCTAGAAGCATGTATGGTTAGAACGTTTGCTTTGGATTCATACCAACTGGATTTAAACACATGTTCTTAAATTTATTTTCTGTATGACCTTGGGTAATTTATTTATTCCTGTGAGAGATTCTGTTTCCTTACCTGCAAACATTTCTCATGACCAAATGGAAAGTAAAAATGAAAATCCTGGTTTCTCTTCATCTTCTTAGCATTCTGCTTTATTCCACAAATGAAAATACTTTTAAAAGTAAGTCTTTTAAAATTATAAAACGGAGAGAAGACATACATTGCACATTTCATTCTAGATACAGCTGAAGACTGTTTTCCATCTAGTTAATTCCTCTATATCATTTCTATCTATAAGCAATTTATGATCCTGGGCCATAATACACACTTCTTATGTTTTGGTTTACCCTGTGATATGGATGTGGTGCCCCTACACAATGAAGGATTAATAGGATTAAGAAATTAACTGTACTGAGTTTGGTGGAATAATTTTATACCAAGTAAAGGTATTCTACAATGAAGAAATCCTTCACAGTATATAGAACATGGGGTCTACTATCATGGATGGAATAACACGCCCCCCCCCCCTTCAGAGATACCCATAACCTATTCCTTGGACTGTGTGAATATGGGTATCTTAAATGGCAAAAGATTTTGCAGCTGTGATACAGTTGGATTATATTAAATTAGATTATCTGGGTGGACCCAAATTATATGGGGAGATAAATGGAAGAGGAAGTCTAACTTACAGAACTACAAAGTGATGAATTTACGTATGTTAAGCCACAAACTTTGTGTTCATTTGCTAAAACAGCAGCAGAAAAATATAACAATATTTCCCTACAAAGCTGGTAAATTTATGAAAGAAAAAGAGAGAACAAAGAAGGAATAGGGACTGAAAATGCTCATGATGTCTTTTATTCTTCCTTTGGAAATTAAGCAATGAGCTTTGTTTTCTAAAATGAGAAGAATCAACTAGGAGTTATACCAGGACCAGACTGAAGACATCAGTGTCACAATAGGGGCCCACTTCCCTGTGGACTTTGGAGGCTGAACAACCTCGTGGAGCAGAGGTGGAGACAGGAACAGGATCACCTCCTAAAGGTCTAGAACAAAAGGGTTAGGCTCAATTCTGGTACCATTATTTTCTAATACTAGGAATTTGGAGAAACTCCAAAGCTGCCCTTAGTCTCATTTCCTGACCTGTCAAATGATGATTGTAAATGACCTTTGCTAATTGGGGTGTATTGGGTACATAAAAAGCCTCAGCAGAATTCTGTGTTCCAAATAAGCTTTTCATAACCACTAACAATTTTTTATTAATTTTCCTGAATTTCTACAAACTAAAATAGAATAGCCACAGGGGATTTATTATTTTGATCAATCAAAAGGATTTACAATGTGTCAGATACTCTATCAGGCACTTGTGATAGAAAAATAAAATAAATGCATTCCTCCCAGCTCCCATTAAGCTTAGAGTTTCCTAAATTAGAACAGTTTTTAGACGTGATGGGTCAATTTAATGTTTTTAGTCAATAACAAGGTAATTAAATGATGGGAATATCTACTTCTGATTTGTTTCAAGCATATGTAGTCTACATCATAATATTCATCATGAATGGTCATTATAATGAGTGGCACACATAGTTTTTGAGGATTCCTGTTATTGAGAAAGTGACAGCAGATAGTCCTTGAAATAGTGTCAGAAATATATTGGGGGTTTTGTTTTTGTGGAGTTTCTTGATCTCTTTGTAGATTCTGGTTATTAACCCTTTATCTGTTGCATAGTTTGCAAATATTTTTTCCCATTCTGTCGGTTGTCTCTTCACTCTCCTGACTGTTTCTTTTGCAGTACAGAAACTTCTCAATTTGATGCAATCCCAATAGTTGATTTTGGCTTTGACTGTCTGTGCCTCCCGGGTCTTTTCCAGAAATTCTTTGCCTGTGCCAATATCTTGAAGGGTTTCTCCAATGTTCTCTAATAACTTAATGGTGTCAGGACGAAGATTTAGGTCTTTAATCCACGTTGAGTGGATTTTTGTGTAAGGTGTAAGGTAGGGGTCTTGCTTCATGATTCTGCACGTGGAAATCCAGTTTTCCCAGCACCATTTATTGAATAGACTGTCCTTGCTCCAGGAATTAGTTTTAGATCCTTGATCAAATATAAGTTGGCTGTAGATGTTTGGGTTGATTTCTGGTGTTTCAATTCTGTTCCATTTGTCTATCCATCTGTTTCTGTACCAGTACCATGCTGTTTTGATTACAACTGCCCTGTAGTGTGTCCTGAAGTCTGGTATTGTGATGCCTCCGGCTTTGTTTTTGTTGTACAAGATTGCTTTAGCTATTCGAGGTCTCTTGTGCCTCCATATGAATTTCAGCATCATTTTTTCTAGATCTGTGAAGAATGTCTTTGGTATCTTGATTGGGATTGCATTGAATCTATAAATTGCTTTTGGGAGAATGGACATTTTGATGATGTTGATTCTTCCAATCCATGAGCATGGAAGATTTTTCCATTTTTTGGTATCCTCTTCTATTTCTTTCTTTAAGGTTTTGTAATTTTCATCGTAGAGATCTTTAACGTCCTTGGTTAAGTTTATTCCAAGGTATTTGATTGTTTTTGTAGCTATTGTGAATGGGATTGATCTTAGCAGCTCTTTCTCAGTCATCGCATTGCTTGTGTATACAAAGGCTAAGAGTCAAAGGGAGCACATAAACAAGTCTAGTATCTGCTAACACCAACCGATAGAATAAATAAAGGGGAGAGTGATCCAACATGGGAAGTGAGATACTCAGCAGACTCATAGAATGGCGGATGTCCTAAATCGCACTCTGGCCTCAGAATCAGCCCTAAAGGCACTCGGATCTGGCTGAAAAGCCCATGAGAGTATTTCAGGCATGGAAAGCCAAGACACTCTGGCAAAAAGATCTCTGTGAGTGAGATCCCAGTGGAAAGAACAGGTCTTCAAAGAGGGAGGTGCCTTTCTCTGAAGGGAGGAGAGAACCTCCACTTTGACTATGACCGTGTCTAAACAAGATAAGAGTCGGAGAACTCAAGGGGCTTCCATAGCCTTGGAAACTCATAACTGGTGCATAGGGAGATTACTGATGCCATAGACAGGAGTGTCAATTTGTAAAGTCAACAACAGGAGTCACTGTGCACTTACTCCTCATGTAGGATCTCTGTCCTTAACGTGCTGTACACTGAGGCTTAATGCTATAACGAGTACTCAAACAGTATATTTCACTTTGTGTTTCTATGGGGGTGCAAACGACTGAAATCTTTACTTAATGTACACTAAACTGATCTTCGGTAAAAAAAAAAAAAAAAAAGAAAGAAAGAAAGAAAGAAATTATCAATTCCCAACTTGACTCTCACTGGGATTAAACATGACAATAGGTCTGATCTGATTACATCATCATTTAAAAAAAATCATCTATTATTTTTCACTTTATGTTTCTGTGTGGGAGCAAACTGTTGAAATACTTACTTAAGGTATACTAAGCTGATCTTCTGTATATTAAGATAATCGAAAATGAATCTTGATGTGAATGGAAGGGGAGAGGGAGTGGGAAAGGGGAGGGTTGTGGGTGGGAGGGACGGTATGGGGGGGGAAGCCATTGTAACCCATGAGTCGTACTTTGGAAATTTATATTCATTAAATAAAAGATAAAAAAAAATAAAAAAAATAAAAGTGATATATATGGTTAATGCAGAAAATGTTAAGACTGTGTCAGGGGAAAGGCAGTTAAGTAAATTTTTTCTTCCTTTTATCTATATTTTTCAAATGTTTCACAATAAGAATAAATTATCTTATAATGGAAAAAAAAAAAGAAATATATTGGGGGAATAATGTTAGTGGGCTGCTTGAGAAAGTGCTCTGTTTTGTCACTGCAGTTTCTGAGGGTTAAGTCCATTATATAAGTTGCCAAAATCTCAACTGTTGTTAAAGATACAATCTGATAAATGAAAACAAAATGAGGGGGGCCAGCGCCATGGCTCACTTGGTTAATTCTCCGCCTGTGGTGCTGGCATCCCATATGGGTACCAGGTTCTAGTCCCAGTTGCTACTCTTTCAGTCCAGCTCTCTGCTGTGGCCCAGGAGGGCAGTGGAGGATGGCCCAAGTGCTTGGACCCTGCACCCGCATGGGAGACCAGGAGGAAGCACCTGGCTCCTGGCTTCGGATTGGCGCAGCGCCAGCCGTAGCGACCATTTGGGGAGTGAACCAATGGAAGGAAGACCTTTCTCTCTGTTTCTCTCTCACACTGTCTGTAACTCTGTCAAATAAAAAAAATGAGCTCATTCAAGCAGCAAATACATAAAATGGTTTATGTTGAGATACAGGATGATTTAAACTTTCTCAGTGTATGAAAAGCAAAATTTTTCTTTTTTGACGTTCTCCTGTTGAAGGAAGATAGGATATTCAGGATCCCACAAGAAACTGTGGAAGCAAGAATTTCTTCATGTACACTATTTAGGGCCAGTACTAGCCTGTGCAAGGACAAGGGACAGAGTGATAGTTTCTGAAGATCTGCCGAGTTGTAAGATTCATAGCAAATGCTACTTGTTTATTCCTTAAAAGATTTTTAATTTTTAAAGATTTATTTATTTGTTTGAAAGAGTTACACAGAGAGAGAAAGAGAAGCAGAGAAGGAAAGAGAGAGAAGTCTTCCATCTGCTGGTTCACTCCCTAATTGGCTGCAACGATAGGAGCTGTGCCAATCCAAAGCCAGGAGCCAGGAAGCTTCTTCTGGGTCTCCCACATGGGTGCAGAGGCTCAAGGATTTGTGCCATCTTCTACTGCTTTCCTAGGCCATAGCAGAGAGTTGGATTGGAAGTGGAGCAGCTGGGACTCGAACCAGTGCCCAAATGGGATGCTGGCAATGCAGGTGGTGGCTTTACCCACTATGCCACAGCACTGGCCCCAGATTTTTTAATCTTTGCTTTTCAAATGGATATAAAGTTGTAGTCTTCATTTGTGTTTCAGATTACTAATGAAGTTAACCATATCTCACATTTATTGGTGATATAGGTTTCTTCTTCTTTGAAATATCTGTTCATACTTTTTCCTGTCTTTTGCCCATTTTTTAATTTAATTGTTTAGGTTGTTTTTTTTTATTCATAGGGATTTTATCAAACCTCTATATTTAATTGATATAATTGCTCAATTGGAATCTGTGAACATGATTTGAAAAAATAATACAGCAGATATAGTGAAATACAGGATCTAAATATGAGATCATCCTGGATTAACAGTTAGCCCTAAATCTAGTAATTTGACAATCGTTTCTTAAAGATGGTACCAAAGTATAAACAACTTTAGAAAGAAATTAGACTTCAGCAAACATAAAATATTTGTTGTATCAAAAGACCCTATCAAGAAAGTTAAAAAAAAATCTAACATAATTGGAAGGATTATTTATAAATCAAACCTGATACAAAGCTGGAATCCTGAATATAAAGAGCTCCTAAAATCTAATAATAAGAACATATATAATCTAATTTGAAAAGCAAGCAATTTGAATAGTCATTTCACCTAAGGAAGATATGCAAATAGCCAATAAAAATATGAAAAGATGTTTACCATCATTAGCAATCATGGGATGCAAAAACCAAATCATGGGATGCAAAACCACTGTGAGACAACTTCAGATCCCCTAGAATGGCTGTAACAAAAAGGAGAGGTAATAATAAGTACTGAAAGGGATGTGGAGAAATTGGAGCTCTCCTACGTTGCTGATGAGAATGTAAAATGGTACAGCTGCTTTGGAAGAAAGTTTGGCAGTTTCTCAAAAGTTAAATAAAATGTTACCTTATGAATGTGCAATTCCCCTCCTTATATAACTTATATAACTAAGAGATTGAAAATGTACGTTCAAACAAAATCTTGTGTACACATATCCATAGCACTATTTTTCATGATTGCAGAAAGTAGAGACAAGTCAAATTGCTGTCAACTGGTGAATGGAGAAATTCAAGTGGTCTGTCTGTGCAGTGTAATGTTATTCAACTAGAGAAAGAATCAAGTACAACACTGATAGCACAGCACAGATGAACCTTGAAAACATCAAGACCACTAACTGTACAATTCTACTGATAAGAAAAGTGGAGCATAGCTAAGTCCATAGAGAGAGTAGGTTGGTTGATGGTTGTCTTGGGCAGTGGCAGGGAGACTGTTTAATGGTGTAGGGCTTTTTTGGGGGAGGGGTAAGTGATGGTTCTACTACATTGTGAATGAAGTAAAAATCATTGCATTGTACATTTTAAAATGGTTAAGATAGTGAATTTTATATTATGTGAAATTTGCCTCAGTTAAAGGTGAAAAAAGTATATATATACTTATATACTTACATACTTATATATAATTATATATACTTCATTTATATATATACTTCATATATATATACTTATTTATATATAAAAGTATATAAGTATACATATATACATATATATAAAGTATATACTTATATATATACATATATACTTATTATATACTTATATGAGTATATAATACTTATATTATATATACTTATACTTATACTTATATATACATAATATATAAAATATATATGATATGTTTACATACATATATATATTCATATATTGTGTATTTATATATTTATGTATATATATAAATATATATTTATATACTTATATAAAGATATATACACTTATATACTTATATATACTTATATACTTGCATACTTGTATATAATTATATATACTTATATATATACTTCATTTATATATACTTATATATAAGTATATACTTATATATACTTATATATATGCTTATATATAAGCACATATATATATTATATATACTTATATATATGCTTATATGCATATATATACATATATGCATATATATGCTTATATATATACACTTATATATATGCTTATATAAGTGTATATATATACACACTTATATACATATATAAGTGTAAATATATATTTCATTTATATATACACTTCATATATATACTTCATTTATATATAAGTATACAGGTATATATACTTATGTATACTTATATATGTATTTACTTATATAAGTATATAAGTATGTATATAAGTATATAAATACTTATACTTACATATAAGTATATATATGAGAATATAAGTATATGTATATAATTATATATAATTATTTATATAATTATATAATATATAATATATATAATCATATGATTATATATATAATTATACATAAGTATATATACTTCATTTATATATGTATACTTAATATATATACTTTATATATATAAAAGTATATAAGTATATAAGTGTGTATATATAAGTATATACATTATACATTTTTGCAAGAGAAGCTTGTAAGAATGGGTGTCCATGGTGAGGATCAATCTGGCAGTTGGTCGGTTGAAAAGGGGCGGGGCTGGTCTGTCTGCACCTACGCCATTATGCAACATGCCTGTTCATGAGGCGTGTACCCCCTTCTTAACATGTTTACTGGTTGTAGAACGTGGCAGTAAACTTTGTAAACAGAGTGGTTAGTAGCTTATGTTGCACTTTGCTGTCCCATAGTCCTGAAAAGTACTTCCCCAACTGTAGTTTCACAAAGTTTCATTTTGTTTAGCCAAATGAGCCAAAAGTTTCAGTTAGTTCCCTCTCCCTTAACCCTGCAGCATATAGATGCACTTCTGTAGATTATTTGTGGAAATGTTTTTGTTTTATGAAGAAAAGATGTATGTCATAAATGAACAAGGACTTGCTGGTTTAAAACTGCAACACAGTGGTCATTTTGTGAACAGTTAAATGGGCTGATTGGAAGTTATGTCTGTTGGCAGATCAGTTAACAGCAGTTGGTTTGATCAAGGCTATACATGAGGAAATACCTGCCCTCTGATTGGCCGTTATTTTATTCCTGCCCTGAGAGGTTAAATCTAGGTCTGGTTGTCAGAAAGCAGCCAATCAGAGAGAGCCACTGCATGTTCACAAAGGGCAGACACTGGGAAGCTTCTTTGGCAGCTCCTCCCTTGCAGTGGCCTCCTGACTGCTGTGGCAAGAGGTTTTTTGGCTTCAAAAATCTTGCTAGGCTCACTGCCCTGTCCACATGGAAATTCTTATTTGATGTGAGGCAATAACATTTCATGAAGAACTCAGAAGTAATTTAATAATATTATTTTCAATAACTTAAACTACTCTCCATATGTCTGCTGTTTAAATTGTTTCACATCGTCGCAGGTGTAGAAAGAAACTGCATAATCACTTGTCTAAACTGGCCAGGAATCTTTAGTGGCCAGCAACAGAAACTGACCCTAACTACTGTAAAGGGGAATTTTCCTGGGTGGATATGGGCAACCATAAAACTGATGGAAGAGTAGAAGTGGGCCTCAAGGAAGGTGGGGCAGCTCAGCAGATCCAGGTAGTCAGTGTCAGAGTGTGGTCTCTAAATGGGTGCTGCTGCTAGAATCAGTGTGCTTCCCCCATTTTCTGTTAGTGGTGCCCACCTTTAAGAGAATACCATGTTTTTCCCCCCACTCACCCAATTCTTCCTCACATATTTATCTAGTGCAAGGGACCCTCTTAGATGCTAGGGTCACAGTAGAGAAGCAAGCAGGCATCCCTGCCAGCATGGTACTTCCATTCTAGTGAGGAGAGGCTGGCAATGGCTCACCAGAAACAGGGAATGAAATCTCTGTTCATAAAGATGGAAATGCACGTTATGGATGATAAACAAAGGAGGGAAATGGAGATGGTGCTGCAGGGTCAAATTGAGCATCCAGAAAGGGTCGACCTTAGGAGGTGGTGTTTGTTTGAAGACCTGGCAGAGGTTGATGTTTGCGTGGGGAGTGACTTTCCTGGTAGGGGGGCTGGTGCTGACTTGCGTTTTACAAGGTTCCCTCTGACTGCTCTGTTGAAAATACACTAAAGGCCACATAAAGCAGAACCAAGGCCAGCCATGAGAAGGTGTCTGCAGTCATCCACGTGGGAGATGATTATGGCTTGGGAGAGTGATCCCGGTGCAGGGGAAGAGAAGTGATTGCGTACAGATTTTTTTTTTTTCAAGGAAGAACTGAGAGATGACTAGTTAGGATATGAGGTTGCTCTAGATTTTCTGGCCTGAATATTTCTGAAGATAGAAAAGGTTATGGGAAGCAGCAGGTTTAGTGGGTGATTGGAACTTGTTTTGGATGTGTTAAGGGTGAGACTAAGTAGAGGTGTCAGGAGTAGGCAGGTGGACATGCTGGTAGGCAGTGCAGTGCAAGGGAAAGGCTTGTGCTGTGGATATTCATTTGGGAGACATCAGTAGATGCCTGGCATTTAAAGCCACAAGACTGACTGAAGTCAACATGGGAGTGAGTTTGGAGGAAAAGAAAAGAGACGTGAAGCTGTGACTTGAGGAGAGAAACTAGAGAAAGGGAGATAGGAAGGAGTGACCTAATTAACTAAACAGCTATATTTTGTGGTCATCCTTGGGTCTGGGAATGGGAGTACCGTGTTTCCTGGGTCACCATGCTAGTGGGCAATGTTGCATGTGGTTCCCCAAGTCCCCCTTCGGAAGGAATGGACCTTGTACAGGCATCAACATGTGACTGCCATACTCAGCTTTCCAGAGTTTCTTTCATGTTCATGCAACTATTTTCACAAAGGCTGTGAAAAGAAGTTCCTTACTGAGTATCAAGGGACACTGATCTGGGTTATATAAAATTCCTGAGTTATTGAGCAGATATACTTTTTATTTCTTTTTTTTTTACTTTTATATAGTAAATATAAATCTCCAAAGTACAGCTTATGGGTTACAATGCCTTTTTCCCTCCCATAACTTCCCTCCCACCCACAACCCTCCGAACTCCCACTCCCTCTCCCATTCCATTCACAGCAAGATTCATTCTCAATTATCTTTATATACAGAAGATCAATTTAGTATACATTAAGTAAAGATTTCAACAATTTGCACCCACACAGAACATAAAGCGTAAAATACTGTTTGAGTACTAGTTATTTTTTTAGAGGGAGGAAAAATAGCAATATTAGGGAAGGGACATCCATAAGGATGGATGGGCACCTTTCCAGAGAGAGCCTGAGAGACTGGGGGTGGGGGGGGAGGTTACATGGTTGAGTGGAGAGATGGAGAGATTACACCTGGCCAGACCAGGCAGGCGGCTCAGCAGAGAGGCAGAGGGCTGAGCGCGCAGTCCAGTTGAGGCTGGGGGTTTTTAAGGAGATGGGTCTTGCTTCCCCACCTCTGCTTCTCTTGGAACAAAGGGCTTTTTGGATGTAAATAGAAAAACTTCTCTCTTGAAGGTCTGAAACAAAGGACTTTATGGATGCAAATGTTATCAGACAGGAGGAAGGGAGCAGGGTGTTTGAGATGCACATACTGGGCTACACCTGGGAGATTGTGGAAGATTTGTCAGGCAGAAGGGATGGAGACCCCCCCACACCTGGCAGTTTATCAGGTTACTAGTTATAGCATTAATTCACATTGAACAGCACATTAAGGACAGAGATCCTATATGAGGAGTAAGTGCACAGTGACTCTTGTTGTTGACTTGACAAATTGACACTCTTGTTTATGGTGTCAGTAATCTCCCTAGGCTCTTGTCATGAGTTGCCACGGCTATGGAAGCCTTTTGAGTTCGCCAACTTTGATCTTATTTAGACAAGGTCATAGTCAAAATGGAAGTTCTCTCCTCCCTTCAGAGAAAGGTACTTCCTTCTTTGATGGCCCATTCTTTCTACTGGGATCTCACTCGCAGAGATCTTTCATTTAGGTGTTTTTTTTTTTTTTTTTTGTTTTTTTTTTTTTTTTTTTTTTTTTGCCAGAGTGTCTTGGTTTTCCATGCCTAAAATACTCTCATGGGCTTTCAGCCAGATCCGAATGCCTTAAGGGCTGATTCTGAGGCCAGAGTGCTGTTTAGGACATCTGCCATTCTATGAGTCTGCTGTGTATCCCGCTTCCCATGTTGGATCATTCTCTCCCTTTTTGATTCTATCAGTTAGTATTAGCAGACACTAGTCTTGTTTATGTGATTCCTTTGACTCTTAGACCTGTCAGTGTAATCAATTGTGAACTGAAATTGATCACTTGGACTAGTGAGATGGCATTGGTACATGCCACCTTGATGGGATTGAATTGGAATCCCCTGGCACATTTCTAACTCTACCATTTGGGGCAAGTCAGCTTGAGTATTTATTTCTTAATACTAAGAATCTCAGACCTCCCCACTGTTCCTTGAACTCTAAGCACTTTCTCTGTAAATATGACTTTCAAATGAGTTTAGCTTTGAGAGAGAAAAGGAAAGGGGAGAGAAGCTGAGGAGAGGGGTGGGGAAACTGAAGAGGCAGCAATCCCAGCGCTTGAGTATGGTGAAGACCTAGCAGAATTCCTATGATTTGTATCTTGGGCCTGGGACAACAGCCTCATGCATTTCGCTGCCCTCCTGAAGGCTCAGAAGGCTGAGGCAGCCTGGAGCTCTGCCCAGAGAACATGCTGTTAAATGCAGAGCTGAAGGTGTAACAGGGCTTGGCAACTTCTTCTAAACCGGGCACTTCTGCCATCACAGGCCGTGGATGCAAACTTGACCTTTCAGCTCATTGGAGACCTTCAGTGCAGTGAATGGGCACCACCTCCCCCCTCCTTCTAATGCTGTTGTCGTCAATTCTCCTCTGCTCCCACGGGAACACTGTCCCCTCTCCCCATGTCCATGGAAGTGTGGTTCAGAGACCCCATGAAGAAACAGAAGGCACCAGCCAGCTTACCCTCTGGGTTCCCACCCAAATCGAACCATCCCTTTAGCCCTGAAACTGCTCTTCAGTCCGACTTATCATGCCGATGGGCAGGAACAAAGAGTCTCATCGATTCTTCTGAATTCATAGGCCATCCCAGAATGTCTCCTGCAGTCCCCTCACCCTAGCAGGCAGTGCCTCTGCAATGCTGCTCTCCAAGCGGGCAGGGGCAACACTGATTTGAGGGAAGCTGCTGTCCTTCCAAGTCGGTCATCTTCCATCCTCTCTCAGTGTCCAGGGATACCTGCCTGCCGTTCTCCATGGTGCTTGCTGGTGCTGGGAACACAGCACCGTTCACAGCATTGCCTCAGAGAAGTCACTTGCTGCTAGTTTGCATGTGACATAGTCAGCCCAGTGACCAACAGCAACTCCAATCACCCATTTAATCCGTTCGCCTGCTGCTCAGCCACCTAGGGCCTGCCTGATGCTATCAGGTATGTGGGTTTGACATGCTCTGCATGTATTGTACCAGACAAAGCCTGACTGGCTCACCCTATCAGGACAGAGACTTTTTTGGCTTTGTAGTTGCCACCAGACTTTCCAGCTCTGTGGACCATACCTCATTGTTTGGCAACTTCCTCTAGAGCCAGTAGTGTCTTTGGAGCCAGCAGTCTCTCTTGATGGTGGGAGTTCGGGTTTCTGTGTCCCTCCCAGCCCCCAGTTCCAATTCCAGTGTTGCAAACTTAAAAATGGGGACAATTAGCACCATTTCTGCCCCTGCTTTTGGCCCGTAACTTTGGAGTCACCTGGTCAGAGCATGGCTGTTGCAAGGAGAGGCGCCAGCAACATTGCTATGTGTGGACTCACTTCCAGTGCTCCTCACACTCCAGGCATCTGTGGCCCTCCTGCCCTACACACACACACACACACACACACGCCATACTTTGTAGTGGATGGCGTCCATGTCCATGCCCTTGTGCTCCTGCTTCCCACCAGTGCAGCTGGGCTTCACCTAGATAACAGAAACCTACACTTAGGAGACCCATGACTTTGACAAAAAAATGTGTTAGGAGACTTCACTTGGTCCCCTGAGGACCCAACTCTGTGCTGATTTCTTCACAGTTAGAACATGGAGGACTCACCCTGCTCCTACAAGCAATGCCTGTTCCGCTGCGCATGTACCTCATGGGCTCTTGACTTTCCCAGATTACGTCCTTAACAAAAACCCTGTTCTTTTCCATTTCACCCATTTACAATAAACTTTAACATATAGTGTTTAAACTATAGTAGTACAATATTCGGCCGGCGCTGCGGCTCACTAGGCTAATCCTCCGCCTTGCGGCGCCGGCACACTGGGTTCTAGTCCCGGTCGGGGCACCGGATTCTGTCCCCGTTGCCCCTCTTCCAGGCCAGCTCTCTGCTGTGGCCTGGGAGTGCAGTGGAGGATGGCCCAGGTGCTTGGGCCCTGCACCCCATGGGAGACCAAGATAAGTACCTGGCTCCTGCCATCGGATCAGCGCGGTGCGCCGGCCGCAGTGCGCCGGCCGTGGCGGCCATTGGAGGGTGAACCAACGGCAAAAGGAAGACCTTTCTCTCTGTCTCTCTCTCTCACTGTCCACTCTGCCTGTAAAAAAAAAAAATAAAAATAAACTATAGTAGTACAATATTCTTAATCACCATCAGTTTGACAAAAATAGAAAACTAAATTTTACAAAAATCCTCGCAGCAATACTGGTACATACACATACAGAGTTTTTTTTTTTTTTTTTTTTTTTCATTTTTCTTATTTGTTTGTTTAAATTTAGCTACCACAATAAGGGAAAACCTGCAGTATTTGTCTCTCTGGGTCTGCCTTATTTCATTTAGCATCCTATTAAGTGAATCTTTCTTTTTGAAATAGAACTGTGGAGCTTTTAAGAATATATGTTTAAGGCCGGCGCCGTGGCTCAATAGGCTAATCCTCCACCTTGCGGCGCCGGCACACCGGGTTCTAGTCCCGGTCGGGGCGCCGGATTCTGTCCCGGTTGCCCCTCTTCCAGGCCAGCTCTCTGCTATGGCCAGGGAGTGCAGTGGAGGATGGCTCAGGTGCTTGGGCCCTGCACCCCATGGGAGACCAGGAAAAGCACCTGGATCCTGGCTCCTGCCATCGGATCAGCACGGTGCGCCGGCTGCAGCGGCGGCCATTGGAGGGTGAACCAACGGCAAAGGAAGACCTTTCTCTCTCTGTCTCTCTCTCTCACTGTCCACTCTGCCTGTCAAAAATAAAAAAAAATAAAATAAAATAAAAAAATAAAAAAAAAAAGAATATATGTTTAAGATATTTATATAGTCTGTCTGGTGCTTTCCCTTTGAAGAGTTTGCAAACTTTTATTAGAAATATTGAACAATGCTGATAGCTTCTTCTTATAGACACAAAATCTGCCAAATCCAAAGAGTGCTATGGTGTAGAGCCTCACCTCAGGCTCCCTCCCCTGTCTGCTGCCCTTTCCAAAGCAGAGGACCAAGGCTGTCGCCGTTCTCAAGTACCCCACTATAGCGTAGACTCCTAAGAGCATCGAAAGAGAAATGCCAGAGGTTGAGTGTAAAGGCCAGCTAAGCCTGGGAAGGCAGGAGAGGCAACACCAGAAGAGGAGCAAGGAGTGAATTGCAGACCTAGAGAAAAGCCATGGAATCCAAAATTGGGTGAGTGAGTAATTTCTGATTTTGCTGGTTATGACATGGCACACCTGTGATATATTCTGAAGCACATGAAGGGAGGATTAAATAACATTCTTAGGTAATAATAGCAAAGTTTGGTAGATCAGTACAGAAATAGGAATTTTAAGATTTGCGTGTTTTAAAGAAAACTTCATTTTTGCAAGCAAACTTGGAACAGTCCCATAAATGTCGTTAGCTGGTGAGGATAATGCATTTGTGTACACTTCTTCATGACTATTGAAAACGAAAGGAACAAAAAAGTCAGTTCTTTGGCATAGTGACTGAAGAATGACCTCTTGTGCTCCTCATTAAACCAGCCTGTCCTGACCAACAGAGACACCTCGTGGTCACCATAAGAAATGCTCCTACCCAGAAGTGTTCCCCACGTGGCCCTCCACCTGCCTTCTGCAGTTTGCAGGCCAGACTTTTTCAAACAGGGTGTGGGGCCCTACTTTCAGAGCTTCTGAGTCGCTGGTGGCAGGTGGGATGCTGTAATTCGCATTTCTGACAAGTTTCCATGTGAGTGAAGCAGCGCTGCTGGGCCAGAAACCACACTTTGAGAAGCTTGGCTTTCCCATCGTATTCCTTCCAATGGGGGAAGAGAATCTGCCTAGCTGGCATCCACAGCTTTGAGGAGTCTCACAGCTTAGGCCAGTGTCTTCACGCAGGCCTACACCTTCTTATGTAACTGCCCCTTAAACCATGTCGTGGCCACTTATACACAGAAAAAGAAAACTTTTTATCAGGCAGGTGATTGAAACAGCTAGCCTGGCCCACCCCTGGCTGTGGTGGGCATTAGTTGGTCGGAGCATTGAATGGAAGACAGCTGTCTCTCTGTCTTTCAAATAAAAGTGAGTGAAATAAAACTTTACAAAATCTGTTTTTCCTGTCCTTTCCTCTCACTTTCTTCATTTTTTTTAAGTTATAGTTGATATTTAAAAAAAAAGAACTTAGTAGGGTAGGATAGGCTTGGGCAGGTAACATACTTAATAATTAACACCACATGTTATGATATTTGCTGATTTCCATGATGTCCTGCAGCCTTAGAACATGTCCAGTTATGTCTGTCTTCACTGAAGTTCCTGCTCCCTTCCACATCTTTAATGAAAAAGTACAGAGTAGAGAGTCATTTTCCTTGTTACTAACTCTCTTGTATTGTTAAAATCATAGACTATTATAATCACATTATAGACGTAGAAGATTCGGAAGCATCGTCTATCTTATTTCTCTGTACAGTTGGGGAATTGGGGCCTCACTTCTAGAAAGGAAGAAAAAGAAATCCACTTGGGAGTAAACCTTTGGTTCTCCCCATGTACAAGTTTGGCTCCAAACATGCTTATTCAAGGCATTGACAGTGCAGTTGCCTGCACGCATTGAAATCCCAGAGGGGTGAGTGTTTGGCACAGTGGTGGCTTTGGGGCCACTTCAGACCGCATCGGGCCACCTAGGTGTGAGTCCCAGCTGTGCTTTCTTTGCTAGCTTGGTGCTCATGCAAATCCCAAGAGGCAGCAGATGGTAACCTAAGTACTCAGGTCTCTGCCATTCACGTGGGAGGCGTGGGTGGAGTTCCGGGCTCCAGTCTTTGGTTTGAGCCAGCCCTTGCTATTGTGGGTGTTTGGGAAGTGAACCAGTGGATGGATGATCACTGTCTCTATGGACCTTTCAAATAGGATGAAAGTTAAAATATTTCAAGCTTCACAGGGGCCCTCGGCCATGATTCCTAGAACTACCAATCCAAACATGGCAAAATCTTGCCTAACCTAGTAGTCCTCAGATCTGTTTTTGGTTGTCAGACACCACTCCTCTTGGCAGACCTTCCCTCTAATCAGTATGTAAGTTATTTTGCTCTCAGACAGCTCCTTGTTCATGTAGTTCACAGCTAATTGGGAAATTTGGGCCTTTTCCTTAAATACCTGATAGACCCTTCGTGCCATGGCAATTTAATTAGGATTGTGTTTGCTCTAAAGTCGCTTTACATTTTCACTGGCAACAAGAATTAACCTCCGCACACTGAAGAGTACTGCTCCACCATTTTGGGCACCTCAACCCAAGTAGGCACACCCATCTTCTTAGGGTGGGTCCAGGGCAGGACACTCCAATGGGCCTGGCAGTGTGGCTAGGGTGCACCTAAGCTCAACTTAGAGCCAGGGCAGCCCTCCAGTGACCAAGGTCTCAAGCCACACGTGGTCAGTGGGGGGCCAAGTTAGACTCTGGGCAGAGCAAAGGAGACTATGGAGCCCAAGCCCAGGCTGAGTGAGCCCTGGAACATCGGCCCCTCAGGACCCATAGGGGTGGGCCGATTCATGCGGCCAGCGGCCAGACAGCCCCGTGCACTAGAGAGGCAGCCTGGGCCTGGGGTCAAGCCTGGTGCTTCACCCTTTGGTGCCTTCTGTTGTGTCCCTTCCCACCAATCCCCTTCCTTGGCTGGAGAGCTGCAATCAGGCCCCATCCTGTGGCACCACCCCCCTCATTGTCACCTGCTGCAATACCCCTGCACAGGCCCTCAGCCCTGCACTTGTGCCAGTTGCTCCCACAGTAGTGGTCTGAGATGGGGACCTGCTTCAAAAAATGTGGCTGCGGCCCCACCCGCTTGGTACACAGGTCCGGTGATGAGGAGGCTCCCAGAGAAACTGCCCTCCAGGTTCCTGAACCCAGGCCCCAACGTGACCCTGAAGCTGCCCTCGTCCCCAAGCCTACCCCCACTTCTGCACTTGTGGCTGACCTCTCCGGGAAGCTACGTCGCTGGGAACGGTTCTGCCAATTATGGACCCGGCGTAACCCGCTTCCCTGCTTTAACCTGCAGGGCCACAAGGCGTGCAAGCACCAGCGCCCACGCCAAAGGCACAGCGATGTGGCCAGCAGATGGGGCCAGGTGGGCCAGCCTCCCCGACCACGCTGCACCCTGAAGACTCCGGCCAGAGCCGTCAAGCCGCTAGATGAGGAGGGAGAAGAGGAAGAGCCACAGGAAGAGGCCATGGACCCGAGTGGACACTCTCGGCGAGCTCTGGAGGCAGAAGACTACCCCTCAACCCGTGAGCCCACTCCTGGCACTCTGCGTGGACACCTCCAGCCTGGAGACGCACCATACCTCGAAGGCAGAGAGGCCCAGGGCCCTCCAGAGCACAGCCAGGGCGCTGGCCCTGAAGACCCAACAGCAGGTCTGCTCCCCCTGCCAGGGCCCAGTGACACCGAGGGCCCTGCTTTTGGGGAGAGGCCAGAACACAAGGCCTGTGGGGAGGAGGACATTGAGATCATCAGTCTCCTTCCTTTCCAGAAGGAGACTGTGGGCTCCTCGGAATCTGTATAATCAGTCCTGTGCAGTGTGGTCAGTTCACAGATAAAAGAGCTTGCTTCTATTTGAGAAGCCCACAGGAAGGAGGAGGCCCTGGCTGACGGCCCTTCTGGTACTGTGGCCATAAACCAGCCCCACGAGTGCCACTGGGTGGACGCCCCACCCAAGGAGGTGAAGAACATCCCTGGCCATTCACAGGACTGGAGCCTCGTGACTAGCCTCGGACCCAGTGACAGCGAGAGTTCCACAGAACAGGACCACGAGGAAGACCAGGAGGCGAAAGAAGCTGAGGTGGACGTCATCTGCACCTTTCACCTCGATGATGAACATCTTGGCTCCCTGGAAGGCCCAGGAACAGTTTCCCCCCACAGCAGGCAGCTCTGATTCTGGGAAGAGAATCCCATGCCCGTGTCACTCGGACACTAACTGGGAGGAGACCTCTGAGGACATTCCTCAGGGTAGCGACCCTTCAGGGTTTTGAAGGGCTGTGATCGCAGAGCCCCGTGGAGTCTGTGAGAGGGAGAGAGACAGGAGAGTATTTCCTCCTCTGTACAGCATGCCAGCGCACACTTTCTTGAAAATGGGAAATTGCTTAAGAAACGCAGCCATGACCGTAACCTCAAGGCACCTGCTGCCTGGGATACAGCGGCTCCCAGAGAGATGGACCCCAGGTTCCTGAACCCAGGCCCCAGGCTGAACCTGAACCTGCTCTCATCCCCAAGCCTGCCCCCACCTCTGTCCCTGAGCCCAAGCCCAGGCTGAGTGAATCTGTTAACATCCGCCCCTTAGGTGAGCCTATTTGTGCGGCCAGTGGCCAGACAACCCCGTGCACTAGAGGCAGCCTGGGCCTGGGGTCGGGCCCTTTGGTGCCTTCTGTTGTGTCCCTTCCCACCAACCCCCCGCCCTTGCCTGGAGAGCTGCAATCAGGCCCCACCCCCTGGTGCCACACCCCTCATTGTCACCTGCTATGTCACCTGCTATGACACCCCTGCACAGGCCCTCAGCCCTGCACTTGGGCCGGTTGCCTCACGGTAGAGCACATGGGGAACTGCTTGGGAAAATGCGGCCACGGCCGCAACCAAGTGCTACCCGTGTCCGGGGATGTGGAGGCTTCTACAGAAACTGTCCCCCAGGTTCCTGAACCCAGGCCCCAACCTGACCCTGAACCTGCCCTGGTCCCCGAGCCTGCCCCCGCGTCTGCCCTCATTCCCAACCTGTTGGAGAAGCCCCGTCGCCGGGGACGGCTCCTCCAATTTTGTACCCGGCTATGCCTGCTTTCCTGCTGTAACCAGCCTCCCCCACCACCACCCTGCACCCCGAAGACTCCGGCCAGAGCCATTGAGACACAGGATAAGGAGGGAGAAGAGGAGGAGCCACAAGAAGAGGCCATGGACCCAAGTGAACCCTATTGGCAAGACATAGAGGCAGCCAGGAGCCTGGAGGCAGAGGATGACCCCTCAAACCATGAGCCCACTCCTGGCACTCTGGGGGGACACCTGCAGCCTGGAGACCCTCAAGAGCATGGCCAGGGCACTGGCCCTGAAGACCCAATAGCAGGTCTGCTCCCCCTGCCAGGGCCCAGTGACACCGAGGGCCCTGCCTTTGGGAGGAGGCCAGAAAACAACTGTGGGGAGGAGGAGTTTAACATCATCAGCCTCCTTCCTTTTCAGGAGGATGCTGTCAGCTCCTCGGACTCTGAGTGGTCAGTGTTGGAGAGTGGGGTCACCTCTGTTAGTGAAGACCTCTCCTGTGCTTGGGGAGAATTCAGGAGAGAGGAGGCCATGGCTGACCTGGATGATGGCCCTTTTGGTATCATGGGCGTAGACCAGCTCCACAAGAGCCATTGGGTGAACAACCTGCCTGACGAGGTGGAAAACAGCTCCAGCACCTCCCAGGTCTGGAGTCTCTTCTCTAGCCTGGGGCCCAGTGATAGTGATACTACCGAAGATGGGGACGATGAGGAAGACCAGGAGGCGAAAGATGCTGAGGTGGACATCATCAGCATCTTTCGCCTCAATGACGAACAGCTCGGCTCCCTGGAGGCCCAGGAGCAGTTTCCCTCCACAGCAGGCATCCCCGGGACAGCAACCCTTCGGGGTTTTGAAGGGCCACGATCCTCACAGAGTCTCCCCTCCCCCCATGCTGGCTCCGGGGAGACTGTAAAAGAAAGAGAGACAGGACAGCAACAACTAGGCCAGGTGCTGTGGGGGCCAGAAGACCTCCCTGGTGCTCTCCCGACCTCGTTGCCTCCATGCCTTCCCCAGCCACCATCTCGGGAAGGCCCCCAGGAATGAACCAGCTGTGCAGCCACCACGTTACCACCCAGAGTGAGGAGGCCTGGACCTGCCCTGTCCTGGGAGCAGACGCAACCTCCACCAAGGGGCCTCCTCTTCCCTGCCCCTGTGACATCGTGGGGCAGGCCAAAGAACACCTGGAAGAGAAGGGAGAAGGCGGTAAAAAGGAGAAGATGAGCTCTCCTTGCCCAGGAGACAAAGCAGGCAGGCCCCTGGAAGCAGAGGATGACCTCCCTCCATGGCTCCCTGCCCTAACAGGCCCCTCTGGGCCTCAAGAGGGAAGCCTGAAGCCCTGACTGTGCTTGCACCCAGAGTCAGGAAGCACAGGGCTCCTCTGGGTGTGGCCTCCCCGAGGAATATGCAGAGCCCACATTGGGTCGATCGCCCCCTCCCACGTGGAGGCAGGGGAGAATTTCGAGGCCTGCCTCAATCCCCCTCACCAGGGGACAATCCAGCCAGGGCCCTGTAGGCCCAGGAGGCCACTCTGCCTTTGGGAGCAGTCCCGGGCGTGAGGCGGGACACCTACATCTCTGCCGCTCCATGGGACATGGAGCCATCAAGGGACAGAAGACGAAGGTGCTCATCGTGAGGCATCGCATGCCTGGCCCCCAGATGAGCCCCAAGTTCGACTCCAACAATGTGGTACTCATTGAGGATAATGGGAACCCCATGGGGACCCCAATTAAAACACCCATTCCCACCAGCCTACGCCAGAGGGAGGGCGAGTACTCCAAGGTGCTGGCCATCGCCCAATACATTGTGTAAGCAGAGCCCAGGCCTCTGGCTGCAGGGGCTCACGAGGGAGCGGGGCAGTTCTGGGAGCCTTGGCTGGGCTGAGAGGGCACCTGGGGCCACGCAGCCATTCCTCTCAGGCAGGGTAGCTGTCCTTCCAGCGAATAAACTTCTTGTGTCTGTTTTCTTAAATTAAAAAAAAAAAAAAAAAAAAAGCGAGCAGGCCCAGCACTGCCCTGGGCACAGATGCACCAGTGGCTGTGAAGAGCCTGGATCAAGAGCTCGCCCTCTTCCAGAAGCCAGCGCCCTGAGCACCAGCGTGCGGATCTGGGGGATCCACTCTCCCAAGAGATGGCAGATGTACGTCTTCTCCTGCACAGGCGAAGCCTTCGTAACAACCTGGCAAGGTTAATGCATCATTCAAGCCTGGAAAGAAAGAGAAAAAGGAATCAAAGGGCCGAATGATTATTTGGGAAGCTCTCGTCATGTGACGGGGCACACACATGGCAGAGTCGTGGAGTTTGTAGACTCTCTGGACTGCAGAGGTCATGGGCGCCCGTGACCGTGGAGGTTACTGTGGCTGCAGACATTGAGGTCACCTTCACCATGGACAGAGGTGGTCACAGACCGAAGAGATCGCAATCCCTCCGACCCGGAGGGCGCACTCATTCCAGACCAAGAGTGTCCCAGTCAGTACAGACGATGGTCACGTCCCTCAGACCAGAGAGGTCGATGGCTCCAGTGTGTGATGTTCATGTCCCTCAGTTGGAGGAGATCACATCGCCGCAGACTAAAGTGTCTGAATCACCGCAAATTGTGCTGGCTGCAATGCTGCCCACTGCGGTGGTCGCGTCGCTGCATATTGTGGTTGGTGCATTGATGCAGATCATGGCCTCACAGCATAGAGTCATGCATTGCTGCACACTGTCGTGGTCGCAATGAGCAGATTGTCGTGTTGCATTGCTGCAAGCAGGTGGTCGCTGTGCAGCAGGTTTTGGGGTGCACTGCTGCATGTTGTAGGGGCCGCATCGCTGCACGTTGTGGAGGTCGCCGTCCCTACAGTGATTGGTTGCTGAGTCGAGGTCGCCGTCCCTACAGTGATTGGTTGCTGAGTCGAGGTCGTCGTCCCTACAGTGATTGGTTGCTGAGTCGAGGTCGCCGTCCCTACAGTGATTGGTTGCTGAGTCGAGGTCGTCGTCCCTACAGTGATTGGTTGCTGAGTCGAGGTCGTCGTCCCTACAGTGATTGGTTGCTGAGTCGAGGTCGCCGTCCCTACAGTGATTGGTTGCTGAGTCTATTGGAGGCCACTTCGGGTGGAATTGTCTCCTCATTTCAACTTCAGATCTCTCTCGTCCGATACCTCTCTCCTTTAGGACACTTGGAACAGTCTCCGTCTGGATTCCCGGAACAGAACCCTACACCGCTGTGCTTGAAATGTTCTTCACGATGCTGTCTACCTTGGGCAGAACTACCCCATTTTACAGTTCACAATGGACTCACTTTGGACAGTCTTTCAAGAAATTTATCTGTTAATATTCAGTTTCTCAGTTTTCTTTGAAGGTCTTAGTTTTATTTTATATTTTTCATTTTTATTGAATTTTATGAGTTTCCTTTGTAATTAATTACTTTTAGTTTTTATTTTAGTTTTACATTTTTAGTTTTTATTTTATTTTAAATTTAATTTAATTCTTAGTTTTTATTTTGTTAAAATTTTTAAGTTATGGTTTTTAATTTTAATCATATTTTAACTTTTTTAATTTTAAGATTTCATTTCATTTGTTTCAAATTTTATTTTTAAATTTTTTATTTTATTGATTTACTTTTTAAAATTATGTTCCTTTGAAGAAAAGGCATCTCATGTATTTAATTTAATTTTATTAATTTCAATTGTAATTCATAACTTTTAGTTTTTATTTTATTTTAAATTTAATTTAATTCTTAGTTTTTATTTTGTTAAAATTTTAAGTTATTTTTAATTTTAATCATATTTTAACTTTTTTAATTTTAAGATTTCATTTCATTTGTTTCAAATTTTATTTTTAAATTTTTATTTTATTGATTTTTTAAAATTATGTTCCTTTGAAGAAAAGGCATCTCATGTATTTAATTTAATTTTATTAATTTCAATTGTAATTCATAACTTTTAGTTTTTATTTTATTCTTAATATTTAATTTCAGATTTAGTTTTTATTTAATTTTAATTTTTAGTTTGTTAAAAGTATTGTTGTTTTTAATTTTAATCATATTTTATCTTTAACTTTAAATTTCATTTAATTTGTTTCAAATTTGTATTTCAAATGTTTTTATTTTATTAGTTTTATAGTTTAAAGTTTGTTTATTTACGGAAAACCCATCGCATGTATTTCATTTATATTTTATTCATATATTTTTCATTTTTCTTTAATTTTTGTAATGACATACTTCCATGAAATTTATCTTCTGTTTTTCTCATTTACGTCTTAAATTATTTTATCTTTTTTATGATTTATTTAATTATTTGAAAAGCGAAGTTACAAAAGGTAGAGGCGGAGAGAGAGACAGAGAGAGATCGGGTGGGGAACCTGAAGCCTTGCCACTGCAGGCCTCACCTTGCTGGGACTGCTACCACTGCTGTCTCCTATCCGAAGCAGGCTCCTGTGACACCCAAGTGAGTTGCACCCACCTCCTAAATTGCCTTGCATTCCTACTGAGGGAGGAGGCACTGAGCAGCCTGAGAACCCCCAGGCTAACGTGGAGGTCCTGGGGGGTGGACAGACACCAGGGTAGGCTGCACTGCCTCTCTACTGGCTCTTTGTGTCTCATCACTCAGTGACAGAGATTGTAGACTCCCTGTGCTTGCCCACTTACACTTGGCAGGTCCCAGCTGCTGCTCCCACCACTGGCTCGCTGGCAGTGCCTGCCCTGCTCTGAAGCCTTTCTGTCCTTCTGCCTTGGTAAGGTAAGCACACACAGTTCCTCAACCTTGATTGTCACTGCCAACCCTCTTCCTCCGCTTAGGTCCAGGCCACTGGGTAGGTTCCATCTTCATCCCTGGTTCCATCACCTCCCTTTCTGATCTCCCCCAAATCCCAAGACTCACCCCCTCCTCTCTGAAGCCCTCTTCCTACAGAGGAGAATCCCTGACACCCGTGTATGTGTGTTACCCTCCTCGTCTTTCTTGCCTACCCCTGCGACATGGACAGAGCTGTATGAACATTGCTGTGGACCCACGCTGTCAGCACAGAGCCCAACACTTCTACACCAGGCATTTCTGCCATCACAGCAAGTGCACCTGCACACTTGACCCTTCAGCCCAGTCTAGACCCTCAGAGCAGTGACATGGGCACCACCTCCCCCCTCCTTCTAGTGCTATTGTCTTCAGCTCTCTTCAAAATTCCAGTAGGTGCACTGTCTCTTCTCCCTATGGTCATGGCAGTGTGGATTGGTGACATCTGTAAAGGCACGAGGCCCCACCAGCCCATTTACCCTAAGGGTTCCCACCCCAATTTTTAGCCACCTCTTTAGCTCAGAAACTGTCGTCCTGTCCACCTTTAGGGCCCCCGATGGGCAGGAACAAAAAGACTCTCTCATTCATGTGTCTTCACTTATAGGCCATCCCGTAATGTCTCCTGCAGTCACCTCCACCCCAACAGGCAGTTCCTCTGCTACCGTGCTGCTCAAGCTGCCGTGGACCACACTGAAGCTACGGACACCACCCTCCTTCCAAGGTGGTCATCTGCCGTTCTCTGGCTGCCTCTGTGGGGAGCTGCCTCCCATTGTCCATGGTGCTTCCTGGTGCTGGGCACACACCACGCAGTGTCAGTGTTGCTCAACGCAGTCTTTGCCAGTTTGCTGGCACAGTCAATCTAGGGACCAACTGCAGTCCCAATTACCCCTTGAATCCAGGAGCTCCCACTCTTCCCACAAGTTGGGTACCTGATGCGCACCATTGTGAGAGCACTTTGGTTTTGTGGAGGCCAATGCTCCAACACAAGCCATTGGCCTAACTTCCTCTCCCACCAAGTCCCAGGCTTAGGCTGTCAGGTATGTATGTTTGACACAGCCGTCATGTTACCCTGAAGGAAGCCAGACTGGCTTCCCAGTTGACTGCTAGCTTTATAATCATTGCCAAGTCATTGTGTAGTGCTTAGTTGGCACTAGGCACTGTACCTCATTGTTTGCCAGCCTGCTCTGGAGCCCGTAGAGTGTCTGTGGGACCAGCACCCCCTCTGACTGTCAGGAGCATTGGGTTTTGTGTGTCCCCTCCAGGCCCCATCTCTGATTCCAAAGTTTCAACTTAGGCACAGGGACACCTGCCGCCATTCCTTCTCCTGCTTTTGGTCAGGGACCTTTGATTCCAGCTAGCCTCAGGGGCAGGGCCTCTCAAATTAAAAAAGAAAAGAAAGACAAGAAAAACCCACAGAAAAATACTAGCTCCCCCTTCAGCAAGAACATCAGGGTCCCTGCAGCTCAGGTGGTGTGCCCTTTTTGACTGTGGAGGAGCCAGCATTGTTGATGATGCACCTGGGTATGGGAGCAGCTGTGCTGGTGCTGTGGGCACAGGAAGCAGCCACTGGAGTCCTCTGCTCTCTCACCCTTGGCATCATAGTAGCAGCCACCAAAGCCTTCCTTCCTCCTTTCAGTCCCTATAAAACTTACCCTGCTCTCTTCCTACAGAAGCGTGAGGCCGAATCTCAATGTCTGTGTGTATACGTCGGAGTGGGTGTGTGTGTGCTATGCATATCTGTGTATGCCGAAGGACGTGTGGCAGATTGATCTTGTGAGAACCCGCTGGATATGAAGGCCCCCTGTGTGGACTGTACGGGATCTCCGCGTAGATCACCGGCCGCACCCTCCCTGACTTCATGTGGTCACCTGAGGACCCAACTCTGCACAGCGTCTTCACTGTTAGAGCCTGGAGGACTCGCCCTGCTGCCCACCAGCACTCCCTGTTCCTTGGACTTTCTCAGCCCTGTTATCATTAAAACTGTGCTCTTGTTCTGCCTCTGCTCCTCTTTCTTTGCTTTGTGACTCACCGTGGATTAAGAGTCCGCATGGGCAGTGGTGATGCGTCAGGCCAGGCCGTGCCAGTTTACAGTGAGAATAGCATGAGCAAGTAGCTTTCTGTTATGGTTGCACAGGCTGACTGAAGGAGAAGCCAGGCGGAAGTGAGTCCCAGAGGGGGAATGACCAGGGGCCCCCCTCCGCTCCTGCTCGCCTCTTCCCTCTGCGCTTCTCTCCCAGCACCGTGGCACCACTGATGGCTAGGTTCTCTCTGTCCTGTATTGAGACCATGCTTTATGGTTTTAATGGTTTAAAAAAACGTTTACATGTAGTTTTGTGTATTTTTTTAAATTGTATTCCTTTCCTGTTGCTCTCAGTGAAATGTGTGTGACATCCTGCTCCTTGTATCCAGATAGGATGGGTGTGGCATCAGTTCCTGGCATCTAGAGGAACTAAGAGATCGTGAGCCATTCCTACTCTGTAATTATTGAAAATTTAATTTCCCTTAGGTTCATCATGCTGCTTACAAGTATCTAATAACTAGTCTTGCTGTAGTCTAAAGCATCAAGATACCAAATACAAGAGTATTTACACTCATTTCTAGGTCACATAGGAGTTCAAAGTTCTGCTCCATTTTCACGGCATTGAATTGCAAGGAACACATGCAGGTGAAGTCTTAAGATAGGTTAGGAGAGAACATGCATTCTCCTCAACTTCTAATGTAGCTTGTTAGACAGTTTTTATTCACTAGTCATTATGTATTCATTAGACATTTAGTGATGATACCAGCCAATTGCTGTCTGTGAAACATTAGACAGATGATCAGGTGTGGCTGAGTGTTAAATCACGTCTGGATGATGCACCTGCAGGGTTTGACAAATGCAGAATGCAGACGTGTACAGTATGATTGGGTATTTTTTAAAATTTTTTTCCCAAGCATACAGGGTAAACAAAACAAAACATGATAAGATTAATGTAGATTTTTAGAAACTTCCCTTTGTGTGAGAAGAACAGATTAAATGGAGCCAGAACAAAGTTTGCCTTGAGCCTTATGGCAAACCCTGCCTTCACCCAAGCAAGAATGAAACAATGAGCTATTGGTCTCACAGGAGCTGACGGCAGAGGTGATAAGGAGGGGAGCGAACAGGAAAATTAAGTCAGCAAAGTTAATGGACACGGACCTGTTCTAGCCATCTGTCTTGGATAAAGGGACACAATTAGTCCTGACAAAAAGTTATGGCAGCCGGCGCCGCAGCTCACTAGGCTAATCCTCTGCCTTGCAGCGCCCGCACACCGGGTTCTAGTCCAGGTCGGGGTGCCGGATTCTGTCCCGGTTGCCCCTCTTCCAGGCCAGCTCTCTGCTGTGGCCTGGGAGTGCAGTGGAGGATGGCCCAGGTGCTTTGGCCCTGCACCTGCATGGGAGACCAGGATAAGCACCTGGCTCCTGGCTTCAGATCAGCGCGATGCGCCGGCCACAGCGTGCTGGCCGTGGCGGCCATTGGAGGGTGAACCAACAGCAAAGGAAGACCTTTCTCTCTGTCTCTCTTTCTCACTGTCCACTCTGCCTGTCAAAAATAAAAAAATAAAAAATAAATAATAAAAAATTATAATGGCATGAGATGCCTGTGAAAGATCCAGATAATGTTTGGAGGGATGCTCCTTCACATTTTAATCAATTTTTTGCATCAGTGGACCATCTAGCTTATCTCATGGATTATTGTAGTAGATACTGAATTAGTTGCAAGAAAGCAAAATTCCCGACCTGTAGAGCCTACATTCTATTTGGAGGGGAGAAAAGAAACAAAAACAGACACCAGTGCATTTTAAAGGAATCTGGTAGGTTAGGTAGTGACAGATGAGGTGAAGAATAGAGCAGTATGTGGAAACTTTGATCTGTGGACAAGACCTCTCCTGGAGGGTGGACTCTGGACAGTCTAGAAAGAGGCAGTACTGTGTTGATCGTGGGTTCTGTCTAATAACCTTGCAGCTATAGCTCTGATGTGTGGGGTTTGCAGTCTGGGCCACAGGACCATTTTCACTTCCTCCTGCTAGGGAAATTTTTAAGCCAAAAAAAGAGCTACCTTTAGAGAACATCATTTCTTTTTATTTTTTTTATTTTTATTTATTTATTTTTTTGAACAGGCAGAGTGGACAGTGAGAGAGAGAGACAGAGAGAAAGGTCTTCCTTTTGCCATTGGTTCACCCTCCAATGGCCGCCATGGCCGGCGTGCTGCGGCTGGCGCACCGCGCTGATCTGAAGGCAGGAGCCAGGTGCTTCTCCTGGTCTCCCATGGGGTGCAGGGCCCAAGCACTTGGGCCATCCTCCACTGCCTTCCCGGGCCACAGCAGAGAGCTGGCCTGGAAGAGGGGCAACCGGGACAGACTCTGGTGCCCCAACCGGGACTAGAACCCGGTGTGCCGGCACCACTAGGCGGAGGATTAGCCTGTTGAGCCACGGCACCAGCCGAGGACATCTTTTCTGTGTCATGTTTAATAACAGATCCAGGGTCTGCTTGGAGTCTACCTGGTTAAAGGAATCACTTGGAGAGCAAGCCACATATTTCAATGCCAACAAGGCCTGAAAACTCACTTCCTCCACAGTTCCATTTGTCTCAGTCCAGCCTGCTTAGGAAAAGGCAGGCTCCTAGAAACTCTGATTGTGCTTGGAGAGAATTGTGAAAGATTCAGATGGAGTTCCTGGCTCCTGGCTTTGCATTTTTCCAGCCTGAGCTGTTACAGGCATTGGGGGGTGAACCAGCAGATGGGTGATTCTCTGTCTCTGCCTCAATGCCTGTCTAAAAGAAATTAAAGTTTATAAAAAGTTACTTAATTTTACAAGTAGCAGAGAAGCACATGTCTGACACTTGAGGTTTTAGTTACAATGACTAAAAGGATCTGCATTACTCCATAAGCTTCAGAGTGGTCCCAGTGCTATTTTTAAGGAACTTCAGGACCCTTTGAAAAATAGAAACAGCTGTTTCTCTTGATTAACTTTACCTTTTCCAAAACACAAAACCTAGAAAATGTCCTGAAACACTGGTGCATACGCAGCTCCCTCTGAGTCAGTGTGCAGTCCATCTGTCATCCCAGCAGTGAGGTCTCCCAGACTTTCAAACTGGGAGCTCCAGTGTCCCTTCAGTGAGTTGGGTCATGTGGAGGAGTCCCACAAATTACCCTTGTCAGGGTCTCTGCTGCTGTAGTGATTTTATAGGCTAATTGAAAAAGAATGTTAGGAACTAATTGGTAAATGACGGTTTTCTTTGAAGGTAGGCAGACAGTGGAATCAAAACAATTGCATGTGTTCTGGTTGTTATTGCTGTTGTTGTTTCTAGACATAACCAAGACTGGTGACAACAGAGCCAGGAAGTGGCCATACTGATTTGTAGGAACTTTGTGACCCCCAGTTTCTCAGCCCTCTGGACCTCTAGGTAACAAGGAAAGTCATTTACTGAATCGAGCAATTGTTGCTTCCTCTTTTTCAAGGTTTCCTTGACAAGGAAAGATGGAGTCATGGTTCTGCTCTGCCCTCAATCCTGAAATCCAGCTTCTGCAGCCCAGGACAAGGTTTGGCATTGGTTTACGTAAAATGGATATTCAAAATGGTGAGGAGATTGTTGACACCTTTTCTACAAAGACATGCCCTTGGGAGAAACATGGGTGGCAATACCTTCATTTCCTACGTGTCTACCCCCAGGGCTCTTGAGATCCAGGGCTGCAACAAAGTTGAGCTGTTTTTCCTCTGACATGGAGGGAAATTCTTGACTGGAACTCAAGAATATAGTGCTGGGCTGCCTATGTGCCCTGTCCGGAGTTGTTTTCATGCACAGGCTCCTGTAAGTTACAAAAGCCTTGTCTTTTAGGCGATACTGCCACACTGAATAGAACTGAGGATGCCAATCATGCTGTTACCAATAGAATCCACCTGTAAATTATCCAGGGTTATACCTCATCAGTGGCAAAGAGTCATTCATATTGTCAGGAAAATGCTTTTAGAATTGTTTATACTCTTTGCACTTGGGAATTTTATTTTCACCAGGAGCCAGTTTGAATCATCTTCTCATCACTTTGTTAATCATGACTATGTGTCCAAAATTGTGGGGAGCAACTCGGACTAGACTAAGTTACTGGAATTAAGACTTATTCTATGCATCTGCTCTCCCACAATATGGCGCTGGGAGAGGAATAAACAACTTTTACACAGCTGCCTCCAGTTCGACCAGTAACCTGCGGGAGCTGATCCTGCTCCTGATTGGAGGAGAGCAGCGTACTCGGCGTGTGGGTAGCAGAGTTGGGATTGGTGGAAGAGGACTATAAAGGAGGAGAGAGACAACATGCACCAGGAACATCTAAGGGGAACACCTGAGGAACATCTGAGCAGCCCCCGAGAGAGCCGGCCAGCCAGCGGTGTGCCGCTCCCCCGCGGAAGTGGAGAAAGTGGCAGTGGGGCCCACCCCTCCACGGAGGTGGAGGGACGACAGCCAACCCGGGAAGAACCAGCAGAAAACCCAGGAAGGGCCGAGCAGACAAAAGAACAGCACAGGGTCCTGTGTCATTCCTCCACGAAGAGGGGGAGCGACACAAAATGACCTCAAAGAATCCTGGCCAACCATGGAATCCTTGGAAGCATGATAGAGTCTCCTGTAAGGACCAAAGGACTTTACTGCTGGGGTCCCTTTTTGCCTTCTAGCTTCTTTGCCTTCAAAGCAATATTGTACCATCTCTTGGTGTTTTTGGTCACTAACCCTGTCTCCCGCCAGCCAGGCCCCAGGTACCTTCCTACATGGATGAGGAGCTGGAGCTCAGGCCTTCTGTGTAGAATACCGATGCATCTCTCTTTCCAGCAGGCAGCACATTTGTATTTATCATGGCAGGCATAAAACCAGCATATACACAGAACAGCTACTGTCTGTGGGTCTCCAGCACCCAACAACAAAAATTAAGTCCAAAAAGCCTAATATATTTCACAGTGTGTGTTCCAGAAGTTTGGAAGTAACTACTTAAATTGCTTTTGTTCCCATTTTTATAGCCCCAGGAGAGAAAATACGCAGCACCTTTAGAATATGCATTTTATTCTGTGGTGCTTTGACATTCCACCATATCATCTGTAATGAAAACAGAGCAGCCTTTAAATAAAATTTAGGGCAGGGAGAGAACCCCTCTCTACCAGAGACATGGCCTGAACCAGTGCCGAAGGTTTCAAGCTGGTAAACCAGCAAAGGAGTCAGATAAATCAGAATGAGTGTAACAGATCTGCTCTGTTTCAGCTCAGATTAACCTCTTTACTACGTCTTCCATGGCCCCAAATCCTGGATTGCAGGAATAAAACTGTCTAACAGAGCAGAACCTCAGGAAAAAAAAATCATAAGAAGAAGTGGATTGCATAAAGAAAAGTGAGACGTGACCATGGTTGTGTATGACCAGGCTATGGCAGGGGTTGAGAGAGGAGAGGGAGACATTCTTTACTGTGCCAATCTGAAAGGCAGATTTATTTCACTTGTATATAATAATTTCAGATCCCAGTGACAATTTACATTAGTTGGCAACAGCTGCTTGTAGGTAACAATATCATTGAATAACCTCATAATGAACAACTGTGGATTTCACATTGGTGTTAATTTCATTTCAAACTCTTTGAAAGCCTCAAGCAGCAGGCTGTGTGCAAAACAGGGTTCCAGGTTTGTATTTTCTAATGTGTTTCCCTGAAGAGAAAATCCTTTCTAAACCTTCACAAGGCAGGTGAAGGGCGGGAAGATGATTGTGTCACTGACCAGGTAGATCTTTCTGGGAAAAGATCTGGGGATGTTTCCTGAAAATGAAGCACGCCAATTGAAGTTAAAAGAAGCTGCAGGACATGTGCAGAGGAGCACATTCCTGTGAGCTGACTGGGGCCAGGAAAGAGTTTGTGTGGGAAGAGCAGGGGAATGAACATGTAGGAGCCTCCTCTTCTGTGTCAGAGAGTTGTGCACAACTTAAGTGTTACAGTGAGTGGAGCAGCACCTGAAGGCTATGGGTGACTAGCTGTGCTAGGCTGACAGTTTCAAAGGCGTGTCAGTTACCTAAGATGTTACTGAAAAGCTGATTTAACTGGTCTGAGGTGGGGCCTGAGATTCTGCATCTCTGAAGGATACCTAGGGGATGTTGGGGGCTATAGGGCCACATGGCCCACAATCCCAGGACTGAGCTATAAATTCTAGGCCTTTAAAGAGTTACCTGTGGCTTTACAACTCTGTATAGCTGTGGGTGTTTGAAATTTTGAAATCTCTTAGACAAGAGCTGCATTCTAACAGATATCACTCAGTGATGCTGAATTTGACTACACAAGGGCAAATTGACCCAATTTCTGACTCCTTTTCATTGGCCCCTGGAGGATTTCTCCAAAGAAAATGTGTTGGGCCATGGGTTGCAGCCACTAGTGATGTTTACATATTCATTGTAGATATTTTGAAAGGTACCCATGGGTGCTTGAGAGACAACCATGGCAAGGCTTTGGATATGTGTTAAAGTCTGTGACCTCTTCCCAGCTCTGAGGTCAAATAATATTACCCAGAGATGAAAAAATATATAAGTTTCAAACACCCATATGCTTTCTATACCCTTTGAAGACGCCATTATCATGTAAACATTTACTGAGAACACAGAGTCTTAGCACCAGGCTGAGAATGGTAATTTTTCATTACAGTATGAGATTCAGCATAGAATACTCTCATTTACACTGTTCTTCAGTCCTGTGATGAGACCAAGAAAGTTTACATGTATTGTTATAAACCAATACATAGTACATGTATTTAATATACAATTTTGCTTCTATATCTATATTCATTTTATTATGAAAGATAGCAACTATTATGAAATGCATCCATAATGAACTCATATACTGTTTTTCTTCTGTAACACCATTCTGCTTTAAAGATGCCCTGTAGGACATAAAAGTGCTGTTCTCATGGAAGCTGAAAATTCATGCCATAGTAGGAAAGGTAGAACTAGATACATGGATTTGAGGATTTTTTGCATATAATGATAGTTGGAGTTGCAGGGTGGAAAGAGCTAATCCAGTGTGGGCTTGGGGAATATCTCCTTAAAAGCACAGTGGAGATGCCTTTTTGTTTATAAAGCTTTTAAACTAAGACAAGACATTGAGGAACTTTATTAAAAAATGAAAGGAATTTGAGAGTTATATAATAAGTTGATCTTATGATTATCTTCCAATGTACATCATAGTGAAATGAGACATGACTAATAATCATGGTAGGGAATCAGTAAACAAGAAATGTCATGGGAAAACTGAGATGTGTGGACACCATAATATAACCTAACCTTTGAATGTGGGTAAAAGTCCACCTGACTGTATCCCAGACAGCTGATAGTCCGACCTCTTTGCCTGAATACCTGGATGAGGGTAATGCTTATGTCTCTACAAGGGAGCTTATTATTCCTTGAATATGCACTGTATCCTTTGTAAGGGAACTAGCTTCCTTTCTTCTTTTGTGTGTTGTCTAAGGACAACATCTAGAAATGAAAACTGGCTTTGCCTGAATTTCAGTGTATCTAGAGATCTGTTCTGCTGATGGAGGAGGGGGCACAGAGGATAAAAGGAAAGGGAGAGAGGTTAGGGCAGGTAGATACTGCTGGTTGTCATTGTGACCATCTGAACTGGAAACAGAGAGAGTAGCAGGGCTCCACAAGTGAAACTCAGCATTTCAACACATTTTTAACATCACTAACCCTAAAAGAATAATGCTCAGGTCCCTATAATTAACTCAAAACTACCTCCTGGCATTTAGAGAGTAGCATAACTATACTTCTTAATTATGAACTAGTTTAAACATCAGAGAAGTATGAATAATATACAAACACCAGTGTGCCTACCACCCAAGTTTAATGGATGGCAACATAGTTCTATATATTTGTTTCAAATCTTTTTTTCTTGTAAGAAAACATTGATTAAAAGTATAACTTTCCCTCCTTCATGATTGGAAGCATGGGTTTCACAAAGTTTTTCCTGTGAACTCTTAGAAGTGTTACGGTTTTCCCTTGTTGAAAGTGGGTAGAGCTGTGTGTGCCCCTTAGATGAGCATGCTTTCTCTCCCAGCCTACTTCCCTCATGTCTCGTGTCTATTTAGGCCTCCCAAATCTTTATGTTCATCGTTCTTCACCTATAGGAAGGTGGGGGAGCCAGGGCTGATGTCAGGTTGACAAGGGTGGAGCAGGAGATAGCGAGATAGTGTTGTCTAAGCAGTAGCACATGATGGTCAGCAGTCCTGACAACTTCTAGTTACCTTGCAATTAGGACTTTCCTTTATCTCCCTCAACAGTTTGTTTATGTCTGTTTCTCCTTGAACCTTACTTCTTTTTGTACCTGATAAAGTGTTAGATCCATTATATGTTAGTGTCTACCATGACTTCATTATGTAATTCAGTAAGTCAACAGGGCCTTGCTAATCACATGCAATATTTTCCTCAGATTCCACTCTTCCAAATATGAAAAGAAAACTTGTTGTCATTTGACTCAGTACCTTGGATTGTTTTCTCTGAATGTTCTACGATTTCCCCACTCCTTCTGTGTAAATAGAGGTCTTTGAGAGGAGGAACTTCCTAGCTTGGAGGGTTGTTCCTATGCACTACTAGGATGTATATTTAGTTTTCTGGCCTCTATACCTCCTGCAATTTGGAGTACATCAAATAAGGATCCATGGATGAAGTGAGGTACTGCTTCATAATTAGCTTTAACTTTGTTTGAAAAAGTTAATAACAGGAGGAATAACTACCAATCAGAATCCTGGGTGAAGAGGGTGTGGGAAGATCTTAGAACATATTTGTAAGTTGTAAAGACTCAGCAACTTCCAGATTTGCTGACTTGTCAATTTCCAGAGAACTGTTATTTCAGTATATTTCCTTGTTGTTGTCTTTGAGAAGACAGGATGATGGGTGATTGATCATGTGGACTTATGAAAGATCTGGATTTGGACCTTGCCCATGTCCTCTGCCAGCTGTTCATTTTTAGATATGATACACTATCTATGAGAGCTTCTGAGTTTTAATGTGTAACGTTAGGACGGTGAAACCCCTTTCACAGCACAAACAAAATACTGGGCTATACCTGATAGCTGTTATGCTCAGTTAAAAATATTACTTAGATATTTAGATTTTCCACCTCAGTAATTCCCAGATTTGTCAAAGTAGCAGTTTCCAAATTTGTTTTAAAGAGCATACCGTAGGTTAGAAAAATGTCTGAGTTCTAATCCATGTGGCTGATACTGAGAAGGGCGAACATTAATGAAATTGCTTGTTTATGGGTATATTAACCAAAATGTTCTAGGAGTTGCATTCTTAGCCATTCTCTAACTTAATAACTCAGGTATTTTCAAATATGTTGCCTTACTTACCTGAGTCTTTCTGATCGATGATGACCTCTTTTGAAATGTGGAATCAATCATTTTTCTTTGTCTCTGCCACTTGCAACCTCACATACTGAAAGTGTTTCCTCTCCCCTTACCCCCACGGTCTGGCTGACGTTGATCCGCGTTTTACTTCTGAGCATTGCAGTTCCTCTCCTGGGTCACCATTTATCAAGGTCTCCCCTGTAGCTCCCTATTTAGCATTGTTTCCTCCTTGTCATGTCTCATAGCACACGTTATCTATTCACACAGCTCCAAATCTCCAAAAAAGCTGTTGATTGCAAGTACCAATGTTTGATGGGCATTTCTGATTGTAGATCTAGTAGAAATCTCAACTTCATTGCAAGGAAGGATCCCTGGCACCAGTGTAAATCCCAGGGAAGGACACTAAGCACCTTGCCTACTATATTTTGGGATCTACCAGCTTCTGTAATTTGCAGAAGACGTAGTGACACAGAACATATGCACACAACAACAGGGGTTCACAGCACACTGATCTAAAATCAGCACAGCAGGTTTACTAGAATTGTGCGCCCATTAAGGGGAAAAGGGAGAACTATGCAACAGCCTTAGGCATTATCCTGATCGGACATCTCAGCAAGAATGACAAAAAATAGACCAGCACAGCCTGAAACTTCTGGGGGGGGGGGGTGCTTATGGCCAGTGACCAATTATACAGGTTAATACACTGAGGCCAAAGAGAGAGCTTAGATACTTGGATCAGGTTGGCATAGTTACACAGTGTGTCTTTGAAGGTGAACAGCCCCTGGGCTTCAGGGCTGAATTGATGTGAGATTTCATCACGGAGAACCACTTTATGAGCTTGGAATAGGCTCTTAACCTTTCTGAGCCTCAGTCTCCTCATCTGTCATGCTGCACACGGGTTGCTGTGAGGATTATAATGAGCAACTTTTGTGAAGTGGCTGTGATACGCTGTAGGCATTTGCTATGAATTTCTTGCTTTTCCTTTTCATGCTGGTGCCACGCTCACAGACTGGAGGTGAGAGGTGAAATACCACATCCCATCCTTCAAACACTATAGTGGAAATCTGCTTAGGAAGTTGTCAGTATCAGCAGATATGATATGACCCCAAAGAGAAAGAGTAAAAGCTTGGGTTCTGATGGATACAAACAGATATCGGAGTTGCTTGAACTACAACAACTGGATCAGGTCGCATTCTTCCTGGCATTGATGTGGAAACACAAGCTGAGTCTTGACACCTGGCTCCAGCATCGCGGCAGGTGACGACTGCACAGATCCTCTCGCCTGAATGTTCAGTGCTTTTCCTCACAGTCTATCCTTTCACTCACTGTCCTTCTTGAAACTGTGCAAGACTCCTTTCCCATTGCGACCCAGAACTCCCCATAGTCACACAACACAGTGAATACAATGGACAATGGAGCAAAAGTCCAACATCTTGCAAATCAATGAGGAATGTGAAAGAATCTCTTCTGCATTCTGTGCTGCATCAGAACGCAGTCTCATAGTAGACAGCGCCATCTTGTGGTTTTTGTGGAAATCCTTCTCTGGAATATCTAAGAAGTCTGTCGTTTATATCTCCTGCCTCCTGCTCCTTCCTATCTGTTTTCACAGATTACATCTTCATCCTCTAAGACCTCAACTAACCAAACAGGAAGCCAGATGCTGGGTCACACAGCAGCAGGCCACTGGAAAGTGGAAGAATCTCACCAATGTCTTCAGAGAATCTTAGTACCTTTATGTTGTTGACAGAATGAAGAGGCAGCCTGGCTCCATGGTTTGTTTTCCTCGGGAAGCAGGCACACACTATTTTTGGTAGTAACCTTGCCTGGGATGCCAGGTCCCTGGCCGCATCGTCATCCTGTGTGTCAGCACTTTGAGTGTCGAACCTTATCCCAGACTGCCCTCATCCACACGTGCCCAAAAATGTTTCCTCTGGGTTACAATCCACACATAAAGATTTCAGCAGCAGCGGCTGTTTGGGCTACTTTTTGGAGTTCTGTGAGTGCTGCGGCTTCAGTTTTACTTCTGCGGAACATAAAAATAGGAGGTTTTGGTTTTGTTGTTGTTGTTGTTTTTGACAGGCAGAGTTAGACAGTGAGAGAGAGAGACAGAAAGAAAGGTCTTCCTTCCATTGGTTCACCACCCAAATGGCTGCTATGGCGGGCGCTGTGCTGATCTGAAGCCAGGAGCCAGGTGCTTCCTCCTGGTCTCCCATGCGGGTGCAGGGCCCAAGCACTTGGGCCATCCTCCACTGCCTTCCCGGGCCACAGCAGAGAGCAGGACTGGAAGAGGAGCAACCAGGACAGAATCTGGCGCCCCGACCAGGACTAGAACTTGGGGTGCTGGTGCCACAGGCAGAGGATTAGCCAAGTGACCTGCAGCGCTGGCCATGAGGTTTTGGTTTGTTACCTTTGAAGCCTCAGGGAAATCAAAACCAGAGCTCATTTTGGATGCTGAAGAGGCTAATCCAGACTGCCCTCTCAGGTCCAGGGACCACCTGGTACTCTGGAATAGTTTCACGGCAATATTATTTTTCATTTCTCTTCATGAGTGACCAGAAACAGCATAAAAACTTTCCTTTCATGGAACATGGGATGTAATAAGCATATCAATTATTGTTGATTTTGTTATTTATAACCCATTCCAGTGAAATCCACTAAAAGCAAGTATTTCAAAAATGCAGATTTTAATTTTTATTTAATTTTGTTATAAACGCAGAGGGGAATGGGCCAGTGTTGTGGTGCAGCAGGTTAAGCCGGCACATGTGACACCAGCATCCCATATTAGAACGTTAGTTCAACTCCTGGCTGCCCTGCTTCCTATCCAGCTTCGTGCTAATCCAGCTGGGAAGGTAGTGGATGATGGCTTAAGTACCTGCTTAAGTCCCTGCTGCTCATGTGGGAGATCCAGGTGGAATTCCAGGCTCCTGGCTTCAGCCTGGCCCAGCCCTGGCAGTTTCAGGCATTTGAGGATTGAACCAGTAGATAGAAGATATCTCTCTCACTGTCTTTTCCTCTCTGTTGCTCTGCTATTCAAATAAATATTTTAGAAAATATGATATTAAGAAAGGCAGAGAGACTGAAGACTGGGGGAGGTAGAGAAAGATCTCCCATCTGATGGTTCACTCACCAAATATTTGCAGTAACAGACAGGTTGGACCACACTGAAGCCAAGAGCTGGGAACTCGTTCTGGTTCTCTCATGTAGGTGGCAGTGACCCAAGCACTTGAGCTGTCACCTACTGCTTTCCGAGGTGCATGTCAGCAGGAAGGGGGATCGGAAAGTAGAGCCAGGATTCAAATCCAGGCATGACCATGTGGTGGCATCCTAAGCTATATTTTGACCACTGTGCCAAATCCAAAATGTGGTTTTAAAGTTTCTAATATTTCAGTTTTAATTTATCTTATAGTGATATTAAAATATATTGGCCGGCGCCACGGCTCACTAGGCTAATCCTCCACCTGCGGCACCTGTACCTCTGGTTCTAGTCCCGGTTGGGGTGCCAGGTTCTGTCCTGGTTGCTCCTCTTCCAGTCCAGCTCTCTGTTGTGGCCCGGAAAGGCAGTGGAGAATGCCCCAAGTGCTTGGGCCCTGCACCCTCATGGGAGACCAGGAGGAAGCACCTGGCTCCTGGCTTTGGATCAGCACAGCATGCTGGCCATAGCGGCCATTTAGGGGGGTTGAACCAATGGAAGGAAGACCTTTCTCTCTGTCTCTCTCTCTCACTAACTCTGCCTGTCAAAAAAAAAAAAAAAATATATATATATATATATATTTGTGACATCTGTGGAAATAAACTATTTTGAGAGGCAATTGCCCTATTAAGGCCTCTTGTTCTTCTCACTAATTTATTCTCTTAGTCAGTAGATGTTTGCTGAGGGCCTACTAGGTCATAGGCACTCTGTGAGCGGTTGGCTACCCAGAAAGTAGTAAGATATGGTTCTTGCTCTCAAGGAGCTTACAGTTTGATGGGGGGAAAAGGCTAAAGTAAATATCCACAGTTAGTTCTGTGCTAGTGGATCTGGGCCTTGTGCAGCCAAACATTTCATACCTCACAGAAATCCAATCTTAGGAGTCCTAGGAAGCGTCTAGAAAGTGAAAGAGGTGAGAAGTCGGTTTTCACCCAGGGCTGGCTTCCTTGAGCTATCACAGCTGCCTCCCAGGTTTTGCATTAGTAGGAAGAGGAATCAGGAACTGAAACCAAGTCTTAAACTCTGCTCTCTGATGTGGAGTACAGGCATCTTAGTATCTAAACCACCAGGCAAACACTCACCTGTGGGGAGCTCGTTTGAAACAGAGTGCACAGGAACACAGCCTCTGAAATAGTAACATTGACTGTTGAACAAGATTGAGGCAGCCACACAAAAGACCTGAGGAAGATCCAAGTAGAAGTAACAAGTGTAAATGCTCAGAGAAGGAAGCAATTTAACAAGACCAAGGAAGAGAAGGAAAGCACCTTAGTCAAAGCCCCACTGGCCCACTGAAAGAGGAAGGGGGAGGGGGAGGGGGAGAGGGAGGGGGAGATGGAGAGGGAAACCACTTAGAAAAACCTGACAAAGGAATGGCCATGCAAGAGCTCACAAAGGCATTTGAACATAATTGTGGAAAACTGGAATTAAAATTTGTTTATTTGGGTGCCAAAATATTCTAAATGCGTGCAGCATATCATGTTCCTGAAAATGCATATTAAGTGATAATTATTCATAGATTTCAAAAATTTTTGAACCACATTAAAATTGTCTTTTAATTCTATTCCCATTAAATTTTATTTATTTATTTATTTGAAAGGCAGAGTTACACAGAGAGAGGAGAGGCATAGAGAGAGAGAGAGAGAGAGATCTTCCATCCGATGGCCCATTCCCGAACTGTCTGCAAAGGCTGGAGCTGCACCAGTCTGAAGCCAGGAGCCTCTTCCAGGTCTCCCATGTGGGTGCAGGGGCCCAAGGACTTGGACCATCTTCCACTGCTTTCCCAGGCCATAGGAGAGAGCTGGATTGGAAGTGAAGCATCTGGGTCTCAAACCGGCACCCATATGGGATGCCAGCGCTTCAGGCCAGGGCGTTAACCCATTGTGCCACAGCATCAGCCCCTTATCTATCTATCTATCTATCTATCTATCTATCTATCTATCTATCTATCTATCAGAAAGTCACAGTTACACAGAGAGAGGAGAGGCAGAGAGAGTCTCTTTTTCTTTTTTTTTTTAAAGATTTATTTATTTAGCCGGCGCCGCGGCTCACTAGGCTAATCCTCCGCCTAGCGGCGCCGGCACACCGGGTTCTAGTCCCGGTCGGGGCGCCGGATTCTGTCCCGGTTGCCCCTCTTCCAGGCCAGCCCTCTGCTGTGGCCCGGGAGTGCAGTGGAGGATGGCCCAGGTGCTTGGGCCCTGCACCCCATGGGAGACCAGGAAAAGCACCTGGCTCCTGGCTCCTGCCATCGGATCAGCGCGGTGCGCCGGCCGCAGCGCGCCGGCCGCGGCGGCCATTGGAGGGTGAACCAACGGCAAAGGAAGACCTTTCTCTCTGTCTCTCTCTCTCACTGTCCACTCTGCCTGTCAAAAAAAAAAAAAAAAAAAAAAAAAAAAAGATTTATTTATTTGAAAGGGAGAGTTAGAGAGAGTTGAGGGAGATCTTCCATCCACTGGTTCACTCCCAAAATGGCTGCAACAGTGGCATTAGCAGAGAGCTGAACTGGAAGTGGAGCAGTCAGGACTGAAGCCCATGCCCATAGGAGATACAAACACTGCAGGTGGCAGCTTTACCCACTATGCCACAGCGCCAGCCCCATCCATGAACTTTTATAAGTACCCTTGTACATAATACAGAAAGAAGTTCTGCTTTTAGTCTAAAGAGAGTAAATTAAATGTGTTTAAGTAGGATAATGATTTTATCTGATTTACAATTTTAAATGTAAAATGTTTTCATTTGAGGTAATTATGGATTCCCATATAGTCATAAGAAGGAAAACAGAGAGACCCTATATTCCTTTAATCACTCCGCTAACATTCATATCTTGAAGTCCAGTATCTTAGCATTATCAGAACACTGACATAGGCCAGTGCCATGGCTCAATAGGCTAATCCTCCGCCTGTGGCACTGGCACTCTGGGTTCTAGTCCCGGTTGGGGCGCCAGATTCTGCCCCGGTTGCTCCTCTTCCAGTCCAGCTCTCTGCTGTGGCCCAGGAGAGCAGTGGAGGATGGCCCAGGCCCTTGGGCCCTGCATCCGCATGGGAGACCAGAAGGAAGCACCTGGCTCCTGGCTTCGGATGGGCGCAGCTTGCCAGCCGCAACGTGCCAGCCGTAGCGGCCACTTGGGGAGTGAACCAACGGAAAAAGGAAGACCTTTCTCTCTGTCTCTCTCTCTCTCACTGTCTAACTCTGCCTGTAAAAAAAAAAAAAAAAAAAAAAAAAAAAAAAAGGAAGGAAGAAAAAAATGAGAACACTGAGATAGATACAACCTACCAACCTTGTTCAGAGTTCCCATTTTATCTGTACTGGTGTACGCATTTAGTTTTATATAATCCCTTTAATACATTTCACTTTTTTATTTTTAAAACTTCTTTAGCACTATAGAAAGAACAGATGTCATGCATTCCACAGGTACAACTACAAGAAAATAACCATAATGCCCTCCCTCCATGTTCACAGGAAAGTATAGGGTTCCTGCGTGTCTCCCAGTTCCCACACAAGGCCTCCACTCTGGGTACGCTGTACCTTGGGGACACATTTGTCGCAACAGACAGACCCACTCTGACATCCTAATTACCTGAAGCCCATAGCTTACATGAGCATTCATTGTTAATGTTGTGCATTCCATGGGGTTTGACAATGCGCTCTGCCCTGTATTCATTATCCTATTAGCATCCAGAATACATTCCATGCTCTAAAAACGTCTGTGCTCCTTCAGCCCGTTTTCATCCCTTTTATTTAGTCTACACTGTTCCTTCACTGCAATGTCACATGGTTCAGTCATATAGTAAGAAGCCTTTTCAGATTAGTTCACTGGACTTAGTAACAAGAATTTAGGAGTCCTTCATGTCTTCCTGATTTGATAGCTCATTTCTTCTAGTGTCAAGTAATGTCCCATCATCTCGATGTACAACAGGTATTTATCCCTTCACTATTGAAGGACAAATTTGTTGCTTCAGGTTTCTGGCGGGCATGAATAAAGTTACTGTACATCCACATGCTGGTTTCATGTGGACATACGTTTCCTTTTCCTTTGGGAAAAGGAACGTGATTACTGGACTTTATGTTTACAGTAGCTTTAGTTTTTGTAAGAAATCCCCAAAATGGAGTCCAAACTGGCTTGCACTCCTACAGGAAGTCATTGAGAGTGCCTGTTGATCCACATGCTAACCAGCAATTGATGTTGTCATTGTTTAGGACTGTGGCCATTCTCATAGGTCTCTGTAGAGGAATCTCAATGTCACTCTAATTTGAAATTCCGTAATGACATAGGATGTTGAGCACCTTTTCCTATGTTTGTTTATCATCTGTATTTTCTTCTGTGGGATGCCTAATTAGGTCTTACGTTCATTTTTTAATTGGGTTGTTCATTTTCTTTGTGCTTCTTGTGAATTTTAAGAACGATCTGTATATTTTAGGTAATTATCCTTTATCAGTATTTCCTAGGTTGTGGCTTGAGTTCTATGCAATTTTACCACGTATTTCACCTTATGTTTCTATGAACACAATCCCAATACATGAGGTTCCAATATCACAGCGCTTCCCACTCACCTCCCTCCTGCATCCTTTTCCATTCATTTTCCTTGGCTACCACTAATCTGTTCTCCCTTTTTGCATATCTTTTATTTCAAGGATGTTTTATAAGTGGAATCACAGAATATACAAATATAATCTTTTGATATAGGATTGTTCCCCTCAGTATTGTTCACTTTAACATCATCCATATCATAACTTTTATCCATAGCTCATTCCTTTTTATTGCTGAGTGGTACGTGATAGTAAGGACGTACCCAGTGTGCTTAACCGATTATGTATTAAGACAGTGGAGTTGGTTCCAGTCTTTGAGTACTACACATAAACCTGCTATGAAGAGTCATGTACAGGTTTTGTAAAAACCCCCCTTTCTACTTCTTTGGTACAAATACTCCAGGCTGTAATTAATGAATCATATAGTAATTACACATTTAGTTTTGTAAGGGACTGCCAGACTGCTTTGCTTTGTGGTTATACCAGTTTATAGTCCTGCCAGCAATGTGTGCGTGATCCAGTTTCTCCAGAATTTTCTCAGCCTCTGGGGCTATCACTACATTTTCAAATTTTGATTGTGTTTATAGGTTGGAGTGACAGCTCATTGTGATTTTACTTGGCATTTCCCTAATAGAAAATGATGCCAGACATTCTCTCCTGTGCTTATTGATCACAAGAATATCCTGCTCCATCAAGTATGTGTTCATGAATTTTGCCAATTGGTTGGTCACTTGCTGCAGCTCAGTTAGCCCTTACAAAGCTCCCCTCCATCCTCAAGATAATGGGTAAATTCAAAAATAAAGATGTGAAGGCCTGATTATGCCTGGTGGCTTAGATGAAAGCCCACTTCTTAGTTTTTGTTGCAACCTTACTCAGGGATATATTCTCTGCACCTGAATCCTCTCCATATTAGATAATTGCATAGGGAAGACCTGGATTGCATTCCAGGCTTCTGACTTCATCCCAGCCAGGGGTCATTGTAGGCATTTTGGAAGTGAACCATAAAATGGGATCTCCCTCTGTGTATCTCTTCCTCCTCCCCCTGCCTCCTTCCTTCTCTCTCCCCTCCCTCTCCCTCTTCTTTTCTCTCTCCCCTCTCAGATCATAATAATAAAAACGATCCACCCAGGTACACTATCACATTACCTTTATTACCTAACTTATTCTAGTTGCAGTCAGACATTCTGTCTCTGTGGTTATTTGCCATTTTCCTGTTACCCACCTACTGTACAAATGCATATTCCATGAGTGCAGGGAAGTCTGTCTTGTTTCCTGCTGTGCCCAGTACCTGCTACCCAGTAGGTGCCTTGGTAAATACCTGCTAAGTGAATTAACGTTAAAAAAATGCATGAATGTCTCAGAGAAGACACCCATTAAAATAGGGGGAAAATTAAGAGAAGGAAGAAGAAATGTACTTTCGGACCTTTGCAATGCTGCTGTTTAAATGTATTCTCACTGAGAAGTAACCATTTTAAAGGAAGGGTGTTGCATTGCTCGGTGGGAACCAGCATTGATTCTCCAGTTTTCCTGAAGGTATGCAAAGGTGAGTCTGGAAAGGGTTTAGCCCCAAGGTCCTTCTCCCTGTCCTCTGGGTCTGAGAGTGAGGTCAGTATGCACTCAGGGCCTCCCCAGATGGAGATCTAGGTCAGAAAGAATTAGAAGGCCTGTGTTTTGGATGCAGGGTGGAAGGCTGTTTTATTCCAGTTCTTTGTTATATCTATTATTTCCCTTCTGCTGGTCTGATAGATCCCTTGTTTCACCAGGTTTGGTGGCTAGAAACTGTGAAAGCATGATGAGACACGAGCGAAGGGAAAAAGCCCTGCTTTTCGGACGAAATGTGTTGATTCCCCACAGCAGCACTGTGTCCTGACTCCATCACGTAAGAACTGTTCACAAGCAAGGCTCATCACAGGGAGGCAGGCACCGGCCGTGCTCTCCCCCACACTCCACATTCGCCTGACATTTCCTGTGGCTGCCAGGCCTCTGCCTGGACTAGGAATGGCTCCGTCATTTTCTGTGTCTGAGTCACTTTGGTTGTGTATCCCAAGATGCCGCAGACTGAGTGGCTTTAAGAACAGAGACTCATTTCATTGTTCTGGAGGCTGGGAAATCCAGGGTCAGAGTGTCAGCTGCTTTGGATGAAGATCTGCTTCCTGGGTGTATTTACATTGTGGGGACAGAGAGAGAGAGAGAGAGAGAGAACGAGAGAAACAGGAAGCAAACTCTCTCCTGTCTCTAATGAAGCACCAGTCCCATCATGAGTACGCTGCTCTTGGGATCTAAATGCCTCCCCAACTACTTACTTCAACTCCAATACATTGGGGATTTGGGTTTTAACCTGTAGTCCACAGCACATACCAAATGCACTTTTTAAAAGGATTTATTTGTTTATTTGAGAGGCAGAGTTAGAGAGAAAGAGACAAAGAGAGGTCTTCCATCTGCTGCTTCACTCCCCAAATGGCTGCAACTGCCAGAGCTAGGCAGAGCCAAAGTTAGGATCCAGGAGCTTCTTCAAGGTCTTCCACATTTGTGCAGGGGCCCAAGCACTTGGGCCATCTTCCACTGCTTTCACAGGCACAATAACAGGGAGATGAACTGGAAATGGAGCAGCTGGGACACTAACCAGTGCCCATATGGGATGCCAGTGTCTCAGGTGGAGGCTTAACCTGCTATGCTACAGCATTGGCCCTGTCGACTGCATCATTTCTGTTCCCTGGTTGGGTTCACCAAGTGTAATTCCTCATTGCCTAGCTTGAAGTTGGAAACCGGATGTGGAGAAATATTCAAACAGTATCTTCAGTGCGGAACGTCAAGCTGTCCCAGTCATGGGCAGCTGTCCTTCTCAAAGCCCAGGGTCCAGGAAGGGTTTGCTAGCAAAGGGTAGAACCCCTGTACCCTTGTATTCCTTCCTAAACCAGCAGAGTTTTCATATATTTTGTTGTGTTGGCTTATTTGCAAGATTAGATTTAGAACAAGCAACAACAAAAAAAAGAAAGAAAACATTGCTCTAAGCCAGCAGTATGTAGACTAGTTGCATGGACTTTTGATTTTCATCTTGGTTTACTGAGCAGTGAGTCTTAGCTGGCATCAGGCTGTCCCAGGACTCATTCCTTGCTGTCTCATTCTCTGTTCCCTCCCTAGCTGTCCTACTGAGTTTCTTGACCTTCAATACCATCCACATGCTGAAAACTCAAACACACACGTGTTGCCAGCCCTGACATCCTCTCTGAGTCTCAAACTTCTCTGTGGGGCAGCCTTAGCAGCTTTTCTACATGAATGTGTGCTACACGGCTTGACCCTAACATGTCCAAACCAAACTTTTGATTCAGCCATGCACCCCGTGCTGTTGACTTATTTCCATCTCCTGGCCCGTGTCTTATTCCTTAGCTAGTCCTGAATCTGCTCTGTCTCCCAGATACACCCCGGCACTTCTCACCACCTGCATAGCTTCCCCTGATTGCTGGTGATTCCCTGCTATAGTATCCTCACTGTTCCCTTTGTTTTGGCTCCTGACCCTCTGTGGTCTCCACAGAGTGACCAGAGAGATCATTTCAGACCATACATCAGATTTGTAGCATTCCCCTCCTCAAAATCCTTGGCTGGCTACTACTCAAAACATAGTGAATGAAACTGAAGATGTTGGCTAATGAGATCCACCAGTCTGTCCCTGCTGCTTTGCTGATGCTTCCTTGTGCTGGCGCTCCTCTTGGCTGGCTGCCCAAGCCATGTTTTTCTCACTTTGCTCCTCATGCTCTTGTTCAAGGTCTTTGCATCTGCCTTTCCTCCCACCTGGACCATGCTTCCCCTGGTATTTGGGTCCTGATCCTCTCATGCTTATTTATTTATCTATTTATTTATTCAGTTATTTTTAAAGACGCACATACACAGGATATGGGAGAGAGAGGGAAAGCAAGCTCCCATCTGTTGGTTCACTTTCCAACTGACCGCTACAGCAGGGGTTGGGCCGGGCTAAAGCCAGAACCCAGAAATTCAATCCAGGCCTCCCACCTCACCCCTTCAGATGTCTGCTCAAATCTCACCTCCACAGAGTGGCCATTCCTGACCTTTCCATCTAAGATGGCCAGCCCCATCACCATTATTCTTTGTTCCCATTGCACCAGTCCATTTCCCTTCTTAACCACTGTCACAATCTGACCTAGTACCCTCTCACTATCTGCCCCACTGGAAGGCAAGCTCTATGTGCACAGCAGATGTCTCTTTCATTCTTGTATCTTCGTCCCCTGAAACAGTATCTGGTACGTGGCAAATGCTTAATAAGAAGTGAATGAGGCTGGCGCCATGGCTCACTAGGCTAATCCTCCACCTAGCGGTGCAGGCACACCGGGTTCTAGTCCCGGTTGCCCCTCTTCCAGGCCAGCTCTCTGCTGTGGCCCGGGAGTGCAGTGGAGGATGGCCCAAGTGCTTGGGCCCTGCACCCCATGGGAGACTAGGATAAGTACCTGGCTCCTGCCATCGGATCAGTGCGGTGCGCCGGCTGCAGCACACCGGCCGCAGCGCGCCGGCCGTGGTGGCCATTGGAGGGTGAACCAACGGCAAAAGGAAGACCTTTCTCTCTGTCTCTCTCTCTCACTGTCCATTCTGCCTGTAAAAAAAAAAAAAGTGAATGAATAAGTACATGGATTCTGTCATTTTCCAGATAGAAAAGTGAGGCCCAGAAGGTTGAAGCACTAAGAGTAGGAAACTGAAACAGTTGCTGAAGAGAAACTGAATAGAAATTCACGGAGTCCTTTCTTGTGTGGTTCTGGTAGGGAATGAATATTTCTTGGAGGCAAGCAGTACAGAACTTTATGGAGGTTCTCTTCTTGGTAATTCGCTACCACAAGAAATTACAGAGTAGTTGAGATAATATGCAAAGCAAATTTCAATAACAGAACACAGGACTGTGAAGCAGAGATTGTGCAGTAATACCTCAGTGACAGCAGAGTCCATCCTAAGAGGACATGCTGCTTTGGGGTCCGGTGGTCCAGGAGGAGCCTCCTGGGGAATAAGGTGGTAGAGACCTCATTGATTCTTCCCTTGTGAGCAAAAAGGTGTGTGTGGATGCCTTAACTAAAGTCACTAGTCAACGTGTTTCTGGGATAGAATAGATAACCCAGGGTCACATGTTTGGGACAAAGAGTAGCTTTGTCGGATACACATCCCACCCTATCAGTGGCTCATTTCACCTCATGATGAAGCAATTTATGGAAAAAATACACAGGCACACAGTAGCTACTGTGTTCCCCTTTGCAGGATAATTCTTTTTACAAAGCAATTACAGTCTGGGTAGTATTTTCTTGACAAATAAAAAGAGTTTCTCCTCATGTGCTCCTCATCCTGTGGACTTCCCTTCTTAGAGAAAATTGTGGGAATATCCCCTGGCAGGCGAGTGGTTGCCTCTGTGGCATCATCAGCGCATCTCTTGGTTTGGCTTCATCCACTTCCTTAGTTGCTAGCATTGCCTTGCCTGATGGATTGCTTACTGCCCTTCACACTTCCTCACCTTCACACACACCTACCTCATCACCTTTACCTACACACATAGACTCACTATAGCTACTTTCCATTGGCTGGTAATCACTCAGCTGAGTGTTCCCACCCCGTGCAGGTAGAAGTCATCGTCTCCCTGTGAAACATCATGTCATATACAATGGTAGGAGTCCAGACAAACTGCTCCTGAATCTTGTAGTTCTATATCCAGCATCTAAGTGATATTCCATAAGAGAAAACACTTTTCCCCTAATAATTTGGATATAGCAAAGCCTACTTACCCCTGGTGCTAAGAAGCAGACTATACCTTTGCATTGGACAGGAACCTGGGTTCACAAGATGCTTCTGCAACAATGGCATGTAGCATAACGGGAAAAATGAGCAGAGGTCATAAAACAGTCTGCCTTGTCATCTTTTTCATTGTATATTTCTCCTCAGTTCAGGTCGATAGCTGTCTCCTACAAGCAGTCTTCCCCTATTATTGCAAACCCACTTAGAGACATTGCCAGTCCACTTGAGCTCTGGCAGTAATGTAAAACAATACTATTTTATATGCACAATATTTGTTTCTTTTTTAATCATTTTACTTATTTATTTTGAGTGTAAAGTTACAAAGAAAGGGAGAGACATAGAGAAAGGTCCTCCATCCACTGGTTCACTCCCCAAGTGGCCACAATGGACGGAGCTGGGCTGATCAAGAGCCAGGAGCCAGGAACTTCTTCTGGGGATCTCAAGTGGGTCAGGGCCCAGTCACTTGGGCCACCTTCCACTGCTTTCCCAGGTCATAGCAGAGAGCTGGATCAGAAGAGGAGCAGCTGGGACATGAACCGGCACCCTTATGGGTTGCCTGCACCTCCAGTAGAGGCGTAGCCTACCGCGCCACAGCACTGGCTGCACAGCCTTCATTTCTTAATGATGAAGGGAGCTTCCATGCCTTAACTGCTTTGATGAAGAGCTCATGTAAAAAGTAAAAATTTTAAAATATATATAATCCGGCATTTCCTACGATCTCAGGTGGATATGATAGTCATATAAAAGTAATGCTTCTTGACCATTGATGTACATTAAGAAAATCTGATACAGTTTTAGAAAATGCCAAGGCCTAGACTCCATCACAGAGGACTGGGACTTCATTAGTTGAGAGTTGAGTTCCGGCAGAGGAATTCTTGGGATCCTTATGTTTAAAGCTCCTTGGTGCTTTGTAGCCAGGGTTGAAGCTACATGGTTAAGGCATATTTGAGAACATGTTTTATCACTACTCACTGTACTGTCTTGACCATGTTGCTTCATATTTTATAAAACAAGACTGGGGCCAGCGCCGTGACTCATTTGGTTAATCCTCCGCCTGCGGCGCCAACATCCCATATGGGCACCAGGTTCTAGTCCCGGTTGCTCCTCTTCCAGTCCAGCTCTCTGCTGTGGCCCGGGAAGGCAGTGGAGGATGGCCCAAGTGCTTGGGCCCTGCACCCGCGTGGGAGACCAGGGAGAAGCACCTGGATCCTGGTTTCAGATCAGCGCAGTGTGCCAGCCGTGGTGGCCATTTGGGGAGTGAGCCAACAGAAGGAAGAAGACCTTTCTCTCTCTCTCTCTCTCTCTCTCTCTCTCTCTTTCTTCCTCCCCCCCTCTCTCCCTCTCTCCCTCTCTCCCTCTCTGTCTAACTCTGTTAAAAAAATACTAACAATACTTCCTTGGATTGTGGTTCTACTGAACAGGATCTCATCTTCCCTGTTAAGAGTCCCACTTGCTGCTTGAAAGCTCTAGGCAACTATTTAACTTCTTTATACTTGAGATTTTCCTTTTGTAAAGCGGGGGTTTTCAAAAAAATCAACATCCAGGTTTAGTGTGAGTATTAAATGAGATAATGTGTGAAAAGTACTCAGTCTAGTGCTCGGCATGCGTATGAGGTCTGCAGGTCATAGCCACCATGTGTACCTTCTAGTAGTGTCTGGCCCAGGGAAGATCCTAAATGAATGTATTTCCTTTCCTCTCCTTCCTATCCATCTGTTGCTGTACCCTAGCCTGACCTCTCCCCTACAAGGGAGGCATTTGGTTTTAGTAACCAATTGCTCTGAAGATGACCAAGATGTCTAAGTACAACTTTTAATTCTGTCTTTAAAAAAAATAGTAAGTTAATAAGATATGGTATGTGCACTCATGTAACAATGGTTAGAGCTAGTCATAGAGTTAAGAAACTACACAGCTTCTGACTTCTGAGGGCAAAGCCTTTAAATATTGGGCAATGCTAGAAGCCTTGTAGGAATTAAAAGGCTCCCTTAGCACCTCGTTACTGTAGGTGTGGTCCCCAGACCAATCCCATCAGCATCTCTGGGGTGCTTGAGAGGAAAGCAGAACCTTGTATTCCTCCTCAGACCTACCAAACTAGAATCTGCATTTTAACAAGATGCACAAGTGATTTATGTGCACATTACAGTGTGAGAAAGACTCTTGCAGGTTGATAAAATGATGGCTGGCAAGTGAATGTGCCCATAAAGCTAGACTGCAGAGGTTTCAGTGTCGTCTCCTCACTATCACTCCTCCTGCCCTTAGCCTTGTCTACCAAATCCATTACTAGGATCACTGCCACGTAGTCAGGCCCAGCTCTAAATCATAAGCTACTCAGCATGCAGTGCAATGCACCCAGCCCCACTGGTGTGAATACCTTGAACCCCATCACCTTTTGCCCATCCTCAGATTTCAAGATCTGATCCTGACCTCCTGGACTTGTCCCTTGTCTACCTCTTTGCCTTGTCCCTGTTTGAACCCTTGTCCCTTCTCACTTTGATTCCTTGGCTTACTCTAGACAACAACTCTGCCCAAGCTTAGCCAGAGAGTGAGGGCTCTGGGTTTAGACTGACCACTTGAAGAGGGAACCAGAGCAACGAGGCAGAGTCAGGTGGGCCTCTGAAGGGTTCCTTGACCCTTTCAAAAGTCGCCTGTTGGGGGCCGGCACCATGGCACAGAAGGTTAATCCTCTGCCTGCAGTGCCGGCATCCCATATGGACACCGGTTCTAGTCCTAGCTGCTATTCTTCCAATCCAGCTCTCTGCTGTGGCCCGGGAGGGCAGCAGAAGATGGCCCAAGTGCTTGGGCCCTGCACCACATGGGAGACCAGGAAGAAGCACCTGGCTCCTGGCTTCAGATCGGTGCAGCTCTGGCCATTGTGGTCATTGGGGAGTGAACCAACGGATGGAAGACCTTTCTCTCTGTCTCTCCCTCTCACTGTCTGTAACTCTACCTCTCAAAAAAAAAAAAAAGTCGCCTAACCTTCTGTCTGGCTCCCAAGTGGTGCAAGGCTTTCTGCAGGAACATTTCTTCTGGGAGGAGCAGGCCATGAACACACCTGCAAGTTTGGTAACTGCATCGTAAGTGGTGGCTGTCACTCATGGAATTCTCTTTAGGAGCTGCTGTTTGGAAATGACCTTTCTCCCTGTCGGTATTTCCATGTTGGCCAAAGGCAAGCTGCCCTTGACACATACTCCAATAGAGGATTCACTCCACGGTAGTTAGGAGAATCTTCTCAGCTGCCCTCACTTGTTTTTCTGTGGATAGACATTTTGGTTTATGCTAGTGCATATTGCTTGGCAGCTTCAGTACACGTTATTTTATCCCAGTAATTTCACAAGCAAAACTGACTTTACTGATAAGTAAATTCTCCCCACAATGGCAATTTCACCACTTATTTTCACTTTACTAGAAGGTGCCTGTGGATTATTAAGCTCGCGTCAGCCCCTACCCACCTCCATACCCTCTATGCAGAGACAAGTGTCAGCATTTTTTTTAAGATTTATTTATTTATTTGAAAGTCAGAGTTACACAGATACAGGAGAGGCAGAGAGAGAGAGAGAGAGAGAGGTCTTCCATCAGATGATTTACTCCCCAGATGGCCACAATGGCTGGAGCTGTGCCAATCCTAAACCAGGAGCCAGGAGCTTCTTCCGGGTCTCCCACGCAGGTGCAGGGCCCAAGGTCTTGGGCCATCTTCTACTGCTTTCCCGGGCCATAGCAGAGAGATGGACAGGAAGTGGAACATCAGGGTATCAAACAGGCACCCATATGGAATGCTAGTGCTTCAGGCCAGGGAGTTAACCCACTGCGCCACAGCACCGGCCCCGAGTGTCAGCATTTCTAAGTTGTACTCAGATGATAGGGCATTCCACAATTTCACATGTGCAGCTGCATATTGTGCTATTCCTGCACATAGGCTCCCTCCATAAGTGTCTGGGATTTATTTTAGAGGCCAGTGAATTAATTTAGGAAGCTCTGAATGCAGAGATACAGCTTTCAACTAACTATACTGTATTAAAAGGTAAATTTATATTGATTTAAAGTACACTCACTGGTTTTGAGTTAAAATAACATTTTTTATTGCAAAAAGTCCATCTAAAGAGGTACCTAACTACAAAAAGTAAAATTCTATGAGACTAGCAAATTCAGAAAGACATGGTCTGTGACACCTTACATTTGTATGTTCACCTGTTAAGGAAACCTGGTGTGACTTATTCTGTCTGCTAATCACACCTTCCTTCTTTATACTAATACGTATCACCAAATGGACACATCCTTCTTCATTCAGCTCCTAATCAGGTATTTTTTAAACTGCCACTTTCAATTCTTTAGTGAATCTTGGGGGAAAAAAATCAGTGAGTTTCATATAGTATTGGACTTTGTTTCTGCTTAACATAGCACCTTATCCATCTGAAAATACCACCTGAAGTGTTTCCTGCAGGTCCCCGGAGAGTGTTTCCCATAGCCATCATGTGACATCCGACATGTTTCCACTTCCTCTGCCCCAACTTCTTGCCCTGGTTTCCACTGGGGCCTATGGGGCACAGAGCCAACCTCTGTTTGGGATTGCTAAGTCACATCAGTGCCATCAAGGCCTGGAGATGCCACTGCAGCACGTTGCTACTTGGCAAAAAGAGGGAGAATGCAGCATAGTCAGAAGCAGGGATTTAGTTTATGCTGAAATTTACCAACTCACAGTATAGGATTTTGTTTGGAAAATATCACAGTTCATCCTATTCATTGTATAGTTTTCAATACAGTTCAATGGATTGGTAATTCTTATGTGACTTGTATTCTGTTTGAAAAGATTTATGTATTTTATTTGAAAGGCAGAGTTGGAGGGGAGTCACAGAGAGAGAGAGAGAGAGAGAGAGAGAGAGAGAGAGAGATCTTCCATCCTTTGGTTGGAAACGGCTGCAACGGCTGGGGTTGGGCCAGGCCAAAGTCAGGAGCCCAGAACTTCATCCTGGTCTCCCACATGGATGACAGGAGCCCAAGCACTTAGGTCATCTGCTGCTGCTTTTCCAGGCACATTAGTAGGGAGCTGGATCAGAAGTGGAGCAGCAAGGACTCGAACCTGGTGCAATCTGGGATGTGGTATGGATGCTAGTGTGTAGGCTGTGGCTTAACCTGCTGTGCCACAGTACTGGCTGCTGGTTTGTAGTCTATTTTAAGCATTTCTCACATCTTGAGCAGAGACAGCTTATTTAATGTTTCCAGAAATCATGTAGGAGGGAACTAAATGAGATCATTGATGTGTATAACACCAAGTAAGCATTTGGTTTCTCTGTGGCAAGATACACTCTTGATTGTTGGTTTGAGACCCAAGAATCTCCTCAAATACAAATCTTTCGGCTTCCACAGTGTGAGCACCAGTGTTTGGGGGACTAGACACATGCACTTACATGTGGTGCTCCCTATAGAGGAGCCTTATAAGTCTTGCAATGCAAATTTCAGTGTTTAGGCAGCGCAGAGTTGCATGAGGACTCAGAGGGAGGGCAGATAATACTAGGCCCTTGGGCTACACAATTCTTCAACACACCACACACACACCCTAAATCCTATACATGTGACAAGCACAGACCACACAACACAAACGTGCCCTCAGGGGAACTTAGCCTTCATGAATTGCCTTGAGGGATACATGGGAGTCTCTCCTGCTCTCCATTACTTGGAAGGTGAAGCAGTCATGCCCTTTTTTTGACTTGTATCCCTGGGAAAGTGTAAAGTATGGTTTAAAAAAAGGTTCAAGGGAGCATTTACAATGTAAAAGTACAAAAATTTATTATAGAACTACTCTAAAAAAGGTTTCAAGTCCAGGTGATACTGTAAGAGAATTTTCAAGCCTTCAAAGAATAAACATTTTTCTCTAAATTAGGACACAGGAAAAGAGAAAAGTTTCCAATTCACTTTAAAAAGTGTTTCAAAGAAAACAAGCTTGACAAACAAATGGCAAGAAAACATGCCAATTGTACCTATGATTATAGGTGCAAACCTCCAACATTAAATATCATCAAATAAATCGATGGTATATTAAAGAAATAGTACATGGCAGTACAGTGCTTTAACTGGAGAGTATAAACAGAGTTCAACAGTAAGATATTTAATATTGCAATCCTTCACATGTGGTAAGCAAGGGAGAAAAGCATATGATCATAGATGTGGAAAAGTATTTTGATAAAAGTCAACATGTATTTTTTGTCTTTACTGTTCTGTTATAGTAAATATACACAGCATAAAGTTTACCATCTTAATCATTTTCACTGTCACATTCAGAGGTATGAAGTACACTTGTAATATACAACATTACCATTGTCTAATTCCCTAACTCTTTATCTTGCACAACTCAACCCTATACCTGCTAACCTGTACCCCTTTGTCCCTCTTTAATTTGAGTCCTTGGCAGTCACCACTGTGCTTTCTGTCTCTATGGTTTGACTGCTCTAAGCATCTCAGCTAAGCGGGATCTCACAGTAGTTGTCTTTTTTAACTGGCTTATTTCACTTAGCACAATGTCCTCCAGACTCATCCATGGTATAGTACGTGTGAGAAGAGTAGTAGTCCATTTTGTCTTTCTATTCATCCATCAGTGGATACTTGGGTTGCTTTCATGTTTTCACCATTGTAAATAATGCTATGTGAAAATAATATGTCTTTGAGACCCTGCTCTCAATTCTTTGGAGCATAAGCCAGAAGCTGAATTACTGGATCATATGGGAATTCTCTTTTTTTAAAAAAAATTTTTTTTGAAAGGCAGAGAGACAAACAAAAAGAGAGAGCTCCCACCTGCTAGTCAACTCCCCAAATGTCAGCAGTGGCTGGGAGGCTGAAGGCTTGAGGAAGGAACTCAGACAAAGTTTCCCACATGGTTGGCGGGAACTCAACTACTGAAATCACCACCACCATCTATCAGGGTCTACATTAGCAGGGAGCTGGAATCAGAAGATCCCGGGGAATCTACTGTGGGACACAAGCATCCTAACTGGTGTCTTTACCACTAGACCAAATGTGATCCTGATAATTGAATTTTTTCATTTTAAAGAACCACCATACTATTTTTTATAGTGGTTAAATCATTTGACATTCTTATCAATAAGGGTTCTAACTTAATTAGATCTTCTCAGTACCTGTCGTTTTCTGTGTTTGTTTTTTTTTCTGATAGTAGGCTGGATATGAGATGGTATACAGTTTTTGTATACATTTCCCATATGTTTAGTGATGCTGAGTGTCTTTTCTTGTGCTCATTGGGCACTTACATATCTTTGGAGAAATGTCCAAGTCCTTTATACCTTTTAAAATTGCTTTTGTTGGTACCAGCGCTGTGGCATAGCAGGTAAAGCCACTGCCTGCAGTTCTGGCTGCTCCACTTCAGATCCAGCTCTCTTCTATGGCCTGGGAAAGCAACAGAAGATGGCCCAAGTCCTTGGGCCCCTGCACTCATGTCACAGACCCAGAAGAAGCTCCAAGCTCCTGGCTTTGGATCAGCCCAGCTCTGGCCATTGTGGCCATTTAGGGAGTGAACCAGCGGATGGAAGACCTCACTCTCTCTCTCTTTCTGCCTCTCTCTAACTCTGCCTTTCAAATAAATAAGTAATCTTTTTTAAAAATTGCTTTTTTGTTGTTGAATTTTATATATAGGAGCTCTTTATATATTTATCAAATTTATCCCCTTTGTCAGATATATGATTTGAAAATTGCCTTTTAAAATTCTTTATGTACAAAAATTTAAAAATTTTTATTACATCCTTTTTGTCCATTTTTATTGACTATATCTTTGATGTCCTATCTATTAAATCATTGCCAAGTAAGATATCATAAAGTTTTGCTCCTTGTTTTCTTTTAATAATTTTATAGTTTTATATCTTAGATGCACCCTGTGTTAATTTTTGCATATTATTTAAAGTAAGGGTCCAACTTTATTCTTTCGAATACAGAAGTACCTAGTTTTTCCAGCACCATTTGTTGAAAAGACCATCTTTTTCCCAATTCATGATCTTGGTACTGCTTTTGGAAATCAGTTGGCCATATGAGAGGTCTTCAGAAAGCCCACATGGGAGACCAAGATGGAGTTCTGGGCTCCTGGCTTCGGCCTGGCCTGGCCCTGGCCATTGCAATCATTTGAGGAGTGAATCACCAGGTGGAAAATATTCTCCCTCTCTCTCTCTCTTCCTCTCCCTCTCTCTGTCTTTCTCTAACTCTTTCTCTCTCTTTCTCTCCCACTCTATCTGTGACTCTGCCTTTCACATAAATAAATAAATCTTTATTTAAAAAAAGAAATGCATTGAACTTTGCATATTAGTTTTATATTCTCCAACTTTGCTTAATTTGTATATTAGTTTTCATAGGATTGTGTGTGTTAGTGATCTTTGAATTTTCTACATATAAGACCATGCCATCTACAAATAGAGATTGTTTTACTTTTTCCTTTCCAGTTTGAATTTGAATTTCTTATGTATCTTTTTTCTTACCTAATTGCGTTGGCAAAAAATTTCTAGTACTACGTTGATTAGAAGTGCTGAAAGCAGCATACTTACCTTCTTTCAGAACTTAAAGGCAAAACTCAGTTCTCGTCATTAAGTATAATGTTACCTGTGGGCTTTTCATACATTACATTTTTATATTGAAGTGGTTTCCTTCTAACCCTAGTTTTTTCAGTGCTTTTTAGTCATAAAATGCTTTAGAATCTGTCAGATATTTTTCCTAAACCACTTGAGATGATTCTGTACACTTTTCTCCCCTATCCTTCTGTTAATGTAGTACATGTTACATTGATTGGTTTTTGTTTATTGAAATATCCTTGCATTGCAGAAAGAAATCCCAACCGTTCATGATTTTTAAGCCTTAAGATGTGTTGTTGAATTTGGTTTGTTAGTACTGTGTTGAGGATTTTTGCATCAGTATCCGTCAGATGTATTGGTCTATAGTTTTTTGTTTTTGTTTTTCTTGCATTGCTTTTGTCAGGCTTTGGTGTTAGGGTTAATGCTGGCCTTGCAGAATGAGTTTGGGTCTGTTTTCTTTTCTGCAGTGTTTTGGAAAGAAATTGAGGGTTAGTAATTAACTCTTCTATAAATGTTTGGTAAAATGTATCAATGACACCAAATGTGGTTGCTACATTTTTGTTGTTGTTGGGAGGTATTTGATTACTCATTCAATCTCTTTAACTAATGGTAGGACTGTTAGGTTTTGTATTTCTTCATAATTTAGTCTTCATAGGGTATGTGTTCCTAGGAATTTATATGTTTCATCCATGTTATCAGTTTTGTTGGTTTATGACTGTCCTTAATGTTCTCTAAAACTTTTATTTCTATGTAATTGGTAGTAATCGCCCTTGTTTTATTTCTGATTGTCGTTGTTGGAGTCATCTCTCATTATTTCTTTGCCAAACTAGCTAAATTCTAGTCAGTTTTATTGATCTTATTGAAGAACCAAATGTTGGTTTTGTAAATATCCTTGATGGTTTTTCTCTTCTCTGTTTTTTAATATCTGCTCTAATGTGTATTCTTTCCCTAATGTTAACTTTGGGTCAATTTGCTTTCTTTTTTCTAATTTCTGAAGATTTACAGTTGTTAATTTAAAGGTTGTTGATTTGGGGTCTTTCTGTTCATGCAAGGTTTTGCATTAAAAGCTATAAATTTGCCTTTTGGCATTGCTTTGGCTACACTTTATAATTTTTTCCCATTTTCATTCATATGAAGGTATTTTCTAATTTCTCTTGAGATTTATTATTGTTTTAATCAGGTGATACTTGTTTAAATTCTTCTCTGTGTTAAGGATTTCTTTGCTTATTAGTTTTTCTTTTGAAGCTCATCCTTCAGGAGTTCCTTTAGTTTATCAGGAAACAAATCATCTCTATTTCAGTTGTTTCGGGTTTGTATTTATTTCTTCTCTTTTCTTTCTTTCTTTTTTTTTTTTTTTTTTTTTTTTTTTTTTTTTTTTTTGACAGGCAGAGTTAGTGAGAGAGTGAGAGACAGAGAGAAAGATCTTCCTTCCGTTGGATCACTCTATTTATTAAGAAACAGCTCAGCAGCTGCAGCGCGGCGCAGGTGCGCAGTGCAGCGTCCTGCGCTGGAACGTGCGGCTCCCACAGCAGCAGAGCAGGCGCCGCCGAGGCCCCGGGCGGGCCCCAGACCCCAGTGGCAGCGGTGGCGAGGAAGCAGGGCGAGGGCTGGCTGAGGCTTGAGCAACTCCTGCAGCCTGGCTCTTTGGATGGCCCGGGCCCAACTTTTCCATCCTCCCCTCCCCTCCCCTCCCCGGAAACTCCAGCAAAAAAAGAAAAGTAGTTGGAGGAGAAGGAAGCAGCGAAGCAGGGTCCCCCGCGCCTCCAGGCCAGCTGAGTCCGGACACAACCATGGCTACCCAGGTAAGGGGGTACAGCTCTTCATTTCACTATTCTTTAAGAGTGTAGTTTTTAAATGTCTAATTTCAAAATTTCTTCTCTTACTTATTTCTTGTCTTCTACTAATTTTATTTTGATTTCTTCTTGGTGTTCTGTGTCCTAGAGATGCATTGTTAGATCATTTATTTGATACCTTTCAAATTTTTTTAATGTTGGCACCTATTGCTATAAACTTTCTCCTTTTTGTTTGTTTGTTTTTAGATTGATTTATTTAGTTGAAAGGCAGAGTTACAGCTAGAGAGAGAGAGAGAGAGAGAGAGAGAGAGAGAGAAGATCTTCCATCCCGTGGCTCACTCCCAAGTGGCCTCAATGGCCAGAGCTGGGCCAGTCCAAAGCCAGGAGCCTCTTCCAGGTCCCCCATGTAAGTGCAGGGGCCCAAGTACGTGGGTCATCCTCTGCCGTTTTCCCAGGTGCATCAACAGGGAGCTGGATTGGAACTGGAGCATGTGGGACTCAAACCAGCACTCACATGGGGTGCCTGTGCTCCAAGACCTCACTTTACCAGCTATACCACAGCACTGGCCCCTAAACTTTCTTCTTAAGACTGCTTTTGCTGTGTCCTATCAGTTTAGTTACATTGTGTTTTTACTTTTGTTCATTTCAAGGAATTTTTAAATTTCCATTTTGGTTTCTTCTATGACCTACTATTAATTCAGGGGCAGGTTGTTCATTCTCCCTGTGTTTGTTTATTTTCAAGAGTTGCTTACATTGTTAATCTCTAGTTTTATTCCATTGGGGTCAGAAAGGATACAAGATACTACTTCAATTTAAAAAAATTGTTGAGACTTGTTTTATGGTCTGGTGTATGGTTTTTCCTAGAAAATGTTCCATGTACTGATGAAAAGAATGTGTATTTTGCAGCTATGGGACAGAATGTTCTGTATATATCTATTGGATTCCCTTGGTCTTAGTTCAGATTACCTCTGTTGTTTCTTTGTTAACTGTTTTCCTGGTTGGTCTATGCATTAATTAAAGTGGGATGTTTAAATCCCTCATAATTGTTGTATTAGAGTTTATGTCTCCCTTTAGGTTCATTAACATCTATTTTATCACCCAACATTTTATGACTTAGCATTGGGTGCATATTTTATGACCTAGCATTGGGTGCATATTCATTTACTATAGTCACATCTTGTTGAATTCATCTCTTAATCATTACATAATGACTTTGCCTCTTTTAGCACTGTTTGTCTTACAGTCTGTTTTAATATCACATGCGTATAGATATTCCTGATTGTTTTGATTTCTTTCATTTGGCTGGAATATCTTTGTTCCATCCTTTCACTTTCAGTCTGTGTATACTGATGAAGTATGTTTCTTGTAGGCAATATCGATGGGTCTTAATCTTTTAATCCATTCATTCAGTCTGTATCTTTGAATTGGAGTATTTAGTCTATTTACATTTAAGGTTATCCATAAGCAATGACTTGGGCCACCCATTTTTTCATAAATATCCCTATTTGTTTGTTTTGAATCTCCTTTGTTCTCTTACCAGGAGGTTTTCTGCCTTCACATTCTTTCATCATGCTGAGTGTCATTTGCTCTTTCTCTGTGAAGCACATCCTGAGTATCATTTGTGAGGCTTGCTGGGTGATGAGTTTGAATTGTCTGCTTGTCTTGGAAGGTCTTCACCTTTATTCATGAATGAGAGCTTCCCTGGGTGAAGTATTCTGGGTTGCCAGCTTTTTCCTTTTAGGACTTGGATTCTGTCTCTCCATTGTCTCCTGGACTGTAGGGCTTATACTGAGAAATATGTTGATGGGAGTAATATAGCATTTTTCTCTTGCAAATTTTGAATATTCTCTTTATAGTTTACTTTAGAAAACTTAACTCTATTGGGTTATGGTGAGGGTCTTGATTGATCATGTCTATTTGGGGTTCTATGTGCTTCCTATATTTGGATGTCAGTATCTTTCTCCAAATTGGGAAAATTTTCTGTTACTATTTCACTGAATAAATTTTCAAGGCCATTCTTTTTTCCATATATCCAGGTTCTCCCAAGACTTGAATATTTCATTGATTGATGGTGTCCCATAGATTCTGAACACTGCCTTCATTCTTTTTTTTTTCTTTTTTCTTTTTTTTTTTTTGTCTGACTGAGATATTTCAAAATATCTGTCTTCTAGATCAAATATCCTTTTTCTGCTTCATTCTGGTGTTATGGCTTTCATACTTCATTTATAATATTTCTGTTTTTTTCAGTATCTCTATGTTTTTGAAGAATTTCTCACCCATGTCATGTACCACTTTCCTAATTTCATTTAACTGTTTCTCTGTATGTTTTATATTAACCTAACACTCATTCTTTTGAATCATTCAGGCTTCTTATCCATTTCCCCTTATTCAGAGTGCAGTATTAGCAAATTCTTATCTTCCTTTTTGGCACTGATATTGCCCTCCATGTTCATTTTCTTGGGTTTCTACACTCATTGTTGCACACCTGGAAGGCCTTTTGTTTCCGTCATGGAGGATTTATTTTCCTTTTATTGAAGGCTTTAATCCTAGAGCTTTGCCCGTGGTGTCCGTGGAGAGCTTGACTCCTACCCTTGAGTTCCAGGGGTGTGTGCTATGTGGAGTCAGGGATCGGAAGACACCACGTGGGTGGGACAAGAGTCCATGGTGACACATAAGATGATCATTGGTCTCTAGCTACAGTCGGTGCGGGGAGGAGATGTTGGAGACGGCATGTTAGTTCACAGTCCCAGGTTTCCTCTGTGCAGGGTCAACTGATTCACAGCGTAGAGCTCTCTCACAGTGCCGTCGCACTTCACCTACCAAGACATGCACACCATCCAGAGCATTGACTCATTCAGTAGTGTGTCCCCTGACCCCACTGTGAGATCCACCCCAAGTACGCAGGGAGCTCTGAGTCTCTGCATTCAGACCGTCTGGGTACCCAGGAATCCAGCCACCACCTGTTATTTTCTTAGTTCTGTGACTAATGCCCAGAACTCCCATAGTCACTGCGTGCAGTGAACCTGCTGTCTGCCCTTTATCCTCTGAGTTGTCTTGTCTATGGCTTTGGTGGCTTCTGGTAACAGCGGGACTGCTTGCTGTCCTCTGAGTTAGAATAGTCACATCACATTGAGTTTTGTGCTTTAGTGGGAGGGGAAGGAAGTAATGTGGCTTCCCTTCAGGGAGCCAGTTAGTCACTTAGACCCCTTCAGCTACCCAGACTGGACTTGAAGTTGGTGGGGACTGTGGAATTCTCCCTCAGTTAAAGGTGCTGATGGCAGACGCTATGGCAGTTTCTTCCTAGCTTATCTTGGCAAGGTAGCATTTTCCAGCAGGAATGGATCATGTAGATGCAGGAGTGGCTGGTGGCATAGCTGGTGGTGGCAGCTTGTCGATCCTCTCTCCTTGCTGCCCCAGGTAGTCATTGTTCTATTCTGTTATTTCTCAACTGAAAATTATTCTCAGTCAGTCTGCTGGCAATGTAGTCCTTCATTTGTTTCTGGTACCTTTCTGTGGTTACATTCAGTGCAGCCTCTCACTATTCAGCCATCTTGGATCTCTGGAAGCCACATCAAGAGTCATATACTTCATTTCTATAAATCAATGTTTTTTTAAAAAATGAACAATTGAAGTAGAAATTATTAAGGAAATGAAAGGCTTTTTTTTTCAGAAAGGAATTAAAACATCTAATAAATGTATGAGAAGTGTGCAATCTCCCTAGTTAAAAAAATGCTATTAGAATGGCAATTAGGTAACAAACTTATGAGATAGGCAAAATTTTTTAGCATCACCAAGTGTTGAGAATATATAGAAATTTGCAACCTTGAGCAGTGCTAGTGGGAGTGTGAATTACTATCTATTTTGTGCTTTAATTTGGCAATATATCTTAATACTCTCAAAAAACTGTACATCCTTAAAAATCTGTATAGGAAATCCTTATTAAAAAGTATTGCCCAAGAATTTCACATTGAAATTTTTATCCTAAGGAAAAATTATAAAAACATGGAAATATTTATGTAAACTATGTTCATTTTCTTAAACAATGAGAAATAAATGTCTAAAAGAAGTTATTGGTACATAAATTACCCCACATGCTCATAACAAAAAACTATGCCTATGTTAAAAATAATATTACAAATCTGCGTATGTTACCATGGAAAGAAGTACCCAACATACTGTTATGTAGGCAAAATAGTATGTATTTCATGGTTTATTTTTATTTCAGGCAGTGTTTAAATACATGTACATGTAGAGAAAAAAATAGCAGACTATAGCTAACACTGTTAATGAGGTCATTTCTGGTTAATGGAATTATAGGTTATTATTTTCACTTTCACCTTGCTTTTCTATATGACCTAAATTTTCTATACTATGCATCTATTATCATAACTTTTAAAAATTTTTTTGAAAATTAAAATAAAATGTCTAATTGAAACAACTCCCTATAGGAAGATGTAATTTCCTGATTATTTAGTAATTTATTTCTGATACTTCTTCAGAAATTCAGAAATATACACTTGTAACAGCATTGAAGATCAATGTGTAATGCCAATAGTTACTTTGCATCCAAGAGTCCTGCTACTAAGAAATTCCCGTTCTTGACTCACAAATAATTATGGAACTAATCTCATTGTCACATTGGAGCGCCATTACTGAATTTACAATAAAAACAAACTTCACTTAATGCAATATAGAATGAACAAAGCAATTTTAATATCACCTGTCCATTTGATCATCAGTATCCTTCTGTGAGATAGCTATCAAAATGATTCTTTGTCTTAGCCTTTAAGGTGTTCTGGTCCCGCTGAAAAGCCCATGAGAATATTTCAGGCATGGAGAGCCAAGACCATATCCTACATGAAGAACCTTATGTCTAAGTTCTTGTAAAGGATGTATCATTCTTGGGTGCTTCTTTAAAGTTAATTAAGTTTCTTAAAAAAAAAAAAAAGAGGAAGTGAAATTAACTTCAAGATGCAGTGACTTTGAACAGCCCTTGTCTCAACTGTTGAGGAACAGTTTGTTTTGTTTGTCCAAGCAAATTTTTGAACTCTTCGCATAGTATAGAGTTGGTCTTCTGTGTATAATGTTAATCAAACATGGATCTTACTGGAGAATGGTACTGGGAGTCAGAGAGAGAAGAGAAGAAGGGATGGGAGTGTGGGTGGGAAGGGGTGTTTGGTGCAAAGAATCACTATGTTCCTCAAATTGTACTTAGGAAATGCATGACGTTTGTATTCCTTACCTAAAAAGTTTCTTTGGGGGAAAAATGGTTCTTCATTTTACAAGAGAGAAAATGAAAACGCAAAGGCCAGATAATTTGCTAAAGGCAGAATGATTAGCAAATGGAAGGATTGGATCTAAGAATTCTGCTTCACTGCCTCCAGCTACTGGATCCCCTTTGAGCTTTGAAGATTTTGTTGTTCCTCCTCCATGCTGAGGTCTTCCGCTAAGTGCAAGGAGTAGAGAGGTAACGATGACCCTGCTCTGTCCTTGACAAATTCCCACTGTTGTCTGCAAGTACTCCTCTTTCTTGCATAGAGTTTTGCAAAAAGATGTGGCACAAAGCATTCTTTATAACACACTCACCCTGTGCTCCTGTGTCTCCCTCACAGACCATGATTGTGCATCCTTCAAGTAATGATTTTCGTAGTTGCATCTTATATCTTGCCAGAGTCTCAAGTGGTTGGGTTCTCTTAAGTTGAAAGACTTATTAGTTTTGAACCCTGGACAGGATTAAAACATCTTCCTTTGCACCAATAATTGCAGTAGAGGATCCATAGCACCCAACAGGTTACTGTAGCATCATAGAGGAAAATGTAAAATGGTCCTCATAGGAAAATGTGTAATGTGCCCCCACAGCACTGTGCCTTGACTGCAATAAGGAGTCAGGAAATGGTGGCATGAACTCTCTGTAGGGCAATCTTGGAAATTTGAATCAGAACCATTGAATTTAGTTATAGCTTTAATTTCTACTTGATTTCCACTTTTAATAACTCTGCCCTTTTGTGGATGTTAGTGTGAAGTTCTGTTTTCTCAGTTGTGTTGTATAACATTCCTTATCTACTTACATTTTTAAAATACCCCAGATCTGCTTTAAGAAATTAAAGTGCCACACTTAATAAAAAAGCAAACTTCTAAGAGAAAAAGTGTGATTGTATGGCAGAATTAGAATTACACAACCTGTATTAAGTAGTTTGGTCTAAAATGTGATCATCTTAACTTTAGTTAATATATGAATTAGTCTCAGGCACATTTTGTTTATACTCTTAACTCCATTTTAAGGGCATAGTAATAATTACATTAATAGCAATAATAATATACATATTGTCCCGTTTATTTTACCTGTCATCCGTCAGTTGCTTGGGCAACTGTGACATAGGGAAAATGAAGTAGACTGTTACTGAGAACAAGAACCCTTGTTCCCCAACCTGCTAATCATTTGACTGGATAAACCACTTAAGCTCCTCTGTCAGTTTTCCATGTGAGCAATATGGATAATAACAGTTACTGAGTTTTAAGGATCCATCAGGAGAATTTCTATAATGATATCAGCTCATATTTGTTGAAATTGTGCTATACCTGGTGCTGCTCTAAGTCCTTTTGGTAAATTATTTAATGGTCATAGCATCTCCCTTCAGTAAGTACTGTTAATCGCCATTGTTATCCCCAGCCCACAGATGAGGAAACCAGGGCTCAGAGTAGGTTTGATATCTTGCTCACATCGAAGCCACGATTCAAACCCAGGCAGTTTGGCTCAGACATGCAGTAAGTGGGTAGTATTGCCCACTTAGCTCACACTGATGCACGGTGAAAAGTAGGTCTGGTTGTACTTGATGTCTGTACAACTGTGGTCATTCAAAACCACCTTGCAAGAGACAGTAAGGATAAATGAGACTTGTGTATGAGATTATCTGGCACAGACTAGGTCCCAGTATATGCACAGCATCATTGGGATTTCATTCTTTACAGCAGAGGTAGCAGTGAAGATGAAGCTGGGTGAAGAGAAGAGACTAAGGGCTGTGTTGTGGGGTGGCAGTGGGGCATCTTGTGGTTACTCTGAGTTGCAGAGGAGATGTGAGGCTTCTCCTGTAACCCCTCTCCTGCCCCATTGCAGGGCTTCTCTGGATGGAAGCCCCAGCTTCTGTCTATTTGGGAAAAATGTCTCCTCTGACCTGAAGTTGTCAATGTAGGCAGGTTTCCATAGCAGAAATTGTCTTGTGGAAGCAAAGGAGAACATTGAGGTGAGTTTCAATGCTGTGAGGACAGAGCCCATGGATAGTTGTTGAGGACTCAGAAAGGAAAAAGACTAGTTGAGTACTGGTGTGGTTAGAACAAAGGGCTCCTGGGTCCAGCAGGCTTAGGCCCCTGCTGGGCCCCAGGATGTGGGTTCTTGCAGTGAGGGTTTCCAAGCTGCTGTCTATTTATGTCAGTGGGCATCATAGTAGTTTCTAGCTCATAGGACTGTTGAGAAGCTTAGAAGGAATGTGGCGTGTAAAGTGCATAGCACTATGGCAGGCATGCAGTAGGAACTCTGTAAATACTGGTTTGTGCCTGGGGTCTTCTGAAAGGTCATGGAAAAATGTGTATTATGGAAATAGCATGCATGGATTTCACATTTTTTGCACCAAAATAAACTTTAATTCCATTTTTTCCATGACTTTTTGAAGTACCACTACTACATTGTGGTCACTGTTGTTGATGATGGAATAAAGACTGTATAAAAAAAAAAGGCTCAATGTCCATGTGTCATGGTCCAAGGCAAGCGCCCATTTCACAGTGCTTGTGATTGTGGACCACCTTATTGCTTTTTTTTTTTTTTTTTGACAGGCAGAGTGGACAGTGAGAGAGAGAGACAGAGAGAAAGGTCTTCCTTTGCTGTTGGTTCACCCTCCAATGGCCGCCGCGGCCAGTGCGCTGCGGCCTGCACATCGCGCTGATCCGATGGCAGGAGCCAGGTACTTATCCTGGTCTCCCATGGGGTACAGGGCCCAAGTACTTGGACCATCCTCCACTGCACTCCCTGGCCACAGCAGAGAGCTGGCCTGGAAGAGGGGCAACCGGGACAGAATCCGGTGCTCCGACTGGAACTAGAACCCGGTGTGCCAGTGCCGCAAGGCAGAGGATTAGCATAGTGAGCTGTGGCGCTGGCCACCTTATTGCTCTTAGGACTGTACATAGCGTTAACTAGTCATGGTGTCCAGATTCACCTCCCCGTTTGGCTTCTGGCCTTAGAAGGGTCGTTTCATCACCCTCATCCTTGTTTTCTCCATCAGTGAAATGGAGGACTTGAACAAGGCATGGATAAGTAGATATGTGCTGGGTTATAATGAGGTGTACTCTGGGCCATGTGGTAAATGTTTCTACCTTTATTTGTAAAGATTTTATTTATTGTATGTGAAACACAGTTACAAAGAAATGCAGAGAGAGAGAGAGAGAGAGAGAGAGAGAGGCCTTTCATCTGCTGGTTCACTCTTCAAATGACCGTAACAGCCAAGATTGGGCCAGGTCAAAGACAGGAACCTGTAACTTCATCTGTATCTACTACACGGGTGGCAGCAGCCCCGGCACTTTAGGCCATCTTCTGATGCCTTTTCAGACACATTAGGAGGGAGCTGGATCGGGAATGAAGCAGCCAGGACTTGAACTGGCATTCATGTGGGATGCCTGTGCTGCCAAGTGGTGGCTTAACCTGCTGTAGCACAGTCCCAACCCCTGCAGGTGTTTCAACATAACTGCTAACTCTTCTTCCCTCTGAAATAAAGTCCTTAAATTTTTACTGTTATCAACTTATTTCATGAATATCTATTGATAAATATACTCAGTATTTGGCAATCTACCTTCCTTTCTTTAAAAATGTATATTTTAGTTATGCTGGCATGTGAAATACAGAATTCTGGAAACCATTGTTGTCATGATTATATCCAAGATATTTTCCAATACTAATAGTACATAGCAGAGAACATGGAGCACGTGACTGATGGTGAAGTGTAGATGTAGGTGGTGGGGCAGGAATTCAGCCTTGGACCATTGAGCTACAAGGGAGACTCTCAGAAGCTAGTCAAATAGGAGGGAAGTCTCTGTTTCTCCTTCAATGCATGCTTGTGGATCACCACTGAAGCCCAGGTACTGCGCAAGGAGCTGGATTAAGAAATGGCCCATGGATGCTCTGAATGGTGGCCTCCCAAAATATGTTTGAATTCTAATCCCCAGAGCCTGTGAATGTCATCTTTGTGGTGAAAGTGGCCTTACTTGGAAATAGGGTACTCACATACATATTTAGGTTAAGGATGTTGAGATGAGAGTCCCCAGGGTTATCCAAGTGGACCCTAACTCAGTGTTTCTATAAGAGGCAGAAGAGAAAATGCAGAAACACGAAGAGAGGGAGGGCATAATGTGACTGTGGTGCAGGGATTGGAATGATGTAGCCAGAAGCCGAGAAGGCCTGGAGCCTTCAAAGGCAGGGAAAGGCCAGAACCCGTCCTCCCCTGATAGCTTTTGCAGGCTGCACATCTTCTCTTGAAAATTTTTTGCGCTACTAGCCTCTAGAATTGTGAGAGGATAAACTGTTCTCTTTTTCAACCGCTGATTTTGTGGTAACTGCTTACAGCAGTCACAGGAAACTAATAACTTGGAAATAGCATCTGCCTTTATGGGCTTAGAGAAAAGCAGTTAAACAAGTCTTAGAACAAAGACTGGTAGCAGTGCTGAGTCATGACAGGAGGAGAACATGGCTGTTCAGAGACTCCTCACATGCCGAGAACATGTCCTAGGACTCAGGTGTGGGGATCCTTTTTTCTGCCAAGCTGCATTTGGGTATTTATAACATCCCTTGTAGGCCATACAAAATCATCAACTTAAAAAAATTAACCTGCTATACATTTGTTGAATTTCACATTAAACCTGCAGCTGCCTTCACAAGGCCAGACCAAATGATTCCACAAACCTCACATGGCCCCGGGGCCAGACTTCCCTACCCCTGAAAGACACCTAGGTGGAGGTTCTGGGAAGTCTTGCCACTGCGGCTTGAGGATAAACAGAGCATGCCTCCTGTCTTTCTGCTCTTGCCATTGTGGTTTTTTTGCCTGGACGGTGTGTGTTGCGTGTTCCTGGATCCCTGCTTTACCTGGCAGGTATGGATCTGGAGCTGTCTGGCCTCTGGGCCCGCAACCTGAGACTTTCAGTCAAGATCAAGGAGCCACAGCCTGAGAAGTCAGCCTGCATCCTGAAAAGCACCCTGCAAAGTCTAAGCGAGAGAGTGCTTCAGGCTCCCTGCAAGGGGCACTGTCTAGCAGGGGCAAAACCTGCATCCTACCAGTTACAACATGTGATGTTTCCCAACACACGCTGTGAATTAGAGCAATCCTGAGCGTTTATGAGGCTGAGATAGAACTCAGCAGGCTAAGAGTTAAATTTCAGGGAGTTAATCAACATAAGCCTTGATAAAGCCACCTGTGTGAAAGATAAATTCAGTCAGCGTTATCGTGGGCCGGTATGCGTACCTAAAGTGGAAACGGGTGGGGGCTCCCCATGCCACTTTCACAGTTTGCGGCACCGTGGCTTTTCTTCTAAAGCGTTCTTCTTAAAGATGTACGTGAGCGTTGACAAACTAGACAGGAAGCTGGGGAATATGAATACATGTAAATACCAAGTCAGACATTTTTTAAGGATGTCATTTCTTCTAAAGTATGTAAGAATTACTTTAAAGCCATTAGTGTCTGGAATTCTCTAAAGGTAGAGACACGTTTTAAAAACACACTCTTCCTTTCATAGTGCTAAAGGCAGAGCTTTTTTTTCCCAACAAGAAAGAAACAAAAACTATTGCTTTTGACCTGACAAGCCATAACATCTGCCTGTAAGCTTTTCATCAGGATCTCAAATGTAACGTGTTGAGGTGTTCCGCCATGAGCTTTCTCATTAGAAATTTCAAGGAAAAATGTGTGCTGTTGACTTGAGCACTGTAGGTTCTATCTTTGGAGAGAAGTCAAACCTTGAGCAGTGTTTACTGTATGAAATGAGATTATTGCAGATTTTGACTTCACGTGTGTGCGTCTCTCTGTCATACTTGGAATCAGAGGAAATGAACGCTCCTTTCTCCTTGTCTTCTTTCTTGCTTTCTCTTTGGCCTGAATCTTGTGTTGAGCATCTCTGCATTGCACTGTGCTCCAAGGCCCCATGGATGACATCAAACAAGGACAAAATATTTAATAAAGTGGACAGTGTCCAAGCTTTTAAAGGAATCAGGAAAATCTGCCAGGCTTTAAGAGCAGACTTCTCTTCATAAAGCATCATTTAAAGTAAGAAAGACACTCAGGGTAGCTCCCTTTGCATTTCATTTCTAGTTGCTTTCCCACTCTCCCCTCCTCTCCTATTGCTTCCACTCCCAAACATCGCAGAGTCGGTGTGGGTTCTGGACTAACACTTCACCCTGAGAACACCCCACGGGATCTGTTTGCCTGCTGTGTTTCCACGCCTCACTCATTGCATGCCTGCTGAGAAATTAGTCCAATGGCAATTGCTTCTCTTATTAGATAAGGAAAATGGGTTTGGAAGAGAGCATGCTTGCTGGAGTGATACTTGGGCTGATTCAGTGAATTCATCTGCTCTAAAGTTGTGGATGCTTGCCTGAATGTTGTTATGTTGTTAGTGTCCTCCTTCTCTTCCTTCCCCCTCTTTTGATTCAGCACAACATGTAACTTTTTTTTTTTTTTTTTTTTTTTTAACTAACATGGAGCACTGGTACATTTCAGGGGGAACAGAGCACTGTTTTGATATACATATTCAAGTAAACTGATCCAGTCGGGTAGTTAGCATTTCCATTCCCTTACCTTTCTGTTCTGTTTGGAGGCTTTGGGCTCCTGTCTTCCAGTTCTTCCCATGGTGTGAATACAGGGCTGTGGACTGCAGTCAGCACTCTGCTGGTGGGGCATGAGAACTTAGCACTTCTATCTGACTATTTTGGTACCGTGAGAAGAATGTGAAGGGATAACTTTGTCAGAAAACTCCCCCATCCCCATGACTTTCACATCTGAAATTCAGGAAGGATTTTGTTCCATAGGACTCAGAGTGGGGAAAGGAGAAAGCTTCAGAGACTGGACAGGAAATGAACAGGAAAGCAAAGGAGAAAAAGAAAACAGCATTGTGCAGACACCAGGTCTTCCCCGCTTCTGTCCTCATGACATATCTGCTCATTCATTTGAACATGTACCTGGAATTAATATTAGTTCTTGCAGACAAAGGAGAATGATCCCTGGATAGTTTCAAGCATTTATTTCGCCTTCCCCACAGTTTGACTGGTGGAATAAGTAGGAAATAACTCTCAGACCAGGCAACATGTTGGAAGTGACAATTTTGTGATGTCTATAAATCTGAACTTTTTTTTAACACTCTGTGTGAAACCCTGCTCTTGTCAGTGAGCAACCAGTTTGTGATGTGAGATGATAATTAAAGGATATAGCTATTGCTCTGTTGGTACTTTGAAGCATTTGAAAATATGTGACATGCAATTTGGTCACAGAAATAGAGACAAATTATAATTACTGCAATACAAGCTTGAAACACTCATCCGAAAAAATACCTGAGGATTAAAAGAAGTAATCCATGGGAAATACTAGGAGAGATGCTGGCACATGTTAAGTGTCCCATAATGTTAGCTGTCATTAGGATCATCCAGTCTTTGTCTGCTTGTCAGAAATGCTATTTTGCTTTAGGAGCCGCATGTCTATAGGTATCAGAAGAAACTGGAAGAGCAAGTTGAATTTGAAATGAAAACTAAATGAACAAATGATCATAGGAGACAGAAATATGTTTTTTTCACCTAAGACACCAAAGCTGGTGTGTGTTCTAATCTCATTTCTGATCACTATTCAATGAAATGAATATTACTTAGAGGTATGAGGAAAGGGCACACAGCCCAAGTCAGACTTGGGTTCAAAACCTGCCATGTTCTTTGGATGGGGGCAGTTACTTTATGAGTAATCCTCATAGCATCATCCATGTAATGGGAACAGTTGCCTATGGTCAAGGGAAGATAGCATAAAAACATATGTAGAAACTAGTTACGTTTAAGATGGACTCATTGTAACTGATTATGACATGAGCATGTTTTTCTCTCAAGGTCTAAGAAAGAGATCACTAAGTCATCTAGCAAGTTAGCTTTCAGGACTTGACTGCTGATCCTCACTGCCTCTGGACTCCTTAGCATGTCTGTTGATTTGTTGGTTCATCTCTCCATGGGAGATAAGGTGTTTTCCTTCAGTAGCTTCCCCCTCCTCTCCACCTACATGCAGGGCCCTAGGCACTTAAAGGTGCATGAGTTGAGAGCCCTACTATGTGAGGTGCCAGAGATCTGGACACATTCTGAATGAGAGGAGCTCATTCTGGGCTTTCATAAAGAGACGTTGCAGGATGCACCTGACACTTCCTGCAGCAGCCTGGGAAAGCTGAGGAGTGGGGTCACAAACCTTCATTGCAGAATGAGCTAAATTTCCCCCAGCGATGGAGGTGTCTGCAGGGGAGGAGTAATTTTGGCTATAGATGTAATAGGTGGGCATCTATCTAGCAGTGCAGACCCTGCTTGGGATTCCTGTATCCCATATTAGCGTACCTGTGTTCAAGTCCCAGCTCCTCTCCCCATTCCAGCTTGCTGCTGGATGATGCAGCAGATGATGGCTCCAGTACTTGGATTTCTGCTGCTCACATGGGAGACCCTGAGTGGTTTCAGGCTCCTGGCTTCCATCTGGCCCAACCCAAGCTTTTGTGGGCATTTGGGGGACTGAACCAGCAGATAGGTAGGATCTCTCTGTCTCTCTGTCTCTCTCTCTCTCTCTCTCTTGCTCTGTCTCTTTCTCTCTCTTTCTCCTCTCTCCCCCCTTCCTCCTCCTCCTGACCTTTTTCTCCTCTCTCTGTTTAACATTAAAAAAAAAAAAATAATGTGTAGCCCACATAAACCTGAGTACTACATGCACATATTTCTTGGCTAGTTCCCTAAGTAAAAACCATATGTTCAGATAAAAGACAATGCATCGTAATAAAATAGTACTAGTAGTAATACAAAAGCAAGATCAAAATGTTTAGACACATGACTTCCAAAAACAAATAACAATATTTATTGCTCTCTACATGGCAGGCTCTGTCCTACATATATTATGTTCCCAATTCCCTGAGGATGCCACTATTATTATGCCCATTTAACAGAGGAGAAAACTGAACCACTGAGATGTTAAGATATTTGCCAGAGGTTGCACACGTCATAAGTGGAAAAGTGGAGACTGCGTCCAAGGCAGCCTGGCTCTGGCATCTAGGCTCACATATACTCCATTCTACTGCCTCTGCAGCAACCGTCTGGAAGTGGAAATACCAAGACGTTATTTGCAACGCTTTAAAATACTATTTACACTACAGACTAGTCTAGGTGATTTTCTAAAAACAGGCTTTCGCAGTTTTGTAGTCATTGCCAAAGTGTGTAAAATGTGACTTTGGGGGATTTACTAAGAATTTGAAGATTGCCTTCAGATTCCTTTCTAGACTTCTGCAGAAATAGGAGAAGTAACTCCAGGTTCATTAGCATAAGTGGTATTCCCTCCCTCACAGCAGGGAGGATGCTGAGCTAATCTCTGTCCTACTGACTCACTTAGCCATGTAGTCAGTCTATCAAGGGTCTGGCTGCAGTGGGCAGTACTGGCTGCATGGATGTTGAAAATGAACAGTGGGGCTAATCCTCCGCCTGCGGCGCCGGCACACCAGGTTCTAGTCCTGGTTGGGGCACCGGATTCTGTCCCGGTTGCCCCTCTTCCAGTCCAGCTCTCTGCTGTGGCCCGGGAGTGCAGTGGAGGATGGCCCAAGTGCTTGGGCCCTGCACCCGCATGGGAGACCAGGAGGAAGCATTTGGCTCCTGGCTTCAGATGGGCGCAGTGCGCTGGCCATAGCAGCCATTTGGGGGGTGAACCAATGGAAGGAAGACCTTTCTCTCTGTCTCTCTCTCTCATTATCTAATTCTGCCTGTCCAGAAAAAGAAAGAAAGAAAGAAAGAAAGAAAGAAAGAAAGAAAGAAAGAAAGAAAGAAAGAAAGAAAGAAAATGAACAGCAAAGATCCAAGGAGAGTAGGATCCCAGTGTTTTCTGCTCATTCTCTTGGGTAAGAGCTTCCACGTTCTCTTCCCCATTTATAGCTGAAGAATTTGGGTTGGCTTTTGTGACATTTGGGTTCTCACATTAAAAATACCACTGTTATTATTATGTGATGACTTCCTTGCTCTTGCTTTCTGCTTGCTCCAACCCAGGGAGATGAGCTCGCTGCTCTGAGCCGTACTTCCCTGGCCAGCGGCCATCCCCTTGCTGGTGCCTGGGATGCCCACCTCTGTGAATTCTCTGGGGATTCACTTCTCTTCCTTTCTCTTCTCCACTCCTGATCTTCACACATTCCCCTCCAAAATATTCCACTCTGCCTTTGGCTCTAAGAACAGCCTTAATTTCAAATGCCTGCTTGGGACTAAAACCTGTATTGGCCTTGACTGGCATCTTAGATGGTGCTTTGAGAAGTGCCCAAACACTCTGAATCAGCTGCCGCTCTTATCCCTTGGTTAAGTCCTGGATCCAAGGCTTCCAGGAGGATACTCACTTGTCAGCTGTCAGTCAGGAGGCAGCCTCCCTGGCACTGCCCCTGCCACAGGAGGGTGACCGGACTGTAAAAATGAAATAGACTTCAGTGGGATGCCTGAAATTCATTTTCTCCCTCTGATGCTTTCATCTCACTCATTTCGCTGTGTTTACAGGCCCACAGGTTTCCTGAGGGCAGCCAGGATTGAGATTTACAGTTCCCCGGGCAGTCTGATTCCAAGGAAAAGTTATAACACCTGTAATGTATTACTGTCTCCTAGAGGAGCAAAGAGCGTCAGGGGCTGTGGAGACTGGCTACCCCAGTAACTGCAGACTCTGCCTGCACTGCAGCACTGACAAAATGCTGGCTGGACTGGACAAGCCTCAGCCTCGCTCACCACCGCCTTGCACCTGAGCATGCAATGCATTCAGGTTCTTAGAGATTGGGGTGTGGGTGTTGGTGGGGGCTGGTAACTGCTGTGTGCAGCAGGAAGCGGCTCTGTGTATCATAAGACCCGCAGCCACAGACCTCAAACAGTGCCAGGACAGAGAGAGTTCAGATATAAGGCATGGAAGCCAGACTGGGTTTTGGAGGCAGTGAACACCTAGGACAGTCTTGCTGGGAGGGAGGAAGGAATTGCTGTGAGCCAACACGGATGCTCTCTATAAAGGTTTGCCTCTTGCTGATCTCTTCCACTTCTAATTTGGTCCATCTTGGCCAAGATACAGTAGAATCAGCATTGAGTCCCGAGGGGTCAACAAGTGGGTACATGCAGGGTAAGGGACAGGTGGTGAGCACCCATCCTGAAAAGTCAGCTTTGTTGAGGGTCTGGCTGCTGCCACTCAGCTCAGTACTCCCCTTGCAGGCAAAGCCACAATGAAATTCTTGATGAGATGGAAGGAGCTGATGGGCACAGGGAAAGTTGAGCCAGGCTTATGCTATAACTTGCCTCCAGCACAGGTTCTTGAACATGGCAATCCGAGCGCTTCATTGTCTTTCCCCACAGTGCCCTGTCCTTGTTCTCGAACATCAAGCCTGAGTTCAGTTCACTATTCCTGATATGTCTGTGATGCTCTTGCTTCCCCAAGGGTGGACAATACACCAAGACAGTCACTTGCTTCTATACCCTCCCCTTCTTGTTTTGCTTGCTGTCTACAGTGCCAGAGGGGCTATTGGCTCTAACCGTGAGACATGCTGGTTGGATAAGGATAAAGACAAGATGAATGAAAATGTGCTGGACTCACCGGGCGGAAATGCACGCTTACCTTGCAAACTAAACATGGCTTGTTGGCTGGCACCGCGGCTCAATAGGCTAATCCTCTGCCTGTGGCGCCGACCCACCAGGTTCTAGTCCCGGTTGGGGCGCCAGATTCTGTCCCAGTTGCCCCTCTTCCAGGCCAACTCTCTGCTGTGGCCCGGGAGTGCAGTGGAGGATGGCCCAAGTGCTTGGGCCCTGCACCCCATGGGAGACCAGGATAAGTACCTGGCTCCTGCCATCGGATCAGCACGGTGGGCCGGCTGCAGCGCACCGGCCGTGGTGGCTATTGGAGGGTGAACCAATGGCAAAGGAAGACCTTTCTCTCTGTCTCTCTCTCTCACTGTCCACTCTGCCTGTCAAAAAATAAAAATAAAAAAATAAAAATAAAAAATAAAAAATAAAAAAATAAACATGGCTTGTGAATAAGAATAATTTGCTTAACATTGACAGACTGCATCCAATTCCCAGGGATCATCTCAAAACCTGAACCATGGGTTCTTTTCTTTAAAAAAAAAATTATTTGAAAGGCAGAATGACAGAGAGAGAGGGAGAGACACAGAGAGAGATATACCATTGCTGGTTCATACCCCAAAAGCCTGCAACAGCTGGAGCTAGGCTAGGCCAAAGTCAGGAGCCAAGAGCTCCATACTGGGTCTCCCAAGTGGGTGGCAGAGGCCCAGGTGCTTGGATCATCTTCTAGTACTTTCCCAGTCACAGTTGTAGGGAGCTGGATCATAAGTGGAGCAGCCAAGACTTGAACTGGACCTGATATGGAATGCGAGCTCTGTAAGCTGTGACTTAACCAACTGCACCATGATGGTGCACCCATCATGGGTTTTAACATCCATATTCATCTTGCCACTCTCCTGATGCCTGTGTTTAGGGAGTGCCACAGTTACAAGTTAAGTACATATCTTTTAAATTGGTAATATACTTATCATTAGTCATGAAAGGCAGAAAGGTCAGTAACCTTTTAAATTTTAATGTGCCACTTAGGATTATTCATTTCTATTAGTATTTTTGATTAATATGTAATACTTGCATATTTTTAATGGTGCACAGCACAGCATTTCAGCACTTTTATAAACTGATAAAACCAGGGGACTAGCTTTTCCATTTCCTTTTTCTTTGTGCTGACCAACTCCTTTCTTCTGGTTCTTTACTAGAATAGAATACATTGTTGTGTTTGTAGTCACCCCACTGTGCTGGGGAATACTGAAACTCTGTGTTTTGGTTCCCATTGCTCAACCTCCCTCCATCCCGTTTCCCACCCCCTATTATCACTATTCTAACTTCAGATTGAGTACATATATGGTATTTTTTTTTTTTAGCTTCAACATATGTAACAGAACATGTGGTATCTATCTTTCTGTGTCTGGCTTATTTCATTTATTATGAGGACCTCCACTTCCATCCATTTTGCTGCAGATGGCAGAGCTCCATTCTTTTAATGGCTGAATTATATTCCGTGCTGTATAAGTACCACATTTTCATGATCTATTCAGCCATCGATGGACACCTAGGATGATTCTGTATCATGTGCATTGTGGATAGTGGCCGTTTTTTAAAAGTAGAACTTTCTGAAAAAGTGACAGGAGCTGGGGAAACTCCAAGGAGACTTTAGCTTAAGGAGAGGCCAAAGACTAAATATTAAGGAAAGCAACAGGAAGGTTCTAGTGCCTTGGTGGGGCTCAGCCAACCGTGTTCCCGTCTGGAAACACATTTTCCAGCTTCCCTTCAGTGGAACCACATGATTGTCTTCGAGCCAGCTGCCAGGTCTGGTCTCATGTGTTTCTGGGCCTGTCCTGTTTGTCCTGCCAACAACTGGAGGGATACAGGGGAGAACCTGGCCCTGAAGCATGTAGAGACACGGAAGGTGAGGAGAACCTGGCCCTGAAGCATGTAGAGACACGGAAGGTGAGGAGCCTGGCTCCTGAATGACAACACAGAACACAGACCCCTGTGCCTTTCTCACTTCCCCCACCCATAACACACTCCCCTTCTGTCCCAAGGGGTGGACTGTGCTACAGGTGAAAGATAAACTCTTCTGTCAACCACTGAGATTTCTGGATCCCTTTGTTTTGGAAATTAGTGCTCCTTATCCAATTGTTACATCTCTCTTTTTGACCTCTGAATTCTGGAATATGAAAGTTATACAAATTATTTTTAGTTTCAGTAAAGTATTTGTATACCATGACCTTCTAGGATATTATTTCTAATGTTGTATTGGAAAAATGTTTTCTTTTAAATAATAAACTTTTAAACTTATTCTGCCCTTAAGCTGTTTAGTTCATAAAAACGAAACCTCTCCATTGTAGGCAGGTACATGGGAAGTACTTACTCACTGGTTTCATTTAAGACAATGTATCCCGAGTGCCAGACACTGACCTTACCTGCTGCAGACAGAGCTGGTGGTGACTGTGATGCACTGGAAATCTGATTTCTTGGTGCCGACATAGGAAAAGCCAATCATCTGAGAAGGAAGGAAATAAATATTGTTAATAATTTTTTGTAAAGATTTATTTATTTATTTGAAAGTCAGAGTTAGAGAGAGAGGAGAGACAAAGAAAGATCTTCCATCTGTTGGTTCACTCCCGAAATGGCTGCAATGCCCGGGCTCAGGCCAAGCCAAAGTCAGGAGCCAGGAGCTAGCAGCTTCTTCTGGGTCTCCCACATTGGTACAGGGGCTTAAACACTTGGACCATCTTCTTCTGCTTTCCCAGGTGCATTAGCAGGGAGCTGGATTGGAAATGGAGCAGCCAGGCCTCAGACAGGTGCCCTGATGGGATGCTGGCACTTCAGACAGAGGCTTAACACACTGGTACCACAGCGCAAGCCCCAGATAAAATAAATATTTTTGAAAAGCGGTAAGTGGGCCGGCGCCGTGGCTCACAAGGCTAATCCTCCGCCTTGTGGCGCTGGCACACCGGGTTCTAGTCCTGGTCGGGGCGCCGGATTCTGTCCCGGTTGCCCCTCTTCCAGGCCAGCTCTCTGCTGTGGCCAGGGAGTGCAGTGGAGGATGGCTCAAGTGCTTGGGCCCTGCACCCCATGGGAGACCAGGAGAAGCACCTGGCTTCTGCCATCGGATCAGCGCGGTGCGCTGGCCGCAGCCATTGGCAGGGTGAACAGCCATTGGAGGGTGAACCAATGGCAAAGGAAGACCTTTCTCTCTGTCTCTCTCTCTCACTATCCACTCTGCCTGTCAAAAAAAAAAATAAATGAATAAAATAAAAAAAGGAAAAGAAAAGCGGTAAGTGTTGTGAATAAAATAAAGTAGCTTGATCAGTAATAAAGCAGTGTGCTAGAGAGTTCCAGAAATAGGGCTAGGAACAGCATTCTATCAGCCCTCTTCTGATGGGCGGCACCTGCGCAGTGGCGTCCATCTGGAGGCCTCTGGAATGCCTGTATGATCTAGGGCTAAGAGGAAAGAATATCTGGAGCCCCCTGGGATCTTTATCATCTCCGTGGAGGAGTCTGTGTTCTTGTGTAAGCCTAGGATGGGTGTTTCTTCTCCAGGGACCCCAGGAGTTAGGTCAGAGAACACTAAGTAAGCTTACGCAGAACACAACAGTTTCTTCAGCACTCCGTGGCAAGCTGTGGGGACAAGGGGAACATCAAGGGTCCTGGGGCTGAATCCAGTAAGGGAAGACCATTTTACAATGAGCTGGAGATTAAAAGCACTTCAAGAGGTGGGAACTCTCAGATTTGCTCATTTCTCAGATTTTTGGAGAATGGAGTAAATGACCAGAATCTGGATTTTGTCAGCACCTTGGTATCTCTTCTGCTTCTCATGTTTGATCCAAAGAATAACTTCCACAGGAAAGCACTCAGTTAACATAAAATGAAGCCTCATTATAAGAGTAATCCAATCAATAGTTAACCATAAACATATTTAGAAAAGAGATTTTGATAGACTACCTTACTACTTGAGTGCCTATCTCATAGAGGGATTCTGTAGGTCAAAATTGTTAAAACACATGTGAGTAAGTGATTTTTCTTTGGCTTACAAGTAGTTCGGGAACTTTGTATTTTGATAAACTTCAACATGCTGTCTCCAGCCCTCCTCCTCTCCCATCACTTGTTCCTGGGTGCTCATTCTTTCCCCTTAACCAATGTTTTATTTGTGTTGAAGAGGTGAACCTTGCCAAAGAGGAAGGCGCTATCTTTAGTTTTTATGCAGCCTCCAAGAGTGACGTGCTGATTCGCAAACACGAGCACTAAGTAAGTGTTCAGTGAAAGAAGCCAGGTTAAATTAGATGTGCTTTTGCTTCCGTTCAATTTGGTTTTAAGCATTAATAATCTCAAAGAAGGCTCTCCTCTTTGTTTATATGCCATAAATAAATAAATGAAGTAGCTTAAGGATATTATAGCATTCTTAAGACAAAATTGCAGGTATGAATAATAGGGGCTTGCATTTATAGTAGGCTTAATACAAGACAAACCTTGTGCTAAGCACTTTACATGAATTATTTCCTCTAAAGATAAAGAAATTGAGGCCTAGGAGGTCACATAACTTGTTTAAGCTTACATAGCTAGGAAGTGGCAGATCCAGGAATCCAGTAATCCAAGACAGCCTGGCTCCACGTCCACGCTCTTAAATACCACATTTCCCCTAATGAAAGGACAGCAAATGTCAAGTCATCATTATCGATGAATGGTGCATTCTGACTGTGTATAATGAGGGGAAATATCCATATTTCTAGACCAGAAAAATATACTTAAATTTGCTTTTGTAGCGAAAGTCTTTGAAAGGGAATAGACACTCTGTGCAGGACTTCTGACAAACAGCCCGAATCAGTTCTGAACCCTCCCTGTTGGTTCTCCTTCCTCATGTAACGTGTGGCTTGGGATTTAAGTGGGGTTTTCTGTACCATTTTCTGCTATGGCCCTATCTCACCTTGCTTGACCCTGTTCTATAAGGTGTATCCAGGCCTGCATCCTGTGACGAAAGCAAATCCAGAGAGAAAGGGATATACAGCAACTGAACTGGGAAAGTTCCCTCAAGGTGCAACTTTTTTTAAAGATTTATTTATTTATTTGAAAGTCAGAATTACACAGAGAGAAGAGAGGGAGAGGAAGAGGGAGAAGGAGAGAGCAGGGTGGGTGGGGGGAGAGGTCTTCCCTCACTGCTCCAATCCCCAGATGCTGCAATGGCTGGAGCTGTGCCGATTTGAAGCCAGGAGCCAGGAGTTTCTTCCAGGGTATCCCTTGCGGGTGCAGGGTCCCAACGACCTGGGCCATCTTCCACTGCTTTCCCAGGCCATAGCAGAGAGCTGGATCGGAAGTGGAGCAGCCAGGACTCGAACCAGCGCCCATATGGGATGCCAGCCCTGCAGGCAGCAGCTTTACCCACTATGCCACAGCATCGGCCCCAAAGATGCAGCTTTGATATTTATTCTCCCACAAGATGTTACTGCCATGCCAGCACTCTGGTATGGCTTGGGACAGTGACAGCAGAATCTCTTGCTGTTCCTATATTAAGAATGTGTTCTCAGAAACAGCTGGTGTGTTACAAGTGCAAGTGAGTGCTTTGAGAAACGGGATGATTGGAATCCCACTCCTAAGCACACAGGCTGTCGATAGTTGAGAGTTGGTAAAGGAGGTGGCAGGAAGGCGAGGGATGAGACCTGCGGGGGTTGGGCATCAGAGTGAGCCAAGCTCCCTGTGTCTGCTGGCTTAGTGAACCTCTGTCTTTCACCTTACCATGAGCATAGAGGACTCTGAGCAAGTTGTTAGCTTACATTTGCGCATCAATTCTCAGATCTTTGCAGTAAGATGTTACCTAATAAGAATGTTTTATGACAGTCTTAAGGATAAACATGGATAGTGTATGGGTGGTCATAGCACTCCATTTTGATTTCTTTTGAGAGAATGATCACGTTAGTATGGGAGAATCGTTTGTTCAGTTAAATGTTAGGAAAATGTTCTAGCCTTAACAGATATATTGGCAGTAGAGGCTACCCAATATCTTTTTCTAAACTCACAGCTAATAGTGACAGAACAGTGTGTCGCTTGCAGTTTAATTATATATGCAATGTCCAGTTGATCTTTCAGAACATAGTTAAGTAGGTGGGACAAGTGTTGCTGTTACCATTCCCATTTTAAAGATGGAGAAAGTGGAATTCAGACATTAACTTTTCCAGTTTACCTACCCCACAAATGGTGCTGTTTTCATTCCTTCTTTGTCTCCCTTCTTTCTTGAAACTCTCCTTCTGACTTCCAGAACAGTGTGTCCCCAGTTCTTAATTTACCATCTTCATCATTCTTAATCTGTTTCATTTAAAAAAATATTTATTTGTTTGAAAGGCAGAGTGACAAACAGGAGAAACAGAGTGAGAAAGAAATCTTTTATCTGCTGGTTCACTCCCCAATCATCCCTCCTGAGTGGGACCAATACCCTGTGAAAGAACTCCAGGCAGCTGCTTTCCCCTCCCAGCTATGGGGAAAAACTGCAAGGTGCAGTGTGTGAACCATGAGCAGGCTCTCTCAGCAGACACAGAATTTGCCATGCTTTGATGATAGACTCCCCATCCTTCAGAACTGTGAGAATTTTTTCTTGTTTATAAGTTATCCATTCTGTGGCATTTCATTACAATGTTTCGAACAACAAAGACAATGATTAAAAAGCTCTGTACCCCATCTCACCCTCAGAGCTTCCATCATGTATCTATATAAAATTGAACTTGATTCTCTGCTTTCCTAGGTTTCATCTTCCTTATCTATGTAGTGAGAAGTCTACTGTGAATGCTTGATAGGTCTTGCTAGCTATACATTATTTTGCCATCTATCTGAAGCTTCAGTTATATTTGGTTACAGGTCCCTATTACTGATTTACTGTAGAAGATTCACCATGTCACAGTCCTAAGGAAGCCTTACAACTTTTCTCCTGCAGGTTCATGGGGATCAGCTAACTTTCAGGAGAACAGTCTTAGAATGGTGTTTTGTCAAGCCGGTGCCGCGCGCGGCTCACTAGGCTAATCGTTCGCCTTGCGGTGCCGGCACACCGGGTTCTAGTCCCGGTCGGGGTGCCGGATTCTGTCCCGGTTGCCCCTCTTCCAGGCCAGCCCTCTGCTGTGGCCAGGGAGTGCAGTGGAGGATGGCCCAAGTGTTTGGGCCCTGCACCCCATGGGAGACCAGGAAAAGCACCTGGCTCCTGCCATTGGATCAGCGCGGTGCGCCGGCTGCAGCACGCTGGCCGCGGCGGCCATTGGGGGGTGAACCAACGGCAAAGGAAGACCTTTCTCTCTGTCTCTCTCTCTCTCACTGTCCACTCTGCCTGTCAAAAAAATAAAAAAAAATAATAAAATAATGGTGTTTTGTCACATCCTTTTTGTCTGTAACAGACCACAAATAGCACAGAGTGTGTATTCACAAGTCAGTTAATTGTGCATCTTGAGTTAGATGAAGATGAGCCTACACTGCACTCCTGAGGTCATTGTGACTGCTGGGGATGCAGCTGTCAGCAAAGTTACCCCCACCATGGCCCAGGGCCCTGAGCCCCAAAAGGACAAGGGGCCTGTTCCAGGCCACTCAGCTCCCAAGGAGCTGGGGCTCATGTCCTAAGTGAGATATTTATTGTAGACATTTAGAGATGTACAACCAAAAGTGTAGAAGTGATCCACAGTCCCATCACTGAGAAACTGTATCCTCTACTTCCTAAATTTCAAACTTTTGTGTTTGAATTTGAATCATACTTGGGAATTTGTGTCTGCCTTAAGATAACCTTTCCACTACCTCCTTCCTGAGTGTCCATTCAGCATTTATTAAGCACCGTCAATGTGTCAGGGATTTTAAAGTTCCAGTACCAGGAAGACATGTGGTTTGGAGTGTTAATTATGCAGTACGAAATACTATAATATTAACAAATACTTGGGGCTGGTGCTGTGATGCAGTGGTTAAAGCCCCAGTTTGCAGCACCAGTAAACCATCTGGGTGCTGGTTCAAGTCCCGGCTGCTCCACTTCAAATCCAGCTCTCTGCTAATGCACCTGAGAAAGCAGCAAAAGATGGCCCAAGTTCTTGGGCCCCTGCATACATGTGAGAGACCTGGAGGGAGCTCCTGGCTCCTAACTTTGGACTGGCTTAACTCCGGCCATTGCAGCCATTTGGGGAGTGAACCAACAGATGGAAGACCTCTCTCTCTCTCTGTCTCTTTCTCTCTCTCTCTTCTCTCTGTAACTGTCTCTCAAATCAATAAAATGAATCTTTAAAAAATACTTAAAATGGTTCTGCATTAAGAAAATAAAATAGACATATGTACAAAGAAATAGGGAATGCGTAGTCACTTATTTCCTGCGAGGAAGAATATCTCACAGAGAAGGTTAATTTTGCCATAGTCGTAAAGGGTGAGGAGCACATAAAGCATGAGCTGAGTCAGAGAATTCCTGTTTTTCTTCTTTTTGGAGCCACCCACTGTGTTCATGTTGCCCCAGCATGGAAGCTGGGATATGAGAAGAATTCAGAAAAGGCAGCCATACCCATGGTGTGATGCCTGCTAAAATAGCATTTTTTCTTAAATTTGATCTCTTGTGATCCATTCTCATAAATATACTCCCTCAATATCACTTAAGGATCTCCCTTAGGCAAGAATAAAATATCCGCAGTCTTCTATCTCTTAATAACTTTGCCAGTATTGGCTGTTCCAATGTCCACAGACCTTATATAGCTTGCTTTTAATGTGGGATTAAACCTTTTTTTATTCTTGTAGTAGTCAGAAAGGCAAGCGGACCATTAACATGCTCTTTGGAATCCCATTGAAAAAGAATGGGGTTCTGCCAGATCCTGTCATGGAATAAGAAAACAGACACAAAAGGTGAAAAAACAGCCCCTGAAGGGGAAGTGCTGACAGGTTACACCAGTCGCAAAACAGACACGCAGCACCCAAGGGTCACCAGCTTGGAAGATATGCCAAAGTTGGCCAGCAGGTCCCAGCATGCAGGAGCTAGAAGGGAACTAATTAATTAAAGAGTGTCAAACACGTTGTCAGAGTGCAGACAGCAGAAAATAAAATGAACTTCCCATTGTTGAACCAGTAGGGGAAGAATAACTTCATACTGTATTCATAAAGAATTTCTTCAGAAAAAGTGCATTGTAAAGCATTTTTATTCGTCATGATTAGAAAACAAATTGCTCCTCCAAATTCTAGCTGAAGTAGAGAAACTAAGGACTTCCTATAAAGAAAGAGAAAAAAAATAACTTTTAGTGAGCACATACTGTGTGCTAAACACTGAGAGAAGGCTTCTATTTACATAAATGGACACTTCTGGGAGCACCATTTGCATTCCTATCTCTGGAGTTGTGCAGTATTCAGCCCTGGAACCAGGTTGTTTATGTGTCTTCATTTAGTCCTTGTGAAAACTCAGTGAAGGAGATGCTGTTTTTACAGATGAGGAGACAGACTTGGGTCTGAACTCTGCCTCCCCAATATACTGTGTTGCCTATGAATGTTACATAACCTTGCTGGACTTATTTTTTTATTTTATTTTTTTTTTATTTTATTATTTTTTTTTTGACAGGCAGAGTGGACAGTGAGAGAGAGAGACAGAGAGAAAGGTCTTCCTTTGTCGTTGGTTCACCCTCCAATGGCCGGCGCACCGCGCTGATCCGATGGCAGGAGCCAGGAGCCAGGTGCTTTTCCTGGTCTCCCATGGGGTGCAGGGCCCAAGCACCTGGGCCATCCTCCACTGCACTCCCTGGCCACAGCAGAGGGCTGGCCTGGAAGAGGGGCAACCGGGACAGAATCCGGCGCCCCGACCGGGACTAGAACCCGGTGTGCCGGCGCCGCTAGGCGGAGGATTAGCCTATTGAGCCGCGGCGCCAGCCCCTTGCTGGACTTAGAAGTGCCTCCTCATCCCAGTACCACATGGGGATGCCAGACAAGCAGCCATTGCAGCATAAATGGTTTCCATGCAACCAATCGCTAAGGAAGTAGTAGAAATACCTTCTGGTTTTGCTTGTCTAAGCAAAACACTGGCAAGGGCAGAATTTGCCTCAGCCTTTCTTTTAACTGCTCTTAAATCTTGCCTTCAGAAGAGGGCATAAAATTCCAAAGAATTTTTATTTCAACTCTCTCAAGATTGTCTATATTTTAATGGAAAACAAAGCATTGAACTGGGGTCCCTGAACAGCCATCACTACCTTTCTGGAAGCCATAGGATCCTACTTGGAAGCATTAGAGAATGCTTCCCAGGTTTCTTTAGGAGCTCACTATTGGCATGGTGTCCATCAGGGGCTGTTTCTACCATAAGAATCCTGGATTCATTTCTTCGCTAGGGAAGGATGTTGTACCATCTATTGCATCTGTAGTCAGTTGTCCAACTCTATCAACAGATTGTCCTCTTCACTACCTTCACATTTTGATGCTTTCTTTGGTCCTACACATAAGGTTAAATGCACTGCTCATGATGGAAAAAGATGAAAGAAGGAAGAGCAAGTACTTCCATGCCCACCCAAATGAGACTGTCAATTCACTGTCTGGTCTCTGTGGTTTGTTGGATTGCCATCAGAAAAGAGAGACTCCTTCTTGGGCTGGGTACTTTTTTGTAATCCAGTCATACTTGGTCATTTCTCCTTAAATGCAATGACTGCCAACTGATTTTTTCAATTGCAGAAATAAAAATAATAAGTAGTTGTCCATCACAAAAATGTTAAACATTCCTTCTTTTTTTGTATTTCTCTTTGTGTTTTTTCAAATTTTATTTAAGGTATACAAATTTCATGCATTTTATATGTACAGATTTAGGAATATAGTGATTCTTCCCACCTAATCCTCCCTCCTGCCCACATTCCCACCGTACTTCCTCCTCTCTCTCTTATTCCCACTCTTAATTTTTGCAAAGATCTACTTCTGCTATACTTTATACTCATAAGATTAACCCTACAGTAAGTAAAGTGTTTAACAGATAGTATGAGGAAACAAAACACTGTCCCCCAATGGTAGAGACAAGGGCTATAAATAATCATTGAATCTCAAAATGTTCACTCCTCTACAGTACGTTTTTTTTTTTTTTTTGACAGGCAGAGTGGACAGTGAGAGAGAGAGACAGAGAGAAAGATCTTCCTTTGCTGTTGGTTCACCCTCCAATGGCCGCCACAGCCAGCGCGCTGCGGCCGGCGCACCGCGCTGATCCGATGGCAGGAGCCAGGAGCCAGGTGCTTTTCCTGGTCTCCCATGGGGTGCAGGGCCCAAGCACCTGGGCCATCCTCCACTGCACTCCCTGGCCACAGCAGAGAGCTGGCCTGGAAGAGGGGCAACCGGGACAGAATCCGGCGCCCCGACCGGGACTAGAACCCGGTGTGCCGGCGCCGCTAGGCGGAGGATTAGCCTAGTGAGCCGCGGCACCGGCCTACAGTACGTTTTAGATACTCTATTAGTTGCTACTGAAAACATACGGTATTTGTGTTTTGGGAACTGGCTTGTTTCACTGTGTATAGTGGTTTCCAGTTGCATTCATTTTGTTGCAAATGACAGGATTTTTTTTAACTGCTGAGCAGAATTCCATAGTGTATATATGCCATAATTTCTTCAGTCATGAGTTGATGAACATCTGGGTTGATTCCATATCTTAGCTATTGTGAATTGAACTGCAATGACAGCATTTGTTGTTTGTTGATTTCTCTATGAGAGTCATTCTAACTGGGTTGAGGTGAAACCTCATTGTGGTTTTGATTTGCCTTTCCCTGATGTCTAGTGATCCTGCAAAAGTGTCTGTTGGCCATTTGAATTTCCTCTTTTGCAAAATGCCTGTTTAGTCCTTTGGGCATTCTTTCTTTCAGGGAAAATAAGAAGAAGAAAAAAACAGGTTATAGATGTTCAGGCTTCAAGAAATTGTTAAAGTATGAAGTGAGTTGTTGGTCCATGGCATGTTTTAATACTCTAACATCCCACTAAGGATGAGTCAGTTACTCCATTTAGTTTGCAGCTATGCTTGCTTATATTTCAATCATAATTTCTCCCTGAACCAGTAGATACCATTGACACTTATTTAAATCATCCCTACAGGATTGATGCATGCCTGCCCTCAGGTTGCTGTCTGCTAGGTTCTGCTTCAATGAGCTTAGAAATTGTATTGGTCCACTTTTCATTACTTAAACTAAAAAAAAATCTCGGCCGGCGCCGCGGCTCACTAGGCTAATCCTCTGCCTAGCGGCGCCGGCACACCAGGTTCTAGTCCCGGTCGGGGCGCCGGATTCTGTCCCGGTTGCCCCTCTTCCAGGCCAGCTCTCTGCTGTGGCTAGGGAGTGCAGTGGAGGATGGCCCAGGTGCTTGGGCCCTGCACCCCATGGGAGACCAGGAAAAGCACCTGGCTCCTGGCTCCTGCCATCGGATCAGCGCGGTGCACCGGCCATTGGAGGGTGAACCAACGGCAAAGGAAGACCTTTCTCTCTGTCTCTCTCTCTCTCACTGTCCACTCTGCCTGTCAAAAAAAAAAAAAAAAATCTGAGAGGAGTCACTCTGGGAAAGAAAAGGTTGATTTCAGCTTACAGTTGGAGAACATGGGATTGAGGGGCCCTGTAGTCAAGTGGAGACTGATCATGGTAGGGGAAAGGTAGATCACATGGTGGGGCATGAAGCACAGAAAGAACAGATGGGAAGCACTTGAATTCATATAATCAACCATTGTGTGAGAGCTCTGAGCGCACACCCCAGTGACCTGAATCCTACCCCCTCAGATACCATAATTAAATCAAGGTTCTGCCATTAATCCATCTCTCATTCACATGAAGACATTAGCATGTGAACAATACTGAGTTTCAGGGATACAAGTACTGCTTTTTTATACTCTTGAAATCTTGGAAGAGCTGGAAAGAGAGAGAGGTTTAGTATCCACTGGGCCCAGTTGTACTCTTAACACTTTGTATGAATGACTTTACTAAACTCTTCACAAAAAGTATTCTGATGTGGATCTTATGATTATTATAATGGAGTTGGATATACTAAGTACCACATGTTCTGAATTTTACTCTAGTCATTCATTGTAAGTGACCATGAGATGACTCACTCCCCCATACCAACTCCTTGTAACAATACACCTGACACAGTCTCTTAGACTTTTCTTGTTATCTACATAACACAGGGAACCTAATAGGAAATCCATATTCTATGGAATTTGCCGGCCTGCATGTATTACTACTTTTGACTCTGGAAACCATTGCCAATATCATTCCCAGGCTACAAAGCAGCTCAGGTCAGAGGGAAACACTGTGAGCCAACAACACAAAGTCACAGCTGGAAGGGACTTGCCAATCATTTTTATTTCTTTCCATTTTGACGATAAGGGGCCCAAAGTTTATTGAGAGGCCTATGTGCACAAGGTCATAGAAGGAGTTGTGCTGAGCTTAGAATCCAGATCTTCCAAGTCTAGTGTTTCAAAGCACATGCCAGTGGCCACACCCATCATTTTTCCTTGTAGTTCCATAGTCTCCAGTCGAACCTCAGGGTGTGGTTTGAACGTAGCCTTTAGAGGCATACTGAGAAAGATGAGTTCCGTATACTGCTGTGTTTTGGGAAACCAAGTTCTCTGGTTGAGTCCTAGACATTCACAGGGCAATCAGCATCCATGATGAGATTTATCCAGTGCTGAAATCAGAGGCAGTAGTGTTAATTCTTAGCCCAGGACCCCTTACTTGTTTTGATTTATCCATTGTCTGAAAGATGACCAAAGTTGGGCACTACTTCTGAATCACCAGGTTTTTCACTGTAAGTGACAACCTTTGCATTTTATTAGCATGGTCTACTTTTTAATAAGCCTTTAGAGGGCCAGTATATCATAAAAAACATCATTAAAACATCCCTCTTCACTGGTTATAAATTGCCTTGATGGAGCTGTGACTGCGTCTCCCAGAGCACCTTTGCCAGATGAGCTTTAAGAACCAAGCCTGTCATTGTCAAGGCGGAAGGATGACATTGCAGCCTGGCCTGACTGCTGCAAGGAAAACGCACAGGGTGCTGTAGAAAGGGACACAGGCAACTGTCCAGGATGCCATTGGTGATTCTGTCACTGATGACTTTGGAAAACCCACTTAATTTTTCTGGGCTTTTTCTTTATCTGGAAAATAAAGTCTTCCCTGTCTAGCTCAGGGGGTTACTGTAAAAAGCAAATAAGATAATGTATATGAAAGCACTTTGAAGATCACATTGGGTTTTCCAGAAAGTAGGCTCTGAGACAGGCTTCAGCAAACAAGATGTTTATTATAGAGCACCCTTAGGATAGCATATTGCATGCCTGGAATAGGAGGAAGCACTTGTTGAACAGAATGAGAAATCCATTAGTTGAGTAGGCCCAATGACAACTCCATCCACCCCCTCTAAGAATATCTGGAGATAATAGAGCCTGTCAATATGGCCCTTTCAGCCAAAGAAGAGACTGCATCAGTTAGTCCCTAGATGTCAGTTGTCTGAGGAAAGAGAATGACTGGCACGAGGTGGCTCTGTGCATGTGAGGTTTGACAGGTGGAAGCTGGCTGCTGATTGCATTCCTAGTAATCAGGGCAAGAATTATTTTCGTGAAGAGAGAACTGGTTTGTTGCTTCGGGGAAACTTGAAAAATAATGGTAAGTAATACAAACTATGGTTTCTGCTACTGTAGCAGCTGGTCTCGGAACCGTAATAGATCCTTTTCCTCATCCCCCTCCATCGTCTGTTTCAGATCCCTCTCTGCTTTGTTAACAGTTCAGCTCCTCCTAATTGTTGATCTCGTATCATGATCTGGACCCTCAAGCTTGATGATCCTTAAGCCAGACCCCGGTGCTCTTCTCAGATCATTTTGCAAGGAAGTACAAGAGATACGCAGATGGATCTCCTGTGTGTCAACCAGGGTCATTTCTTCCATTCTTTAAAAGCAGCCCCATGGTGCTGGCCTATTAACCCTAGAAAAACGGAATTTCTTCTTCTAGTTCTTTGGAACCAGAATTCTGGAGTGAGTGGATGGAAGCTGCACCTTAGAGTGCGGTATGCTAGCTTTATTCTCTGGACAAAGTGCTCCCCACTGGGTGATCAGGACCAGAAAGCCCAAAGACCCCAGTATTGTGAGGATGGAAAGCATACACTTCCTAATTGAGTCAATGGATGTGATGATAACTGGGCCATGCATCCTTCTACCCCTTGCTTCCTAAGTCTGTGTATTCTGACTATTGGAGACAGCCCCATATATAGATCTCTGGTTCAAGGTATCTACTGTGTCCTGGAGATTGGCATAGCATCCCTGCCAAGTACTGTTTCTGAATTACCATTTCAGCCATGCTTTCTGCAAGCCATTCCAACACTCTCTCAGGCCAGCAGTGTTGGTATGGTGGTTACCAGATATCATGATCTACAGTCTCTCAGTGTCTTTGCGTATAGGATCCTATGGTCTGGTTCTCAGACACAGAGAATCCAAGATTTGTGAACCACTCTGTAAGCCCTTGGATAGTGCTTTGAGTACCTGCGAATAGGAGAGGCATATACATATTGAGATATGATTCTTTACTTGGACAGAAGGAAGCTCTACCACTTACAATACTGAGGAAGTCTAATGTAGTCAGCTTGTCACTACATGGCCAGTTGGTGTCCTCTTTGAGGAAGGGTAATGTGCCAGGGATTCAGTGTTAGTTTTTGGTGGCTTCAGCATTCACTGACAATAGTTTCTAGGTCACCCTATGTGACAGACCATGCTTTTGGAACATGCCTTTCAGAGATGATTTGTCCATGAGGGCTCTGTTCTCAAGAATGCAACAGTGGTCTTATGAAAGAGCCCTGGAAAAAAAAAAAGAGCCCTGAGAGAGATGTTTTTGTGCCATTTACCATATCAGGAAGCAGCAAGCAGGAACTGGCTGTGAAGGGTCTCATCAGACACCCAATTTTCTGGCACCTTGATCCTGGATTTCCCAGCCTCCAGAGGCATGAACAATACATTCTGTTATCTGTAAGTGACCCATTTCTGTTGTTTATGATTGACCCTATATCCAACAATTCTAAAGCTGTTTGGCTGTGTCTCTGCCCCCAGTGCTCAATTACCTAGGCAAATTGCTAGAGTCCTTTGGGGAAGGTCTAGGAAAACTAGGAAACTAGCAGCAATCACAAAGATAGTGGTCATCATGTAGCATGTCTTCCTGTGAAGTTAGTCAACTCTTTAACCAGTGGATTCTACATCCAAAAACTGGATCATGCCCAGGTATTGAGCAAGGGATTGTGACATTTCATTGAGGTAACTCTGCTCAGATTTCCAGTCTTTCACCTGTGATTTCTTCTGATGGTAGAACTTGAATAGTGCCCCAGTTGCCTGCCGTTTTTTGACCCTAAGGATGTCTATATGCTTTAAACCGTCTCAATAACTCTCTATAGGGCAGGCCCCTTGGTTACCACTCTGACCTGCCTCTTCACTGTAATAATCACGCTCAATTGTCTGCCAACTGCCAGTACTGCTGTCTGCATTCTATTATTTTGGGGTCCTGTCATCCCCATTGCTGTCAGTGAGCCTTGTTCTGTACAGACTCTGTCTTCCGACAGCTCAGAGCTATGGACAGGATCACCACTTAGCTTTGTAGTGGTGCCGGTGCTCTTCTCCTAAGTGCATTCCTATTGCTTGCCAACTATGTATCTTTCTGGCTTTCCTATGCAGCAGAAGCTTCTGGTGAGTTTTCTGGTTTTATCTAGCACATCCATTCCAGTCGGCCTGCTCCTCTATGAATTTTATTTCTTTTTTCCACCAACTGTTAAGAGTGTTCAATTTGAACATTGCAACATTGCTTACTCTGGGACATCACTTTTTCTAGGCTTCTAGAGTCTTCCCAGAAACAGGTGAATACTGTTTCCTAGAGTTCTTGCCAGGATGTTAAATCCTACTTCTCAAGAGAGCACTTCCACAATTTTAAATTCGTCCTCATTTAATTTGATGTTCTTGCCCTCTTGAGCAAATACCTCAGAATTTAATCCCATATTCTCTTTCAGCTCCTGCCATATCTGGCAGGTGCATTTCACAGCTCCTCTGGAGCCTAGTCCTGTTCCCCCATTATTAGGTCCACAATATCCCCAGCTGGGTTTTGCGATGACTTAACCCCAGAGGCCTGAGGAGAGGTTGAGACAGATCCTGAGAGATCATTGCCTTTATCCAAATAGGCAGTGCCTGTTTTTAATAGGGAGTGAGTGCTGGGCCACTTCCATACTCGCAGACTTCAGGGGAACCTAAGGCATCAGTAGTTTCAGGGGCAGCCACCATCTCAGATGTTTCAGATTCATAAGTCCAGGCCCTGGTTTTCCCAACCAGGATCCTGATCTTGAAATAGCAGGCTAGCCTATAATCAAATCTAGCCTCCTCTGGAGATTGGCTACTCTTATAATTAAGTTCTGACCCTGTTCCTAAGCTTTCTATGCTCTTCCTTTGCAGGAGATGAGGCTGTCTGAATGTGTCACCGATGTAGGCCTCTCATTTTCATCTTTGGTTTTAATTTTCTTGTTGATTGATTTCAACTTTTCATTGTCTTTTTCTAGAATGTCATTGGAGCTTAACATTGACCATTGAGATCTATTGTCTAAATAGCTACTTTTCTCTGAAAATATTCAAAAACATTGCATCAGTTAATATACTTTCTTCTGTGTTTAAGCCATCCAAGCTCACCTCTAGGGCACTTATTAACAATTGGATAGGCACCTCGTGAAGGGGACCCTGCTTCACCAAATGACAGCAGGCAGGGAGTGACTGATCCATCTCTGAAACCTCATCTTGCCATCTTACTTCTTGGATCAATCCTTTTATCAAGAGGCCCATGTTGGGTTTTCCAGGAAGCAGCTCTGAGACAAAGTTTAATGTGATAGGTACTTATTAAAGGGTGCCTTTGACCTCACATCTGGACAAGAGGGGAAGGGATCACGACTAGGTAGAGGGAGAAGTGGTCATGTGGTCTAACCCGAAGAACACCCTGGATTCAAAGTGAAGCATTATAGTTGAGTAGAGTTTTGCTGTCATGGCTGGGTTCTTGTAACCACATCCTGTAGTTATTGGGTGTAGATCCCTACCCAGGGAGGGATGAGGTGGCTTCACAGCGAAACCATCTCTGAAGTTGTTGATAGCTGGAGGATTTCTTTTGACAGCAATCCCTGCAGGTGGGGCAATAAATCCTTTATTGAAGGGGAATCTGGGAGACTTGACCCAGCACTGACCCCTGCCTCCCCACCATCCTTCCCCTCACATCACTCCCAGGTTCACTGCTGGCTTACTCTCCCTTGCTTCAGTCAGGCCTTGCCATCTTTGTTTCTCATCTACTAAATCAGAGTGCTGATTGCACCTTTGCCTGTTTTCCAGGATCATTAAAGAGCTCAAATGAGGGGTAGGGGGACTAATGTTTTGGCATAGCTGGTTATAATGCTGCCTGTGGCGCCAGTTCAAGTCCAGGATGCTCCACTTCCCATCCAGCTCCCTGCTAATGAGTTTGGGAATACATGCAGATGATGGCCCAAGTACTTCGGCCCCTGCTACCCACGTGTGGAAGACCTGTTGGAGTTCCCGACTCCTGGCTTTGTCTTGGACCATCTCCAGCAGTTGCAGCCATTTTGGGAGTAAATCAGTAAAGGGAAGATTCTCTTTCTCTCTCCCCCTCTCCTATCACTCTTTTCAAATAAATAAAATAACTCTTTTGTAAAAAAAAAAAGAGCTCAAAAGGGAGAATGGATGTGAAATAGTCTTGTAAAATCAAAAGTACACTGCAAATGCAGGCAAGTTTATCACTACCAACTCTGAAGAGTATTGCACATCAAGAAATATTTATTTAAAAAGAAGAAACAAAAACAGTTAACATTTCAGTTGTTAATATCCTATTGCAAAAATACCTAGTTTCTTAGGTAGATAATACCCATTTTTGACCACTAGGGATTATGCATCTCAAAATTGCATTGCTCATAAATACCAGGTGTTTTAAAAGCTTTTTCAATATCAGAAAACCATATTTATACTTTACCATGGGACTGGCAAACCCTTAGTATTGAAGACCTGATATATGGTGATGGAGATGAGGGCAAATGTGGAGTGAGGGAAGGGGCTGCTTTGTACTGAATTATGTCTATTTACTGGACATCAGGTGATGTGCTTTATACAGTGCCTTTCTCAGTTTTCACAGCCAGATGAAGTCTGGAAGTGCATTTTTCAGTCCCACGTTAGGTAGCAGCCTCTTTATTGTCCTTTTAGGCAGTTCTCATGCCTCCTCAAAGGGACAGGAAGAATCCCAAGCACTCTCACACCATTCCTGATGCAAGTCAGTTCACGCTTCATTTCTTGGAAAAATGTAGTTACGTCTGCAGAGCATAAATCTGTAAAAACACAAAATTAATACATCATATCCATCTTCAAAGTCTCCACTTTGGGGAATTGGGAAACTACAGTGAGTATTTTTCCTGCAACAAATCAGAGTCTAAGCCAGACGTGGCAACCCCAGCATGCACCTGTGTTCGGCAGTTCTACCTGGGGAGTCACCCGCATGATCTACTGCACTGGCTCTTTCAAAGAGCAGCCTCCGAAGGGAGGAGAAGAATGTCTGAGGGTTTGTCTGGGGAAAAATAAAAGAAATAATTGTTCTAAAAAAAGCAGAAATTGGTATTTCACTGGCAGCCCACGTTGCACAGGAACACTTTAAACTTCTGTGGCTGGTATCTTTCATCTGAAAATCACCAGCTTGTTTAAAAATCCCTCGTCTGGGGACTGGGCTGCCTGCAATCACACAACCTGGAGCTGAGTGTGTCTGGATACCCAGCTGTCCTCAGCAGGGGGCCCTGGGGTACTCTGGCAGGCTGAGGCCTGAGTTCCTCTCACAGCATTTGTATGGGAAGCAGCTGACAAGAAATCCGTCTTTCAACCCAAGTTATCAGACATTAAGAGGGAGCCTGGTGGAAATGAAGTTTGCCATCATTGCTTCAACACACCCCAGGGTGTATGGTAAAGGGGGCATGTCTGGGGCACTCAGCTGCATTGTAAACTGTCTCTGATTCTGGCTCTTTTCAGATACAGAGCAAATGACCCTGTCAGAAAACAGTGCGTGCCCAGTGCACAGAGCTTTGGGGTGTGTGCGTGTCTTCCAAATCGAGTTTGGCTTAATATTTTTCTGTCTGCACTCACAGTATTTAATTTTTCTCTCTTCTTATTTAACTGTGGAACTGTACTGTTCTGATGGTAAGGCATTTTGGCTTGCAGCAAGGATGAAGGGAGTTAGGTTGCAATGATTATATTAAAACAAGCTCAGCACACCCAGCCTGGTGGGTGGTGGTGAGGACTGGAAGTCAAGGACCCAAGGGCTTGTCCTCATCCTACCATGGACCGATATGTGGCTTTCACGGGGTCCTTCATCCACCTTCAGTCCCTACTTCTTCACTGTCCAATGAACGGAGTTCAGGTGGTCTCTATGTTCTGTCTCAGCTTTCAGGAAACCTGTTATTCAGTTGCACACATATGCCTACCATTATCTACCAGTTCCTGTGCTAGAGCCTGCGGATTCAGGAATAAATAGTGATGATTCTGTTGACATAGAATTCCCAGTTTAATTCAGGATGATTAACAGTGGGCAGAGGGGTATGAACATCAATAAAAGTGACCACAACACAATGGTGATCAGAAATGTGGAACATAGAGACAGAGTGGTTAATTCTGGGAGTGATGGGAGAGCTTTGTGGGAGCAAATGACATTTATCTAGGTGATAGGCAGAGAGTTCACCAATTAGGAAAGATGGGATAGGAAAAGATTAGTTCAGCCTGTAGGGGGAACCCCAGGGGCAAAGGAATTTTGGCAAGATACAGAATTGTGTGTTTACAAGTGAGCAAATAAATTAAAGGTGGGAAATGGACCATGACACTTAAACAAAGGTGTATGGGGTTAGGTCGTCTAGAGCCATATAGAAAATAGAGAAATAAGTTTAGTCATCACCCAGAGGTACACTCAGTACAGATTAGAGGAAGGGGCATTTATAGAAATTGTTAGAAAAATAGAGGTGTAGTGGTTGAGGTAAAAGGAAGAAATAATGCTAATTCCTTAGTTACAACCCGGTGGCTGAGACAGAAAATCCAACTAACAGGGATGGAACCTATGAGTGAATTTATTATTTTATTAACAAGAAACAAGGAGTAAGGTAGTTTTGAAAGGTGAAGTTTGAGAATCAACATGGTCTTCATGATCCAAGACACTATGTCCATGTTTGTAGCTGTGGTTGGAAACCACACAGATTAAGGATTATAGCATGTACCTCACAGATTGACTTCTATCTTATTATGAAATCCTCTCTATTATTACTTTTGCCTTATATCTGTATCTAGTCTAATATCTATTCTTGCCTTCTAGAGTAATCAGGCTGATATTAGTTCAGTTATCCTAGCCCTTTTCATTTTACTAGAATCTACATAGTAGATATATGAGGATATTTCAAAAAACCCATGGAAATGCAATTGAAAGATAAGTTTATTGTGGTGGAAAAGAATCTTGAAATCCCTGCATAGTTTTCACATGTATACATTTCCATGGAATTTTTGAAGACTGCTTTTGTGCATGAGTTTCAAAAAGTTTTTATACCACAATGTCTTTATCTTTTAATTCCATTTTACATAAAATTTTTGAATTATCCTCATGTTTTCATTGTGAACTTAATGTATATTTTATGAGTCTCATAGGCTTATCTCTGATAAGCAGCATGTAACTGGGTTTTACTATTTCATTCAGTTGTTCATATTAGTATTTTATATATTTTATATGGGTTAGTTAATTAAAATATAATGTGATTACAGATGTAGTTAAGATTTTATCTACCACTGTACTTTTTTTTTTCCTTTTGATTCACTTGTTCTGTGTTCTTGTTTGATTCCTTTCTTGGTTTCTTTCAAAATAATAAAATATGTGAGTATATATTTTATTTAGTTGAAAGGCAGGGGGACATGGGGTGAGGAGAGCCACACACACATACATATGATAGAGAGAGAGAGAGAGAAAGAGAAAGCTCTCATCCATTGTTTACTCGCCAGATGCCTGCAACAGCTGGGCCTGAGCCAAGGCCAAAGCCAGGAGCTGGGAATGCAATTCAAGTCTCCTCCACGGATGGTAGGAATCCAATTACTTGAACCACCACCAGTACCTACTTGACAGACAAAGATCTTCCATCTGTGTAGTTTGCACCTCAAAGGCTTGTAACAGCAGGGCTGGGTAGGGATGAAGTCAAGAGCCAGGACAGAAACAGCAGCAGGATCTCTGGTGTGGGTGGCAGAAACCCAAGTACTTGAGCTATTATCTGCTGTCTCCTAGGTACATTAGCAGGAAGCTGGATGAGAAGTGGAGTTGAGACTTGATTCTAGACACTCTGATATGGATGCAGGTGTTCAAGCAGCAGCCTAACCTGCCCCCTCTTTTACAATTATTTTAGTGATTACATTTATTACTATTATAGTTTAAAACAAATTATTACTGCTACTTTTTGCTATCTACCATTTACCCCTCTTTGCTTTTTGTGCTTCTGTTGTCATATATTTTAATTTCCCATGTGATTTGAACTCCATAGAATACTACTCTTGTTGTTTTATACTGTCAGGATTTACTTGTATTTACCTACATTTTCCCTTTCTGTTGCTTTTATCTCTTTCATATACAGTTATTCCACCATTTCTGCAGGAATTGGATCCAGAACCTTGGCAGATACCAAAATTTATGGCTGTTCAAGCCCCTTAAATAAAATAGTGTAGTGTTTTAGTAACAGCCTCAAATGTACTTAACATTAAACTTCTAGATTACTTATAATGCCTAATACAGGGACCCTAGTAGTTGAGAGCCACTGTCTGCTGCCTCCCGGTGCATGCATTAGCCGGAAGCTGGGTCAGATTCAGAGTAGCTGGGACTAGAACCAGGCACTTCCCATATGGTATATGGGTATCCCAAGTGGTGACTTAACCTCTGTGTCAAACACCCATTCTGTTTTACTTTTTGTTCTTAGGGAAGATTTGCTGGATTATCTTAGTTTATGTGTATCTTACAGTGTCTTTGTTTCACTTCAGTTTTGAAGGATGGAATTCTAGGATTCAGTGATCTCAGCACTGCAGATAGCATTCCATCGATTCCTGATTTTCACTGTTTCAGTTGAGAAGTCATCTTTAAGTTTTGTTGTTTTAATTGAGGGCAGTGGATTTTTTCACTCTGACTGCTTTACAAGATTTTGATATTCTTTCTACGATGTGCCTAGGTATAGATAAGGTTTACACTTATGGTGAGCTATCTCAGTTCACTAATCTGTCTTCTGCTATGTCCTGCTATGCCTGTTTGATAGTTAACTAATACAATGAATTTGTAACTTTGCATTTTATAAGTTTTAGTTCTGAAATTCCCATTTGTTTCTGTTTCAAAACTATTCCTTGGTGAAACTACAAGGCTTTTACCTATTGTCTTCATAGTACATTGACTGTGTTAACTATGAATATAATGTTATGTTGAAGTTCTTTTCAGATAATGATATCTGATTTACCTATGGATTTATTTCATTGTGCCTCTGTGTGTGTGTGTGTGTCTGTGTGTGTACAAGCATGTGCTTTCCTCTTGGTTCTCGGTTCATGTGTTTTGTCAGTTTAGGCGATTTGACATAAATGTCCAACATTTTTTATTGAAATATATACAAGTGTAAATTCCAGATTATTTTAGCTTCATCTGGAAGGGATTTGCTCCTCCTACTGCAAAGCAGACAAAGTGGCAAATGATCACCTGCCTTAATCCAGTTATGGAAAGAGCTGAATCCCGTTTGTAGCCCTAGTAAGACCTAATCTACCCCTGGTTCAGCCTGGTGCTCTGAAGTTTTCAACTAAATTCCTACTGTGCTCTTTATGACCCATCATTTTGGTGGGCACTGCATTTCAGCATCAGTCTCAGGAAGCTGTTCAACACTCGACCCTTCTTCTCATACTTTCTGCTTATGTTTTTAGCCTTCCTCCCACCCAGTCCCCTAATTCAGCAAATGTCCTTAAGGAAAAACTAGTTGCATGCTAAATTCTCTGCCCCACCCCAAGTCTCAGCCAAAAACTCTGCCAGTTTCTCTATTCCCTAGCAACAGTTGGTACAAATCCCAGACTCTAAACCTCTCGCCCAGAATCACTAAATGCCGCCAGAGTAAAAATGGTTGCAGAATTCAGCTTGTGTCTTTGAGATCTTCCCCTCTCCAGAGTTTTAGCCCATATAGTTCTCAGAGCCTCAGCAGCTTTCCAATGCCTTTAAACAGATGATTGCTGTATTTTCCCTGACATTTCTAGCTGTCATCAGTGGGAACACTGGTCCAATGCTAGCTATTGAACCATCCAAAAGTAGAAATCCTTCAAGGATCTTTATGTACTCCTGCTCTTCGGTGCAGGGCGAGGACTTTCCACCATTGTGCCTTTATTATCCTGGTTACAACCTGAGACACTGCCTCCATTCGTATTCTAGCATGAAAGGGTGAATCCTCCTTTTACTGTGAGAAGCCTCTAAGGATGCCTTTCTTTGTATCTTGAATACAAAAACTAGGTTGCATGTTCATTCCTGGTTACAGGGGAGTCTAGAAACATATATTGCAAAGGGAAATGAAACTGACATTATTGGTTTTTACAAATTACAGTTTATTTCCTTAGACTGGGCATTTTGCCACTCCATTCCAAATCAAGGTCCTATTATCAGGGAACAAGGATGATATGGGATGGCCTTTGCATGTACAATGACATACTGTTTCACCATGGCTAAGACAGATGGGAATATAGAGTAAAGAATATAATAGGCATTCAATGCCCTACTCCTTCAATTAATAAATAAGCATAACGTCCAAGATTTTTATTTGGAATCGGAGAAGAGTGGAGAGTGAAAAGTAAGCACACAAAACTGGTCTTCCCATTTCCCTTACTGAACTACACGTTTACTTTTGTGTACTACAAGACTGCACAAGGGCAGAGATTATGTCACTCCATTTGTTGATTGGACAGGAGTGTTGGAGAGGATTTCTATAGTTCTAAACGAGGGTGCAACAATTAGAGCAGTGACCTGGGCAGCATGTCAGTGTGTGTGTGTGCACACACGTGCACATATGTGCTAGAGGAGAGCAGTTGTGAGGGCTGTGTGAGTATGCAGTACATGAAGGTTAGATGGTATGCCTAACTCTGTTGGAAAGTTCATATTGGCAATAAAATGAGGCGCTATCTACCAGAGCTGAGCTTTGAAGAGCTTTTATACAATTAGAGTATGGGCCGATAGGTATTTCACTTGAAGAAAAGGAAACTAAAGGATAAGAAATGAAGTAGCCCAAGGTCACACTATCTTAGAATCTATTACATAGTCCAGACAGAAACCTCAACTCCCCAACTCTTCATTAAAATGAAATCCTTCCAGTGAATTCTAGGGCGTTTTGAAAGACATTCTTTGACCTAGACACCAGATAAGTTAATACTCAGCTGAACTCCACTTAATTGCATAATGAATGAATCAACTACTTTAAATCACTTTACAAAATCCCATACACTATCACATTTCGTTCCTTGTTACCAATACCTGTTAAATGCAATCCTCATAGAGAAATAATTCACTTCATTGTATTAAAAAATGCCCAATTGGAGTCCGTTAAATGTTGCAGTTCTCAATTATCTCACCCCAAATCCACTGTGAAGTGCTAATTAGGGGCTAAAAGCTAAACCGATTACTGCAGAATTTTCTCCTGACAGCCATTTAATAGCTAATCAGGTGTTAAATCCCCAAATTATGCATTCCGCAGCAGCACACTGATCATAATAAATTTTAAAAGTTTGAGTTACCAACTTGCTTTTTCACAACTTTGCCCCACTAACCAAAAGTAAAGGAACTGCCAATTTAGAGGATTTTAAATTCTTGACAGTTTATTCCATTTCTCTATAGAATGCTTGTTTTGACTTATAATTGCTTGTAACTCTCAGTTCTGGCCACAACACCTTTTCATAAAACTTGCCTTTGCTCAGTGAAGACATCACATCTTGGTGTCAGCATATTAGGCTTCCTTAATATGCATATATATGAAGTTCACAACCAGATTGGTGGAGCCCAGGTAGCCCAGGTGTATATTAACAGTATGGTGCAAACATATTTGGCTATACTAACCTGGAATACCCTGAGGTTTCATAGCTGCATGGTACACACTTTTGTGACAGAGGTTTAAGCTGTCCCTGTACTATCTTAATATTGCAAAGTTGAGTCTCTGGCTGGAGACCCTTAACTTAACCCTGATGAGACCACTCATCCTGCACCAATCTACAGACCACTGAGGCACCCACCAGAAATAGAGAGAGAAAGAGAACATCCATATCTACATGACAATTAATGGGCCATCACATTCACCCACCTGATGTTCCTGAACTATGGCCTTCTACCTCCACCCCAAGAAAATAGAGAAGGCGAATCAATAGGAAGGTTTTATTTGGATAGACAAGATGATTGATAAGATGATTGATATATTCTTTATAAAATGTATACAACATAATTTTTCATTGTGTCAAACAACACTAAAACAAATATAAAAAATCTGCAAAGACTCCCTGTGGCTAAGTTTCCACCTTATTATATTAAAGCCAGTGGGACGAATGTAACACATTTCCCTCTAGGTCACTGGTTTTCAACCAGAAAGAGGTTACACTCCCTAGTGGATATCTGGCAACATCTGGACACTTTTTGGATGCCACAACTGGAGGGCATCTTGTGAGTGGCCAGAGATTCTCATTATCACAGTGCTGTCTCCAGTCAACAAAATCTGGCTGATGATGCTGAAAGTAGCAAGATTCAGAAACCCTCCTCCGGGTCCTAGACCTCCACAGCACTAAAATTCTATTCCTTGTGTGTTGTACAAGGCTGTGGGGATGCATAAGAGGAATGGGCCGGCGCCGCGGCTCAATAGGCTAATCCTCCGCCTAGCGGCGCCGGTACACCGGGTTCTAGTCCCGGTTGGGGCGCCGGATTCTGTCCTGGTTGCCCCTCTTCCAGGCCAGCCCTCTGCTGTGGCCAGGGAGTGCAGTGGAGGATGGCCCAAGTGCTTGGGCCCTGCACCCCATGGGAGACCAGGAGAAGCACCTGGCTCCTGGCTCCTGGCTCCTGCCATCGGATCAGCGCGGTGCGCTGGCCACAGCGCGCCGGCCGCGGCGGCCATTGGAGGGTGAACCAACGGCAAAGGAAGACCTTTCTCTCTGTCTCTCTCTCTCACTGTCCACTCTGCCTGTCAAAAATAAAAAATAAAATTTAAAAAATAAAATAAAAAATAAAATAAGAGGAATGATGGAGCACAGGTGCAATGTTCTCTAGATCTTCTTTTGAGTGTCCTTTCTGTCCTCCATTTTTCAGAGTGTCTAATTCTGCTTTTATTTAGTGCCATCATGCTTTTCTCTGATTTATTCCCTGGAATTTATTAACTGTTGTTATCATTCACCAAAGTGCCTCCTTACTGCCAAGGTGCATATTTTATACATATATATGTGTGTGTATAAAATATATATACATATATATGTAAACATATATATGCGTGTTTATTTAACAAAAAAGTTAAGTACCTATTATGTGCTATGTGTTGTCCCTAACCTCATGGATCTTGATTAGCAATTAGGGGTCCATACCAAGAAATATTTAACATGAAAAGCTTAGAAAACAGGTGTATATGCCAGATCACATATATTTGTGAGTCCTGGAAAAATTATTTTTATTTGAACTGGGGCTTTCTTGGGGGACTATCTGTGGAGAATCCCATATAACAATAAAAACTGGAAAATGGCATATTTAAAAGGGATAGTTTTAGAATTAGAGATGTTCAACCTATGGGAATAAGGTAAATCATTTCCTTCTTTAATCTTGTAATCAAACAGTATATGTGCTTAGTTTCCAAGTCACATAGTAATTACTCTTGTGATAAACAGCAATTATTTCCCTGTCAATATCTGGATAGCTGATTACCAGAAGTGTTCACTTTTACTGATTTCACCTCTTTCCTCTGACACTCTGTGTGATATTTCTAAATAACACCATGTACTACTGTTCTTTTACTTTTCCTTGAAACTCTAGTGGGAGCAGTCTCATATTTTAGAGGACCACAAACATCATAAACACAAGAACCATCTATCGTAGAACACACAGATACCTCTCTCACTCAGAACCTGTTGCTCTGGACTCATGCAGCATAAACTGTTATTGTTCACCACCAATAGTACTCAGGCCCTAGGGAAGTACTTCTCCACATTTCTTTCTCTGTGCCTTAAAGTCAAATGACCTGACATTTGTTGTGTTGTGACACTACCAATGCACAGACATCATTTTATAATGTGGCATTGATTGGAGATTAAGTTAAGAGAAGAGACTAATTAATATGTCCAGTCTTCCCTCTGAGATTCTCGAACAAAGAAGACTCATTTCCCAGGAGTTCCCAGTGTCCATTTTTCAGTTCCCAATTCATAGTCCCATAAATTATCACAAATTAACACAATAGTCACCACAGTTGTACTTGGTTACAAGAGTTTACTCTTCATTAAATTTTGGAAACTTTAACAAATTTGTATTAGTTTTAATCTTTTATTTATTGTATATTATTTGTTGGAACACTTCCAGATTTACAGAAAATTTGAGTAGATACTAGAGTTCCATATAACCTTTCTCTTGCACAATTTCCATGTGTTATTAACATCTTGCATTAATGTGGTACATTTCTTAACCTGAATAAACCAATAATGATATTATTAACAAAGTTTACATTATGGTTCACTGTTGATGTTCTACAGATCTATGGGGTTTTCATAATCACAGAATGTCATAGTGTCATACAAAATAGTTTCACTTCTCTACAAACACCCTGTTTCTCACTTCTTTATATTTTTACCCATGCCCAAATCCCTGGCAACCACCGAGCCTTTTACCATCTCTATAGTTTTACCTTTCCCACAATGTCATATAATCAATCAACATATAAGTTTTCCAGACTGGATTCTCCATGTCTTTTTGTGGCTTGACAGCACTTTTTTTTACTTGCTGAAGAATATTTTATTGTATGGGATATGGTCCTTTTTGTTTACATATTTGCTTGTTGAGGGAAATCTTGGTTCTTCCAGATTTTGTTGATTACAAATGAAACAGCTGTAAACATTGGCATAGAGGTTTTGTGTTTTCAGGCATTATTTCTTCAAATATTCTTATGCCTTGTTCTATTCCACTGCATTTAGGATTCCAATGAATGCAACTTTAACAGTGTTTTATTTCCCCCCAAATGTCCAAGATTTCTTTCATTTTTCTGCAGTTTTTCTTTATCATCTCTGTTCTTGAGATTGCATAATTTTATTGACCATCTTTAAGTTCACTGATTCTTTGTTTAAATTAAAAAGCTTTTGTTGAGACTAATGAATTTTAAAATTTCCATTATTGTACTTTTCAGCTCTAGAATTTCTATTTTTCCTTTTCCATAGCTTGCATTCCTTTGTTAAGATTTTCTGCCTTTTCATTTGTTAATGTCATATTTTCTTGGAATACTTTGAACATATTTTTTTCTAATCTTGTAAAAATGTTTATTATATCTTAGGTATTTTCTGATAAATACAGAATCTGGGGTGCCTTGACATGTGTTCCTATTGAGTGCCTATTTCCTTTGTATAGGTCACCCTTTCCTCTTTATTTGTATCCCACGTGAGGCTTGATTATAAAATGTTCATTATAAGTCATATTCCATGGTATCCCTAGATTGTGTACTGTTCTGAAGATTATGGGGGTTTTTGTGTCTAAACACAAACTACAAAATCTGAATTCTCATGTGCAACAGTTTTTAGGTTTATTTTCTTTTATCTTATTTTCAGCTTCCAGCTGTTACTTTTTCTTTTCTTTTCTTTTTTAATTTGACACCCTGTTTTAATTTGAAACCCAGTTCCTGTTTTGGAATGCCTGGGCTTGAGTCCTGGTTCTGCTTCTGATTCAGCTTCCTGCTAATCCCTCCTTCAAGGCAGCAGGTAATGGCTCAAGTGCTTGGATCCCTAACACCCATGTGACAGACCCATATGAGTTCCTGGCCCTGGCTTCAGCTTGACCCAGCTTTGGCTCCCTCAGGTATTTGAGGAGTAAATCGGTAGATGGAAGACCTCTCCCCCCCCCCCTTCCCTCTCTCTCTTTCCCTTTCTCTGACTCCTTGCCTTTCAAAGAAATAAAATAAATTAATAATAAATAAAAATATTTTATTAAAAAAGGCGGGGGGAGCACAGAGCTCAGCATTCTTTGGAGATAAGCAACATTGAGCAACTCCAGTGGAACTCCAGTGGTTGGGAATGGGTACAAATCAGGGTGATTATAAATTTTTCTAGTGCTTTGAAATATCCAGGCCAGGGATGGAATGGTCACTCTGAAATCTCTCAAGGCTCATGAGATATTGATAAAGTCCTGAAAATATTTTCACTTTCAATTCTCAACATATGGTCTATGTAGCAACTTCTCTCTCTATCACCAAGTCTCTGAGGCTCATTTTGGGATTTTTGCTTTTCCTTTGACCACTCTGTAGCTGTTTGGACTTTGGTAACCTGTAGTGTGCATCATCTTCTTGTCTAGCATATCCAGGCTGTATTTGTTACTTGCCCACTAATCAGCTAGTAGATGTCTTAGTTATCAGATTGACGGCCATAGTATTGCAGTGCTGTGTTCAAGTAACCCTTATTTCACTTAATAATGGTTCCATCATGCGGGAAGAATTGTCTTAGCAATTTTCTATAATGCTATAAATTTTATTATTAGATACTACTATTCATCTGGTGCTTTGTCTAATTTATAAACTAAACATTACCTAGGAGTGTAAAGGAGAATCCACACATACACACATTTATATATATCGTGTGTGGTAGTACTTGCAGTCTCAAGCATCCACTAGGGTCTTGGAATATATTTCCCACTTTTAAAGGAAGACTGTTGTACTTGTGCTGGCTGAGTGGATAACAAAGCAGGATGAAACCATAGGCTCTCTACACTTGAGACACTCATATGAGATCTGAGGACATGAATATTTGAAAGGATAAAAAAAAATAGTGCATGCAAGTAGTAACCAAAAGACAACAGGAGTGGTTACATTAATATTAGGCAAAACAGACTTAGAGAGACAAAAACTTTTGCAAGACACAAAAGACATTCTATTACTATACAAGGATCAATTCGCTGAGGTGATTTAACATATATAAATACATATACACCAAACATCATAGCTCCTAAATATATGAATTAAGTTGGCAGAATTTAAGAGAGAGACAGATCAACAATAACAGAATTTCCAAGACCCAATTTTAATACAGATGGAACTACCAGACAGCTTAATAAGGAAACAGAGGGCCTCATTAACTCTAGAGTTCAGTTGGACGTAATAGACGTATACAGAACACTTCAACAAAAACAGTAGCATAAGCATTTTTCTCAACTATCTATGGAAAATTCTCCAGGTTAGACCATGTGTTAGTCCACAAATCAAGTTTAGTAATTTGAAAAATATTGAAATCATACAATGTAATTTTTTTTTCTGATCGCAATGGAAGGAAACTAGAATTAAGTACAAGAAGAAACCCATAAAAATTCATATATATTTGGAAACTAAATGGCATACTCGTAATAATGGAGAAATTGGAAAATACCTTGAGAAAAATGAAAATGAAAACACAACATAGGAAAATGTATGGGATGCACTGTAAGTATTGCTATTGGGTAAATTTGTAGCAGTAAATGTTCGCATTAAAAAGAATAAAAATCTTGATCAACAACCTAAGTTTACACCACCCAGCAACTTTAAAAAGAACAAATTAATACTAAAGTTAGGAGAATAAAGAAAATTTTTAAGATCTAAGCAAGTATTTTAAGGTAGATAGTAAGAACTAGAGAAAAAAACAAAACCAATAGTTGATTGTTTGAAAAGAACAATACAATTGACATTTATCTAGACTAAGAAAAAAAGATACTATGCAAATAGCTAACATCAGAAATAAAAGACATTACAACTGATGTCACAGAAATAAAAATGATTATGAGAGAAAATTCGGACGAATGATATGCACATAAACATAGGGATAACAGATAAAATGGATAAACTCGGCCGGCGCTGCGGCTCACTAGGCTAATCCTCCGCCTTGCGGCACCAGCACACCGGGTTCTAGTCCCGGTCAGAGCGCCGGATTCTGTCCCGGTTGCCCCTCTTCCAGGCCAGCTCTCTGCTGTGGCCAGGGAGTGCAGTGGAGGATGGCCCAAGTGCTTGGGACCTGCACCCCATGGGAGACCAGGAGAAGCACCTGGCTCCTGCCATCGGATCAGCGCGGTGCGCCAGCCGCGGCGGCCATTAGAGGGTGAACCAATGGCAAAGGAAGACCTTTCTCTCTGTCTCTCTCTCTCTCTCACTGTCCACTCTGCCTGTCAAAAAAAATAATAATAAAAAAAATTTAAAAATTGGGCCAGCGCCGCGGCTCACTAGGCTAATCCTCCGCCTAGCAGCGCCGGCACACCGGGTTCTAGTCCCGGTCGGGGCGCCGGATTCTGTCCCGGTTGCCCCTCTTCCAGGCCAGCTCTCTGCTGTGGCCAGGGAGTGCAGTGGAGGATGGCCCAGGTGCTTGGGCCCTGCACCCCATGGGAGACCAGGAAAAGCACCTGGCTCCTGGCTCCTGCCATCGGATCAGTGTGGTGCGCCGGCCGCAGCGCGCCGGCCGCGGCAGCCATTGGAGGGTGAACCAACGGCAAAAGGAAGACCTTTCTCTCTGTCTCTCTCTCTCACTGTCCACTCTGCCTGTCAAAAAAAAAAAAAAAATTGGATAAACTCTTAGAAATACATGCCCTACTGAATACTGAAAAATAGAAGACTGTATTGATCCATAATGAGGATATTGAGTGAAAACCTCTCAGCAATGGACTGATGTTGTACAACAGGTGAAGCTGTTGCTTGCAATGCTGCCATTCCATATCAGCGTGCTGGTTTGAGTCTCATCCACTCTTCTGATCCACCTTCCTGCTAATGTACCTGGGAAGGAGGCAAAAGATGGCTCAAGTATTTGTGTCCCTTCTACCTAGGTGGGAGACTAGGATGGCTTTCCTGGCTGCTGGCATTGGCCTGGTCAAGATCTGACTGTTTTGGCCACCTGGAGAGTAAGCCAGTGGGTGGAAGATTCATTCATTCTGTCTCTCTCTTTCAAATTAATGAAAAAAACTTCTTGAAAACTCCCATGGCCAACATTGTGGTATAGTGGGTTAAGCCAACACCTGCAACACCAGCATCTCGTATGGGTGATGGTTCAAGTCTCGACTACTTTAATTCCAATCCAGCTCCCTGCTAATGTGCCTGGGAAGGCCACTGCCACCTACGTGGGAGATGTGGAAGAAGCTCCTGATACCTGGCTGAAGCCTAGCCTGGCCCTGGCTGTGGCAGCCATTTGGGGAGTGAATTAGCAGATAGAAGTGTTCTCTCTCTCTCTCTCTCTCCCCCTCTCCCTCTCCCTCTCCCTCTTTCTCTCTCTAATTCTGCCATTCAAATAAGTAAATAAATCTTAACAAACTCCAAACAAGTCAAAACCCAGAATCAGATAGACTTCACCAGTGAATTCTTCCAAACATTTAAAGAAGAATTAATACCAATCGTCCTCAATCTTCTAATATATGAAAGAGGAGGCAGCACTTCAAAATCTATTCTATGAGGCTAGCATTGCACTGACACCAGAGCAAGACAAAGAGAATGCAAGAAAGGAAAGCTAAAGACCAATATCCTTGACAAACATTGATGCATACATTCCCCCAAAATATTAGCAAACTGAATTCAATGGCATTTTTAAAAAATACACATGATCACCAAGTGAGATTTCTTTCTGGAGTGCAGTTCAATATACAAAAATGAATTAATGTAACACCTCACATTATCAGAATGAGGAAAAAATGAACATCTCAATTACTAGGAAAAGCAGTTCACAAAATCTTACACCCTCTCATGATTAAAACATACAATAAACAAGAATTAAAGAAAGTTTCTTCAATGTGAGAAAAGCTATAAATGAAAAGCCCACAGCTAACATTGTACTTAAGAGAGAAAGACAGAAAGTTTCCCTTCTGTTATCTGGAACAACACAAAGAAATCTGAGAGACTTTCATCATTTCTGGTAAACATAGTCCTGGAAGTCATAGTCTAATCAACTGCACAAGAAAGAAATAAAAGTCCTGCCAATTAGGAAAGAACTAATATTATCTCTGTTTAAAAATGCCATCATCTTAAAAGTAAAATATCCTAAAAGTTCTACAAAATGTTTTTAGAATTAATAATATTCAGAAAACTTGCAGGATGTATAATTAACATAACAAAAGTAAATTCTACGTCTTTTTTTTTTTTTTTTTTGACAGGCAGAGTGGACAGTGAGAGAGAGAGAGACAGAGAGAAAGGTCTTCCTTTGCCATTGGTTCACCCTCCAATGGCCGCCGTGGCTGGCGTGCTGCGGCCGGCGCACCGCGCTGATCCGAAGGCAGGAGCCAGGTGCTTCTCCTGGTCTCCCATGGGGTGCAGGGCCCAAGCACCTGGGCCATCCTCCACTGCACTCCCTGGCCACAGCAGAGAGCTGGCCTGGAAGAGGGGCAACCGGGACAGAATCCAGCGCCCTGACCAGGACTAGAACCCAGTGTGCTGGTGCCTCAAGGCGGAGGATTAGCCTAGTGAGCCACGGCACCGGCCAAATTCTAAGTCTTACCAATAAATGACCTTACTAGGAAATAAGGGAAATAATTTCTTTTATAATAACAAAAATTAATATTATACTTAGAAAAAACTTAATCTAGAGGTGAGAGATCTGAAAATTATAAAACACTGAATAAGGATATGAAAGAAAACACAAATAATTGGAAAGATCTCATTTATGTATTGCAAGATTTAATATTGCCAAAATGTCAATAGTATGCAAGAACAATATACAGATTTAATGTAGTTCTTTTCGAATCCATTGTCTTTTTTGCAAAAATATAAAAATTCATCCTGAAATTTACATGGAATATCAGGGAATCATGAATAATCAAAACAATCTTGAAAATGAAGAACAAATTTAGAGATCTCACACCTTATGATTTCAAAACTGATCACAAAGCAAAAGTCATTAAAACAGTCTGGTATTAGAATAAAGCAAGGCATTAGAGACAAATGGAGTAGAATAGGAAACCAAAATTAAACCCTGAAATATATGGCCTACTTACTTTTAGCAGGGGTGGCAACACGCTGGGTGCTAGTGAGGAAAAGTTAATCTTTTCAGCAGCTGGCATTTGAAAAACTGTCCTCTGTCCCGGTTGCTCCTCTTCCAGTCCAGCTCTCTGCTGTGGCCTGGGAAGGCAGTGGAGGATGGCCCAGGTGCTTGGGTCCCTGCACCTGCATGGGAGACCGAGAGGAAACACCCGGCTTCTGGCTTCAGCGCGCAGCGCCGGCCGTGGCGGCCATTAGGGGAGTGAACCAATGGAGGGAAGACCTTTCTCTCTGTCTCTCTCTCTCTCTCTCTGTAACTCTTTCTCTGCCTTCTCTCTCTCACTAACTCTGACTCTCAAAAAAAAACAAAGAAAAGAAAAACTGGACACCTACATGCCAACAAATGAAGTTGGACCATTACCATGCACCACATATACACATTAATCAAAGATCTAAATAGAAACTCTAAAACTCATGGAGGAATGCATGGGGGAAAGTTTTGTAATGCAGATTTTGACAGTGATCTGTTGGGGAGGGCAGTGGAGGATGGCCCGGGAGCTTGGGTCCGTGCACCCGCATGGGAGACCCAGAGGAGGTACCCGGCTTCGGATGGGTGCAGCGCTGGCTTTGGCGGCCATTAGGGGGTGAACCAATGGAGGGAAGACCTTTCTCTATCTCACTGTCTATAACTCTCTCTCTCTCACTAACTCTGCCTGGCAAAAAAATTAAAAAAAAAAAAAAAAACAAAAGAAAGAAAGAAAAACTAGACAGCGATTTGTTGGAAATAACCCCCAAAGGGGAGACCGGGAGGAGGTACCTGGCTCCTGGCTTCTGATCGGTGCGCAGTGCCGGCCGTGGCGGCCATTAGGGGAGTGAACCAACGAAGGGGAGACCTTTCTCTGTCTCTCTCTCACTGTCTGTAACTCTCTCTCTGTCTCTCTCTCTCTCTCACTGTCTAACTCTGCCTGGCAAAAAATTAAAAAGAAAAGAAAAAAAGAAAGAAAGAAAAAGAAAAACTGGAAATAACCCCCAAAGCAATACCGTGAAAAAAAAAATGTACTGAATAAAGAATTTGTAAATCTTATATGTGATAAGAGGTTAATACCCAGAATATAAAAAAAATTTTACAGCTCAATAACAGTGAAAATGAAAAGCAGCTTTCTCTCTGTCTCTCTCTCATTGTCTACAAGTCTCTCTCCCTCTCACTGTCTAACTCTGCCTGGCAAAAAATTAAAAAAAAAAAAAAAAAAGAAAGAAAATGAAAAGCAAGTAACCCAACTGGAAATGGGGAAGAATTTGAACAAACATTTTCCTAAAGAAGTTATACAAGTGCCCAACGTGTATAGGATATGTTTCTAAGTATCATTAAATCTTAGAAAAATGAAAATGAAAACCACAGAGAGATTCTCACCTCACCTTCATTAGTACGGCTACTGTCAAAAAATGCAAAAAAGTATTGACAAGGATGTGGCAGATTAGAATCTTTGTGTACTGTAAGTAGAATGTGAAATATGGTATAGATGTTTAGATGTTTTGAAAAACTGTAGGTAGTTCCTCAAAAATTAGAAATAGAACTACCATATTTTTTATCAATCCCTCTTCTGAAGATACGTGGGTATTTCAAAAGATTCATGGAAATTGAATTGAAAGATAAGTTGATTTTGGCACAAAAGTGTTTAAAATTCACGCTTTTTTTTTTTTTTTTTTTTGATAGGCAGAGTGGACAGTGAGAGAGAGAGACAGAGAGAAAGGTCTTCCTTTGCCGTTGGTTCACCCTCCAATGGCCGCTGCGGCTGGCGTGCTGCGGCCGGCGCACCACGCTGATCCGAAGGCAGGAGCCAGGTGCTTCTCCTGGTCTCCCATGGGGTGCAGGGCCCAAGCACTTGGGCCATCCTCCACTGCACTCCCTGGCCACAGCAGAGAGCTGGCCTGGAAGAGGGGCAACCGGGACAGAATCCAGCGCCCCGACCGGGACTAGAACCCGGTGTGCCGGCGCCACAAGGCGGAGGATTAGCCTAGTGAGCCGCAGCGCCGGCCAAAATTCACGCTTTTTTTTTTTTTAAAATATGTACTTTACATGAACTATTTGAAGCATCCTGATATATCCAAAACAATTGGAAATAGGGTATCAGAAACATATTTTTACACCCATATTCATCGAGCACTATTCACAATAGCCGAAAGTTCCAGTGACAGATGAATGGGTAAACAAATACAGTATATTCACACAGCAGGGTATTATTCCACCTTAAAAAGTAGAGGAAAATCCTGATATGTGCTTCAGCGTGGATTACTCTTAAGGACATTATGCTAAGCAAAATAAGCCAGTCAAAAAAACTAAGTAATTTATGATTTCACTTACTGAGCTATCTGAAATAGTCACGTTCATACAGACGGAAGGTAGAATGGAAGCTCCAGAGGGTGGGGTAAATGGGAAATTGTTTGATGGCTGAAGAGCTTCCACTTTAGTAGATTAGAAAGTTCTAGAGATTGTTTGCCTGGCAGTATTAATTATCTTAATACAGTGAACTGTTCACTTAAAATGTACATTGTTGGTAAGTTTTATGCATATTTTACAATTCAAAGAATACAAATCGTGTCTTTATCTGTTAGAACACATCCCTGTGTTTATGTTGAGTCTATGCCCCAGCACAGACTCTTTCAGAACCTGCTCTATAGCTCATGGGAACCTCTGCTTTCCCCATTGTTCTGAGGATTCCTTTCCCTGGAAGGTTTCTTTAGATCCTCCGGTTCTTGAACTCCGTGCCTTTCTGAGCTGATTGCCCTGTTTGGTAGAACACCTTATCCCACAACTTTCTGAGAAGAGATTCATGAGATGTAATTTTTTGAGAACTAGCATGTCTGAAAATATCTTTCTTCCCTTTTCGTACTTGAACAATTCTTTGGTTGGTTATGGAAGTCTATGTTGGAAACTAGAATCTTGGAAAAAAGTCCACTGCCATTCAGATTCCTCACACCTCTCTGAGATTTGCAAACATATATATTTCTGGAAGCTTTGAGGATTCTTCCCTTGTTCTCACTTGGCGCTAGCAGCAAGTACTGAAATTCCAGTTATCTGTCTTGGAATGTGTCCATCGTGGTATTCATTCAGTATGTTCTTTAGGTCTATAATTTCATGTTCTTCAATTCTAAGAAATTTCTTTGTTTTTTTGATAAATTACTCCTTTCATTTTCTGTACTTTGTCTTTTGGAAATCTTATGATTCATACATTAAACCTGATCCTCTTGCTTTCTGTTTCTCTTCGATTTTCTGTTTCTTTGATTTTCTCTCTAATTTCTGGGATGTTTTCTCAATTTTATTTTCTAAACATCCAATTGGAATGTTTATTTCTGGTATTATAGTTTAATTGCAGTTTCCAACATGTGACTTTTGGGTCTGGTTTTGTTCTTTTTGTACCTTCCTTGTTCTATTTTCTCTCCATCTGAGAGTAAGAATCACCTTTTTTTGTAGTTCTTTCCTGCTCTATGCCTTATCTCTGTTCCCTTCACATTGCTTCTGTTTGTTTTGTTTTCTTTTATGATAGATTATTTCCTTAACTACCTAGAGATCTTTGGTCATTCATGTGGAAGAATAAAGCAATCCTTACCTGGTTGCAAGCTCTGTTTCCAAATAGGAGCATTTGGATTTGAGGTGAGGGCTTTAGTTTAGGTTTATCAGGTGGAACCTAGCTATTTAACTGAGTGACTATCAAATGTGAGACTCTCTTGGTTCAGCTCTTCTTGCTGCAAAAATATCCTCCGTTCTCCTGAATGGCTTCCAGTGCTTTAAGGAGCCATGTAGTGGGGAGGCAAGAAATGGAAGAAGGCTACTGCTGTCAAGATTCGCCTAATAATTACATTTTTACCCTCTTGATTCACTCCTACATCTTCCTGAACTAACCGGTCAAGCATTGTTTTGTTTGGGGTGGATACTGCAGCACAGCAGTTTAAAAGCCACTGCTCGGGATACCTGCACATCATACTGGAGCACCTGTTCCATCACAGCTCCTTTGCTTCCTGCTAATGTGGTTGGTAAGGCAGGGTACACTGGCAGTCCTCGGGGTCCCTGCACACATTTGGGAGATCTGGATGGAGTTCCTGGCTCCTAATTTTAGCCTGGCTCAGCCCTGGTATTATAGGAATTTGGGAAGTAAACCAGTAAATGGAAGATATTCTCTCTCTTTCTCTCCCTTCCTCCCTCCAACTCTCTCCCTCTTCCTCCCTCCCTCTTTTTCTCTGCCTTTCAGATAATAAATACATTTTTTTAAAAAAGAATACTTTTGTTTTTAACCTATACAAAGCCTTAACCTACAGTCTTCCTTCATGGTTGGAAGGGACAGTTTCTTGGCTGTGTCAGTTGGAAAGAGGATCTGGAAATAGAACTGCTCCTTATATAGACTTTGTTTTATTTTGGGCTTTAATTCTCATATATTCAAGCGACCCACACTGCATTCTCATAACTTTCTGGTATTTTTGATCCCTAGGTTTTTCTAGATTCTGCAGTGTGAATTGCTGGCTTCTGGGTCTCCGTCATTACAGGTCTACTTTATAACTCTCTTTGATCGTCTAATTCAGCTACCGCAAATCACCAGCTTTTCTGGTTGCCATCCATTTTATGCTGATAACACTTAACTCATGTTCCTTGATCTTTTCTTTAAAATCACTTTACTATGATTTTAGATACATTTTAAGAGATAATAGACATAAAAGCTTGTGCTCAGTTGCCCTAACTTCAAGATTCTCATTCTAGATTCTCTTCAATTTAGCACATCCCCTAGGATAGTGCTGAGTGGTATTTCTGTTTTCTCTTTATTATTGTTCACTCATGTTTCTAACATGTACTGCATGTAGACACTGTATTCGACTGAATGAGATCCTAAGCTTATTTGAGATAGAATCTACTCTTGATAAACTTACTCTTGCAATTGCTGTATGAAGGTTGTTAAAAGAAATACTCACTACATAAGCATCTATAAAAATTATTTTGACCTCAAATGCTGTGAAAATCTTTGTTTCACCTCAAAGGTAAATACTGTTGACACTCACAACCCCATCAGCATAAGCTATGCAATATTCCCTGCCATACTTTGCACAGAGGCTTCCAGAAAGCTTATCATCAAATGTGACCTTGATTTTACCTACATATTTATCAACTATAGGCTTTCTCTTTTGCCTCCTATTCTTAAATTTAATTCCTTATATTTTCACCTTTTTAAATTTTGAGTTCAAAAAAATGCACAAATTAATTAGGTCTTTGCCACTCACACAGGAGTTCTAGATTGAGTTCGCCTCTCCTGTCTTCAGCCCAACCCTAGTGTTGCAAGCATTTGCAGAGTAAACAGTGCAAGGAACACTGATGTCTTCCCAACCTGTTTCAAACAAAATTAAAAAAAATTTTTTTAAGAAAAAGGCCTGGCCGGCCTGATGTCTTCCCAACCTGTTTCAAACAAAATTAAAAAAAATTTTTTTTAAGAAAAAGGCCTGGCCAGCGCCGCGGCTCACTAGGCTAATCCTCCGCCTAGCGGCGCTGGCACACCGGGTTCTAGTCCCAGTTGGGGAGCCGGATTCTGTCCCGGTTGCCCCTCTTCCAGGCCAGCCCTCTGCTGTGGCCAGGGAGTGCAGTGGAGGATGGCCCAGGTGCTTGGGCCCTGCACCCCATGGGAGACCAGGAAAAGCACCTGGCTCCTGCCATTGGATCAGCGTGGTGCGCCGGCCGCAGTGCGCCTCCGTAGCGGCCATTGGAGGGTGAACCAATGGCAAAGGAAGACCTTTCTCTCTGTCTCTCTCTCTCACTGTCCACTCTGCCTGTCAAAAAAAAAAAAAAAAAAAAAAAAAAAGAAAAGAAAAGAAAAAAGAAAAAGGCCTTACAAAAATTTGTACAAAAATTTTGCTTTCTTTCTTTTGTCCAATGAGATGGCAAATGCATTGCTAACTGTTTATGTGAAAAGAAGAAATATGAATAATGATGACTAAGGGCCTTTTAGTAAGGCACTTAACTAGACTGATCTTTAAGGAACTCTTTCAAAGAAAATGACAGGATTTTCTTTTTGCCACTATGGGTAGAACAAGAGAATCAAGTATGAATTCCAAGCAGATAGTAGATCCTTTAAAATATTCCCTAAGTGAATAAATTTACTTAGGGAATTGCTTAGCAGTGAAATTTTCTAATTATTAAAATGTTTGGATACTGCAAATTTAAATGATCATTTTCATTGGCATAAATCAACCAACATTTATTAAGTGCCTGTTTGTCTAAGTAAATTTAAATTCTTTTTTTTTTTTTTTTTTTTTGTCTCAGGGGAGAACAAGCTTGACAGTCAATGGCTTGGCTAACTACGATTTTATCATTTCTGTGGTTTTATAGCACTACTAGCTGCTTGGTTTTATAATTTAGAGCAAGTCTCCAAGCACATAACAAGTCAGTAAAGTAATTTAGAGCTTAACCCAGATCAATGTCTTGAGCTTCTAGACACTGGATTTTTGTTGTCCTTCCATGTTTCAGAACCCTATGCAACAAAAATCAAATCATCCTTGGTTGAGTGATGGTTGTCCTTAAAAGGGCCAGCTACATTTCCGGGTATTATTGTTTATAGCTGTTCTCTGAGAGTCACACCATCAGCTCTCAGTAGGTTCTCCTGGCAGATAGCTCACCTTCCTTAAAAATGGCAAAAAAAAAAAAAAAAAAAAAAAAGATAGGCAGAGTGGTGTGGGATCAAGAGAGCTTTCACACTTAGTGAAAAATCCATACAGGGTTTGATCTTGAAGAATATTTTCAAAATGCTCTGATAGATTCTATTGTTGGTTGTTGTTATTATTGTTGTTATAACACTTCTTTTTCCTTCTTCCGGGCCTAGTCAATATTAACTAGTTCATAGCACTTCCAAAGTATTTACACAGTGCAGTGATTTATAATTAAGTTGAGTGGATTACTTTCCTCCAGGGGGAAAACAGAGAAGAAACAAGATTGACCAAGTAAATGTTAATATTCAGAATGTGATTTAGAGAACAGAGCTCAGATTGGCTTTCCCATTACACTGAAGGATTGCAGAGATGTGCAGCAACACTGATGGTTCATCACTAACACACAGGTGTCTGGACATACAGGCAGGTAGAAGGATTGGAAAGCAACCGCCTTGGCTGTGAATTCCAGAGAGTTGATAGGCTTAAATCACAGACAGTTGACACCAGGCAAATGGAGTTTGCTGAGGCTGAACAATAATTTGGAACCAAAGGTATTTGAGAATGCCAGTTATTAAGAAAAATTCTTTCCTTAGTATTGCCATGGCAAAGCAACTCCAACAAATACAGTTGTCCCAGTTTTTGCTTTCCTTGCTTTCAGCTTCCTGGGCCTCTTTGTTGAAAGTAAGCATCTTGACCAGCATGCTTTGATCTTCTACTCAGTCCTTTGAGAGGATGAGTAAAATCTGTGATGAAGGTTGCTTCCTGGGAAAAAAGAATACCTCCATCCTGTTAAACGACAGGACAGGTTCAGCTTTGAGCAGGATTACCTTGTGTTTGTTCAAGTATCGCAGCCACTGTATTTCTTTTCCTAGTGGGAAAAAGCTATTGTCTCGATCTCAGCTTCTTTTTTTACTCTTGGGGGAAGAAGGAAGAGATTTTGAAAAATCCTGTAACAAATGTTGAAACAGTGGTGATGGAGGCACTGAGGGGAAGGCCTCTTCCTGATAGCTATGTGACAGGAGAAACATGCACACACACACACACACATATGCATACACTGCTTAGATGTTGTTGTGGGGTAGAACACTGTGAAACTGAAGGAGGCAGTAACTACCCTGCTTGTTTGCAGAGACTGTTTGGCACTATGGGTTCTGTTATTCAAGGCTTTCCTGTTCAATCACTTCAACTAGGTTATTAGGCCCTTAGAATCATGGACCAACTTTTTGCTTCTTTCTTTGCCCCAGTGAAAGTAATGCATGGCCTTACACACCAAAGGGAAACAACCTATACAGGGATAAAAATATTTGGCTTACAGTAAAAATAATCTGTAGCAAGTTATTGCACCATTTGTAAAAATCAGAGGTTAGGGGCCGGCGCCGTGGCTCACTTGGTTAATCCTCTGCCTATGGTGCCGGCATCCCATATGGGTACTGGGTTCTAGTCCTGGTTGCTCCTCTTCCAGTCCAGCTCTCTGCTGTGGCCCAGGAGGGCAGTGGAGGATGGCCCAAGTGCTTGGGCCCCTGAAGCCGCACGGGAGACCAGGAGGAAGCACCTGACTCCTGGCTTCGGATCGGCGTAGCTCTAGCCATAGCAGCCATTTGAGGGGCGAACCAACAGAAGGAAGACCTTTCTCTCTGTCTGTCTCTCACTGTTTAACTCTGTCTGTCAAATAAAAATAAATAGATAAATAAAGCAAACTATTTGTATAAAAAACATCAGAGGGTTAGACTAAACAAAGAAGCATGGATTGGAGAAGTAAGCATGAAATAGAACAAAAAGTGAGTTTGGTCCTATTGTACATCCTGAAGTCTGAATTAAAATGTTTCTGCTTATCTTCTTTTTATTTAATTACAATGCTTGTTCTATCAGCTGGATGGCAAGATCTCCTAGTACCTTCAGCGATTTTCCCTCACTTTCCCCATTGGTATTCTCTTCATTATTCACCAAAATACCTCCTTACTGCCAAGGATCATTGTTGGTTTGAGTACATATTTACATCTTCATCATAATGTGCCTACTGTGTGCTAGTTTTGGATCTAAAATAGAAATTAATGGTAAATACCCAGAAAAATGAGAAAGATATTTTAAAATTAAGAAAACAGAAGCATATATCGGATTGTATATGCTTGGGGGCTCTGGTGAGAAGTATTTTAGTTAGCCTGAGACTTTCTTGGGAAATAGGAGAAATTCAATCACATCCAAAAGTAATGATTGGAAAATGACTGATTTAAAAGAAATGGTATTATTTGATCCATAGAGAGGAAGGCTAATGTGTATTGTCATAAAATGAGGAAAGCCACAATTATTTTCTCCTTTTATATAATTTGTCTTAACAGTGTATTTATTGCAGAGTGAGGGAGGCAGAAAGAGGGAGAGATGGACAAGCAGAGAACTCCTTTCCACTGGCTCACTCCCCTAATGCTTACATTGGCTTGGCCTGGGGTCAGAGCCAGAATCTGGGAACTTAATTCATGTCTCCCATGGATGGCTGGGACCCCAGTACCTTCTTTCTCCCATGGTACATGCTAGCATAACCAGAACTCAAAGCCACGCAATCTAATACAAGATACAGGTCTTCCAACCACTAAATATATGCCTCCGTGTACTGAATTTAAGAAGGAAAATAGTAATTACTGAAACATTGTAGTTCTCTGCCTATTCTTCTCATGTCTTGAGACCTATTATCAAAATCATACACTTTTTTCTTTTTACCTATGTTTATTGATATTTAGTAGCATATCATGTTCAAATTCTGCTTATTTTTATTTCAGCACATTGGTTTTAATTCAGCACATTGGTGCTTGGATGCGGGCGTGCACCTTCCGGATAGGTTAACGCCGGCGAGACCTCGGAGACACCAGAGGTGTTTATCAGCTTTTCAGCTTCCACTTTATTTTCCAGCAGCCTCGGGTTACATGTCTCATACGCCCGCCGTCTTCGCCTCCTCCAACCCTCTTATATATCTCTCCCTCCCACCGTCCACCTGTTTATATATGATTCGCGGAAAACATGTTACCAAATCAGCAAGAAACAAAACTTAGTAAATGTGGGAAACATGCAATAACAGCAGGATGCTTAAAGTCAAAACAGGATCTTGCGGTTAGCAACGGGCAGGGTGGAAAAAGCCCAGCACTAAACTTCTTGTGCTTGTACATGTCGGGAGGGGCACAGCTGGCCAGGCTGTCCCGTTCCCCGACATCTCCCCCTTATTTCTTTGCAAAATGGAGTGGTACCGTGCCTGTCTTAGGTAACCAAGAGCATCTATCGGGCTTACCCGTCATTGGCACATGAACATGAGGTGTGGAGGGAGCGTTCATGTCCTGTCTTAGGTTGCCTTGAAGACCTCTCAGAACTTACCCGTCTCTGACTACCATTCCAGCAGATTCAGCCACACCTGAATCTGTCCATTTTGCATGGGGTACTGGTTATTGAATGTTAGCTGGCTTGTTTAACCACCATTTGCGTATTACACTGACGCCTGAGCAGCCCTTGCAAGATCCGAACAATAATTGATCCTGTTATAAGCACAATAAGAGCCAACCCTATAATGGCGGCCCATTGTTTAATTGGATTCCAACTACCATTTAACATGCTAACCAAAAGATGGGACTGATTAGCGGCAAATGAAAAGTGGTTGTAGGGGTAGGCGGTAACACAAACTGCAGTAGATCGAATAACACAGGGTATGCCAACCAGGCCTGATCTTGCAATAAATCCGTTCATTGAGTTAACAGCTGAATAGCAGTATATCATCAAGTGCCTGGGCGGTAGATCTTGTGATGCTATCAAGTGTGGACAGTGTGGAGGTTTGGCTCACGGCCATGCCAATAGCGGCCGCACCAGCTGATAACGCCGCAATTACTGCAACGACGACCACGGTGACTCCAAAGTCTCTCCTGTGTCGAACAGCCATAGAGAAGTCCTTCTCAGACACCGCAACTGGTACAGGAACCCAAATAGGAATCTGCACAACCACCAGTGTTTCCGCTTCACTTAATTTTCCTTTAACACATGAGGAAATAACTCCTGTAGTGCAAGTATTATTAGTAGCATTACAGCAATACCAAAAGAAGGGAGGCTGAAGGCAAACAGGGGATGATACATGGGTTTCGTTGGGTGACGAAAAGGCAAATCAAGAAGGTGCAAAGAAATTAACATTAAGGAGCAACAGGGAATCGATCAGAGGTGGACAGGCATCTGGAGAATTGGGGGTGCCTGAGGAGTGCAAGAAGGAAGTGAATTGGTAGGAGGGTCTGTTACACTCCTGGCACCTGAGAGGTAGCGACTCAGATCGAAAGGCTATAAGTTCCCCTGTAATATTGGCTGTGTAAGAACTACCTGACTCATTCCAGTTGATAACATCTCCCATGGAATAAGTGGCCAAATTAATACATGGCGTAGGAAAGCTGATATAATTATAACCACAAAGATCTGCACCAAACTTAGGCTTATGGAGGCATAGTGCTCCTGAAAGGTGGATGGATAAGTTAACCTGGCCCTGATGGGAAGAATTGACAAGACTGTTGTAAGGCACTCCGAATCTTTCACCTATGGTAGAGTTATGCAAATACACAACTGGCAGAAGGTTAGAAGAATTAGAAACAGGTAGAGGGAGAGGTAGGGCTCTCAAGAGACCCCAATACTCACCCAGCTTGGCCATCGTCGGTGACAGTGGCGTCATTATTAGTAGGAGTAGGATCACGATCATCTTGCCACTCTATTGTTCTTGTCCGTCTTTCTGGAGTCCAGATTGGATTTTTTTCTTCCTTCTTTCCGCATCGCAGCGATCTGAGTCACGGCACCAGTTGCAGGCGTGCACCTTCCGGATAGGTTAACGCCGGCGAGACCTCGGAGACACCAGACGCGTTTATCGGCTTTTCAGCTTCCACTTTATTTTCCAGCAGCCTCGGGTTACATGTCTCATACGCCCGCCGTCTTCGCCTCCTCCAACCCTCTTATATATCTCTCCCTCCCACCGTCCACCTGTTTATACATGATTCGTGGAAAACATGTTACCAAATCAGCAAGAAACAAAACTTAGTAAATGTGGGAAACATGCAATAACAGCAGGATGCTTAAAGTCAAAACAGGATCTTGCGGTTAGCAACGGGCAGGGTGGAAAAAGCCCAGCACTAAACTTCTTGTGCTTGTACAAGTCGGGAGGGGCACAGCTGGCCAGGCTGTCCCGTTCCCCGACACTTGCAGCCAGACTGCCAGCCTCCGAGGAGCAGGGATCTCAGGTGCCACTCTCCTTACCGTGGTGCCTCTGCTACAATGCAGGCACAAAGCTGATAGCCATTATCAGTTCCTTCATCACGTTTTGTGACAATTCCTGAGGTTCCTCAGGACCCCTAAGAGGCAGTGAGGGACAGTGGCCTCCACAGCAGTGTCTGCAAAGATTTAGTTTTACAAGGCAGGATGGTGGAGTGGAAAATGTTAAGACTTGGAATTGAAAGAAGACGTTGGTCTGAGTCTAGTGTGATCTTGGGCAAGCTACTTTTCCTTCTCTGGGCTTCAGTTCCCATTTGTAAAATACAGTTAACAACTTCTGTTTTTCTTCACGGATCTACCAAAAGGATAATCAGATAAGATTTACATATGAAGTATGAAATGCTCCACGATTTAAGCAGTTGTCATTACACTGTCCAAGATAATATCCTATGAGTATGGAAATGTTGAGTATCTGCACTAATCCAATGTTGTAGCTGCTTGCTACATGTAGACTTTCATCTCTTTAGCTTTGGCTGGTGTGGCTGAATAACTGAATTTTTAATTATATGTGATCTTAATTAATTTCTATTTCAATCTCAATTGCCAATTTGGATGGTGTCATCCAGTCTAACCTTCTGATTTTATGAATTAGATAACTGAGTTAAGAGAGGTTATGTTGCTTTGTTAAGGTCACATGGCTGGTCTCTGGAAGTAGTAGGAACAGGACTCATAGAAATGAGTTATTAAAATGTAATGAGTGTATAGTCATTCTTGAAGGATCTTGATGATCTTCCTCTTTGTATTAAAGTATATCTCACTGTATCAAGGGAGAAGCTGTGACAATTCAGGTAAGGAAGTCAGGGGATAGCAAGTTCCTTTGTACTGAGCGTAAGTGCTCGCGCTGAGATTGAATGGAATATAGTGACTACATCTGGTATGTATGTGCGGAAGATAAAATTTTGAAGGCACGTGGATAAATTATAATTCACATGAGACTTTTTTTGAGCTTTTGCAGCTGGATGAGATATAAGGACTCTCAGAGGCCACTCAAATTTCTCTCATTTGATTCTGAGGAAAACGAAGTCTTATTGACCCTTATGTTCCTACAGTGAACTCCTGTTTCAATGTGACGTTGGTAAGCCCTCTTTCTTTTTCAGCATGACATTTGTTCTGTCATTTATTATACAAGCAAGTATTCCCATTGTAGAAAATTTAAAATTTTTTAAAAAAGAAGAAGGTAAAAATCACTTGTATTTCCTCCACCCACAGGTAAAACACTTAACACATGGCAAGATTTTTTTCCCTACTGTTTTATATGTAAGGTAATTGATCCAAATGAAGTTGAGATTATTCTGTTTGATAACTTGATTTTTGCCTTTCACTGTTCAAGAACTCATGAATCTTTTCTCACAGATCTAGTTTTAAATTCTAGTTCTGACTTGACGAACTGTGGGGCACTGAGCAGGTCCCTGGACTTCAGCCTCGGTGTTCACAGCTTCCCAGTAGTGTAATGGTGCCTGTTTCTCAGAGTTATTGTAAGTATTGAATGAAAATTCAGAGCTGAGGTTTCTGGCACCATTAGTTTTCTTCTCTATTCCATGTTCACACTTTAACTGGAGTAATTTATCTGCCCTGAATGGGTTTTCTCATTTACTCAGAAAGGTAAACCAAGAGCCTCATGAATTGGACACCATCACACTGATTAAAACCAGTATGTGAGGGCACGTAGGAGGCTGCAGGGGTGGGTTATGACAGCAGATGAAGGAAGAGCAGAGAATTTCAAGGGAGGAGGCACATGGGTCAGCACCAGCCAGGCTAGAGATGAGTGTTCAGGACTTGGCTCTAGTCCCACTCCTCCACCACACCATTAGGCAAGTTGCAACCTTTGATTTGTAGAATGAACTGGGAGCTCCAACTCCCTCACCAGAGGACCACTGTCTCCGGCCAAATTTCATCCTCTTAAAAGGAAGGTAGAGGGATTCAGGAGACATGGATGCTAATCTCTTGTGTCCTGTGATTCAGATCCATTTGCCTTGCTAATCCTCTTAGGACTGTTTCCATCTATCCTGGCTCCCCTATTTCCATCGCCAACTTATGAATTTTTTTACTAGAATCTATCTAGAGGTACTCAGAATAAACTACAGGATAGCAAGGAAGGGTAATAACCTGCCTCAATCTGACCACGACCAAGATCTCCACCAGCTGTATGCATTTACAAAAATGCTGTCTCAATTCTTTAAGAAGAAAATAAAAGACAACTCATGTGTCTTGAATATTTCTGACTTTCCTGGCATCAACCTTCTTAAAATTCCTTTGAGGCAGGTGCTATTATTATTATATGTTTTTAGATAAAAATACTAAGCTGCTTTAGAAGGCGCCACAGCTAATAATGGACAGAACTCTGGATACAATGGAAATCATTTCACTTAGTGAAATAAGCCAGCCCCCAAAAGACAAATACCACGCTTTCTCTGATATGTGGTAGTCAATATAGAATACAAAAAAAATTGTATGGAAATGAAATGAACTCCTTGTGATTTGATTGTTGTTTTAAGCCCTTGTTTACATTCCTATGGGACTGTGGTCTTCCTACTTTTTCACTTGTTGAACTTTATGCTTAGTAGTGCATAAAGCCTGTGATTATAGAGTGGATTGAAATTATGTTTTTGCAAAAATGAAAGAAAAAAGGAAGGAGGGAGTCTTAAGGAGGGAAGTATGATTATCTTCTTAGAATTTTACCTGTGAAGTATATGATTTCTCTTTATAATAATAAAAAAATGAAAATTATAAAAGAAAGGAGGACTTCTGAATCTATGGTTTTTAAAAAAGATTTATTTATTTATTTATTTATTTATTTGAAAGAGTTACACAGAGAGAGAAAGAGAGGTACAGAGAGAGTCTTCCATCCACTGGTTCACTCCCCAATTGGCCACAATGGCTGGAGCTGCGCCGATCCAAAGCCAGGAACCAGGCACTTCTTCCTGGTCTCCCACATGGGTGCGGGGGCCCGAGGACTTGGGCCATCTTCTACTGCTTTCCCAGGCCATAGCAGAGAGCTGGATCAAAAGTGGAGCAGCTGAGATTCTAACCGGCACCCATATGGGATATCAGCACTGCAGATTGGTGGCTGTACCCACTACACCACAGAGCTGGCCCAGAATCTGTGCTCTTAATGACTAGGATATAGCAACTTTTTTGTAAATGTCCATACATAGTAAGTCGCTTGGAAACAGAATAGCTGTAATCTTTAATGGACAGACTGGCAGTTTTCTCAGAACGAAAGCCTTTCAGTAACATGTACCTTTGCCCCTTATTGTGTGATTAATCACTTTGTGTAACCAGTGATTGCCTGCAGGGCCTTGTACAGAGCAAGAACCCAAACCATGATGGATCAGTGAAAGATGAACTGAGTGGGTAAAATTGCAAAGCGAGTCTATCTTCTTCGCCTCTTCTACCTCAATCAGAAGCAGAAAAATTTGAATGTTATTCTACATGTTCAGTGTGAGAGCAGCACTTCCTTTCTACTGAGTCTGTATGGAAATGCAAACAGGTGTTAGAAAGCTAGTGTTACATTTCAACAAAATCCATTTAAATAAACATGCCTCGGCTTGCCACAGTTCATTGGACTTGGAATATAGCACAACAGCAGTCGAAAAACATAGAGTAAATTTTACTAGGAGCTCAACCAAAAGCAATTTTCTCAGGAAGATCTGCATGTCAGGAACTTTTCTTGCAAAAGGATGTTTTGGTAATCATAAACCAGATTTTAAAACAGTGACTGAGAAAGTTATCGTAGGAAATGGTGTCTTTCAACTGGCCAAAAATCTTCCAGATAGCCACATTCATCCATCAAAAGGACATCTAATAAGTCCCTGACTTATTCAAAATGTCTCCAAGAATGTGTGAAGTGTCGACTCTTCCGCTTGAAGAGAACGGTGGAAGGTTTTGTGTTTACAGAGCTTCAGTGCAGATTCATCAGGTAACAAAGCCGCCCTTCTAGGGAAGGGGAGTTAATGATGAGGAGGCGTGCACATGTAGCTTTATGGGGCACATGGGAAATCTGTGTTCCTTCTTCTCAATTTTGCTGTGCACCTAAAACCTGTCTAAAAAAACCCAAACTCTTAAAAAAAAATTGTTGGTTATACAGAATCAGTTTAGTGTAAGAAGTTGTCCATATCATCTTCGAAGTATGTGATTACAAAAATGGGATTCTTATGGTCCATTGCTGCAGTGCAGTGGGTTAATCCACCTCTGCCTGCAACACTGGCCTCCTATATGGGTGTTGTAGTACCAACTGCTGCACTTCTGATCCAGTTCCATACTAATGCACCTGGGACAGCCGCAGAAGATGGCCCAAGTGTTTGGACCCTGCCAACCACTTGGGAGTCCTGCATGGAGTTCCAGGCCCCTGGCTCAAACCTGGCTCAGCTCTGGCTGTTGAGTGAGCAAGTAAATGAAAGATCTCTCTCTATATGTCTCTCCCTGTCTCTGTGAAACTCTGCCTTTCAGATAATTACATAAGTCTTTAGAAATATATAAGATAATTTAAAATGGAATTCTTAGACTTTTGAATTGTCCTCTGCTATTAGGAGACAAATCTGAATAGCTATAAGATATACTTGAAACCACGAGGATGGGGTCTAGTGATACAGCATTCATTATCCAACTTGCTTCAACTGTATTTATGTTTCCCTTCTCAGTGAAATATTTGAGACTCCTGGAGAGCAGTGGGGCAATCAATATTCTTCTGTCTCCCAGTACCTAGAATAAAGTTTTTAACATATCAGAAGCTCCAGATAGTATAAGTGTGCTTCAGAAGATTTAACGTGTAAAATGTGAAATTGTGTGGAGCCATTCATGAACAGCCGTAATGATTATTTAAAGGGGGGAGTGTTAAGGTTTGGTTGTGTCCCCTCTAACATTCAGATGTTGAAACTTCAGGGCCAGTGTGATGGACTTAAGAGGGTGTCCTGGGGTTGTGATTAGGTCGTGAGGGCTCCTTGGCTCACCCATGGGATGGAAGCTCTTGGACAAGAGGCTTGACACAGCAGCCACTTCCTGGTTCTCTCACTTTCTACCATGTGAGGACACAGTGTTCCTCCCCTCTGAAGGGTGCAGCTGTGAGGTGCCAACTTGGAAGCAGTCAACTGAAGCTGCCAGTGACTTGATCTTGGACTTCCTTGCCCCCAGAACTCTGAGTCAGAAGTTGATGCTCAGTCTCAGGTATTTTGTTTAAGCTGCGCAAATGGACTACCCCATGCAGCTACAGAATGAGCCCAAATAAATAGACACGAAACATGGAAGAAAGGGCAGAGAGAGGAGACCAATAATATAGTAAATATGACTGGGCTGATTCCATCTGCAGTTCTGCTACTCTGGAGGATATCAGATATAACTGCATTGAGTCATACAGGAATAAGTTGAAGAGACTAATTTGGTAGGAACTGGGGATTCACATTACTTTGTAACAATGGTTTTCTGACCACAGATTCTTTATGGGAAATGAGGAGTTGATTTGGGCAAACATCTAGTATCCCTCTTCCCACCACCATCTACACAGGTTGCCGACCTCTTAAAAAACTGGGGTGACTTAAAGAAGGCAAAGATCAATCTGTCTGCAGTGAATTTTGGACAACTTCTTGACCTCAGCTTATGCATAGCCACTCTTTTTCCTTTTTTAGGTTAGGAAAAAGTATTTTATTTATTTGAAAGGCAGAGAGACACAGAGAGAGATTATCCATCTGGTGGCTCACTCCTCAAATGGCCGAAATGGCTGGGGCTGGGCCAAGATGAAGCCAGTAGCCTGGAATTCCATCTGCACCTCCATGTGGGTGGAAAGAGCCAAAGACCTTGGGCCATCACCTGCTTCTTTCCCAGGTGCATTACCAAGGATTTAAATTGGAGGCAGAGGTACCAGGCCTTGAACTTGTACTCCAGTATGTGATACTGGCAGTGGCTTAACCCACTGCACCCCAACACCATCCCTGACCACTTTCTTTTCTTCCATGGTCTTAGCTCTCCCCCATGCCCATTATTTCTCTCTTCCAGCAGGATAAACTCAAATCACTGAACATTTGAGCATGCTACCACACACAACTCAGTTCTGGCTGTCATGTTTTTCTGGAAACTATATGCTTGATCAATTTTCCCACAGCCAGTTCATCTTATCCATAGTTCTGATGCAAGGTGGAGTAGGGACAATGATGTTGCTAGGGAGCCTGGGGCATAATGGTATTGGAAAGATGAGCCAGCCATGCTTATCTTGGAGACCGTCCAAGATACTGCTGAGAACTATCCTGATTGTTTTCTGAGACACCACAGTGTCAGATCTGTTCCTTAATTACTGGCCCTGAGAATCCCAAACAAAACCAGGTGAGAATGTTGTCTTGGCAATGAAACTGCCTCAAATTTTATAATCAGACCCAGCCTTAATTACAGTATGTTCTCATCCATCCTCAACTATTTATCTGCAGTCTCAGAGGACAATATTTTTTTTCTCATTTCCAAAACTAATTCCTTCAGTTAAAGATCTCCTCCTTTCCAAACTCATCAATTACCTGCACTCTTACTTGAGTCTGAAATCTCTCCCTCTCTGCTGATTGATTCCCATAAGGATGCAAACTACTCAAGTCCTTCACATCTTTAAAACCAATAAGCCAGTTTGCTTAAATCTGCAGACCTCTTGCTAATTACAGTTGTAACTTTTACTAGATCAGGACAATGGTCTAGATTCAGTGACTCCGTCTTTGTTCTCGCTAGTCTGCCTTCACCCCAGGGTACTAAGACACAGAGGATCAAGCTTAGAGGAATGATTCATCTTCTCCTGATTCTAACACCTGCAGGATCAAAACCAGAGGAAGAGAAAGATGGCAATGCTGGTGGATTATTCGTATTCTCAGGTTAATCAACCAAGACAGCCTATGCTCTGTGTCTTGACAAAGGCTTAACATTGAGGCTTTATTTCGGAGGTGCACCTGAGGTTCTTCACAGTTTCTGCTGGCCACATCATGTGTACTTTCAAGGTGATACATCTTCCTCCATTCCCCCTTTCTTCCCTGGTTTTTTTTTTTTTTTTTAATTTTTTTGACAGGCAGAGTGGACAGTGAGAGAGAAAGACAGAGAGAAAGGTCTTCCTTTTGCCGTTGGTTCACCCTCCAATGGCCGCCGCGGCCGGCGCGCTGCGGCCGGCACACAGCGCTGATCCGATGGCAGGAGCCAGGAGCCAGGTGCTTTTCCTGGTCTCCCATGGGGTGCAGGGCCCAAGCACCTGGGCCATCCTCCACTGCACTCCCTGGCCACAGCAGAGGGCTGGCCTGGAAGAGGGGCAACCGGGACAGAATCCGGCGCCCCGACCGGGACTAGAACCCGGTGTGCCGGCGCCGCTAGGCGGAGGATTAGCCTAGTGAGCCACGGCGCCGGCCGGTTTTTTTTTAATTCATGACACATAGACCCTCTCTCTTTTGTGTCCCATCATCCTTGCCAACAACGAGAACTTGGTATCTGTACAAGCAGGGCATGTCTGCCCTTATCCACGTTACCTGAGAAGTTGCAATCGGATTCCTCCTCAAATCGGGTGCCTTGTGTTCTTGGTGTTTTCTGAGACAACATCTGGTTTTTCTGTTTTTGGCCTAGGATGTATCGGAGAAAACTGCAGAGGCTGTGGAAATCTCTTGTTTATTGCAATACTGCACCGCGGTCTTTAGCCATACAGCAAGGAGGTAGAAAAGGCCACTTCCGTACACTACTTTTAATGGGACATTGAGTGCCCCTCCCCCCAGGCAGCTGTTCAGAAATACAGGTAGTTCTTTTTCATGGGTACAAGCTAGTTTATTGGGAAATTTTCTAGATCTCCCCACCTCATACGTGCTCCACACACACACACCATGCTGAAACATGGCAAATGAAGTTGATTTTATTTAAATATATTTAATGCCCCTCCTAGCAGGATTTCAAATAACTGCAATTCACATTGATCTCTCCCACATAATTCCCATGGACTCCCTGGAAAATCCTTCTTCCTCCTTTGTCCAAGGTGTTAGAAATGTGGGCTAACCCCACGGTGCAGCAGCAACTTGCCACTCCATTGCCAAAGTAGGTACCTAGTCTCTCTCAACCTCCATGTTACTCAAATTATGTTAGACATGAAAGCATAGGGACATAGGGCACATATATCAAGCTATTAAATGCTTCTGTTAACTTGAAGTGACAGGGAAGCTTCTCTTCCAACTGTAATTATAATAAAGAAGCTCTCCAAAGCAGCATGTTTTATATACTCAATGCATGGGAAATCTAAAACATGTTCTGCACTTGCTTTGAAATTTTTGCATGGTAGTTCCAGTATCTGTCACCTTAGATTATGCTTGAAAATCATTTTAAAATCTTACTGGCAACACAGTTCCAGAGATGCAGGCACTTGGGGACAGTACGACATGACTTGGTGCTCAGTGGTCTTGCTGCCCTGAAAACATCTTCACTGGGAGGAGTAAATCCCACTGAACATGCTTGTCATTTCACAGCCTTTCCAATCTTAGGGGTCCACTTGTCTCAGTGAACTCCAGATAGCATGATCTTAAAATAGGCAGGTCCCCTTGTCCTATTTCAGGTGATCTACTGAGGAACATGTCCTATCAGAAAGCTCCCTTTAATGTGAACTCTGATGAGTTTTACGACTTAGGACCGGCAGAAGCTAGGAATGGGGAAGACATTCTAAGATGAGACAATGATGTGTTTCAGGACAAATAACCTAGCATTTTTTCAGATCAAAGAAGCATCACTATATCAAATAGAAAACCTGAAATTCTACTGTCCAATGCTATAACCTTAAATATCACAGAATAATAATTCAGCTCTTTGAGGAACCACTGGGAATGGGATGTTGAAAAAACAAAGTTCCATGAATCTCAGTGATAAATTCCCATCACTTATATAAGGTGAACTTATCTGTCCTGTGCGCAATCTGAAAAATCCTTATGATCAAACTAAGAGTCATAGTTCAATTATGGGAAGGCTTCATTATATGTCAGCTTACATACCAGCATCTCCAGTGATGAGTGGGACATTAGTCAGCTAAGGAACAGCTCTCACTGAGCTCTTCAAAAGGATTGAATTTTCAGAGCTGGGTTGGTCAAACCTGAGTTTCGGGGACAGAGAAATGAGAGAGAGAAGAGGTAAGAGATTGTGTTAAATGCAAAGCAGGTGATCTTGGAATTTAGAATCCAAAAGTCTGGACTAGGGTAGAGGTATATAGGGGCCCTGGAAGAGCGGATAAATACAGGGTTGAGCTCAGCTGGATGGAGATAGGGCAGGGCTGACTTAAGGAAGATAAAATGGCTATCTTACCCACAACCCTCCGAGCCACAAGCTCCTAGAATGTTCACAATTTATCTGCGTATGTAGGTTACCACAAAGAATTGTTCAAGCTGCCTTGTCTTTCCAGAGAGGATTTCATTCAACCAATTCAAGATGGTTTGGGGGCAAAAGACAAGGTTCAAGTCTGAGTGGCTAAGAGCGCAGTGCTAGAAACTAGTCATATCCAAGTTCCCAATTCCTGATGCCTTTGCCTGCACATGGGAGCTATAGGCAGGTGGAGGTAGGGGGAAAAATTTCAAGTTTACCCTCTACTTGACTGGTCAGTGATGTATGCCTGACTATATCACTTCCTTACTTTAAAATGCCCCAAGTCACAGGGAAGAACAAACTCCATGGTCTGGCTAACAGTTGGCCTTTACAACACAGTATTGCCTTGTGGCCTTTCTAAGTTCATCTTTCACATGTGACCTAGGCTGCAGTACAAGTGCTTTCCAGAGTATGCCAAGTGTATGCCTCCATATCTTTGTGGTGTGTCTCTTCTCCTTACATCCTTTCTTCATTTGGTCAGTGCCTTCACACCCTTGCAAGCGAATCTCCTCTGAGAGCCTCACCATGATATCTTACCCAATCTTCCTCACTATTCTTAGAGCTCCTAGGGTTAAATTTTTAGTTGCTGGGGAGATACGCCATGGGGTTGCCATGCTATAAAGTTTGGTGCTTATGGCTTAATCAGCTAACCTGATTCATATGATGGATCTGCCACCTTGTAGTGTGTAATCTTGAGCTATTTACATAATCTCCAGAAGCTTTTCTCATTTTTTTATTGGGAAAAAATGAGGATGATAGTGCATTCATATCTCATCGGTTGACATGAGGATTAAATGAAACAATGCATGTAAAGCACTTAAAGCAGTGCTCAAAACGTTTAAGCTTTCACTAAATGTTATTTGACATTAATCACAGCGTCTATGGAACCTCATGTGGTTCCAGACTCAATAAAGAAGCAAAGAAGTATACATTTGCTCAGTTTAAATTTAACAAACAACACTGAATTTCCTCCTATTACAATGTTGCATGTTTGGGAGGAAAGCTGGAAGGTGCTACTAAATCAGAGAACAACAGGATGTAATCAGTCTACAAAACTGAGGGGCCACTTCCTAGCAAATTCTGTGTCTTGCTCTTCTACTATCAACCATTCATGCGAGCCATGAGCACCTGAGGGGCAACCTCGCCACAGTAAGAGATAACTCCTTCGCAGGCCCACAACTTTCTTTTTAGAAGAGAAAATGGCAAATAAATAAATAAAATCTGTATAAATTTAAATAATTGGAAGGCAGCTTGACTGAAAAAGACACTTTTCTTTTTCACCACAAATGTCACCATCTGGACTTTTCCTTTTTTAATTTCTTTGGGACCTGACAAGTCACTGGGCTGATATAATCACACCCAGTCAAAAATGACAGACATATCTCAGCACGGTAGGGTGGGCAGAGTTCCAGGATGGCCAGTGAGGACCCTGAAGCCTGTTGGGGTGGTTTTCAATAGCCCTCCCACCTTCGCCAGCGCACAGGAGCCCTTGGAGTGTGATCAGCTTAAATACACACACACACGCACACACACATACACACATACATGTGCATGTACCCGGATGTGTATGTGCTTCCAGAAGAGCATCGCATTAACCTTCTACTGAATCAAAAACCTAAAGGGCAAGCAGGGCCAGCCAGCAGATTGTGCTGCTATTAATAAGCTGCACATGGTCACATTGTTTCTGCACGTGCCTTGATTTCTCCCAAACAGTCCATCATCAAGCAAGGCAAGAATAATCGAAGGGAATTAGCAATGGGAATCTATTTTCCTCTGTTGGTCATCTGAGAAGCTGCGTGTGGCCAGCCAAGGGCCACAGATCAATTCACAGCCATCGTACATAAATATTCCTGCCCACAAAACCACCATATTTCATGTTTTATTTTTGTTCCTTTTCTGTAATTCCAGTTATGAGTGCCTGGAAAGTACAGTGCCTCTCCCGCAGATCTGTGACAGTATTTTTTCAAAACAGGAAAATTTGTCACTTTGTGAATTATCTTCTGTGGCCATTTATAGCACTCCAGGCTTTAGTATTATTTGCCTATTATTTGCTTTGTTGGCCTGGGCGTGTGTGTGTGTGTGTGTGTGTGTGTGAGTGGCATACACATATACATAAACATTCAAGAGCACTTCACAAAGTTTGTGGAAATGTGTGTTATCTTGTAGTTCCATTATTTCACTTAGTAGATAAGATATACATGAATATGTGTATTTATGTGCCAGATTTTCACAGTGTTCCATGCACATGCACTGTGGTAATATTATAAGCTTCCAGTCTACTTAGACAATGCTAGTCAAACTTGAATATGCATATGAATCACATTAGAAGCTTGTCTAAATGCACATTCTCCTTCATGGGTGCCAGGAGATGCCATGTTACCAGTCCATGGACCAGACTATGAGTAGCAAAGAGTTGGTGGAAATAGGTGTGGCATTCAAACTGGAAATTTTATCAATTGTCTTAGGCATATCCCTCGGCTTCATACCTCATACCCATTCACTGACCAGAGCAATGACCTCCTAAATCCTTCCCAAATCCACCTGCCATCTCCATCCTCACCACCACCAGCTTGTTCCATCTCCCTCACAATCACTTACACCCCAGCTGGCTCCATGTAGCTTTCTGTCTCCATTCTTCCCCCTTTCCATGCACATTTAACACAGGGGTCAGAGTGATGTCTTTAACATACAGATTACATTCTGGACTTCTCTTGCTTAAAATTCTTACTTGGCCTCCCATTGTCCACAGGATGACATCCAAAATTCTCAACATGGTCCATAAAGCCCAGTATGACCCAGCTTTTCTCTTCCTGAGCAGCATCATCTCCCACTAGGTTCCATCTCCATCACCATACTTCATCAGCTCTGACCTTCTGTGGGCTGCCTGAATATGTAAAACTTCCTAACTCAGGGAGAGCTTCCTAATTTCAGACCTGATGCTTCTACCCCTGCCAGAAACATTTTCTTTGCCCCTCTCTTCCCTCTCAGTCCTCCTTCCCACTGGCCTCTCCCAACCATCCACTTCAATTCACCTTTCAGTGTTCAGCTAAGATTTAAGCTTTTTAACTTGACCTCTGTTCCATGTTAGATGCTAGGAAAGGACTCTGCATTTTGCTTGCATGGCACTTGTTAATATATTGTGGACCGTTGTTTACTTACTGCAAGCTGCCTTAGGGCAGGGGCTAGGTCTTTCTCATCTGTCATTGGGCTACTGGCACAGGGCTTAGTATGTGTATGTATAAGGCCCTTAGTGAATGCTGCCGCTGAGTGAATGAAAAAACAAAACAAACAAAAAGAACCATACAAACAGACACAAAAGCAGAAATAGTACCAGCGGCTGTACCAGTGGTGTAAACAAGCTACAGTCACATCCCATAGCGAGAGAGAGTTCCCTTGGCTGCGGCAGAGTGGATGCAGGCTCAGATGTTATCAATCACCTTGGACAAGGGTTAGAGGAGAGAAGTATCTGAGTGGGGTGTTAGAGCAACAGTGGTACTCACTCAGCAAGTGTTGAGAAGGGAGCATTCAGGACAATGGGAAGAGAGGCAGGCAATACCTACACATGTTCATTTTATGATGTTGCAAATAACTTTGTTTTCAGCCTATAGGTATGGGTCAGGGGGACAAAGGTTGATCTATGGAGATGGTGCAATCAACTGTGTTGTAATTAAATTTGTGCTTCAGATACATCTCTGTAGAAACAGCACAAAGGATGAGGGAGATACAGAATTGAGACAGAGAAGATGGCCAAGAAATTCTGGTATTAGCACAGATAAGATACGAAGCCAGAAGAAATATCATCATAGAAAAAGAAAAAAAACACCACTTTCTCAGCCTTCAAAGATGAAGCTGGGGCCTAAGCAGGTGACATGAATTTCACCAACCACTTATAGTCCCCATAAACTTGGAATTGCGAACCAGTGACTCAAACAAGCAGGGGCAGTTGAAAATCAGTTTACTCATATATCATGCACTGGTTCACTTTAAAAAAAAAAAAGTGTATTGAGTGCTAACTCCAGGCCAAGCATTTCTCAAGAGTGGACATGTAGCAGAGATAAAAGCAGATGAAAACCCTTGCCCCACGTAGTGGACAGGAAGCAAGGAAAGGAATGAACTTCAGCGTATACAGATGCTGGTCAGTGATGTGGAAGAAAATGAAAGCAAGCTCCATGGATTAGAATATGTTGGTGGGCCATGCAGATATTGGGGGGTACACAGCTTGATATTGAAGGTCCCACTGAAAAGGTGACATTTGAGCAAAGACCTAAAGCAGGTTGGGGGAACAAGTCATATGACCATCTGGGAGGAAGAATTTTGTTAAAGAAGAGGAAGCATGTATGTGGCGTTTAGGGAAGCCCTTCCAGCGACATAACCCGCTCTCTGGGGCCGCTGGCAGCTTTGGTGCTCATGGCCGTGGTTCTTCCTTAGGGTGGCAAGTCACAGCCGGGACACAGGGGCAGCTTTAGCAGTGGTGATCTCCCACAGGGCTCTGTGATGTGACTTTGTGGAACAGGATAATGCTGGCCTCCGCTTTTCCTACTGGGTTATGAACTTTTTTCTCCAGTCTTCCTGGGCATTCTCTGAGCAACCTAAACTCCTTTCACTGAATTCCTAGTCTTTTTTGTAAATTTTATTTAAGTTATACAAGTTTCATATATTTCAAATATACAGATTTAGGAACATAGATACTTTTCTCCCTTCCCTCCCTGCCACCCACTCTCCAACCCTTCTTCTCCCTCCTATTCCCACTCTTAATTTTTACAAAGTTCTATTTTCAATTTCCTTAAGGATGGTAAAGTTAATCCTACACTAAGTAAAAGAGTTCAACAAATAGTATAAAGAAAAAAACACTGTTCCTCAACAGAAGAGACAGGGGCTCTAAACAACCATCAAATCTCAGAATGAATTCTCAGCTTATGTCAGCAGGGAGTGGTTAACTAAGAACTCTACTGAGTTCCAGGCAGTTCTTGATCCTCAGGGAGCTGAAGTCTCTGAAGTTAAGAGAAAGCTATTGTCCCGTCTCCCTTATGTGCAGCTTTTGTTCACGGTGGCCTAAGGGGCTGTGTCTATCTCATGCTGGTTGCTCTCCTGTCCACAAGACTTGGAATGCCACACACATTTCCAAGGATGAGCAGGTAGAATCACAGACATGAGATAAGCATGAGAGCACAAAGGGCTGCCTTTGAAAGGGATACTTTCATGCCAAAAGGAAGCAGGGCAAAAGAGACCCAGCTGAGACACATGGGTAAAGTGTCTCAGCTCCTGAGTTGAAGTAATGGGGCAAGAATCAAACCACCCTGGCTTTGCAAAGGAAAGGGCAAAGGCTGGGAATGAGGCACCTGCATCTATTCAGGAATGCATATTTTCTGAGTCATATTCTTTTGTATTCTAAGAGTACTGAAACTGTGTGCCTCTTGCTGCCAATTGTTGGTGGAACTAGTGTTACTCCCCTCCACCTCTGAAAATCGACTACTGAATTTATGGGCATTGATGAATCAACAAAAGAAGAAAACATGGTATCAGGTTGAGGAGGCTACCAGGACCTGTATTCCTTTCCAAGTTAACACACATAGGGATGAGCTCCCAGAACTGGGGACATGAAGAGATATGGCAAATGCCAGTAACGAGTGGGCATGGCAACTTCATTCTGCACATTGCTGTTCCCACCAGGTGCGCGGGGGTGACTGACAGGGAGTGACTGACAGGGTGACTACTGGAGGAAGGACACTAGTAAGAGAGGGCAGGGACGGCTGCAAAGAGCTGCTCACTAAACAGACACAAAGTCACCAGACACTGCTTTCTTCTGAGGTGCAGAGGGCATCTGATACAAAGGCATATTTTTTGTTTGTTCTACTTAATACTTTTGGTTGAATACTGTAATCAATACACAATTATTCTTAGGTGCTGAAACTTAACTGAAAAGTGATCGCTGTTAAATATAAGAGTGGGAATAAGAGAGGGAAGAGATGTGCAATTCGGGACATGCTCAAGCTGACTTACCTCAAACGGTAGAGTTAGAAACATACTGTCAGACCCTCTGAGTGAGGATGCTAACACATCGAGAGGCACACCCCAGAGACTCAGAGTCCATACCAGCTGATGCAAAAGCAAGAGGATTTATTCGGCGTCTGCGCAGACAGGCCTCTTGAACTCGGGAGTCCAGAGAGCGCCCCCAGTACAAAGCCACACAGTTTATATACCCGCAGCGACCAATCAAAAGCACTGTAGAGTCCATGCACACAGCAGTCCAATCCGTGAGCTGATCATGTGAAGGGCATGCGTCTTCTCTCCAATCAGCTACGGGATCACATGGGAGGCATGCACCTCGTTGCCATTTTGTTGTTTACTTCTTTAGCAGTTCCTTTCCCTGTCAGCACCATCTTGTTCACCCTGAGGGGGACGACGTCTCGCTCCCTTCGTTCCCCTGGAGGGAGAACAGCGTCCCGCTTCCCACACCGTTACTTGATTATTAGGAGGCATACAAACTGGGTTAGGTCTTAGCACAGCCAGGCACAATTGTCGCAGCTAGCTAAGCATAGGGTCCCTTATTTTTTTTTTTTTTTTTTTTTTGACAGGCAGAGTGGACAGTGAGAGAGACAGAGAGAAAGAGGGTCCCTTATTTTTACAGCTGCACCTAATTTTAGCTTTGGGGGGAAAGTTTAGGGCTATAATTTTTAAACTTTAATTTTATTTGGGGCAAAGGTGACTTCTTGTTTTTAATAGTGTTAGCTTAAGTCACTCCATCTTGGTTTGATTTTTAAGGTTCTTCATTCCCCTCTTTTCTTTTTGGAGAGATTTTAATCCTAAAATCTAAAGGTCAGCGCCATCCCTGAGACCCTGGTATTGTTGGGTGAGCACAAAGGCCTGCGTGATGGACAACCGGTCCTGGATGAACTGCAGCAACCGATTGAGGATGCACAGGCCAAAAGTTAAAATTAGGAGGAGGATAATGAGGGGGCCCGTCACTGTGGAAATGAGAGTGGTTATCCAGGGGGACTTGTTGAACCAACCCTCAAACCTCTCGATCTTTATGCCTTTTGTCCAACCTAGCCCTTAGTTTTGCCATGGAGTCTTCTATGACTCCCAAGTGGTTGACATAAAAACAGCACTCTTCACCAAGGGCCGCACAAAGGCCCCCTTTCTCGAGAAAGAGTATGTCAAGCCTTCTCCTATTTTGTAAGACTACCTCGGACAGGGAAGTGAGGGATTCCTTCAGCCTAATTATAGAGTGTTCCAGGGCCTGTATGTCTTCATCAATGGCGTTTTTTAAGTGATTGTAATATTGAGGACCCTGGATTAAGGCTGTTGTTCCAGTTCCAACCCCTGTCACAACTCCGAGCCCTAACAGGACTGCTAGGGTCAGAGAAACTGGCTCTCTACGAAAGCGGGTGGGGTGTCTATCATAGGAATCTTCTAGTGTGTTGGTTGGATGGTAAATTATTTTAGGCACTAGCTGTACCATAATGCAAAAATCCTGGGTGGTGCTAAGGACCGAGGGAGACACACAGGGGGTAAGTCCCTTGTTACAAGCCCACCAGTTTCCATAGCCTGGGCTAACATATGTGGCATTTTTTACACTTGCACTTGGGATGGTAATGTTACATAGTTGCGAGTGGGATGGGGGAGGGCTTCCTAAACATATTCCCTTTCCTGACACCTGGGTTAGTGTAAGTCCGGGCCGTGCTTTGTCCCATGGACACCAGCTGTTATTGGTAGCATTATAAGAGTCAACTACCGCCACAGCCAACAGGAAGAAGTAAGGTCGGGATTGGTGTGGTTAAGGACAGAGTAGGCCCCTTTTATTAATTTTAGTAGCCTTTGACCAGTCTCTAGAGGCAGGGGCGGTTTAGAGTGCAGGGAGGTTACTCCGGTTTTTTCTGAAGGCTCGGTTGGGGCCACCTGGGTTGGGGTGATTTGAGGCTGGGATTTAACTCCAGCTGCCTTTGGCTGGGACCGTGGGGCGGTGTTTGGGCCCACAGATACCGATGCTGGGGTTTCTACTTTTAACCGAATAGTTAATAGAAGACCCATGTCATGGCCCGAGGAATAGAGCCGAACGCCCCATTGTCTGCCGTAAATCCAATTTCGGGTTTGTTTTCCCTTTTCAGTAAAGGTTATGTTTAAGAGGTTACAGGTGAAGTTTGAACAGGAACAGGGAATGTCCTGCGCCCATCTGCCAACCGAAATGAGGTACCAGTTGGATGAGGGTTTCCATTAGGTAGTTCCGGATGTTTTGCATCCCCAACTTGCACAGTAATAGTGGTCCGCCCCGCCACAGCGATACACAGTTTCCCGATTGCGGCCGTTTCGGGGGCACACGTACAAGTCAAGGGTTTTAAGCTTATGGCGTAGTAGGGGGTGGCTGCATCCATACTCCCACCTGCCTATTCCCCCGGACATCCTGATGTTGAACTTACAGATCGGGGGACCTTCCCTGGGTCTACTATCGGGATGTCCCAAGTGTCTAAACCGGCCGCCAGTTGACATAGATCTGGGGTAAGGTACGGCCACCACGTCCATTCGGGTGCGAGATTACTTACAGACCATACAACATCACCTGTGGCTGACACTACCTGCCATGTCAGCTTCTTTGGGGCATGGGGGTTAGCAAGGACATTTGCAATGATTAGGACAAATAAAGTTAGAAATATTATGTGGTTTTTGAGAGTCTTAGCTTGAGCAGATTTTGGGTGCGCTGTAGTTTCCATCTGGTCGGCTCACTCGGTGCTCCGTCAGCAGCCAGTGGTGCTCACTTGATGTGGGACACGTGGATCCAGGCAGTGACTCCGTCTACCTTCAGGGCCGTCGGAGTGGTCAGCAGTACAGTGTAGGGGGCCCTTCCAGCGGGGCTGGAGAGTCTTAGGCTGGTGTCTCCGAATGTAGACAGAGTCCTCGATCTGACGTGTTCCCGGTCCAGTAGGCCGCAGCCAAGGGCTTCCAAATTTGGTTCTGTACAATCTGGAGCGCCTTCAGTCATGCCTGCAAGTTAGGTGTGTTAGTAAAGGGATCAAATGCAGGATCAAGCACATTTGCGGCAGGAGGGAGTCCTCCATACAGTATTTTATACGGGGTTAGTCCATGGTCCAAAGGGGTGTTCCGGACCCAGAACAGAACCATGGGGAGGAGTTAGACCCAGTCTCTAGTGCCAGTCTCTATAGCTATTTTAGTTAAGGTCTCTTTAATTGTTCTATTCATCCACTCTACCTGTCCTGAACTTTGGAGCCTGTAAGCACAATGTAATTTCCAATTTATCCCCAGTGTTTTTGGCCACCAGCTGACTTACCTGGGAGACGAAGGCAGGCCCATTATCAGACCCAATTACCTGAGGGAGACCAAATCGCGGGAAGATGTCCTCGATGATTTTTTTGACAACCACTTGAGCGGTTTCTCGTTTGGTGGGGAAGTCTTCCATCCACCCAGACAAGGTGTCTATAAAAACTAGGAGATACTTGTTACCATATTTTCCTGGCTTATCCTTGGTGAAGTCTACCTCCCAATTGACTCCGGGTCGATTTCCCTGGAACCTTGTTCCTTCTGGCAGCTTGAGGCGCCCCCACTTTTGAAAGCAAATCCCGGCCCAATAGGGGGTATGGGCAATCCGGCACCAGTAGGAACGAGTGAGTCACCTGTCCGGTGTTCAAATGGACCTTTCGTTCAGTTGTCCACCTGTACAATTTTCCCCCAGTAGCTCCCTGGACCCAAGAAGTTTTAGAACTCAGAGGCCCCCTGGCCTCGGTCAGCACCGAATGTTGTGCTCCTGTATCTACCAGGAAGGTCACCGGGTGCCCCCCTACGTCAAGAGTTACCCTGGGCTCGGGGGGGGGGGGGCTCCTGGCCCTGACTTTCCTAGTTGTCTTCCCCCAAGGGCAGGACTGGAACTGTCTTTTTCTTAGTTTCCTGAGACAGCTTAGGGCATTCCTTAACCCAGTGTCCCTTTTCTTTGCAGTAGGCACATTGGTCTCATTCTACTCAGGGCCTTCTCTTGTCTCCCAGGGTCTTATTCTGTCCTGGCCTACCTTGCCCTGCACCCTGCACTACCGTGGCCAAAATTTTGGTTAATTCTCGATTCCGCTTTTTGTCCCAGATGTCCTCCCTCCGCTCTTGCTCTTTGCGTAATCTTTCTTCCTTTTCCTCCTGTGTTTCCCTTTTATTGAAAATTTTATCTGCCTCCTTTAGTAGGTCCTGTAATGTATACTGTTGCAGCCCGTCCAGTCGTTGTAATTTGTTTTGGATATCGGGAGCCAACTGTCCAATAAACGACATAATTACATCCAACTGGCGTTCAGCGGCCAAAGGGTCAAAAGGGGTATACATGCGATAACCTTCCATTAAACATTCTAAGAACCCTGCCGGCGTCTCTTCCTGACCCTGGATAATCGCACGTACCTTGGCCAAATTGGTGGGGCGCTTCCCTGCCCCTTTGAGACCCACTAACAGAGTCTGGCGATAGACACGGAGTCGCTCCCTACAGGCCACGGTGTTGTAGTCCCACTCCGGGGGAGTCAGAGGGAAGACGTCCTCGATCTCGTTAGGCAGTTGGGTTGGCCTGCCATCTGCTCCCAGCACATTTTTACGAGCCTCTAATATGACTCGCTGTTTTTCCTCCGTGGTGAGGAGGGCCTGTAAAAGTTGCTGACAATCATCCCAAGTGGGTTGGTGAGTGAGTAGAATCCGGTCAAAGCTTGGGGGTCTTGGGAAAAGGAGGGATTGTGGGTCTTCCAGTTGTATAGGTCGGAGGCGGAGAGCGGCCAATACTGAATCTGGCCGGCCACCGACCTTAAAGGAAATGCTTGAGAGGACCAGACACCCTCCGGGCCACCGGCACGTTCCCTCCGCAGCCGCAGGCGAAGAGGGTGGGGAGGAGGCAGGCTCTAACCCTCCCATTTCGGTGGAGTCGGGGGAGGATGGCTCAGGGTCCTGGGGTTCCTGAACCAATTGTGGTGGGACCTGAGGAGGGTACGGAGGAGGAGGGTCTAGAAGTAGAAGATTTTCCTGAGTGTCTGGGAGAACTGGTGGAGTTTTAGGCATAGGCTTAGGTGGTTCATTCAGGGGAAGAAGGGAAGAAAAAGTGAGCGGCGCCAAAGGTAAGGGCACGAGTGGGGTTGAAGAAGGCCTGGGGCCAGGTTTCGGGGTCTGTGCCCCTAAAGAGGAAAGGAAAGGCTTAACCCATGTTGGGGGATCCCGGAAGAGACTCTCCCAGGTGACAATATAGGGCACTTGGTCCAGATGTCCATGTGGTCCCAGTTGGAAAACCTTCTCTTTGACCTGTAAAATAATAGTAAGGTTAAAAGTGCCATCCTGCAGCCATCCGACCTCAAGGGAGGGCCACTCAGAGGTACAGAAAGCCAGCCACTTTTTCTTGCACACTTCCACTGACTGGTTATGTGCCCATTTCGTGACCTCTTTCCAATGTCCTAAAGTCAGACTTAAAGGAGTAGTTAGTTGTTGACCCATGGGTAAAACAATTGAATTGACAACGTACAGGACACCGACTAGACAGACGAACAGAACAAACCACACAAGCTGCGCAGCAACTGATCGGCAACAAACCGAAAGTTCGAATTGAGAGGGGAGCGGCCGACCACGGCCAGGATTCCCGGAGAGGAGAGAGACCTGATCTCTCTCCCTCCCCGACAAAACTCTTGGAGCATCCTCCAGAGCAGGACCAGGGGTCTCAGGGCACGTCTGCCTCCCCCGCTGGCCCAAGCGAAACAAGCCCTGTACAGGTACAATTTTCCGAAACACCGAAGACATACACACACACAATAGCAACACGAAACGAAAACTGAGCTAGCTCTTACCTCCAACCGAACCTGGAATTGAGTCTGGGGGCGCACCAATCCTTGATGAGACCCCAAATGTTAGACCCTTGGAGTGAGGATGCTAACACATCGAGAGGCACACCCCAGAGACTCAGACTCCAGACCAGCTGGTGCAAAAGCAAGAGGATTTATTCGGCATCTGCGCAGATGGGCCTCCTGAACTCAGGAGTCCGGAGAGCACCCCCAGTACAAGCCACATGGTTTATATACCCGCAGTGACCAATCAAAAGCACTATAGTGTCCATGCACACAGCAGTCCAATCCGTGAGCTGATCATGTGAAAGGCATGTGTCTTCTATCCAATCAGCTACGGGATCACATGGGAGGCATGCACCTTGTTGCCATTTTGTTGTTTACTTCTTTAGTAGTTCCTTTCCCTGCCAGCGCCATCTTGTTCACCCTGAGGGGGGATGACGTCTCGCTCCCTTTGTTCCCCTTGTGGGAGAGTGGCGTCCCGCTTCCCACACCGTTACTTGAGTATTAGGAGGCATACAAACTGGGTTAGGTCTTAGCACAGCCAGGCACAAGTGTCGCATCTAGCTAAGAATAGGGTCCCTTATTTTATAGCTGCACCTCATTTAAGCTCTGGGGGAAAAAGTTTAGGGCTGTAATTTTAAACTTTAATTTTTATTTGGGGCAAAGGTGACTTCTTGTTTTTAATGGTATTGGCTTAGGTCACTCCATCTTGGTTTGAGTTTTAAGGTTCTTCAACAGGTCTGGGTTAGACTTTGGAACTGCACCAAACTCAACGTGAATACTGATAGGTCTCAGTTTTCTTGTCAAAGAAATGACACTATTCACACTTCCCCAACATGTTGGTGTGCAGATCAGCTGAGATACATTAGATAAGGATACCTAAAACCAACCCAGGCACACTAATCATCTAGGTTCCCTTCTGTCTTTATTTCCCCCAAAATTTGATCATCAACAGTTGTACCTTGAGCCACACATCATTCCCTGCTTCAGATTTTCAAGAGAAAAAAATAACTTGGATCCTGCTATCTCACAGAGCCTTCATTTGAGTAAAAGATATACACCCTTATAATGGATGCTTGATTGTTGTGTGGGGGTGAGAAAGGCTGGGTGTGTTGGGGAAATGGGACAGAGCTAATAAGTTCTATCTGTGATTTGACCTGCTCTCCACCTGCCTAGCTGCATATTCATGTCAATTTCCTCTCAGTTACCTAGGGCAAGAAATGAAGAGGAAAGATCTTTAATCATTTTTTTATTCTAATTGAAACATTTTCCTTGCAAGTGGAGAGAGAACAGGTGCCTAACGAGCCCACATGATGATTCACAAGGTAGTAGATATCGCCACAGATATAATTAAACTAGAAGATCAATGAAAATTCCCTTTTTGGACCACTGCCAGGGCGGCACAGACGAGAAGCCAGCAAGCTGTATTTATGCTCAGTGATATCCAGAAGTGTGTACTCACACAGGTGTGCCCCGCCGTAGCATCTCATGATAAATTCAACAGCCACAGACTCGCATATCCAGGATGGCTTATTTAGAAAAACACCTCTCTGTCTGTGTACAGTTAATGATCTTGGACTGCAAACATCATCTGTCAGCAAGGCAGACAATTGCTCAGTCTTATCTAGTCTCACTTCCCTTTTCTGTGTATTATGCTCTCCATTTTGGATACCTAACAAACAGCCACATAAATAAGGACCAGCCTGAGGATCAAGGCCTTGAAGAAGGGGAGAGAAAGGGAAGGAGGAAGAAATGGAAGCAGGGTGGGAGTCAGTGGGGGAATGAAGCATTGCAAATTGGTGCACTCTCCTTTGTAGCTGCAGAAAATTGCAATGCAGTACTCCAGGGTGCCTCACCTCTGAGTCTGAGGCTACTCACATTCTCTCAGCTTATAAATAATCCCATTCCCATCATGAGGGTCCAGGGTTCTTCTGGGAAAGGGGGCAAAGGAAGAGCTTAGGAGAGAGGATTAATATTGGAGACTGGCCACAAAGAAAATTTTGCAGAGCTGATAGAATTTTCATAGTGTTGTGGTCTTTGAAATTCCCTTGCAGAAATGAGATTAAAAACAAATAAACAAAAAAGCCAACCCACCCTGATCCTGATTTCAGTTGTTTTGTAACAAGACCATAACTCAGAAAGAATCCCTCCTAAATGTAGATAGCAAACACATGTGTGGTCAGTTCAACAAAGCAGGGGTGAATCAGAAAGCTAAATCTCACAGGAATAATAGAGCTTTGCACATATTTTATTTAAGAAAAGACGATGCAAGCTATAATCCATATATTGCCCACTCATAATTTGCTAAAGAAAATAAAAATATAGTAGTACAAAACAATATAGATTCCACTCTTAAAGCTAATTGTAGATCCATATTGTGTTTTTGTTGGGATAAACTGTAACAGTTTCAAAATCTCAACACCTTAATAGTAAAGTTTTTTCATTCACAGCAAGTCTGATCTGGACTTTCCCAGTAGAGCAAATCTTCAAGCAATGAATTCAGGGATCCAGGCTTCGGCCAGGGTAGGGCTTCACCATCTCAGGGACCTTCAGTGTCCTTTGGAGAAGGTTGATAATCGCATGGGACACTTAGGGCCAGGTCTGGCTGCAGCCCATGTTCCATGGTGTCATTTGAATACAAAGGTGATGGGGAGCTGTTCTCCTCCTGTGTGAGTACAGAACAAATTCAGCGCGTTGTCTTGGCTACACCCTCCAGTTTCCTGATGAGGACAGTGGGGCTTGGTGAATGGATCTGTTCTGTTCGGAGTGAATCAGTGGCAGAGGCAGAAGCAGAAATCCTGTCTCTTCCCTCCATCTCCTTTATTTTCCATCCCAGTGTTTCCTAGACTCTTTGCAGAGCGATAGCACAGCCTCCGGTTTCTGGAGAAAGACCCATAACCACGGGAAAGGACCTTCTCTGAGAATCCAGTGTCCACCTTTTGGGCACCTGTGAAAGGAAATATCTGGAGAAACTTAAAAGGTTACTTAATAGGTTTATTTATTTGTTTTCAAATGCTATCTCAGATGGTCATCCTGATTTCTGAAGAGGTTACACGCTCATCAATATTGGGGGCAGTCTCATCTATTTGATCTTTCATGACATCTACTAGCACAAGGCACGTGGTCATTGTTTCATGAGCAGCTGCTGCTAAGCATGCTAACAGAAGTCTTTAAAAGCTATCTATGGACAAACGCTAGAAAAAATGACCAATAACTTTCTAGAAAAAAGGGGGAGGGATAAGCAATGATTCCATGGTTTTGTCAATGTCAGGCATAGCTCTGAGTGCTCAGGAGATAGTGACGATGAAGAAAAGACAACTGTTGCGGGAATCTCAGCTGCTGCTTCCAGCCTGAACTCACAGCACTCTCATGCCCGATTCTGTGCAACACCTACGGGTATTTACCAGTCCTGTTTGCCTTCTTTGTGTTATTAAAAATAAAATAGCAACAGCCTACTATTTCTTTGGGTTGTTTGGCAAAGGATCGCAGTGCAAGTGGAAATGGAGAATGATGGGAAACGAAGGACCCAGTGATGAACCTAACTGGAAGGGAAGCTGGCTACAGGGGCACATATGCCCAGGGCAGTCCAGCTGGCTGCACCAGGTCATCCTCTGTCCTTGCTCACAAGGGCTCGTCTTTGGGTGCTGCTTCTGAGAACGAGGTGGCAATGATGGCAGATAATGGGCAGCTCAGGAGAAAGGGTTTCAGACAGCTGCGTTCACGGGAGATGAGTTCATCAAGATGTATGTCATTACAGCAAACTGCTGAAGGGATTTACGATGTTGAGGTCATTAGGAAGGATTCCAAAACTGCAGCTGGCCCCTATGACATCATCTCTTGCAGTCCCCTCGATTTGGGACAACTGTCTACACCTTTAGGCACAACTAGGCTTTTTTTTTTCTCTGTAAAGGAAAGGTTTTTTTTATTTATTTGTGTGCAGGAAGCTTCAAAATTCTTTCAACTTTGTTATTAAAGAATGAACAAGCCTCAAATCAGGACTTGCTCAGGAAGTCACACCTGGCTGCACTAAGGATCACCAACCTGACTCTGATTGCATTCCTTTGCAAGATCATTGTATCGGGTGCTCTTAACCAGTTCTCATTGTAAGGGCCACATCTTCCCTGGCTGGCCCTGTCTGCCCTGGGCCTGTGAACTTTGCATTTGCAGTTTGTTTCATGTGTTCTCCTTCCTTCTGGATAGCAAGCTCCACAGGAGTAGGGACTGTGTCTTCCTGAGCTCCGTGTTTCCCATGCCTTCCCCAAAGATGGATTCATAGCACATGCTCAGTAGATGCTTGGGTGAGTGGTTCTCCAGATCCAGGAGTGAGAACAGTGTTTTTGCATACATAGGTACTTTTCAGTGCCCACACCTCTGTGAAGCGGTGAGGTGAGCTCAGGATCCGAGGCTAGCAAACATTTGCTGTAAAGAGCCATGTTGAGAACATTTTAAAGTGTGTGGGCTCTATACGCTCTCTGAAAGCTGCAGCTGTAACACAAAAGCAGCCAGAGACAATATGCAAACAAGTGGGCATGGCTCTCTTCCAAGAAAACTTTCTTTATGGACACTGAAATTTGAATTTCATATAATTTTCACATGTCACACAATATTCTTCTTTTGATTCCCCCCCCCAATCATTTAAAAATGTAAATGGCGTCCTTGGCTTGCAGGATGTTCAGAAACAGGTGGCGGGCCATTTGGCCTGTGGGCCACAGTTCGCCGACTCCTGGACGAGATCTTGGGGCTGCTGGCACTGGTCATGGTGGTTGGATATACTAATTATATGAAGCTGCTTTCTGGAACCTTCTACTCCATTTCCTTAGCCAATTCGCAAGTGCTTTAGTTGGGCCAATTCCTAAGAGGGGAATTACTATTTTATCTGACTGCTGTCTTCAAGGGCATTGTAATGAATTAAGGTTATAGTATTCTTGGGCAAAATACACCAGCTTAGGACTAGAGAATTATGATTAAAATATTAAAATGGAAGAACCAAATATAATTTACGATTTATGGTGAATCATCTTAGATACTTTTAGGAATCAATAACCCATATCATCACTCTCATTTCTGCCTGTGACAGGCATTCATTTCCCAAAGCAAGAATTCCTAATAATATGAAAAAATGCCATGCATGGTTCAAGCTAAATAGGCAGCTCCAGGTCTGGTAGTGTTTTTGCGACATGATGAATAACGAGTATGTCTGTATTTTTATGTTAATATGTTGTTAATATGTACTGTAAAATGCACAATGCTGGTGGGGATTTTGATACTCGAAAATAGACACACAAAAATGGAGTCAATAATTTGATGTAAGCAGTGCAACAGCATTTTTAAAAATTGATTAAAATTTAGCACTTTTACTTGAAGAAATTTGGCCCCTCTGTTTCCGCACACGTGTGTTGAATGCCAGCGAACTGCACTCTTCCTGCCACCATTTTGGAGAGAATGCCTGGGTGAGAGGTTCAATTTATGAGTACAGGGTGTCTGATCTCCTGGGCAAACCTGCTTCCCCAAGAAAGTGTTAGTGGCTACACATCTAGTCTGTAGTGTCAGACAGTCCTGGGTTCAAATCTTGATTTTCTCATTTCCTAACTGTAAGACTTCCAGCAAGTTGTTTAACTTCTCTGAACTTCAATTTCTTTACCTAAAGGCATTACTAATGATGATGTGTACACGTGTAGTAAAGCACATAAACTACTTATTATAGTTGCTACACATCTGTGATAGCCATTCACTAATTAGTAATTATTAGTAATAATAAATTTGTCATTAAAAATGTATAGTGAGGTAATAAACTTTTCAGAGATATGCTGCGATTTCACCGCTAGGGGAGTGTTGACATTTTAAGGGATATTTCCCCTTGCCTGAGTCCTTGTGTTTTTGTGAGTTCTGCTTCAAGACAACAAGAACCAGTGTGATTTGGTTTTATTGTTGATTATTCTCTTGTTTCATTGGGAACTCTGGGTATATACTCTGTAATTTTCATGGTATTTATATAATTTCTTCTTAACTAATATTTTGCCATTTCATCTTAATTTTATTTTTTTCTTTTTTATTCCTCTCACATTTGTCCTTCTGAGTATTTTATGGACTTGTGATGACTGATCAAATTCTTATTAACTCGAAACCTGTGGTTTCAAGCCTTTTTTGATCAAGTGTTCTTTGTTGACCTGGTTTAAGCCAGTGAGTCACAGAGTGTGATGGAATTAGGAATACAGGATTAAGAATTGGAGCACTTGGATTTGGAAGTGCTCTCAGCTAGCACATGCTATGGGAATCTCATTGTCTCTTTAAATTCAGTGTATTAGTAAAAAAGATGAAAATTATTTTATTTACCTTGTGTAATTTAATGCAAACAACAATGAATTTGTAATCACTTCAGGAAGTAAAACTTCGCTGTACACTGCTCTAGGTTATGCTGATTTTCATTGTTTAGTCCATATGGACGTGAATCGATAGTGTCTAAAAGGATGCCATTTAGGGAACACATAATTTTGTAGTAGAAAGAGTCCAGTCCTACCTCTGACAGTAACATGGTGTGTACCACCTTAGACAAATCATTCATTTATTTAAGTACTAATTTCCATATCTATAAAATAAATCACATACTCATCAACATTCCTTCTAGACACACAGTCTTGGGGTTTCATGGATAACAGGAAAAAGACACAGAGGCAGGCTGGCCCGGAATCTAAAAAAGCAGTAGTGAGCCAGCAGTTGTCATCAGTGGGGGCACTTCCATTGTTGTCACCTGGAGATGGCATGGGAAGGCGATTCCAAAGGAGATTCACTGGGTGTCAGAGTGAACACTTAGCCTAATTGGCAAGAGTGAATTTCACACAGAGAGAAACTGAAACAGAAAGCTCCTGCCGAGTACCACCTTGCTGAAGTGACGAGGACTGGTTCAGTCTCCTCCATGCAAGGAGGACAGAGGGTTCAGAAATGACAGCCTCCTGAGTCCGCTTCCTGCCCTCTCTCCTTCCTCTCTGCTCTGTCCCCCTCATTACCACCAGAGGGACCCTAAGCTCAGATGACTGGTCTTCCCCCATTTTCAACAGAGTCAAAGCTCAATCCCCTTCCTTATAAGGCTGATCACTAGTTAGAGCTGGTCTCTCTGGCTCAGCAGCCTCCTGTGCAGCTTCTCTCTTCCCAAGACCAGGGCACTCTAAACCTTCGCTTTCTTCCCGCCTCAGTGCCTTTGCACATGCTCCTCACACAATTCTCTGCTTAGAAAATTCTTTCTTTGCCTTTCAGATAAAATAATTACCTTTATGGTTCAAAACTGTACTGTGACATATGAATTTTCTTTTTTAAAAAAAGTTATCTATTTGAAGCACAGAGTTACAGAGAGAGGGGAAGACACGCACACACACACACACACAGAGAGAGAGAGAGAGAGAGAGAGAGATATCACCTATCTGCTGGTTTACTCCCTAGATGGCTGCAATGCCAGGGTTAGGCCAGGCAGGAGCCTAGACCTCCATGTGGTCTCCCACATGGGTGACAGGAACCCAAATACTTGGGCCATCTTCCAATGCTTTCCCAGGCATATTAGGCAAGGAGCTGGATCAGAATCAGAGTAGCTAGTATACAAACTGGTGCTCTGATATGGGATGCCAGCATTGTAGGCAACAACTTACCCAGCTGTACCACAATGCTGGTCCCTGCCACAGGTTTTCTAAAGAAAGTGTTTAGAGATCAGCTTTCCTACCAGCATGTTGGTAAGCCATGTTTTATAGTGCCAGTAGATGCTTGCTAATACTTCCTGAGGTTTAGTAACAATTAACTGAAATGATCCAAAGAGCAGGGCTGTAGAGATACCTGCAAAGAACAAATGAAAGAACAGTTACTTAGAACATAAAGAGACAACATCTAAGAAGGGGTGAATTTGAATTCAAATCATGGAAAGTGGTGAAGATAGATATGGGCATCCTTGCCAAACAGTTTGTGCAGTCAGTAGTGAATGCCGCCTGTGCATCAGCTGCTGAAGATGAAGGACAAACATAGCTGACTTAGCACGTTCCAGCAACCAAAATGGCAGTGTCCTCGGAGTGTGGTGAGCAAGCAGGAACATGGCATAGGGAGCTTTCGCAAGTTAGGGTGAGAATGTGGGTTTCTTCTCACTAGAGAGCCTTTGCTTTAAAAGTAAAGTAGGGAGTAAAATGACCTCATTGATATTTTAAAGAGGTCACCCTGGCTCTTATATGGAGAACAAAGTGTGTAAGTAGGGACACCAGTTAGGGAGCCAGTGTATCAGACCAGGTGACAAATGATACTGTCTCCTCGGTCAGAATCACCTGGAAGGCCATTCAAACACAGATTTCTGAACCCCACTCCTGGAGTTCTGATTTTGAGGGGCTGGTGGTGAAGTGAGTGTGTGAGTTGGAGGGTGATGAATTTGCATATCTAACAAGTTTTCAAGTGGTGCTGATGGTGCTGATCCAAAGTCCGCCCCCTGAGAATCACTGACCTTTATGATGGTGCTGGCAGTGAAGTTGGAGCAACATGCTCTGATTTTAGATACAATCTGGAGATAAGATGAGAAAGGCGAGCTGATGTGCCAATACTAAAACATAGTAGGACAGTGAGTGTGAAATTGGAAGGAGATAAAATACTAGGAATTGCTGGGAAACGAATTTCATATGAGGCATGAAGAAAGTTGGAAACATAACTAAAAGAAGCCAAAAGGAACACCCTGAACATAGTAGGCAATACAAGTGTAAGCCTCATTTACCCCTTCCTCACACTAACAAGGAAAAGCAAATGTTTTCTCCAAATATCAGAGGTGAAGTGCATTCAAGGACCAAAAGCAGCTCCTAAAATTTAGGATCTTGTAACTGCCTGAATAAGCAAAGATCATTATGCTTTTTCCATTGTCAGACCCTGGAGGTGTCAGATGCAAATGAGGAAATTGATGCACATGCCTTGGGTGTGACCCAGTGTGAATTCCTTTTAGGGTCCTCAGAAACCAGCCTCTCACCCACCCAGGTGAGGATTTCTTCCCTAATGATCAATGATGTGTTTCTGTCTTGGAATGAACGCCTCAGCTTGGCAGCTCTTTGTCTATGTGCTTCTGAATCGGAGGTAAACAAATAAAAATTCCAAATGCCAGTGCCTTGGGGACCCTGACCAGACTCTGTCTCCTGGATCATCATGGCATCTCCAATGTCTTCCCTGTTGGAAACCCAATTTATGCCTCTTTGTCGAGCTGCTTATGAGTTGAACTGTATCCCTCAAAAAATTGATAGATAGATGGCCCCAAACTACTGATGGTATGATTTAAATTTTTTTGACTTTGAAATGGTACAAAGCCAGTGTGTACTCAGTAGGAAAAACAATACTTGAGATTATGAATGTGCGTCTTTTCCAGGTTAGAGGGATGTTCTATGATTGTTATGAGGCTGTGCACTGGCAGTGAGCACAGCTTCAAGTCGGCCATGGGATGATGAGGATAAAGGACTGACACCCTGCTGGGTACTGTATTGCTAAACTAGAATATTCCACAGGTTAGGTCCATTTAATGTATTTTTTAAAGATTTGTTTATTTGGATGAAAGAGTGACGAAGGAGAGACAGAGTGTGAGAGAGACATTCCATCCACTGGTTCATTCCCTAAATGGCTGCGATGACCAGGTCTGGTCCAGGCGGAAGCCAGGAGCCTGGAGCTCTGTCTTGGTCTCCCAAATGAATGGCAGGAGTCCAACTACTTGGGCCATCCTCTGTAGCTTTCCTAGGAGCATTAGGAGGAACCTAGATTGGAAGCAGAGCAACCAGAACTCAAACCAGTGCTCCTATATGGGGTGCAGCCATCGCAGAAGGCGGCGTACCCCACTGTGCCACAACAGTGGTCCCTAAGTGATTTATGACATTTTTGATTTATGACACTTTCAACTTATGTTGGATTTAGAAGAACTTCCATTGGAAGCTGAGGAGTATTTGTATTGAAGTTGTAACCCCAGTATCTCAGAAACTGACTTTATTTGGAAATACAGTCATTACAGCTGTAATAAGTTAAATTAAGGTGACGTCCTTGGGTGGGCTGTAATCTGACTGGTATCTTTAGGTAAAGGAGAAATTTGGACGTAGAGGCACGAAATGTCACATGGAGGTAAAGGCCTGGATCAGGGCAGTGCTTGCATGAGACAAGGAATCCAACGCTTGCCAGCAAACCACCCGAAGCCAGGGGAGAGGCTAAGGGCAGGTCCTGCTCATAGTCTCAGAAGGAAACCAACCCTGCCAACGCCGCAGTCTCAGACGTGCCACCTCCAGAACTGGGGGACCACACGACATTGCCACGGCAGCCCCTGAGGGTGTGGTGCTTTGTTAAACCAGCTCTAGCAAACTGTTACAAACCTCCATGGCCATTGCTTCAGTAGCACTGTCCACTCAGCTCTAAATCCCGTCTTCTTTGTCTCTCAAATTTGCTTCCCTTCTGTGGTTTGTGGCCAGGAGCCAATGCTCACCCTTCAAGAGTGCAGACCAGACCCTCTGGGACCTGGATGCCCATGTTTCCCCAGATGGAGTTCTTGTACTTGTCCCATGGGCCAGTCTCCTCATTAAGAATCTGCTCCAGGTTTTGATATCATCTTTGTGTCCTGCCAGTTATCACTAACAGCCCGTGTGTTTGTTGAATGAATAACAAAATTAATGAGCCAGTCATTCTTTATTTATTTTTCCCTTTGGTAAATAGAAAAACTCAAGGGCTTTGACCTTCCTCTGGTGTCTTTTTGTCAATACAATGAGTAGTTTGTTTGGGAAGCATCTGTTTTTGGATCACATTACTCAGTAAATGCGTCTTCTTAATGAAAGTGATCAGTGCAGATCAAGCTGACATTAACACTAAAGATATGGAGGATTGCTTTGGTGTGCAAATGGAAATGGTTCGATGCCGGGGGATAATGAAGACATGAGAATTAGGGCTGCATTATTAAACTGAGAGGATGAAACTTGTCATTAGTTCCCACTGCTTCTTGGAGTTATTGTTAATGGCTGTTTGAGTGAGGAGACGGGAACATGTGGAGAAGAGGATGTGAAGAAGCAAATGTGTAGATAACGTCTGCTCGCTGAGATACGTGGTATTTGGAATTGATCATCCTGCAGTTTTCGCTGAGAGGCTTGTGATTTTGAACTGATCTGTTTTCCCCAACTCATTCAGAGGTGCAGCCGGCTGACAATTTTGTAGATACCTCCTGGCGTCTGTACAAGGCTTTGATTTCCAATGAAATGCAAAGTTCACGTGCCACATCTGGGTGCCAGACTCTTGAGGAATGCTGATCTTTGTTTATCTGGGGAAGGGGCTGTTTCTGGAAATGGTGTTGATAAACCTATCTTGGTCCATTTGGGCTTCTCCAACAAAATGCTATAAACTAGATAGCTTATCCACACTGGAGAGTTATTCCTGGCAGTGCTGGCATCTGATGAGGACATGTTTCCTTGAGGACAGTCGTCTTCTCACTGTGCCCCTACGTGGCCCAAGGGTCCAGGAAGTGCTCTGGGGCCTCCTTTATAAAGGCACTTATCTCACTCATGAGAGCTCTATCCTCAAAACCCAGTCACATCCCAAAGTCCCTACCTCCTAATATTATCACTTGTGGGGTTGGGATTTCAATTTAAGAACTTTGGAGAAACTCAGACTTTCAGACCATAACACAAACTGAAATGTTTTATGTTTTGTTTATATTTAAGCAGGGAAAACAGCATAGCCTAGCTTAATCCTGGACAAACCAGTGAATGCCATCACCCTACTGATGGACTAGCCAAAATCCTATTAAAATTCAATGTGTTGTTACTGTGGACATTAACCAAGCACCACCTATGCTAGGGACTGCTCTAATCTTCCTAGAACTTGATGTACAACAAGGAAGTTTCTCTGTGAAATACAATATAGAATTTTGATTTCTGTCATTTTATGATAACACCTACATTTTCAAAATAAAAAAAAGTGGTAAAGCTTTTGCCACTATCTCCCCAACATCCACCATAGATAATTAGAACAAATAGGTAGAGAAGGAAGAGCTGATAGGCAAGCGATTAGAACCTGAAACTACTCATTTGTGGATACCCTAAATACAACCTAAGAAAGGCAGACCATCTCCTGAAAGCTTGCAGAGTTCATGGAAGTGGCAAAGTGATGACCTGTTCGGCACTTAGAATACAGCACATGGAGTCTGACTGCCAGCTTAGCCCTTTCTAGGTGCTGACACTGGGAAAGCCATTTCCCACCTCTGAATCACTGTATTCTCATTTGCAGAATGAGGTTAATATGTGGATACTTCACTAAGTTTATCAAACATGGAAATAAAAGATAAACTACTTTTCCACGAACTTCTTGGTTTTAAGTTTTAATTAACATAAAGTACACATACTTGGAGGTACAGTGTGATGCTTCAGTACCTCTATACCATGTATGCTGCTCTAATCAGGTTACTCATCAATTTGCTCCTTTGACACAGTGATCAGAGGTTTGAAGCTCCTTCCTTCTATTTGTTCATGAAATGTATACTGGGTTGTTGTGAACTACGGTCAAATCACCATTCTGGGTAACATCAGGAATGTATTCCTTCAATATAACTCTGATTTTGTACCCATTATCCAGACTCTCACTGTGGTCCCCTTCCCCTCCCAGACTCCAGTAATCATTGTTTTATATTCAGAGTGAGCATTTTTGTCTTCTACTTATGAGAGAAAACATTCGGTATTTATCTTTCTGTGTCTGTTTTTTTTTTCCTTTCACTTAGCTTGGTGTCCTCCAGTTCCATTCATTTTCCTGCAAATGACAGAATCTCATTCTTTTTTATGGCTAATAGCATTCCATTGTGTTATATATACCACTTCTTTACCTGTTCATCTGATGTGGGACACCTTGGTTGATTCCATATCTTGGCTACTGTGAACAGTGCTGCAGTAAACATGGTGGAGCAAGCATCTCTTTGATAAAATTTAATAGATCATATGGCAGTTGTATTTCTAGTTTTTAAAGGAGTTTCCATACTGTTTTCCATAGTAAACTTCTTAAAGAACCTGAGTTTACAGAATTTTGTGAAGACTGGATAAAATAGTGATAAAAGGTACTCAGTACAGGACTTGCCAGATAGATGTTCCATTAGTAGGAGCTGCTATTATTAAATTAAATCTACTCTGATTTTACTACCAAGCATTTAGACAAACTATAATTATTTTGTAATGAATATTCTTATGTAATTCTTCTGGTACATTTCTGAACATTTATACCCTCCTCCAAAATAGTGGGGTTTATTCACTTGATTTGTGATGACTATAAGTGAAAATCAGAAATTCTTACAAAATTGGAAAGTATTTATCAGAAGATATTCCTTGTTGCTCATGATTTCCTTTGTGGGCTGAACATGGTAGAACTAATTCAAATCTGGAAAATATACTAAAACAAACATTTATTGGAATTTAGTTCACAGAAATACCAGGAAATGAGTCTCCCATCGACTATTACAGACATAGAGGTGTTTGTCTCCAAATCATACCATAGATGCAGGAAACATTAGTGAGTTGTTTCTATGACCTGAAGACTTCATCCTGAAGCTCCCTTATACTCAGCAATATATTATGGAAGTCAGAACACTGTTGACCATGGACAGGCAATACTAGAATGCTTCCTATAGGAAAGAGTCCATGTGTAATGGCACAATAACTAATTTTTTTTATAGTTTTTATGTATCTGTCCATCTTAGCTGGGAATCTACTCAAGATATGGCTGTGCCCATGACCAGGAGTGGAACATGCATGTACTGTAGCTCTCCATAAACTGTAAACAGAAAAGCCCTGTCCACTGGTGACTCTGAGAAGTATGGCAGCATGTGACATGGAGCAAGTTACCTAAAGAAAACAAATCCCAGAAAGAAGAGTAGGGAGATTCCTAGCTGGGAGAATTAACAAATAGATGTGTTCAGAAGAAGGGAGAAAACTTTTGGCAGAACCACAGAGGAGAGCAGCAAAGGGGAGGGGAGAAGATGGTGTAAGGCCTCCCAGAGTAGAGGTGGCCCGTGGTAAGAGCTGTGATTGCAGGTGCATGAGAAGCAGAGCACAGCTCTAAGTATCTCCAAAGAACACACAGGAATGCAAGCAATACAAGGGTCCTGAAAGACCAACACATAAAATGAGGAGAAGCTGGAGTTCCTTTGTCCTTGTCATTGCTTCTCCTGGTGTTGCTCATTCAGAGCTATACATCTCTGAAGGCAATGGCTCTACTTCCCAGCAGGCCAGTGTACATCAGTCATGGATGGGAAGCCGCCATCAGCTAGAGACACCTGCTATGGTCCTATATGTGTATTGAACTTGGGCCATTATATTTTCTGAAATTTGTTTTGTTGTCATTGTTACACTAATGTAGTCTATCCTAAGTAGCCCAAGTTTTCTTATGCCACTCTGTGGTCCAAGTTGTGTTCCATATGACAATAATTCCAGGAGAAAAAAATAGAAGCCCAGCAATTCATTTATATTCCACAAAGCTAATAACCAGAAAATAATAGTGCAAAAAATAACTCCAGAGATACTACCAGACCCATAAAATAGGGAATGGTGATCATAATGATGCACATGGATTCAGGCCTAAATGTGCACAGCAGAGATGTAGTGCCAGAGGCCAGCAGATCCATAGGCATCTTTGCAGATTAACAGTGAGAGTGTGAACAGCTAGTGTTTTGCAGATGGCCTTGGAGCCCTGTGTGAAAAGTTGATATTTACAGTATACTTTGAACATTTGGGGAAACAGAGGCCAAGGACTTCCTGCAAGAAGAAATAAATAAGGCTCTGATAGAAAGAGGTGACCTGTCCCATAAAGATATTATGTGATGAAATATGAACTGTATTTCATCACTGTAAAACTGAAGTAGGATCCGGACTGGATGAGAACAGGGATGATTGCATAAAACACACCAAAAAAAAATGCTTTTGGCAGTTTCTTCATAAAAATAAATTAGGATTTATATCAGAATCATACTATATATTTGAGATATTTATATCAACAATAGTGGTAGTAAAACATATGTAGCTTTTATTCTATAGTTTGGGAACTATGGAATTGCAATATATAGTTCTGTCTTTCTCATAAACTCCCAAGTTCATTAACTCCTCTGGGAAATTTTCTAATGCCACTTGACCATTTTAGTGAAGACCCTAATACCACCAAGAGGGAAAAATGAAGTGTGCTATTCTCCTAATAAAATCTGTATTAGCTAAAGCTATTTATTAACTAAACCTGTTTTCTACCAAGACATCCTGAACTTTATAATGTTGCTTAGTTTCTAAATTCATGTGTGAAATTTTAATATTTCAAGATTTGGACAAATAATTAAAAAAATAAAAATCCCTTTATGTACTTTTTATGTAATCCAAGCTGAGGTGTTTGTCCCAAATATCCATTATTACTGATAATCAAGGTATACTTGGAATTCATATCCATTTCTCTGTAGTAGCAATCAGGTTATTTTGATTTGAAAAGAACTGTGAGTGATAGACTGAGTGTAAGGAGGGAATTCTTTCATTTCTATCATTATGTTATTCACTGCTGAATCACTGAGGCCTAATCTGGGGTCTGGCACATTGTCGGAGCCCAGTAATTATTGGTTGAATAAGTAATGGAAAGAAAAATGAATGGGGCAAGGAGAAAGATATAGATGAGAAAGGAGTTTCAGTCTTTAACTCTGACAATCATAGTAGATTCTATTGTACAAGCAGCAAGACAAAAGATTGTGAAATTTCTCCAGGGGTGAAATTCTGGGACAAAAACACATGTCATTATAGGACCTCATGTAACCCCTGTCCAGCCTGAGGCACTCTGGCTGTTTCCTCACTGCATTTTCTTTAATATTGGCTTTTTTAAAAAATTAAACAGCCAGGTTAGTTCCTAGGTTAATAATATTAATGACATTCTGAGTCTTGATTTTCCCCATTTTTAATCAGAAAAGGAGCCATATTATTTTAATAGTTTTAATGATTTCTAATTTTATGAATGTGTATGAAATCAAATAGTCTGCATTTCAAATGGAGCCACAGATATCCAAATTGGGTGATTTTTCTATTTTAGAAATACACTAGTTTTCAGTGGAACACTAAATGTGTGTAAAATTTACATACCCTTATAGTTTTTTATTCATCTTGCCTCACAAAAATGAGGTGTATTGCATGTCTTATTCTATTAACCTTTGATAAGCAGACTGCTTCTTAGCTCTCTGTGGAATCTAAAGCATTGTTAACTCACAAATCAACACTGTGATTATAAAGCTTCTTGAAGCCAATCACCAGAATACATTAAGTAACTAGCAAGATTACACGGTGACTTTAGCCTAATGTGGCACAATTCAGATTTCAATAATTGGGGGCCTGGTGAATAAAAAAAGTATGCGTCAAATCAATAAACTTACTCTTCTACAATAGTAAGTGTGCCTGGCTGTTGAAAGTCATTGATTACCTTGAGAATAGCTATTAAAAGAAAGAGGCCAATAGGCTGCCTGGGATGCTTTACTGCCATAGCAAGTAGCTTTGCTGGGGTAAGTAGTTGTTTCTGTGCAATCAGTCCATGTCTGGAAGGGCACATCAGTCACTTCTGAAAGCAAATCTCAGCCATTTGGAACCGCTCAGTCCCTGTTCAAACTTCTCTGGGATTTGGGGCCAAAGACAGAATGCAAGAGGAAGCATTCTGACCCTCGTTTAATCATGTGTAAGATGTGCGTTTTTGATATTCGTTTGTTTGTTTTTTTGTTTGTTTGTTTTGACAGGTAGAGTTTTAGACAGTGAGAGAGAAAGGTCTTCCTTCCATTGGTTCACTCCCCAAATGATTGCCACGGCCAGCGCTGCGTCGATCCGAAGCCAGGAGCCAGGTGCTTCTTCCTGGTTTCCCCATGTGGGTGCAGGGCCCAAGCACTCGGGCCTCCTCCACTGCCTTCCTGGGTCACAGCAGAGAGCTGGACTGGAAGAGGAGCGACCAGGACTAGAAGCGGCGCCCATATGGGATGGAGGCGCCACAGGTGGAGGATTAACCAGGTGAGCCAGCCCCTGTTGGTACTCTTGACACAGTGTCCAACCCCTTCTGTGTTCCCTGCTATTCCAGACATCTCCCCTTGTCTGTTGCTCTTGTGATAGCTCTTATTCCACAGGTCAGACCTCAAGGTGAAGCTCATGCTGATAACCACTTCAGTTTATTTAGGTTATACAAACACAGCCCAGAGAAATGACTCTGAGGGAGTTTTGTAGACTTATTGGACCCGCTGTCACTGAGAACTTGGTGAAACTCTGTGTATAACCTGGCTTCTGTGTGCCATCATTAAACAGGGAATGCATGAGGATGCTTTGGATTTCTGCCTATCAACTTCAATTTGATTCTGTGTCCACCAGTCTTTGTGATGTTTCCATGTCCCCTTTACCCAGTGAACAGTCAAGTGCATGACCATCAGACCCTTTGGAGACAGATGCAGAATTGTTCCCAATCACCCTTGCCAGCTGTGGCATGGTCCTTCCTCTAGGCAACCCAGCCACTGTTTCAGGGTCTTCCCTGTGAGAAAGTTATCTTAAGTGTAGAAACTGGACAGTGGATTTTGGCTTTTCATTGTAATTATTACTCTTGACTTCTTGATCAGCTACTCTTGATTTCTTTTGATGGTATAAATTGGCCCAGTGTCAAATGCCAGCTTCCAGTATCAAGTGTGCGTTGAGTTCCCTAGAAAGCAGATTCTAAGTGGAATTTAATGAAGATTTTCTCCAGGAGTGCCCTGAGGATCACAACTGTAGAAGGAAGCAGGGATGAGAAGAGGGAAGGGATCGGTTACAATGGAGGCTCTTAAAGGACCCCAGGAGGCACTTGAGAGGCAGAACCCTGGAGTCCTTCAGAATGGATTGGGATAGCCAGGTCTCACAGCTGCTGAAAGTCACTGGATGCGGAATACCTTTGGAAAGCAGTGTGGCTAACCTGAAGGAGGAGGCAGGTCTCTGCAGTCAGTCTGTGAAGGTGCAGGGAACTGAAGGGCGGGTGTTTACAACATTCCCAGCAGCTCAGGCAATGGGGCTGAGGTCCCTCGGGGAGATCTGGGAGGCATTCCCTATGTCAACAGTGGTGACCCTGTAACTGGTCACCCAGGTCATCTCCCTCTGTGTATGAATGGGGACACTTCTCATAAAGATACTATGCCAACGGGCTAAACCCAGGACTGTCCATCCCAGGCAAACTGCTCTGCCTGTCCTTGGTGATTTCCCAAACCAGACACTCAGCACACAGTGATGAGACATTGTGGAAATCATTCACTCCTCCCTTAAATGTTCACCTTCTACTTATGCACCACAGGGTGGCGTTGTTTCTTGAAAGGATATTGAAAAGGATTCAATAGGAAGCCTGTGGTCCTTAGGCTTGTATAACTGCAAGAAATACTCCAACAACAAAACTTTTATTAAGGTGAAACTATGCTTTTTGTGTATGAAGTGCTGACAGATGGGCAAGTGTCATTAAATCGGATATTCCCTGCCTTATTTCTATAAATCTTGACCTAACAATGTAGAAAATGGCACCTCATAATAAATGTCCTTTGCTTTATACCATCAATTAAGAAGAGATGTTTGGTGTACAATGGCTTTGGGAATCTTGACTGAGAGATCAATGGAGGGTGAAACCATGAGGAACAGAGAGTGAGAGACACTGAATTGCTGCAGTGTGGAACTGAGACCTCCTGTCCTTTCCTCTCTGCCTCTGAAGCCCATGACCTTAGCCCCTCACAGTTCCCCTCAACTCTTTTGATAAAATCCACCAAAACCACAGGTGCCAACCTGCCAGAACAAGCCCCTCTCTCCTGAGAACTCTCTTTAATCAGGAAACAACTTGAGTTTTGAGTGAGTCACCCTCCTGCTAATGCCCCATAAGGGATTCCTGCCTCTCCAACCTGACACTTAAAAATAGAAGTCCATACCACTGGCATCCTGGTTGATTTTCTTCCACAAGAGAAGATCTCTTAGAATTAAGAAGTTAAGATATGAGAAGAAAGTTATTGCACCTATGGCTGCCAAGTTTAGCAGGTTAGCCAGGCAAAAAGGGCTGCCAAGTTTAGCAGGTTAGCCAGGCAAAAAGAGCAAATTGAGAGTTTAGGGCCACAAACATGGTAGCTTGCCCTTTGTTCTCTAATCATAAGAGTGCTATGCTTTGCAAAGAGGGGTACAATGATTTTAGCTTTGTAGCCCATGTGATTCACAAACTAAAATCCATTTGATTTTTGTGACAAGATCTTAAAGTAGATGAGAATAGATCTTAATAAAGTCAGCGCTTAATAAGTAACAAAACTGAAGGTTAGGAAGATTATGTGACTTCCTCTAAGTTGGCCCACAGTTAGCAAAATTTTGGAATAAGCATTGTATTTAAAAAAAAAGATTTATTTTATTTATTTGAAAGACAGAGTCAGACACAGAGAGAGGGAGAGAGAGAGAGAGAAAGAGAAAGAGAGGGTTGGGTTGGGGTGGGGGAGAAACAGAGAGGTCTTCCATCTGCTGGTTCACTCCCCAAATGGCTACAGTGACCAGGGCTAGGCCAAGCTGAGCCAGGAGCTTCTTTTGGGTCTCCCACATTGGTGCAGGGGCCCAAACATTCAGGCCATCCTCCACTGCTTTCCCAGGTGCATTAGCAGGGAGCTGGATCAGAAGTGGGGCAGGCAGGACTCAAATTGGCACCTGTATCAAATGCCAGTGTTGCAGGCAGCAGCTTTACCTGCTCTGCCACAACACCTGTCCCAAACATTGTCTTTCATGACTTTTGGAAATTGATCTTGTCCTGAAATGAAACTACAGGGAGTAGAAAATGAAGCCATCAAGATTGTGGGAAGGGACCAGTGTTTGTTTGTTTCATGTTGCTTTATCATTTTACTAGTAGAATACCTAGTACTTAGCAGGTACTCACTAAATAATAAATGAAAAGAAAAGGAATTGAGAATTCTAATGAAGTCAACCACAGGGGTCCTTGCACACCACAGCAATGTGAGAAAAATAGTGTTGGATAAGAAACTGAATTCGTAAGGCAATGGTGTGGAGAAGGAGCTTAGAATTTAGTTGCAGGATAAACTCATACAGAACAAAAGAATTTCTAGGTAGAACTAGTTTACAAAGTACAGCTGGACTCTGTTTGCATTTACTGTATGATTTGTAACAATCTAGATTTTGTTGGACTGAAGATAAGTAGCTGATACCTTTAGGTGGACAGATAATAAGAGCAAAGACAAAGGTAGCCGAAAGCCTTTACCTTCTCCAAGCATTCATGAACCTTATTGGACTTCAGACCAAGTGACAAAAGCTGTTAGCACCTAGAGTCAAAGGGAATAGCTGTAGGTAGAGAAGAAAAGGAATTGTCATTAAGATAGAAAAGAATACTCACTTTGTTATTTCAAGATGTTGTTATGCCACTGCTGTTTATACTCAGGAATTTAATTCGTGTCATACTTGCTTTTGTGTAAGGGGGATATTAAGTTGTCCCAGGACCATGAATTGAATACGTATTCTTTCTCCATTGGTCTCATTGTTGTTAATGTCGTTGAGTAAGTGTTTGTTTTAAGAGGATCTGTTTACGTTCTTTTTCTGTTTAAGTTTTTTTTTTTTGTATTTTATAAAATAATGACATGAAAATTATGGAAAATGTATATAGTTTAAAGAATAATATAGCAAACATCATACAGCTTTAGAAATGGGACTTGTTCCCCTTGTGTCATTGTCCAATCACAATTGACTCTTGATAAAATGTTTCTACTTCTCTGAATTTATTTAAATCATAGTGTGGTAAGGCTGGAAGATCACTTTCCCCAGCTCCTCACCAGCCTGTCAGTAACAGAATGTATAAACTATAAGACACTCATCCACTGGAAAATTATATAATGGTTAAAATTGGTGGCTTCTGCATGTACCAGCAAGGATTTTCATAAAAGCAAGGGAGACTGACTGACAAGGACACGGTACAGAAGGATGTGTTACATCTAGTACAATTTATGTTTCACTTAGGTACCTCTCTTCGTAACATTTGGGAGTGATAATGAATAGTGATTTTGTATACATAGCATATACAACAAGGATTTTCTTATATGTATTAGAAGGAAAGACCCGAGTTTCAGAATAGTAGCAATTTCTCAGAAAGGAAGGAAGTAAGAAAGGAAAGAGGGGCATAGACTTCAAGTTGGATACAGATTGAATTATTTTATCATTTATCTGTTATTGTGCAGCCAGTAAGCTTGAGGTTGAGCATTTGACACAGTAGTCACCATTTGGGATGCCGTCATCCCATTTGAAGATCTGGGTTCAAATCCCAGGTCCATACTTGATTCTGCCTTTCTGCTGCAGCAAGTGAAGGCTCAGGTCTTTGGGTTCCTGCCACCACATGGGGCACTGGGATTCAGTTCTTGGCTCCTGGCCTGTGGGCAGCAGATGGGCGATCTCTCTGTCTCTATCTCTGCCTTTCAGATTAAATTTTTTTTTAAAAAAAGAAACTCACTAGATTGAAAACAACAATCACTTATTATTGCTCATGATTCTGTAGATGAACAATGTGAGCAGAAATGGCTGGGCATTTATTTTGGTTTTTCAGGTGAATGCATATGTGGTCATGCATATGTGGTCAGCTACCGGATCAGTGAGGGACTAGCTGTCGTGATAATGGGAAGAAGTAGGATACAAGTCTCTCATCATCCAACACGTCAGCCCAGCTTTGTTCTCCTAGTAGCTGGCAGGGTTCCTGTTAGGCTCAGAGCTTGTGCACACTGACCAAGTCAACTCACAAAACCACATTGTATTGCATGAATCAAGTCACAAGACCACTTTCAAGGGATGGAGAAATAGACTTTCTCTCCAGTAGAAGGAAATGCTAAGTTCATAGTGGAAAGGTGTGTCAACAGCAAGGGCCGGAGATTGTACTCATGTGAATCTGCCGCAGTCTCATGTGTTGCTTTAGTTTTAATCTGAAGAAAAAAACATTGGTTAGGGGCCGGTGCTGTGGCTCACTTGGTTAATCCTCCACCTGCGGCGCCGGCATCCCATATGGGCACCGGGTTCTAGTCCTGGTTGCTCCTCTTCCAGTCCAGCTCTCTGCTGTGGCCCAGGAAGGCAGTGGAGGATGGCCCAAGAGGTTGGGCCCCTGCGCCTTCATGGGAGGCCAAGAAGAAGCACCTGGCTCCTGGCTTCAGATCAGTGCAGCGCCAGCTGTAGTGGCCATTTGGGGAGTCAACCAATGAAAGGAAGACCTTTCTCTCTCTATCTCTCTCTCACTGTCTGTAACTCTACCTGTCAAGTAAAAAAAAAAAATTGGTTACAGTTTTAAAACTCTGAGAAGTTTATGGGCATTTACTACTGCTGTACTTTTTGTGCATGTTTTAAATAATTCATAATTGATCAGTTTAATAACATCCAAATCACTGTTTTGTGGTCATCTTGGCACACAAGAGATATTTCCTGGATCCCATGAAACCAACAGAGTGCCCTTTAGTTACATACCTTGGGTTCTCACCACCTGCATACTTTAACATTCTATGGATAAAATTTGCAGTATGTTGGCGACCTGGCTGAATTTCCATTTAAATAGCAGCATTCAGCCTTCTGATTTGCCCCTGTTGTTCTAATTACTTACCTGGAGAAATTGTTTCCTCATTCCCTAACCTATCCTGCTATAGGCCTCTGCTGTGCCCAGTTAGACCCTGGATAAGGAAAACATCTGTAGACTGCATGATAATAATAGCAGAAATGATTGCACGGCTCTCTGTGAAGGCTTCTGCAGATGTGCCTGTTGCCACAAAAGGAATGAAACAGAATATGTAATAGGCATGAAAGATATTTCCATCACTTCTCCATTATCTACAGAGGGGTTTACCTTCAACCAAATTGTAAACTCAGGGCAGAATCTTTAAATGTATTTCTCAGTTTTTTGCTCCTGCTGTTAGGTTGTACATAAGGGAAACACAAGTTAATGCTAATGGCAGCCTAAAGAAAACATAATTAAAGATACAAACATGATGTAGACCATACATTCCAAGTTCTAACACATATTATATTGGGTAATCTGCTGTTTTGGACTATCCCTTTGTTTCTCTGGGTAATTGGGAGTTTTCTGTTTCCACTATAAACTCCCTTGTCGATATATAGCCAAGCCCTTCACATTTTTATTCACCCTAAAATGGGTCCTGCTCTACTCAAGGAACACCAAGAGTTAGGTTTTTCTCTGCCACCTTTCCAGACCTCAGATCCCCCCATTTGGCCAGTGGGATGTTCTGTCCCAGAATATTGGAAAGCCATTCGCTTTAATTGGTTTTAAAATGGAGGAATCCATGCCTGTGCAGCGTGTGGGGATGAAACTCAGATTTTGCAAAGCCCAGCTCAGCCCAGCAGTAGTTACCCTCTGGGATTTGGGAGATGGAATGGGAAGGCACTCTGGAATTTAGAGCTTTATTACAAAACAGTGCTAACTCTTGTGCTTCTGCTTATAAATGGAAGAAAGGGAGAATCTGGCTCACTCATGAATGCTTTAACCTTCTACCTGCTTGGTATCCTTATGAAATGCAATATCTTCTGATCCTTTAAATAACAAATGACCTTATTCCCTTTTATGGGGTCATTAGGACCTCTAACAGTCCAGGTATAAATCCCAGCTACTACTGTGCATCTTAATTTACTATTCATATGTGAAGCTCTCTTTGGTTCCCAATTACTATACAACAGCAACTGGCTCATCAAATTATCCCCATTGGAATGTGTCTGTTAAAGGCATTGCAGTTTACATCTTAGGGGCCTAATTAAAGTCACAATACTTGATAAACCTTGAACAACTAGTAATTGGAAACTAACAATTAGTACCAGCTACCTTGGTTGAGATTAACTCTATTGCTGACTACATGACTAAGCAAAAGCAAATCAGCACACCAGAGATGGCCCTGATGCCAAATAATGTTTTAGCCACTCCTGGGTTGCAGCCAAAGTAACACAACAACAAAGTTGACACTAAAGTATTATTAGCTAAAAGTCTTTCTATAGACATCTGTGCCGTGGAATAGATCAGTCTGGTATTCCTGTGGTCTGCCAGCCTTTTTCATGCTCATTGCTGTTCTTATCATCTTATCTCAGGGTATCTGTGGATCTGATGCTCTGAGACCATCTCTTTGAGCTTCTCTTCCTCTCAAAAGCCTACAGCTACTTTCTTAACAAAGTACAGGGCACATTGTCCTATGGTATTCTGTACATACCTCCCCTCTGTTTGTGCCTCTTAGCAACTACATCTTTTGAATGTCTGAGGCTAAAGGCATGGGAGGAAACATATTTGATTTGGTTAGTATGAGGAAAGTTTGAAGGCCCACGGGCACTGTGCTTTGTCTCCCAATTAGTCACCAAATTGTTCTGAGACCACACACTTTGGAGGACAAGGATGAAGACTGTTTTCAGTTATCTGGCCCAGTGACTTGCCGAGGGGACTTTTTCAACTGGAAATGTGTTAACATGGGCATTTTGTGTTGGGCAACAGGAGAGAGCTCCTCTTAGAATGACCTTCTGTTTTGTTGGTCCGAATCCCATCCCTACTCCCTTATTCCCATTCCATTGAATAGCTAATGGAATGGGATATTGCTTGAAGGAGGTTCAGCAGACTTGATGAAGCATGCCAAATGCCTTCTCCCTAATCCGCTTACCTTGTGATTTTCTAGGAGTTCTTGGCAGTGAGAGAAGTGTGATGTTTAAGCAGTCTTCCCTGGAAACATGCCTCAGTCACCATGGCAGATACAATTTGGGATGGTTCTGTAATCTTAATGCTCCTGTTTTTTCACCCTGTTCAAGAGAACCCAGATGGTCATTCTAAACTATTCAAGAAACCAACCACAGAAACCAACGATAGGTGGGTTGAACCTGGCACTTTGTGTTCTCTTACACAGTGAGCAAGTAGGTCTCAAATAGTTTTGGAATTTTTTCACAAAATACATCTTCACAACATATTCATTATTCAGCAAAATTGACCAAATAAGTTTGAATGCCAACACTGGGTTCTGAGTCATTACAAGATGGATTCTGGGATCTCTTTCTGACCAATAATTATATAGCTCCTAGATCTATACCAAGTAAGTCTCCTCCTGTAGCTTGCATATCCTGTCCTATTGTGTCTAACCAAATGTGGAAGACAGTTGAGTCGGACTGAGTCATGTGAAGCTGCCGCAAACCAGAGTCTGATGTCCTCCTTCTACAGAGCACCTCCTTACGCCCTGGACTGTCCTCGTGATTCAACAGTTCCAAAAGCATGATCCTCGTACATTGACAAGATATTTCTTTTTTTCAGAGTTTATTCATAGTATGAATCGAATCAGTGTTCTTTTGAACTATTCAAAATAGCTCTAACGCAGGATCAAAATTAACATGTAATTTTCTATCCACCATATGTTTAAAGCTATGAATAGATACTGGTCAGTATACCTTCAAGAAAACCAGTGACTTACTGATGACACTTTGATTAGCCAGGACCATCTCCCAGCAAAACCATCAAGAAGAGCGGGTAAAGCCCTCACGCCCCTCTACTCCCCTGTTCCTTATCTCCCAATCAGCTCCTGTTTTTCCCGGAGCTTATTCTGTGGCTGGTAATGAAGAGTAGGCTTGTGCAAAATTAATTCACCTAAAGAATATCCATGATAACCATGAATGTATCTGATATTCTGTAGGTATTATTGAAGGCCTGGAAGCCATAAAGAAAAAAATGAGTGTCTGGTCATGTCAGTAGTATAACAAAGTAAAAGCGACAGCTTACAAACACCTGGAAAAGCAAAGCAGCTTCAGGGAAGGTAAATGGATCACAGACTACACGGAGAAAGGAGCCCATCCTTTGTTGAGAAAGAAAGAATCTGCATCTTGCCAAGTGGAATTTATGAAGGGCTGTCCATCAGCTCATTGTATCTTTGAGCCTCAGAATTATATAAGTTAGAGTTCATTTAGTCCAGGAGTTTTCCTCTAACATGTTTACACTTCTTAGATGGTCCTTTGGCCTGTCCTTGAGTATGTGCAAGGATATTTCAAGTTATGCCATACTATCCTGTTGAACAGCCCTGATTACTCATGTCAAGTCATAAATGGCTTCCCAGTACCCTTCTCTGATTGGTCTTGAGTCTTCTCTCTGGAGGCATTCAGGAAAAATGTGTTCTCCTAGCTCATAGGCAGTTGGCTCATTTTAGCTCTAGCTCTAACCTACTATTACCTTCCTTGTAGTGATTTTTGTCATATTTTAGAAAATAGAGAAAACATCAAGAAAAATATAACCAAATATAACTGCTGTGCTGATATTTTAGAACCTGTATCTTCTAGTTTTTATATATTTATACATGTCTAATTCACAGTAGCAAGGATACGGAATCATCCTAGAGGTCTACCAACCTATGACTGGGGAAAGAAAATGTGTTATATATTTCATGAAAGAATATTAGTCAGCCATAAAAAATGAAATCCTGATGTTTGCAACAAAATGAATGGAACTAGGGACTGTTACACTAAGTGAAATAAGTCAGACACAGGAAGACAAATATCACATTTTCTCTTATATGTGGAAGCTAATATGGGGAGCGTGTAAAAATTATATGGATGCCGTATTATTTTTGGTATATAGAGAGTGACATATATTGCCTTCACTGAATTGCAGCATCTACATGACAGTAGACCCTTTTTTCTCACTTTATGATCATACTAACATGCCCTATATTTTGTGATGTTAATATTCCTGTTTTCAACAAAGTAGGATGTATGTGTATGTATGTAATATTTACATATGAATTGAATATGGCAAAATGTCAAAATTGTTAAATCTTAAATTTTTAAAATGCTTCTAGGAGAAAATATGACAATTTAAAAGCATTTTTAAATTTTTATTTTTGAGAAAAGCAAGATTTATTTAAGTCAAAAACCTCCTGCCAAAGTAGCCTGGAAGGGGGCTGCAAGATGGGAAAGCCCACCAAACTGTGAGGGTCCAGTTTTTTGTTTGTTTGTTTGTTTGTTTGTTTTGACAGGCAGAGTGGACAGTGAGAGAAAGAGACAGAGAGAAAGGTCTTCCTTTGCCGTTGGTTCACCCTCCAATGGCCGCCGCGGCCGGCGTACCGTGCTGATCTGATGGCAGGAGCCGGTACTTCTCCTGGTCTCCCATGGGGTGCAGGGCCCAAGCACTTGGGCCATCCTCCACTGCACTCCCTGGCCACAGCAGAGAGCTGTCCAGGAAGAGGGGAAACCGGGACAGAATCCGGCGCCCTGACTGGGACTAGAACCCGGTGTGCTGGTGCCGCAAGGCGGAGGATTAGCCTAGTGAGCTGCGGCGCCGGCCGAGGGTCCAGTTTTAATCACTTTTGGGAGAAATTAAAAAGCAGAGCAGCAGCTGATAATCAGTTAGAAAGCAGGGACCAAATTCATCAGAAGGCCAGATTTGTAATCTTGTCCGTCCTGTCTAGTTTAAAAGCATTATTTTTAATAGATGCATTCTATCATTTTCTGTTAGCTTATTGTATTTAATCTATCTATGCATTATGCATTTAGGTATTTTTTAAATATTTATTTATTTATTTGAAAGGTAGAGTTACAGAGAGCAGAGGCAGAGAGAGAAGTCATCCATCCACTAGTTCATTCCCCAGATGGCTGTAGCAGCTGGAGTTGGGCTGATCCAAAGCCAGGAGCCAGGAGCCAGGAGCTTCCTCTGGGTCTCCTATGGAGGTGCACAGGTGCAAGGACTTGGGTCATCCTCAGCTGCTTTCCCAAGCCATAGCAGAGAGCTGGGTTGGAAGTGGAGCAGCCAGGACCCGAACTGAGTCCCTTAAGGGACGCCGGCACTGCAGGCAGTGGCTTTAGCTGCTATGCCACAGCAGAGGCCCCAACATTTAGGTATTTTCTGATATAAAAACTCTGTAATTCATATACAGTCATATACTGCAGAATGACATTTCAGGCAAGCCAGAGCACATAAACAGTGGTCCTGTGAGATTATAATGAAACTAAAACATTCATATTACCTAGCGACTTGGTAACCACCCTAACATCACATCACAGCACATTACTCAGGGGTTCATGATGCTGCTGATGTAGAAGGGGACTCCAAAAATATCATGAAGTGTGAAATTCAAGGATGAGTATTATCTTATAACTTATCTTACTTATAGCTTATCTTACTTCCCCAATATATTCTGGCATTTTTTAACTTACAGGAAGAGTAGCTGGTGTTTAAATGTATTGATATAAACTGTAGTTTCCTCAGATATCTTTAAAATAGTTGCCTTTTTGGAAAATGCTCAACATCTCCTTTGTCTATAGTTAGGATCCTCTTTTGCTCTTTTCATGTTGATGTACCTTTCCCTTTCCCTCTGGATCAAGTGAAAAGCAGTCTTAGTATATTAAAAAATAATTTTGGTGAAGAAATTTGGAAATCTGTACATAAAGTGTCTTCAAAAGGTCATGGAAAAAATGCACAGTGTACAGAAATATGAGCGGATGTCACACCAAAATAAGTTCATCTTTTAATTTTTCATGAACTTCTTGAAGCCCACCCATAGACAAACCTTTGCTTCTAGGCATATAAAAGTGTAGTACGTACAGTTATTTATCGTACCTGATAATGGCAGTAAGTGAGTATGTTACTGTTTGATGTGTTTCCTATATGTTTTATCATTATTTCTGAGTATGTCCTTTCTAAATATAGAAAATATTTTACTATAAAACAATGTGCCCTTTTGCTATGGCAGCAGCCCGATGCATCCCCTGTTTACTTACCTCTTAACTGCATCAAGATGCCACATTGAGTAATTGACCGTTATACCTACTATTTGCACTCTCTGATGTGTGCATAGCAGCACAATCAGCTACCAGTGCATTTGGAAGAACCTATCTGTGTTGTTGAGTGTACATGACTGTACATTAACGCATGCATGAATATCTATTGCCTGTCATTCTGTGCTAGCAGTTGTACCAGGTGCTGGGTAAAACAATTCTGAAGTGATCTCTGTCCTCAAGGAGCTTATATCCTTGCTGCCGAATTTATGGTCATCTTATTGTCTTACTAGGTCATGGGAGGTTTTGGTTCCCCAGATGGTAAGAGGAATGGAGTTGGGGAAATGCCTGTGACACATTGGATAAGTCTTTGGTAGTGTATGAAGAAGTAGTTATCTGGGGATGTATCCACTCTATGTTTGAAGGACACTGTTGCTTCACAATCGTCCCAGTACTTAATTATCTTTTATCATTTTGTTAAGGTTCCAAATTTGATAGGCTGACTATTTAATCACAATGTTGTTTTAATCAGAATTTTAAAAATTTCTTTTGTTTACCCTAAGTTTTTTTGAGTTGTTAAAGCATGATGCATTCAGCATACTGGAGTATTCATTGTAAAATGCTCTTACTATGGTGCAAAAAAATGTAAGATAACAGGATGTGAATCAAAGACCTCATTTCCTCATTTCTTTGAAGTGAGCCAAATTTTTGCTCGCTTCTTCAGGTGAGTGGTTTAGTTTTTAGCAAGTGTTAGAAGGTATTTAAAAAAAGAGTGCTTTCTTTTACACCTGATTTCTTCCACTGAAAAGCCTTTGACCCCATGGAAATAGGTTTTAATAGGGTTAATTTAGTTATTCAGGCTGTCACAGTGACTTAACTCCCAATTATCTGGCGGTGGTACGCATTTGTCTCAACCTGCACATTATTTTAATGTAACTGTGTTTAATAGCATGTGAAGAGAGTAACTGTGTTTAGTTTTGTTTAACAGAATGGCACATGATCTGTTCAACAGCCTCCATCAGGAAACAGAAATGAGGATGTTCTCAGAGTATGGGAACAGCAACTCTGAAATGCGAGGCCAGGAGGCTCCTTCCAGGAGGTCTCGCTGGAGCCTTTGCCCAGAGCTGCTGCATTTGCTGGGGTGGGGTCATGGGCAGGACGAGAGGGGTGGTCGGAGGAGAGGGAGAGGGAGAGGGCGATGCTTCGGTGGCAATGGTAATCCAGCTGACCAGCCCAGCCTGCCTGTGACCCTCAAGCACCACAGATGCTCCCAAAGACGAGCAGGAGGTAAAGATGACCCGGTCACACCAGTGCTGCGGTGCTCTTTGCTTATTCTCCAAGGAACTGGGCAGACTCACCTGCTGCAGGTTTCCTTGTCCCTTCCCTGACCTGCTTGTCCCGCAGCTCTCTGTGCCTCTCTGACATGGTTAGGAAGCTCCATGCCAGTACACTAGTGACACCCTTGGTCCTTCTTGGGTGCCACTTGCCACTTGCCCATGAAGCTCCTAGTCCTCTACAATATGTGTAATAGACCCTCCTCTGAAGCCCCAGGATGGTAATAACCGCCGCTTCTACAGTGCTTATTACACTGGCAGCCTTCTAGACGCTCCCCCTTTAATTACTTCGTTTAATCCCCACAACACTGTCAGGAGAAGTACTATCTCCCTCTTGTGAGTGGAGAAACTGCAGCATGGAGCAGAGCCTTGCCTGAGGTTACACAGCTGACAAAACAGAAAAACCAGAACTGCAGTTCAGGCAGTCTGGCCCCAAAGTCCAAGAGGCACAGGATACTTGGTGCCTCCGCTTTGTCAGAGAAGATTCAAACACCAGACTTCAGCCTGGAAAAGTCCATTTCAGTACCCTTGCTTGATTTCCTTGATAAGGAAATCATACGCAGAGTGATTTGCCTAAAGCTACACTCTTAGGGGCAGAAGTGATGTCCTGGCTCCTCCTTCCTTCTATTGCTCAAGGGGTATGGCAGGTGCCATAGTTGTTTTTCTGCTTGTCCTAACCACTTCAAAGCATTACAAACACCTGCAGTAGAGTAGAATGCAACACTTTATAAACGTTCATCTTTACTGTACCTTCCCTTTTTGTTCTATTAAGAATTTAACATAATGCTTTCCTGCTTCGGTCTCATCATCATTGCTGTGCCGTGATGATCTTACTCATTTCTGTAGCACGCGTTGAAATAAATAGTTGTTTGCTTTTTTAGGTTTGCCTGCATGCTTCTTAAAATCTGGGGCTCACCATCTGAAGAAATAACCCCACCGTTAGGAAACCCTGGCTCACCAGACGGAGGACACAGCTGATGAGATGGGGGCAAATGTTGGTTCTGTCTCTATCTTTCGGGCTAACCACTGAAGCTGTGTTCACTCTTTGGTAAAAAAGGATCCAAATAACCTTGTCCTGCTTACCTTCCTGGTTGGCTGTGTGGGCCAATTGGGAAAAGAGATGGTTCTTCATAAACTTCAGAACATAATCATCCTCCCCCTCCTCCTCTTTCTCTTCCTCCCCTTCCTTCTTCCTTCTCATCAGTGTTTTTATTCCTTGTAGCACGATCTGTATGCCGATTGTTGAACACATTGAAATGTTCTCTATGTCTGTGCAACCCAAGTATCCACTGGAAACTCAGGCAGATAGGAAGTTGAAGTCTTACTTGCTGCCTTGTGTCTGCCTTTTAGAAAGTTTTCCCCAGCTCACTGCATCTCAGCTGACCCTCAGTAAAGCCCCTGTAGCTTCAGTGCTTCCTGGAAATGCGGTCACCCTCAGCTTTTCTTGAGTTGATAGCCTCATGAAAGAGGTGAGAGATTAGTGGAATTATATCAAATCCCGATCCACATAGCTCCCGTGAGTTCTCTGGCTTTCTCTTTCATTTATTCATTAATAGATTACTCCCCCCCATCTCTATTCCTCCACCCCCTTTCTGACTGTGACCTTCTCACCCATACTTGAAAAGTCCAAAATAGTAATAATTTCAACATTCTAACTGCAGCTATAGGGTAGGAAGAGTAATAGCAGCAGTAAATCCTTTAAGGCAGGCAAGGCGTGTCTTCACCTTCCAGGCAAGCTAATAGAGGCTGCAGCATGTCCCGAGTCAGCTACAGTATTCTCATAGGAATTAAGATTTGAACCTTAATCTCTTTTATTCTGAGACCATTGCTATTCCCTGTTCAACAAGTAGCTCTCAAATCATTTACTTTGTCACACATGGTATTTATAGCATTGGGTGCAAATGATGTCACCTCAAGAGAAATTATTTGTGTGTCAAAAGAAGAGATTCCAAAAAGGGGCACTGAGAAGGGTTGACATTTAGAAATCAATTGTAGGAAAGGACACCTGCATTGGATTCTGAGATACAGTGGCCAGAAACTCAGAGGAAGAGCCAAGGAAGGGTGGTGTCCTAGTGACCAAGAGAAGAGAAGGTTCTGAAAAGAAGTGTGGCCAACTGGGTTTCGTCATTGGAAAAGAGTTATTGAGAAGAAGTCAGAGCAGAGTCCATGGGTCATACATAGCAATCTGGGACCATGAGTAGTCTGGCATCCAGGGAGGAAGCCATACAGGGCTGGGCTGAAAGATGAATGGGAGGTGAAGACCTGAGAGAGTTTATCAGGGGTGGGCACTTGGCAAGAAGGATAACTGACAAATGAGAGAGTAGCTGCAGGGACAGGCTAGTTCAAGGGAGGGAATTTTTTTTTCTTTGAGATCAAATTTCCTCCTCCACGTGTGAGTGCAACTGCGAAGGTGATGGGCTGTGGAAGAAGGAGAAGCTGGATGAAGGCTTAAAACTTCTTTCAGTGCCTTTTTACTAGCCCCTTTGCTCGCTCTCTCTGGATCGTGTTGTAATAGTCTGTTTTCTGTTGCTGTAATAAATACCTGAAGCTGGGCACCTACGAAGAAAAGAGGTTTGTTAAGCTTGCAGGTTTGGAGGCTGGGAATCAAGATCAGGCAGCCCCTCTCCTCAGCCTTTGGAGAAGGTTTGCATGGTTGCACTGAACCTTGGTGGATAAACAGGAAGGAAAATGGCTGTGTACAGAAGCAACCAAGTGAGTCGGACAGCCTAGCTTGATAACAAGCCCCTTTTAGGAGAACACATGGGAATCCCTTGAGAACTTCATGAATCTCATCTAAGGGTGATCTTCCAGATGACTTACCTACCTCCCACTAGACCCCACTTCTTCTAAGTTCCACTGCCTCACCCCTGCTGCACTGGGGGCCAAGTTCCCAGCACGTGAGCTCCTGGGGAACACACTGGGACTATATCCAAACCATAGTATCTGTTGGTCTGTTATCTCTTTCTTATACCCTACTATTTGGTTCCCAGGATCTTACCACTTTTGTGCTGTCTCCCTAAAAGCCTCATGTGTAAGACTGCAATCCCATAAAGCCAGCTTGGTTACCCTCCATTCAGACGTTAACCTCTCATACCATACCTTTCTCCTGACAATAACGTTCTTCCTCCCACCTAGAACACTTTTACTATCTCTGATCACAAAAGAAATCTCAATTCAACAAATTTAGACCAAAATAGGACATCATTCAATTTCTGTCATTCCTCAAAGGGTATTAACATTGTAAAAAAGACATCAAATGGAAACTGTAATCACCCAATGTATTAGTCTTCTACAAATTAATCAGCTTAGAACAATGCCTGCTTATTATCTCACCATTCCCGTTAGGTCAGTAATCTAACATGGCTCAGCTCCTTTCTCTGCGTGGGGTGAGTCATAAGGCCAGAGTCATGGTGTCAGCCAGCTGAGCTCTCATCTGGGGCCTCTGGGAAGAAATTTGTTCCAAGCTGGGGCTGTTGGCAGATTTCAGTTCTTAGAGTTGTAGAACTGAGGTCTTTGTTTCCTTGCTGACTGACACCCAGCAGCTACTTCGGCTTCTAGAAGCTTCCACATGGCTCCACTATCTTTGAAGTTGAGGGTGACCTGATGTCTTCTAGTTTGAGTCTCTGAACACCTTTTCTGTTAAAAGCCAGAAAGAAAGCAACTTTTCGAAGCCTCACCTCATCTAATCCTCCCCACCCAAGTAATCCCCATGTCTTAAGAGTAACTAGTTTGGGACTTAAAATCTATGTGCAAAATCCCTTCATAGTAGTACCTAAAAGAGACTTTGATTGAACAATCAGAAAATGGGAACTTGGGGGCCATCTCCCGTACCATAAAATACATAATTTTCTGAATTCTTCAAGGGATTCTTCCTTCCCTACAGCCACCAGTGATAAACACTAGTCTGCCCGCAGCTCCCAGCTGTGTTTTTATCATATGCCACCAGAGCCGCCCACCACCACCACTGCCATGATAGTTTGTTGGATTACGTTTGAGCCCCTGGCCTATGCACCCTTAAAATTTGTAGGTCTTGGTCCTTCAAGATGTCCATCAGTACTCTCTGCCCATGAGGTAGGTGGCATGAATTGGTATCTTGTCCTTTTGTTGAGACCAAATTGAGCAGGTGTTTGTTGCTTGGAACCAAAATAAATGTAAAAGCTAAGGCACTGTAACACCCTCATGTCTGACACTTTTAGCATCTTTTATGTCCAAGGCTCCATCCTGAGCAAACTCCAGGAAAGAAAGAAAATTCTGCCTAGTGCTGGAGGCTGTCATCCTTAGGTTGTAGGCACTCATTGCGTTTTAGTGAGTGTGGGTGATTGATTGAATTGGCAGCCCTATAATGTGTTTTCTGTGTCCATGCCTTAAGATAATGCTATGGGGCCGGCACTGTGGTATAGACCAGGGGAAAAGCCCTGGTCTGCAGTGCTGACATCTCTCTGCCTCTCCTTATCTCTCTGGGTAACTCTGACTTTCAAATAAATAAATAAATCTTTAAAAAAAAAAAAACAACAAGAAGGATAATGCTGTTTCTGTCAAGGCAGGGAAGCGGCCTGCTCTGGCACTTGGCTCTACCGCATGAGTTGCCTTGGCCAACGGAATGATTGTGGACTTCACATAAGCAGAGAAGTAGTAGCACATTTGTGTGTGTTCTCTCGGATCCCTGCCACAGTGAGAGTGAGCCCAGGCAGTGTGCAGGAAGAGGAGAGGCCCTAAGAGGCGTGGCCAGACTGACCCAGCCCTGGTCACCATGGACACACTAGCCCCCAACCCACCTAGAAGGTATTTAGCCATTAAGTTTAGAGACATTTTGTTATGCACCAATTGATTCGTGATACATAGAACCCAAGGGAGTGACTTGGTAACTGTGGGATAGGTGTGTTCTAACATACTAAGATAATCTGGGGGCAGGGCAAAATAAGCTGCCTAAGATGTTTGGTTTCGTTCATTTGAAAGACTTCAAGGGTACAGAGGCCTTTTCTGCTTCATGTACAGTTCAACTCTCCTGTTCAAATGTTAACAAATCTGCCTGCCTCGTCTGGCTCTAGCATCAGGTTTTCTAAATTAATGGAAAGCTGGTTAAGACAGAAATGTGATTATGTTGGTTATTCCTGTGACTTCATGGACTAAGAAAAGCAGAGCGTGCCAGCTGCAGACAGCTGCAGCAAGGAAGACGTGAGACAGCAAGCGGCGTCCGCTCCTGCCTTCTCTGGCTCCTTCTAAACACCTGGGTCTTAAACAGGGCGGTAAATCAGCGGCGAGTGACTAGCTGTGTCATACGTGCTCTCTGCCTCATGAGGTATTGAAGCAGGACTCCTTGTGCTCACGTACTGCGCCTGTCACCAAACATCCAGTCCAAGTCCTCTTTTCCCAGGGCACATCAGGAAGCAGCAGGGTGAACACTGCCCAAGCCTCCCTCACCTGTCCGTGAGCACCCCCAGGTGAGGTGCTCCCCAGGGCCTTCCCCCACAAAGCTGTGTCATCAGAGGGCCTTATCTACAAAACCCAGCTGACCTGTGGCTCACGGCAATCCTACAAAGCTCAGGGAAATGAGTGTAAGGCAGGGAGCCTCAGTGGTACCCTGACATTTTGTATGTCTCTCAGGCGGTCTGGGGAGTTTCCAGGATAATTCTTATTTAGCCAGAGGGGTCTTCTGTAGTACCTTCCCCAAAACAGGGGTAAAGATGTCTGTTTGCCACCCTCATGGTTCCACCTACTATTCGTTGTTTTTAAACATGAGATTATATATGAAGAAAGGATTAAATCAATGCTCCTCAGTTAGATATGCTCATTCTTTTTTTTTTTTTTTTTTTTTTTTTTGGACAGGCAGAGTGGACAGTGAGAGAGACAGAGACAGAGAGAAAGGTCTTCCTTTGCCATTGGTTCACCCTCCAATGGCCGCCGCGGCTGGTGCGCTGCGGCCAGTGCACCGCGCTGATCCGATGGCAGGAGCCAGGTGCTTCTCCTGGTCTCCCATGGGGTGCAGGGCCCAAGTACTTGGGCCATCCTCCACTGCACTCCCTGGCCACAGCAGAGAGCTGGCCTGGAAGAGGGGCAACCGGGACAGAATCCGGCGCCCCGACCGGGACTAGAACCCGGTGTGCTGGTGCCGCAAGGCGGAGGATTAGCCTAATGAGCCACAGCGCCGGCCAATATGGTCATTCTTGAGTCGTGTCACTCAAGACTAGGGGGGTCTAGGGCCAAATGGCCTGGGTTCGAGTCCCTGCCTCTTACTGACTGCATGACCTTGAGCACATTATTTTCTTTTCCTCATCTGTGAAATGGGGCTAATGAGAATACTTATAAAAGTGTGGAGGATTAAATAGGTTGTATGTGAAGCCAGCAGGGGAATGTGTGCAATATAGTAACAAATAATGGGTACTCATGCATCATGATTAATTTCGGTGGTGTTTTAGTTAATACTGATCTGTGCTCCATCTCTGTTCCAACTCTTCTTCAGGCAATTACCACGAGGGAGATACTTGGATTTATATTCTAGGTATTCAGCTTTTGAATCCTATCACCTGGGGAAGTAGTGAGCTTGTTTTTACTCACCTGCCCAATAATGACATTAAGAGAATTAATACGCAGTGTACATAAAAGTACCTACCACAGAGTCAGCAGTTATTTATCATTAATTGTTTTCATTTTTCTTTTAATGGTGAAACAATAGAGCAAAATTTACCCTTGTAACATTTTTAAGTATGCAGTTCAGTTGTGTTAATTTTGTTCACCCTGGTGTAACACATATTTCCAAGACTTTTTCATCTTGCAGAACAGGAACTCACTACCCTTTAAACATTTACTCCCTCCTTCCCCCAGCCTCTGGTATACATCATTCCATTTCTGTTTTCAAAATTTAGTTACTCTTGATATCTCACTTAGGAGAAATCATACAGTATTTGTCCTTTTGGAACTGGCTTTTTTCATTTAGGATACTGTCCTCAAGGCTCATCCATGCTGTGCATGTGGCAGCATTTCTTTGCCTTATAAGTTGAATGATATTCCATTGCACAAATGAAGATCCTTGAAAAAGTTTGTGAAAAATGAAAGTCCAAGACCATTTTATTGTGGTGCAAAAATTTTTTTGAAATCCATAACTAAGGTGTCTTCCAAAAGTTCAGAGAAAATATGTATTATGAAAATCTGCATGTGTTTTAGAACTATTTTGCACAAACACACACTTTTAATTCTGTTTTTCCACAAACTTCTCTAAGTGCCTAGTATACACCGTGTACTTACCTCGTGTCTGCTGACATTCGCATTGCTTCCACGCCTTGGGTATTGGGAACGACACTGCTGCTGTGCACATGGGCGAGTGATGTTTCTCTTTAGCTTCAGACACAGACATTTCTTTCCTTTGCATTTTGCCCCTTCATAGTCAAGGCAAGTTAATCTTGAATATCAATACCAGGATGAAGTGCTAGATTTTTTCTTAATATAAACTTGAATTGAAATTGACAGAGTCAAAAGAAAGCAAACCAAATCAGAAGAACACTCATTCTGCATTTGCATATCCATTAACTCAGGTTCAAAGTTGGTTCCTACTATGTGCTTTGTGTTGAAGGAAGAAAAAACCAGATTTCCTTTAATAAGGTAGAGTCCTCAGTGTTGGTATAGTTACCAGACTTGAATAACCGTCAGCAACCATCCTATCAAAACTACAGTGCATTTTTAGCATCTTGTTTCATAGCTCAGTTCAATGTAACTTCCTCAGGGAAGCCTCTGTAGACCACAGCTGAGGTCAGAGCCATTTGTATTGGGTCATTGTAAAACTCTGCTCCTTTTCTGGAAGACACATCTCAGTTTCTCCTGCTTTAGTGCAATTTTTGCTTAGTATTCGCCTCCCATGTTGGACTTTTCAGTTCCCTGAAATCTGGGACATTATTTTTACTCCCCCTTCAATTCTCTGTTTTTGCGCAATATGTTGTAGGTATTAGATGCTTAGCTCTGGGCCGGCGCCACGGCTCACTAGGCTAATCCTCCGCCTTGCGGCGCCGGCACACCGGGTTCTAGTCCCGGTCGGGGCACCGGATTCTATCCTGGTTGCCCCTCTTCCAGGCCAGCTCTCTGCTGTGGCCAGGGAGTGCAGTGGAGGATGGCCCAGGTACTTGGGCCCTGCACCCCATGGGAGACCAGGAGAAGCACCTGGCTCCTGCCATCAGATCAGCACGGTACGCTGGCCGCAGCGCGCCGGCCGCGGCGGCCATTGGAAGGTGAACCAATGGCAAAGGAAGACCTTTCTCTCTGTCTCTGTCTCTCTCACTGTCCACTCGGCCTGTAAAAAAAAAAAAAAAAAAAAAAAAAAAAAAAAAAAATGCTTAGCTCTGTTAATAAGTGCTGGCTGAATAAAGTTCTCATAAGGAAAGAAATCCCTCTAAAGGGAACTACCAAATCTTAGGGTAGAATAGAGAAATGTATTAGGAGTGTAAAAGCATTGCATTTTCCAGGAAAAAGAGAAGAATTCTGACGCATTAAGTCAGCAATGCTTTCCCATACAAAGGTGGGTAACACTGTTTTTTTTTCTAAAAAAATAAAAATAAAAAATAATGGTTGATCTGAGCACTTTTCTATCAAAGGGCTAAATGCACAAGGGCTATTTTTCATTCCTGTGATATTTGCAGTCAATAAATTTTCTTTGTTATCAAGCTTTAGTATTTAAACGTATAAAACCTTTCCCTTCTCTTCTATGGCTGCTTGGGTGGAAGACGTATGATAAATGCCCCTAACTGGTTGAGATCATATACTAGAAACAATACCTGCTTTGGAAAGCACAAGGCCACAAATAGTAACAGCCCCATTAGTTGAAATGTTTTCTTGGGCCTATGGCCTCATTAATGTGCCTTGAGTATCTCGAGGGTAAAATATTGAAAACATCAGCCAAAGCAGATTGCAAGATGGGATTTCTGTCCTCATTCTCCCTGCCCCCTGCCCCTCGGGTTCCGGACTCCATGAGTGGGGCTGCAGATAGCAGGCAGAAGGTGGAAACAGCCTTCAATGGGCACTGAGTCTTCTGCAAGATTGGCCTATGAAGAATCATAATAGAAGTTTAATGATATTATATTTCCATAGGATAAATACATAGTCCAGACCCACATCTTTTTGTACATCTCAACCTCCCGTTGGATAAAGGACTTGTAATACCTTTTAGTTGACTGGAGAAAACTCAATAATTAATTTGTCCAAGATCACCACAGCTGGCAAATCCGCATCAGCAAGCTTCAAGCATAAGGCTTTTGATCTCAAGTGAAAGACCTTAGATTTATCATAAATTGATTAACAGAAGGATGAGTGGACGGATGCATGGATATGTGTATGCATATATACATCTGTGCTACTGAAACATTTTGTAAAAGAAAACATAGATCCCTGATCACACTTTACCCATCAAAACGCTATCCTGTTCTTTGAGGAGTCTGACTCCTCTTCCCCCCTTATTTTTCTTTTTAAAAATGAAGTGGCAGGCTGACTATCCAGTTCCTCAGTGATACAAGCCTTCTGTAGGGCTGCTTAGCCTTCGACTGGTCCAGCACATACCGTTGCCCTCTTTGTGTCAAGGTCAACAACGTGTGATGTGTAATGAAGTGTCCAGCACCCAGTCTGACAGCATCATCCCATGCCTCCACGAGGAGGAGAAAGGAGCCGGCCCACCAGCCCCCTGGAAAGGCATTTGCTAGCTGCCCACTAGCAATTGTTGAGCGATAACACATGCAGTTCCCCACATGTTTATGCAGAGTCTCAGATTTATCTGACAGTTTTACACCCTCAGGCATGATACACAGTAATTAAAATTAAAAATGTTTTGACAGCCTAAACAAATGGCTATATAAATTAGAAAGCTGTAAAAAGCCACAGTAGCCAAAAATAAAGATATATAGATAAATCATAAAATTATAAACAAGGAGAATGTTTTAATACAGGCACGTTTATATCCAGACTTTTAGAAATGCAGGCTAACTTTTGCCTGAAGGAAGATGGTGGTGAAAAGGAATCATGGAAACTAGAAAAAAAATCACTCTTTGCTGCTTAGCAATTCTTTCCTCTACCCTTCCCTAGTAACTGAAGAGAGGAAGAAATTTGTTGAGGCTGTCCAACTTCTTCTAAATCTATAATCAGCTGTAGGGTCTCCAAATTTCAAAAACCACCTAAATCAGTTTGCCTAGAATCTTTACTATTAACTTTCCCAAATGTGTAAAATGATGTGGGCTATATAAAACTTGGCTGAACTTCACATTTCTTGAATGCATGGCATAAAACGTGTGTTTATGAAATGAGCCAAATACACGAACTGCATGTGAATATAATCCCTTTCGACTAGACGTGCACAAATGGTAAAATATCAGCAGTCACTTAAATCTATCAAGTCCGTGTCCAAAGAGACCATGGAATCACCTGTCCTTGATGTTTTTCTGTCTCTTCCAAGGAAGCCTGCTCAGCACTCCCCTAATGCATTGAAATATTAGGGCATTTCAAAGGAGGGAACAAAATAATTGGAAGTCATCAATGGGATTTTCTGTACCTCAAAGGACTGCATTGCCAGAGACCAGCCATATCATGTGGATAGTCTTTATGATAAATTTCAAAATAGTCCTTTATTTAGAAGAGCTCTTAAAAATCCATTGTCACCTCATTATCATGATTTCAGTATCCATGGATGAAGAAGACAGAACCATGGAAACACGGAAGCTCTTTGAAATAGCCCTCCTAGGCTCCTCCCATTTCACCTTCATCTGTCCCCTTGCTCACATCCCTTATTATGAATCCCACACTGCTTCCCTTGACTTGGCATTGCTAGTTAGCCTTCTCATTTGAAGGCTCTACGCTGCCCAACACCTCCCAGAGCACTGGTTCATATCTGTTCTGCTGGACCATCCTACTGTGAATCACCTGGAAGGCAGCCACCTGCCCCCTCCCCAACTCCCTTACCCCACCCCACCCACCTTCCACCACTCTGCTGCTTAGGTCAAATCCAGTTCTGTACTAGTACCCACATGGTCCTGTCCACCCGCAGAAGGGAGAAAGAGAATTATACAGGAGGGCGGTCGCTGATAAAACAAGGAGATAATGAGGCAAATGAAATCATTTTGCTGTTAAACCAAAGCCTGGGCCAAGGGTAGGAAAATCTCATGCATGCTGGTATTTAAATGATCACACTTGAAGTAGAGCAAGTCCAAGGACACAGTCATGAGGATAGGGTTGTGTTATAAAATGTCTTTATTTCTAAAGAAGTAATAAACTATAAGTTTTTACACACCAAGTGTAAATGGTGACAATTAATTGCATTTTTAAAAACACCACCCATGCCCCTCCCTTCCAAGACAAATCCATGGCAGCTTGGCAGAATTGGCCCCCAGTTCTCCATTTGCAACCTCCAGTTTAGGATTTGGTATCAGGTATGTATTGCCAAATGACAAATGCACCTTTATACTTCAAAAACGTGTATCAGAGCATTTTCGAAGGGCACAAATCCAGAGGTGGCTTCACCTGATGGTTCTGGATCAGGATCCCCCACAGGTTGCGGTTGAGCTTTTGGCCGGTACTTCAGTCTTCTCAGGGCTAGAATAGGCTTCGATCACGTGGCTGTTGTCAGTCCTCCCTTCCTGTTGCCTGTGGACTAGAGGCCTCCATTCCTCTCCACATGGGACTCTCCACCAGCCCCTTGAGTGTCGTCACAGCATGGCAGCTAGTATCTCCTAAGCAAGTGATCTAAGGAAGAGCTCACAGGAGAAGCCGCAGAGTTTTGTGAACAAGCCTCAGGCGACATTTTATCACCTCTACCATATGCTGTTGGCAGGCACAAATCAGCGCTGGTACAATGTGGGAGCTAACTGCAAAATGTGAGCACCACGCCGAGAGAATCATCACATGCCCTCTTGAAGACTGCAGCTACAGCTTTAGGAACATCAGAATGGCCTAGAGCTTGACTATTTGAACAGTGTCACACATATCAACCCTGGTGCCTTTTTTCTCCAGCTCTGTACCTTTGTCATTTTCATACTTTTCCATCTGCCCTCATGGCCAGCTTGACTCACAAGAAAACGCCTACTTCCCTATTCAATATTCTCTTCAAGGTTGAAATTCATCAGCTAGTCCTCACACTTTTGGTCCTCCGAGCCTGATGAAGTAAACTGCCTATATGTTTGACTTGATTTCTGGCTGGCAATTTGTATAACATATGCCAGGGGTCTGGGAGCAGAGAGCTGGAATTAGAATTAGCAGTCAGCAGGTACCTATGACTCAGATTCCAAGACCGTTCGGCAAACATTTATGGGGAACAGAGTATGTGACAACCCCTGCACTAGTGTTGGAGAATGTTGAGATAAACCTGATGCAGCAGAGAAAGCAGGAGTCACCAGTCACAGTCGAGAGGAAACTATTGAAAGGTTTGCAGACATCCCATGAATGTGTTTGCAGCGTGATAAAGACACGGGAATGTGGAAATTTAAGAGCGTTGAAGCATAGCGTGATTTCTACAGAAATGTTTCCTGATTGTCCAGTGATTGCTTTCTTAGGAACTAGTGTCAGGATGTGAGAGGCCTTAGGTCCTGGTGTTGAGGGTAATAAGATAGCAACCTCCTCAAAAAATGGCCAATGTGGCTACAGTTGAATTTAGATGATGGTTGACAGTTGGGGGCGAGAAAGGAAACCATAGCTTCATTCTGATTCTCCATCATCATATTTTGGTGGTAGAAGATTGTCTGGGTGAGTAGTTCTCAACCCTGGCCGTGGTGATAAGCATGGCAGGAGCCCATGAGGGCAGATTCTGCACCCTGAGCTCTCAGCAGATTCTTACCTAGAGTATCTGAGGTTTTGACAGAAAAAGAAATTCTGAGTTTGTTTTAATTTTTTTCTTCATTTTTAGGCTATCATGATGATCATTGATTTTTATACTAGGGTATGATATGGTAATACTTCAAGGTCTTTTGTTATGTGAAATGCTGGCTCCTATTCTAAAGGACTCTAGACTTCTAAATTGGTTAGTTCTTACCATTACTGTTATGCAAAAGACACAGTGAAACTACCCAGCTGGTGGCTGTCATTAATAGTACTATTATGCTCTACTTTAGATACTGCTTCCCTTTGCCCCAATTTGTTGTTTGTTTATTCTTTGGGAATCCAGATGACCACACTTATTAAGATTATTTGGGAAAAAAAATTAGATAGTTTCAAAGTAAGACCTTGCCAAATCTTCATTTGGAAAAAAATCTACCTGAATGGCCAACACCGTAGTGCATTGGGTTAAGCCAATGCTTGGGATGCCTGTATTGCTGGGATCAAAAATTCCACCTCCACTTCTGATACAGTTCGCTGTTAATGGACATGGGAAGTGGCAGAAGATGTCTTAAGTACTTTGGATCCTGTCATCAACTTGGGAGACCCAGATGGAATTCCTGGCTCCTGGCTTAGTCCTGGCACAGTACTGGCTGTTGTGGGTACTGGGGAGTAAACCAGCAAATGGAAGATCTCTCTTTCTCTGTGTGTCTTCCTGCCTTTTAAATAAAAAAAGAAAAAAAACCTTTTTTTTTAATCGTAAAGATCTTCACCAATCATTTTGATTCTATCTCAGTAGAAGCAGGCATAGGGAACTTTGACTTACTTTCTTCTTGAAACAAGATATTGCAACATTGCTCAGGTCAGTGGATTCCCACCAATGTCACTGAGGTAAGAGCTCCTTGATTTTCACAGAGTTTATTTCTTGCTCCATAACATTTATGTATTTTACAAATTCACTTTGAGAATTTGCTAGTTCCAAGTCTAAACAACCACGTTTTCTATTTTGTGGGCCAGTGTGGTGCCTTATGTGATGGTGACGTGATCAAAGTCCCTTTAAACAATATTCACACTTTTGCAAACTTTCCAAATGCATCCAAATTACCTGTGGATCTTGTTAGAAGGCAAATTCCTATTCAGTAGGCTTGGTCTGGGACCTGAGCTTCTGCACTTCTTCCAGATAAGGCCACCACTGCTGACATGGAGATCACCCTCTGGTTAGAAACAGCCCACTTTCCGTGGGAGGGCCAGAGAGTTGGCATGTCTCAGAGTAGGTCAAGGCATCCTGTTGTCTCTCACACATGAAAGCAAACTGCTTCTGGTGATCCTGTGGCGTGGCAGAATGAAGAAAACATATACTGCATTAATATCTGCATATCAATTTGCAGGATGTATGCTGAGTATGCCCACAATAAAAAGATCCCATTTGGAAGAGTAAATGCAATGAAGTTCACCACCTGATTAAGTTCGTGACAATACTTTCATTCTCCCAGGGCAATCCATCTTGTGCCCAAGATAAAGAAGGAGGCAGAAGGGAACATGATAGAAATCATCACCCTACAAATCTCTGCTGGTGGAACTAATTGCTGCGTCTTTCACAGGAAAGCATTCATAATTTTTATTTATTATTTTGATAGAAAATGCATTCCAGGTGGTTTCTCTTGGCCCCTCCTACCCTAATAGCCCTCACTGCATGGCTGAAGGAGTAACCAGTATTCAATGAGTATATTCAGTCAGTTGCTGTGTGTATCTGTTCCTTCTGTGTATCTAAGACCTGGGGAAATTGCTACTTCTACAGGTGAAATCAGACCATTCTGAGTTTGGTTCTGGACCTGGTGTCTGTTACAATAATAATGTCAAGCTTAGCTCAGGAACTTAGGCTGTTTAGTCATCTGCCACTCCTGGATGCCATCATCCCCCAGTGAAAACAAGGAACCTTTTTCCGTGACTGCATTTGCTACAATCATGGCTTGCTGTGGAAGCCACCACTCCTTTCAAGCACCCTGGTGCTACCCTTCTCACTGCATTTCTCAGTACCTTGGTGAAAAGTGTGCCATCTTAGTCCTCTTGGGAGCATAGCTGTGACGGGCTGTGTTCAGTAATTGGCATGATGAACTTGATCAACTTAATCTTCCTTACTTTGATAAATCTTTGAATTTCTCCCTCTTCACCCTAGCCAGAAAGTTCTAACCTCACATAAAGGAGTCGAGTGTTCAGTCTTGTTTTATTTAAACTACCAACCTACTATTAAATAGTAGCTTGTTGAGAATATATTGAATGCAAAATCTCTACTAAGTGTACCCATATTGATACATTTCACATTTGCTTTTCTCTTATAATATTAAAAATCCATCTCCCCATACATTCTCTCTATATTTCTTGCCAAGTAGTCAAAAATCCTGCAGTGAATCCACTCCCTCTTCTGCACTCAGGCTGTATAACCATGTCTGTGGCATCTGTAAGGATTTCTCCTAGATGATGAACCTGGAAGCCAGGAAAGATGGTGGGTGTGAACCTTAAAGAGAGGCGATAGCTCTTTGCAAGGTCATCTCAGTGAGCATCATTTATCCTATGGCCTCAGGCAAACTTGCCTTACTTTTGTACAAAGATGATATCAAGGGTTTAGCTGTTGTGTAGCTAATATTTGCACACCTTCAAAAACTGAATATTTAAATTCTATTATCTCCACTTAGTACTAGGTAACTTTTGTGCTTGTATTCTATATTAAAATTTTAATTATCTAGTAATTTTATACCCTAAAGCATTGTAAAGCAAAGAAAAAAAATGTGTGAATCACTTCTGTAGATATATTTTGCTCTTAAATGTATTTTATTTGTAGTTTCCTTCTAGTACTTTTGCAATTTTTTTTGGATTTTTAAAAATATTTTATTTATGTGAAAGATTTACAGAGAGAGAGAGAGAGAAATCTTCCATCTGCTGGTTCACTCTTCTAAATGGCCATAATGGCCTGGGCTGGGCCAGGCCAGAGCCAGGAACCAGGGGCTTCATCCGGGTGTCCCACATAGGTACAGGGGCCCAAGGACTTGTACCATCCTCTGCTGCTTTTCCAGGTGCATTATCAGGGAGCTGGATCAGACGTGAAGCAGCTAGGACTCAAATCAGTGCCCATATGGGATGCTGACATTGTAAGCAGTGGCTTAACCTGTTATACCACAATACCAGGCTTGCCATTTGTTTTTAAATTATGCTTTCCAAAAAATTACTCAAAAAATTGTATGACTTTTTTCTCATCCTCCTAATAGTCCAGGCATTCACTCAATGGATTTCATTTCAAAGCTAGTGGAAAAACCTTGTTTTCTCCCAGGTTTACCATGGAGGAGCTTATATTTAATAGGCCTTGATGGGTACTGAGAAAATTATTTTATTTTTATATATGCTGATGAAGTATTTTAAATATGATATTAATATATGGCAAATAATAGAATCCTGTTTGAATGTATGGGTAAGCACATGTGGTCTAACTCTGGACCAAGATTCGCTCTAGGGAGATGCAAAGAATCATCACTTAAGGTACCACTGAAATTATTTTAAGATGAACTTCCAAACAGAACAACATTAAAATGCATAATCTTCACCTGCATAATGTTGCTGTGGAAATCACTGTCTTCATTTAAGAAGTGTTTCTATTTAGCAAAGATAAAAAATGTGCCAGTGTTTAATTCTCTCGACAGGCACCATCGGATGTGTATGCATGTCCCCAAGAAGGTGGCAACTTCACTGAAGCCAGTTTTCCAGCTTGTATAAAGTTTATAATGGAATGCTAATTCTCTTGACATTAACACATGTTTATTTATAAGTACCCCAAAATGATGGAAAATACAAAGTGTCAAGTAATAAATTATGTGGAATAGACATATTGAAAAAGTGAAATGATATAAAACCACATATGAAAAATAATCATGGTTTTTTTCTAAATGGATGCCTGATTGCTTTTATACCCCCCCTGAAGGTTTTCCTTCAGCTTCGAAGGATAAATTACATGAAAAGGACAAGTTTTCATTAATCTGTAGGCTGACATTTTTATAATAAAAAGAGAAAAATGTTTAAATAATACTAAGGGTTGGTCGGGATGTCAGAAACCAGGAGAGTAGAAAGTGAAGGTTGGTGTGCCATCCTTAATTTGTGCAGAGACCTGGAAATTTAAAGCTAAAAACTATGTTCCGTTAGGGAGCAGTTGTTTGTGGAGAAATAACCAATCCTTTCAGTGTGAATTTAGTCTTTCTTAAAAGCATATACGTTGAGTTGATTAATTAACTACTTGATTTATTAGCAACCTGTGCATAAATTTCAGCCTGTGATTTCAAGGCTTACGGAAGGGCACTAATCTGCGTGCAGCTCTCTCTCTCTTTGTAGACTTCAGTTATGTTTTAATGGATGAAAGAATCAATGCCTCAATCATCAAGAGTATGAAAGTGTATATATAATGTCTAACCAGGAATCCTGCTTGTGGCTATGAGTTCTGTCTAGCTACCTAAGGAAACATAAGCACTTGAAAAGGAACTTCTACAAACTCTGACACCCTGTCTACCATCCACCTGTCTCCTTACACCCAAGCATTGCTTAACAGTGGGGACACCTGGGAAACGAGTCATTAGGTGATTTCTTCACTGTGTGCATATCACAGACAGCACTTACACAAAATGGCTACTCCATCACTAGGCAATAGAGTTTTATGGAACCACCATCATATCTAGTCCGTCATTAACAGAAACATGATTATATAATGCTTGAGTATGTCTAGATTGTCATCTTTCCCCCTGCAAGTAAGGATGCACTATTTGTATAACTACCTAAAATTAGACTCTCCCTTTGTGCACCCTGTCCCATATCCTTGCACCCACTCAAAGCCATGGTCCCAGCAATTTTCCCATCTCTCCTGCATCTAAATTTCATCCTCCCTATGATATTGTTTGTAAAAAATATAAAACATCCTGTAATATCTGCACTGTTTTACATCCTCCCTTGACCCTAGATTCTGCCCATTTCTCTGTAATCAAACTCCCCAGAATAGTTACCTGTAATCAGTGTCTTTATTCCTCCTCTCCCATTTTCTCCTGAACCTTGACTCTAGTACTCCAAGACAGACAACTCTCATCAGGACAACCTGAGGCCTCGTTGCTGCCAAACCCAGTGGCGGGTTCTTAGGCCTCTTTGTGCTCAATGTGCTCAGCACTGTGTACCCAGTCACTCCCTCCTACAAGATGCCCTGTCTTTTTTTTTTTTTTTTTTTTTTTTACAGGCAGAGTGGACAGTGAGAGAGAGAGACAGAGAGAAAGGTCTTCCTTTGCCGTTGGTTCACCCTCCAATGGCCGCCGCGGCCGGCGCGCTGCGGCCGGCGCACCGCGCTGATCCGATGGCAGGAGCCAGGAGCCAGGTGCTTTTCCTGGTCTCCCATGGGGTGCAGGGCCCAAGCACCTGGGCCATCCTCCACTGCACTCCCTGGCCACAGCAGAGGGCTGGCCTGGAAGAGGGACAACCGGGACAGAATCCGGCGCCCCGACCGGGACTAGAACCCAGTGTGCCGGCGCCGCAAGGCAGAGGATTAGCCCAGTGAGCCGCGGCGCCGGCCGAAGATGCCCTGTCTTTAGCTGGCTTGCAAGCACTATTCTCACTGGTTCCTCTCCTGACTGGCCACTCCTGAGAATTTCTTGCTCAAACCTCACTGCCCCAACTTGTAAGCTTGGAGCTCCCTGGGACTCACCCCTGAGACCACTTCTCTATCTAGAATTGTCCTTGGGCATTGTAATTTTTTTTTTTTTTTTTGGACAGGCAGACTTAGACAGTGAGAGAGAGACAGAGAGAAAGGTCTTCCTTCCGTTGGTTCACCCCCTCAATGGCTGCTACGCCGGCGCTGCGCCGGCGCTGCGCTGATCTGAAGCCAGGAGCCAGGTGCTTCCTCCTGGTCTCCCATGTGGGTGCAGGGACCCAAGCACTTGGGCCATCTTCTACTGCCTTCTTGGGCCACAGCAGAGAGCAGGACTGGAAGAGGAGCAACTGGGACTAGAACCCAGAGCCCTTATGGGATGCCGGCACCGCAGGCAGAGGATTAACCAAGTGAGCCATGGTGCTGGCCCCCAGAACTGAGCTCTTGATTTCTCTCCCTAACCCTGGGCCTCCCACTGCTTTCTCCCATCTCACCTTCAGCCAGTTCTATCCTTCCAGTTTTTTAGTTGAAGAGCTCCGGAATCATCCTGGATTCTGCATTTTCTTTCAAATTCTTGTCTCCAATCCATGACCAAATCTTGTCAATCGTAGTTTGAAAAAGTTTAAGAATCCAATCACTTCTATCTATTGAACAGTACCACCCGGAACTACTACAAAAGACTGAATGAATATCCATAGTTCAGCCTTTATTTTTTTAAAAGATACATTTATTTATCTGACAGGCAGAGTTACTGAGAGAGAGGTCTTCCGTCTGCCGATTCATTCCCCAAATAGCCTCAACCACCAGAGCTTGGCTGATATGAAACCAGGAGCTGGGAGTTTCTTTCAGGTCTCCCATGCAGGTGCAGGGGCCCAAGCACTTGGGCCACCTTCCACTGCTTTCCCAGGTACATTAGCAGGGAGCTGGACTGGAAGTGGAGCAGCTGAGATTCAAATATGCACCCATATGGGATGCTGGCACTGCACGCAAGAGGCTTAACCTACTATGCCACAGCACCGGCCCCAATTCCACCTTCACTTCTTGGTTCTCCACACAGCAGCCAGTGTGATCCTTAAAAGTAGGAATTCACATCATAAACTCATTTGTATGGAACTATGTAAAGGCTGCTGTCTTGGAATCAGACACTGAGATGAGAATTCTTGATCAAATGAGTCTTTAAGGGGATACTGCGAGAGGACACCAACAAAGAAGCTGGGAGAACGTGTCAGGGAAGCACAAGAAACCAAGCAGGGGTGTAGGTTCAGGCAATGTACACCCTCAGCCTGATGCTTCTGGGAGAGCTGGGGTACAAATTTTATTTTATTGTATTGTATTTTATTTTATTTTAAAGATTTATTTATTTTATTTGAAAGTCAGAGTTACACAGAAAGAGGAGAGGCAGAGAGAGAGAGAGAGAGAAAGAGAGAGAGAAAGAGAAAGAGAGAAAGAGAAAGAGAAAGAGAGAAAGAGAAAGAGAAAGAGAGGTAGAGACAGAGAAAGAGAGGTCTTCCATCCACTGGTTCACTCCCCAATTGGCTGCAACAGACGGAGCTGTGCTGATCTGAAGCCAGGAGCCAGGAGCTTCTTTCAGGTCTCCCATGTGTGTGCAGGGACCCAAGGACCTGGGCCATCTTCTGCTGCTTTCCCAGGCCACAGCAGAGAGCTGGATTGGAAGCAGAGCAGCTGGGACTTTAACTGGCGCCCACATGGGATGCCAGTGCTTCAGGCCAGGTCGTTAACCTGTTGTGCCACAGCATCGACCCCCAGGGTACAAATTTTAACTGAGATTTTTCCCACTACCTTTGAGGCATGGGAGCCAGAGCTTCATACTAGCCCCTCACCAGTCAGCTATTATTATTATTTTTTTTGACGCTACTCTCGTTGCTATTGCACAAACAAGCCAAGCCATAGCCTTCCCTATCTCACATTCACCGTGCCTGGAAAGCTCATCCATTTATCACCCGGCGCTACTCACTTGTTGCCTCTGAACTCTGTCCTAATCTACCAGAGTGGCCTCCTACCCTGGCCAATCGTTCCCAAAGAGCAGCCCCCAACTGTAGGTCTCTTTGTGCCTGATTTCGGCTTTCCCTCACTACTCATGACGTTGGTAGACACCCTTGTCTTCTTTCTCTAGAAGCTAAGCTCTGTGCAGGCAGAAACTGCCTCATCAGAGCCAGGCTCACAGCCAGCTCTCCATAAATGCGTGCCACCCGAGTGTGGGGGACTGAGGCTCCCACCCAGCCTCAGCGGGTAGACCAACGTTTAGAACCCCCCAGCCTTCACCCTGAGGATAGGAAGGAAGACTTGACAGTTTTTCTATTCCTCTGCCTAAAATAGAGAAAGGAGCTTTTTCCGACCAAATTATCAGAAAAAGCGAGCTGCACACACACACGCACGCACATGCACACGCACGCACATGCACAGTGCCTGCACAGCTGCAGATTCCCAGCTTACTCTGCATGTTGCTGAATATTTCCTCTTGCCCCTTTGCAGCTGGGGGAGGGGGCCTCTTCCAGTGCTGTTGTCACTCTGGTTCCTGTGAGTAGAGAGGCCACTGCTGTAGGAAACAAGGGACGAGGAGCAGAACTTGCAGGGACAAAGTGTCCCGGGCGAGAATGAGAGGCTGCTGGATCTGACATCCCCCCCGCCCCTGCCCCACTTCCCTCTGTGTCTTAACTACTCTTAGAATCTGACGCCAGTGATTAGACAGGGAGGCAAGACGGGGATGAAGTATTCTTCCTCTGGGAACTGAAGACTCCTTGCTGTTCCTGCTGGCCATGACTCTCCCAGACTTCTCACTTAAACATTTCCATTTCTTAAAAAAGCTGATAGTAAAGAGTAGAGTTATTATTATTGTTATGCTTGTTATTTTACAGTTAAGAGACTACGGCTCAGAGTTGGAGTAACAGGAAAACAAACTGTACTAAAGTTTTCTTCTGGATAAGTCCTGTTAGTGGCTACCTTTGGGAGCGAGGGGGTCACGGGACTTCAGGTGCACAAGCAAGGATCCCTCTTGGCTGCTGAGACCTCCAGGTGCACATTTATGCACCCAAATCTGAGAAGAGGACCTTGGTGGAGGGAGGGGTGTCTTCATAGACAGTTTTCCCTATAAATGAGCTCCTTTCTTCTTAAACGTAGCGGGTTCTCTAGATCAAGATGCTGAAATCAAAGAAAGGGCACCACGGGGAAAACTGGTCCTGTTGCTCACACTCCCAGGGCCAAAGTGTGGCATTGCTGTTCTGGCATTTGCTTTGCGCCATTAGGATACCGGAGTGTTCCTAACCACAGGAGAGACGGTGGCCGTCTCCTCTCTGTGCACGTGGACTTCCCCCTGGACAGAAGCCTCGGTGCCTGCCTCACCACTGCTAGGCTTTGTGCTTGAATCTCCAGGTGGGATGGCCGTGCCCAGGGCTGCTGCTCAACATACAAAGAAGGGGGCCCTGAGAAAGCGGCTCTTGTGAGGGAAAGAGAAGCCGGCCTCAGAGCAAGCCTGGGCTGGGAGAAGGGGTGTGTGTCCATGTCCTGGGGTTGCTATGGCAGAGTCCTGCGTAGCGGATGTCTGCCAGAGCAGAAGTGAATTCTCCCACAGGTCTGCAGACCAGAAGCGCAAGACCCAGGTGTACACAGGTTTGGCTCCTCCCAAGGACTTGAGGAGAATCCAGTCCCCGCCTCTCCCCTGGCTGCGGGGGGTTTGCTGGAAACCTTTGCTGTTCAGAGAGACTTGGCAGCAAACTGCACTTCCCCATGCTGTTCTCCCCGTGTCTCTGTGTCCAAATTTCCCTTTTATGAGGAAATCATCACAGTAGACGACAGCCCAGCCTAATGACTTCACCTCGCTTGGTTATCGGCAAAGACCCTATTGGCCAATAACACCACTTTCACAGATACCAAGGGTTAGGACTTCAGCATCTTTTGGGGTAAATACAATTCAATGCATCTCAAAGAGGACTTCAGGCTCCTTGGGCAGGAATGGAAACATGGGCCTGAGACCCTCTCTCACCCTGCTCCCCAATTTCCCTGAAAACTTACATCCTCACATAGCTGTGAAATTGTGGGGAATGGGATGAGGGTGGCGGCTGCCTTCCACCAGTCTCCTGGAACAGAATCTATAATTAGGTAGGCCCTGGATGACTCTGGGTAAAATGCACATGGCTAATAGATACAATATATTTAACATCACAGGAAGCCAGGAGATGGGAATTGAAAAAGATACCTAAAAAGAACTTTAAAAAGGGGACTGACATGGCCTAACTGCTTTTTCAAGAAAAGCACTATTATGTCACTTTTAAAACTGTGTATAGCAGACATTAATACTATAATAACTGGGAGGGGTGGAAGGGGTAGAATGGGTTTGGATAAAAAGCAAACAGGAATATGGGTATGGTTCATTTACTCATAAATATGCTAATATGAGGTATAATGAATGGGGAAATGGGATGTCAGATATATGGGAACTCTGTGTTACTACTACATAATTTTTGTTTTGTTAATTTAAAACTTCTGAACGAAAATGTTAAAGTGAAGTAATTCAAAAAAAAATTTTTGTGACAGGCAGAGTGGACAGTGAGAGAGAGAGACAGAGAGAAAGGTCTTCCTTTTGCTGTTGGTTCACCCTCCAATGGCTGCCGCAGCCGGCGTGCTGCTGCCAGCGCACCACGTTGATCTGAAGGCAGGAGCCAGGTGCTTCTCCTGGTCTCCCATGGGGTGCAGGGCCCAAGCACTTGGGCCATCCTCCACTGCACTCCCTGGCCACAGCAGAGAGCTGGCCTGGAAGAGGGGCAACTGGGACAGAATCCGGCGCCCCGACCGGGACTAGAACCCGGTGTGCCGGCGCTGCAAGGAAGAAGATTTAGCCTAGTGAGCCGCGGCGCCGGCCAGATTTGGTTTTTACGATAGAAAAGAATTCATTATACCCATACAATTATCAGTCCATGATACCTAAAAATAGCATGGGATTCCAAACACTGAGACCCCAACAATCCCAAGTGGAACTGCATTCCTAATTGGGAATGATGAGACAAAACCACACTTCCTGCAATTTCCAGGGACACTTTTTATGGAGCCAGAATAAGCGGAAATTGGGAGTTTAGCCCTTGGAGAAGATTAGGTTTATAAGTCACGATGGTTTAAATAACTGGTTCTGAAATGACTCCGTTTTTTTATACCAGTGAGGCAGTGGAGTCCGAGAACACCCAACAGGTAGTGCTCCGTCTGGCCAGTGAAGGTTTTCTGGGTGGAGGTGGACAGTCCAGTCTAGTTTGTATCTATATGATGTAACTTCAAAAAAATGTAGAAAATGGTATTAAAGATAAGTTTATTTGGGTGAATGATTTTGTCTTGCAAAATTCATATTTTCCATGGACTTTTTGAAGATCCCTCATGTGCATAGATTTTGGACATTGTTGCACCAAAATAAGCTTACATTTAATTTCATTTTCCATGGACATTTTGAGGTGCTCTTGTGCTTGGCCTTTGGAGACAAAAAGGTCTCCGTGCTTATCTCAGCTGCACCTCGACTGCCTGTTGACTTTGGCTGATGGATGCCAGGCTCCAGAGTCCTGGTGGGCATAAGTGGGATGATGAACGCCCTGCCATAAAGCACCAGGACCTTGCCGACCTGTGGTGACAGCGAGATGGACAGAGGAGCAGCAGGAAGAGCCCAGGAGAGTGGCTCCTTCGGCTTCCTCGGTCCTATGCCAGGAAAACCACGTGTGGCATTAACTTCTAAACTGACGCGGCTTTTCCACTATCTTTTGTGCCACTGATGAAAAGGCGTGCCTTTTCTTTTTCTTTCAACTGTCAAAAATCCTACAAAGGAAATAACTGAAAAGCACATACTCATGCTGCCAACCCACCCCCCCAAAAAGATATAAGAGCTTTTCATTTATAGCCACTGAGTATCTTAATCCAAAATGAATTCTCATCATATTACAGAGGGATGTCCTCTGAACAAAGCTTATTACAAATCAATACCAAAGGACATCTTTCCTAGTTGTCCCAAATTTCAAAGGGCTAGATTACCCTGCTGTGTATTTCTTCTTCCAGTTCAAAGCCTACAAGAAGCTGACAAGAGAAACTGGCCCATATAGTTCACCTGATTTTAGTGAGAAACAGCAGGCTTTCCGGGTAAATATAAAAAGGGGCCTCAGACCTCCCAAGGCCTAGGATTTCCATGCTAGTTGGCCTGCTGGAAAATACATCCCAAAATAAATAAATAATCATATCTGTATTTTGAATAAACATATACAGCACCTCACAACACCCATAGGGAATAACAGTGTCCCAAATTTAAGTGGGACGAAGGGCAAAATATTTTAAATACATTGTTAGGGTGCCGACATCAAAGTTTCCTGTTATATGCATTTAAAGCCCGTGTGCTGTCTCTTTTATGTCTTGCATCTGTTCTGATTCTTGAATCAAGTTTCAAATATAATGACTGCATTGTGACTCCTACTAGCTCATTTATTTTCCACAGAAGGTTATCAGAAAGTCAAATTCTTTATTCAGCTAATTTGGTTTATATTATAATACAATGCATTTCTCCACCTCCTAAATGGCTTGGCTTATTGTCTCAGTGTTAGGAAGCTGTTTTTGAGGTAGTACTGGGTTGACTGAATCATTGGAAGGGCTTTATTTTCCAAAGGCTTGCAGAATAACAGTTACCTTTTGACAGAGCAGCCATCAATACTAGAGAGTTCTGGGCACCCTGGGATGACAAGACACAGTCCTTGCCCTAGGGAACTATTCCGATGAAAAAAGATGTTCAGAGGACAGACAGTAAGTGCTCTGTGAATGGGGTAGTTGACACATTTTGGGTGCTCACAGGAGGGGGAGGTGCTCCGTTTGGGTACTAAAGTGAGCTTCAGAGTTCAAGGGTGATTGAAGGTAGTTAAAATTTAGTGTTGGGTCGATCACTGGGTGCAGTGGTTATGACGCTACTTGGGATACTCCCATCCCATATTGGGGTGCCTGGATCGAGTTCCAGCTCTGTTCTGATCCCAGCTTCCTTTTAATACACTCTCTGGCAGTCAGCTCAAGCTCTTGTGTCCCAGCCACCCATGTGACTGACTTGAGTTTAGGGCTTCTGGTTCAGCCCTGGCTCAGCCCTGGCTGTTGCAGTCATTCAGGAAGTAAATCAGTGGATGGAAGATTTCTCTGTCAGTCTCTTCTTCTCTGTGACTCTACCTTTCTTTTTTTAAAGATTTTGTTTATTTATTTGAGAGGTAGAGTTACAGACAGTGAGAGGGAGAGACAGAAAGGTCTTCCTTCCGTTGGTTCACTCCCCAAATGGCCGCAGTGGCTGGAGCTGCACCAATCCGAAGCCAGGAGCCAGGTGCTTCTTCCTGGTCTCCCATATGCGTGCAGGGGCCCAAGCACTTGGGCCGTCTTCTACTGCTTCCCCAGGCCACAGCAGAGAGCTGGATTGGAAGAGGGGCGGCCAGGACTAGAACCAGTGCCCATATGGGATGCCGACGCCGCAGGCAGAAGAATAACCTATTGCGCCACGCCCGTGACTACCTTTCAAATAAGTAATGTATATGTGTAATAAAGTAACATTATGATACATAATGTTTAGCACTGTGGAAGAGTAAGTATCTCGGGAGGAGCTGTTGAGATGGACATGACCTAGATCTGGTAGAAAGGAGGAGACGAGGAGCCTGCTTTGTGTTGTTGAGCCGATGCCATTGATACCATGCCCCTCATGCCTTTGTCTGACCTGAATTCACCCACAACCCACTTCCCACGTCAAGCTTCTGTTCTCTCTACTTATCTGCTGGGAAGAAGAGAGTATGTTCAGCCACAAGCAGACAGCAGGTTCCAACTAAGAATGTCAATGTGTGTGTGTGTGTGTGTGTGTAGGCAGAAGGGTCTGCAGACACCCCAGAGGAAGCCCAACCCACAGCTTCGTGGAGATGGACATTGGTGGACAAGTGCCCCAGACATGAGGAAGTTCCTAGCTCTCCCAGGGGCTTCCAATGGAATTGTGCCCACAGCAGTAGCCCTCTCATTCACTCAGCCTCTGTTGACTTCTCCCTGTTCTTTCTGGAGCTTTATAAACTACCTGACCTGAGTCCTTGTCTCAGGGTCTGTTTTGGGAGACAATGAGACAGAGTCAGGTGGGATAGAAGATGACGGTCTGTGATCTGTCCCTGAGGTTCCTTGTAGAGACCCTGCTCCATCTGGGTGTCAAGTCATTTCTTCAGCCGTAACCCAGTGCTTGTAACTTCCCAGATGTGTGTGCTTGCTCGTACACCAAGTCCAGTACTGTGCCCACTGGGGGAAGTAGTCCCCAGACCCACTCCTCTATCATCCCTTCCCTGTTCTGCAACAGGGAATCTCTCATGGTTAAGTCCAGACATGACCTCCTCTGTAAAAGCCTTCCTCCATCCCACTTGTCTCCCTGCGGACGTAAGCTGTGTCACAGATTTATCACGTTATGTGCCGACTGCTGGGCTACCTGTGTATCTCTGGAATGTAGCCTTGAGGAAATGGAGGAATTCCATCTGTATCTCCTGCATAGGTGGCAGGGACTCAAGTATTTGAGCCATCATCTCCGTCCCTCTCAGGTGCATTTGCAGGAAACTGGATTGGAATCAGAGCAGCTGGGGCTCAAAACATGCTCCCACATGGGATGCTGGCATCGTAGTGCCACAGTGCCTACCCCAGACCACTTAATATTTTGCCCTCCCAGTCTGCTATGACAGACCAGAAGAAGTCTACTTGTGTACTGCCAGCCCCCCAACCCCTCATAGCAGATCATCTTGAGACTATATTTTTCCTTCTTATAGCATATTTTGTCATGATAGCCTTGTTCTCGAAATTTCCAGCTGCTTTCGTCCGCAGTTTAATGCCATTCACTTTTTTCTCATCTCATCAGTTTAATTCTTGTAGATTTTTTCCCATATTGTGTGATCTCTAGAGTCAGAGCTTTTGTTTGATTCAAGTTCCTGAATTTGCCACTTGCTGTCTAAATACTATACAATTGAACAATGACGCCTTGTATGATAAAGTCCAAAACCCATCCCATAGTCATTTGTTGACTCAGGTCTTTTCCCTTGCTTGGGCTGATCTGCCCTGGATTTATACCTTTATTTTATAAACATTCATTCATTCATTCATTTATTCATTTATATTTGAAAACCAGAGAGGGAAAGGGGCAGACGGACAGGCAGAGAGATCTTAATCTGCTTGTTTATTCTCCAAATGGCCACAACAGTTGGGGCTGTGTCAGGCCAAAGACAGGGGCCTGGATCTCAATCTGGATCTTCCATGTGGGTGCCAGGGGCCCGAGTATTTGTGCCATCACCTGCTGCCACACAGGGTGTGAATGAGCAGGAAACCGGAACCCAGCAGAACTGGGACTCCGACCCAGGCACTCCAGTATGGTACGTAGCCATCTTAACCTACAAAGGCCTAACTCTATACTATTTCAGACTCGTCCCTTTGCTTCCCCCTTTCTTCTCTCTGCCTGGACTGCCTTCCTAGCTTCTATGAAATGAAATGATTCCTTTGCGAACCTACCCTGGCCCTCAGTTTCCCTGGGACTCTCTCTGCAGTAGTTGCATCCAATGAATGCTTTCACTGTCCAGTTCACCAGTTGATTACTTCTTTATACTTGGCCCTGACTGGTCATGCTGGTTTCCAGTACTAGGGACCTCCACGCTGTGGTCTATAGATAAGTCAAACTTATATTAAGTGTTAAACTCACAGGCTGGCACTGTGGTGCAGTGGGTTAAAGCCATAGCTTGCAGTGCCTGCATCCCATATGGGCACTAGTTTGTGTCCTGTCTGCTCCACTTCGAATCCAGCTCCCTGTTCATGCACCTGGGAAAGCAGCAGAGGATGGCCCAAGTGCTTAGGCTCCTGCACCCATGTGGGAGACCTAGAAGAAGCTCCTGCCTGGCTTAGCCCTGGATTATAACCATTTGAGGAATGAACCAGTGGATAGAAGAGCTCTGTCTCTCTTTCTCTCCTCTCTCTCTCTCTCTCTCTCTCTCTCTCTGTAACTCTGCCTTTCAGATAAATAAATTAATATTTTAAAAAAAGAATTAAACTCACTTGTTGTATTTTCCATTTTCTGTTTCCCCTAGGCTTCCTGATCATCGTATTCCTCCATGCCTCCTTCCTGTCTGCTTCCCCATAGTCAGATTCAAAGTCATCGGTATTTTACCTCCAAAAGGCCTGCTGCCTCTATGAAAGCAGCCCCACCCCTCCTGCCTTGGCCATCTTCAAGGCCTCCCTTGCCCGTATGTGGTACCACCTTGGTAGCTTCCTCCCTGCTTCTTCACAGGTCTCCCTCCATGTTCAGCCCACTCTGTCCATACCACGGGATGAATTCATTGGTATCATTCAGCATTGTGGATTAGCAGAACCACTGAATGGCGGCTCAGGAAACTTAGCACCAACCAGCTGGGTAACAGTCACTTCACCCACCAGGACCTCACAGCATCATCTTTAAAGTGGAAGGAGAGAGAGACAAGGTGATTTCTGCATCTCCTTCCAGCTCTGTCGCTTTCTAACACCTTTATTGGGATAAGATTTGCATACTGTACAAAGCTCACTTGTTTAAAGTATACAATTCAGTATATTTTAGCATAGTCACAGAATTTTGTCACCTTCACTGTAATGTGATTTTCATGCATTTTACCACCCCCAAAAGAAACCCAGTAGCAGCTCATCACTTCCTCCTTCCTCACCCTCTTCCCTCTGCCTCTATGGTTTTTCCTATTGTGGACATTTCATAAAACTAGGGTCATACAATACGTAACCTTTAATGCCTGGCTTCTTGGTGTGATATTTCCAATGTTTATCCAGGTTGCAGCATTAATTATACTTCATTTTAATGCCTGAATAATGTTTCACTTCTGGATCTATTACATTTTTAAAGTTTTAATTTTTTAATTTTTTTAATGATTTTTTAAAAAATGTATTTATTTGACAGGTAGAGTTACGAACAGTGAGAGAGAGAGACAGAGAGAAAGGTCTTCCTTCCATTGGCTCACCTTCCAAATGGCCACAATGGTTGGAGCTGCGCTGATCCAAAGCCAGGAGCCAGGTGCTTCTTCCTAGTTTCCCACGTGGGTGCAGGGCCCAAGCACTTGGGCCATCCTCCACTGCCTTCCCAAGCCACAGCAGAGAGCTGGAGTGGAAGAAGAGCAACCAGGACTAAAACTGGTGGACATATGGGATGTTGGTGCCACAGGTGGAGGATTAACCTAGTCTGCTACGATGCCGGCCCCATTTTTTAAAATTATTTTTAAATAAATAAGGAGATTGTTTTCCTATCTGTTGGTTCCTTCTACAGGGCTGGGCTATGTAGAAGCCAGGAGTGAGAATTCAGTGCAGGTCTCCCACATGGGTACTTGGTCCACATGGGTACTGCCTTCTAGAATATACGTAACTAGAAAGCTAGAATGGAAAGCAGAGCCCGGACTCAATCCCAAATATTCCAGTATGGGGCACAGGTGTTCCAGGTGGTGGCTTGAGCTGCTGCACTTAACAGCTGTTCCAGTGCTATCCCTTTTGTTCATCCACTCCTCTGTCACTGAACTGATGGACATGTGCCTTTGTTCATGCTCTTTGGCTACTACGAATAATGCTGTTCTGATGGCCCCAGATTCTTATCTTTACCCAGAGAGCAGAACACTATTCAATTCCCCTTATTCCTTACAGAAATGCTATAAAGTCATCTTTGTGTGGAAACTCTCAAAGGAAGTCTACTGACAAAGTCTAAGGCAGTGTCCTACCAGCAAGAGAAAAGAAAAAGAAAAAGAAAAAACTTGAAGAAGTTTTTGCTACTGCTTTCAACTGTGTAACCATGTCTATTAAAAGCCACTTGTAAATAGCTAACTTCAGCTCTGGCATGCCATAGATTAGGCATATTTGTTTTCCAGGGAAGATTATAAATAGAGGGGGGAGGGGGGAGTGAAACAGAATGTATTTTGCAAATGAGCCCAGATGGAAAACTAACAGATGGCCGTGCACTGTATTTTGTGTGTTCAGACCTACATTTAAATTAAAAATTTTCATAATTATGATTAACGTCTGTAGCAACACTAGTTTTCCTGTGGTGGCATCATATATCATGTATCGGAGGTATTGAATAGAACATTTTCATGAAAAGGTTTCAGACTGTATACAAATTTTGGTACTTGCCTGCCCTACACTTAAGAAGGAAACAAAACAAAACCTCACTCAGCAACGATGGAGAATGCTGAGAAAACTTCAGCACAAGTGGACTTTCTATAATAAGCCCGTCTGCCGCCATCTGGCTCTTTCTCCCATGTTAAAACTCAAAGCCAGGCATTCCGTGCAGAGGGGGAAATAATGGGCCCTTATTTGCATGGCTAATTTTTCAGATTCTGTTGGGAAGAGTTTTCTCTTGGATCACACACACTTCTCAATTTCCATCAATACATCTAGTTTCTAAGGGTAGACCGTTCATAGTGCAAGGTATCCAGCATTCTTTGCTTCTTCCTCTCCCCTTTGCTTTCATGGTGCTGGGTCTTGTTCCCCCAGTCTTCTTGGAAGTGGGCGGTGTCGGGGAGAGGCTGTGAAATGTCCGGCCATTTCGAATCCCAACTACGGAACCTTCACGGTGAGAGTGTGTTGTTCTTTTGAAGGCCTTCTGCCAGTTGGGTGAATTTCATTTAGTAGAACTGACCTCCATAGGCCAACTCAGATTCTGGATGTGTACAACAAGGGAAACTCACCCACTTTTCAGAATATTTCTGATCTGCTTTGTCTCATTTCACTGCCATGGTGCCCTGCTCTGGTATACGTCCAGGCTGCCTCCCGTTTGTTGGTTCCTTCTCCTGGCCTTCTACTCCTCCGATGTGTTCTCAACTTGGGATCTCACCTCCAGTACAGCTATGCCCATTTCTGACTTGTCCGCTGGCTCAGCCTCTTCTGACACAGTTTTTCTTTCTAAATATAGGGGATATCAGATATGATTTTGTTATTTGGCTCCAATACAAGACATTCCTGATGCTACCCATGGGGCTCCTCCCAGGCCTTCTTGTGGCCAAGCTGCCCCCTCTGATGGAAAGACCCGGGCATGGAGCTGCATCCCAGTGGTACCAATGGCCATGTTGGGTCAGCACGTAGGAGGCTACTGTGCTTTATAGATGTCCTACAACTGTAGCATTTTTGACTAAGGCTGAAATCAGTATTGATAGACATTCTGAATTTCTGTGGTGGTAGGGCCCAAGGTTTATTGCCAGGGCAAAGTCTGAGGTCAGTAACATTTACTGAGTCTGCAGAGTGGAGGTAAAGAAGCTTTCTTTTAAATATTTACAGTCTTTCTAGACATTGTGGGTTGGAGGTGAGTGGGAGATGAAACCCAGCTCTGGTGTTCTGGTCCTTTCACTTCTGCGGTCTGCTTTGCTATGAGAGATTTCAGGGTCTCCGTGTAACAGTACTGGAGAAAAGAGGATGAAAAGTGAAGATGAGAGGGTGGGCAAAATGAACAATGGCTTTAGGATATTGAACTTACAATTTGGAAAGGTTAAGCTGGAGTTTTTACAAAAGACTCATCCTTTGCTTTTCACCTTCTTGGTTACACCATGACATGGATGAAAACAGCGCCAGCCCCTTTGGTAAGCCGAGCTAGTAGCCACATTCTGTGAAACATCCCCACTGCCTGTGTGCTGGAGAATGAGCATACTGAATGGCAAAAACCAAGGCTGGGAAGAGCTGCTGAGTACTTAACAACATCACTAATTATTTGTAACATTTGGCAAACAGTCAAAACCAGAATTTTTTTTCCTGGTAAACATATTTTTTACACATTTGTCCTCCCTACAAAAATAACCAGTTGAGATGCATATATTTTCACTTGCACATGTTTGCATTGCTGAGGCATAAACCAATCCTCCCTTAAAAGGCTCGTTTCAAAGTTATTAGCTAATTCATAAGCCCAGCAAACCTGGGGATCGGCAAGCATATGCTTTGCATTGAAACACCAGCTTGGTAATCAAACGAGGAGCAATCTAATATGTGCTTTCAAGGCAGGTGAATTTGCCTGTAAATCATGGTTCTGCATATAGGTTTGTATTTTCTATTCTTAATTACATCTGTGCAAATCTCTATTTGTTTATGGTTGCCTACTACATCCAGTGGGCAATTTGCATTCCCAGAGGCACATTTTCCGTGGTGTGCACGGCTCTGAGAGAAAAACTGGCCCAGCCATTAATTTGAATATTAAGTGCAGAAATAGCTGTAGAAGTGATACTCTTCAGCTCAGCCAAACTTTCAGGGTACCTGGGCTAAGTGCTCACAGGAATACTCAGGAAATCAATTTCACTTCAACTCATTGAAGCTCAATTTCCTCATCTATAAAATGGGATAATAGAAAAAAAAAAGTGTCCAAGTGCTATAGAAAGATGAGCAAGCAGTAGTAGGGCTACCTAATGCTAGCTAATTGCAATCCAATACTTCTTTTTTTTTTTTTTTTTTTTGGTCTTTTGCCAGTACCACTTATTTATAGATCTTTTTCTATGAAATAACTTGGGAATTGACAGGAACAAAACCAGAAGGAAATTGCTTTTACATTGACGCTACCTTTTTTTTTTAAAGCTTTTGTCAATATTTTGCAGGTTGAATATTCCTTGTACAAAATGCTTGGGACTAGAAGTGCTTGGATTTTGGATTTTTCTTTTTGATTTGGGAATCTTTATATATTCATGAGATATCTTGGCCCCAAGTCTAAACCTGAAATTTATGTTTCATATACAGCTTGTTCACCCACCCTTAGGGTAATTTTATACAGTATTTTAGTGTACCTTTATTTTGACTTCAACTTCTTGCTTGAGGTCAGAGGTAGAATTTTCCACTTGTGGCATCGTGTCAGCCCTCAAAGTTTCAGGTTTAGGAACACCTTGAGTTTTAGATTTTTCAATTGGATGCTCAACTTGTATTACTTAAGAAAGGACTTACACTAGTTAATGTCAGTCAAAAGTTTGTGTGATGTACGATGGACGAGCAACATGTCCTTGGCCACGCCTTTTATTAGAGGTGCTGTGTGTTCCGTGATGACAGAGAGAAAGCAGTGTTGTAGGTAAATTTAGCAGAATGATGATCTGAAGCACTTTGTATTACTTCTAGGCGACTCAATAAATTTCCTTAAATACATGAGAAAGCAAGAAGTGGCAGTAGATTGTTTACCCAGAGCTAGAAACGATTTGTCTGACTGTAGCGCCCTGGAACAGTATCTGTAAAATGAAAATCCACCTGTTTTACCTACCACACATGGTCCTAGCCAAGACCCAAGCCCATCACAGATAAGAAATCTCTTTATAAACACCACACAGCCAGGGCTCACTATTTTCCTCTTTATTTGAGTTTAGCAGACCAGATCAACGTATTGAAGTATCTCAATATTTACCAGCCCTCCACGGAATAGACATAAATAAGTAAACCAAGAGGCACCTTGTGCTCCTCTTCCTTTGACATTTACATCTAAGTGAGTCACAGTGCTGGCTCCCCACAGCCACCTGAAGAGTGTGAGCTGGGTACAGTGACACACCTGCGGCACGAGCCAGCCTGTTGATGACAGAACCAGGAAGCCAAGGGGCATCTGCTGCGTGTCCTGAAGAAAAATCCCCTCTCCCTCACCCTCCCAGTCGCTCACTGGTAACATCAAGCAGTCAGCCCCGAGGCTGTCTCAGTCTCTTCTGACTCTGAGTCCCAAGGTGGAGAATAGATGGGCTCGCGTATGCACGTCAGGAGGGGAGTGACAAGTCGATGACACTAGGACAGTTTCTCTGGATCTTGAGGAACTCGCAGCTGAAGAGCCTCCTAACACAAGAGATGAGCCTGATGGCCTAAGGAGGCCACCAAAGCCCTGACAGGCTTGATCTGAGAAGCCAGACTACTGCTGGCCAAGCTGATTGGCTAAGAACTCGCCATTCCTAAATCCTGAATCCATTTCCCTAGGTTCGTTCACAGACTCTACAAAGGTGTGATTTCCCCCAGGTAACCCCAGCCACTTGAGTGTTCTAGGTTAGGAGGGACCACAGTTTATGGCCTCAGAAGCTATCTGCCACTGACTGTCTGCATTTAACAATCTCACATGAGAAGAGGCAGTGAATGACTTGCACACTTTCTTCCTGCTGTCCTTCCTGTGATGTGTCCCTATCTTTTACTCATCCATGCATCTACTTGTTAAGTGATGATGTTGTGAATGTTCTTCCTGAAGGATCATTTGCTGTTTAAACACTGGTCAGTTTGGTAAATGCTGATTGGCTGGATGGCCGTTTCATTTTTGGGAACTGCTATCCTAAAGTGGCTTTCTCTTGCCAAATTATAAAGTCATAATGAGAAATCTAAGTTCTCAAGAAAGATGGTGAGAAAAGTATTGTAATGTTTTATTAACTGAGACATTAAATAGTTTGGCCAGTAAGTGACAGGGTTGGAATTCAAACCCCAGTCTACCCAATGCCAAAGCCACTTTGTGTTCCAGGACCCTCACACCATAGGGAGGAAAATTACCCAGGAAAGGTGAGCAGACATTCATTAAACGCATCCTTTCTGCATGCAGGGTTCCCAAAAGGCCCCACCTCCTGCTGCATGGCAGCCCTGGCAGTGTTCTCAGTCTAGCATCACCTGAGTCTTTGACCCTGCTGACCTCAACATCTGTATGCACGTTTCCACAGTAATTCCCTTATGTGGCCCTGCTTTCCTACACTTTCCTACATTTTGTGTTCAGGACAGCTTGGCTCCCTAGGAAAGCACACTAAGGGGCCTTCATCAGAATAGTGAGTTTGAGGTTGGCACTATGATGTAGTGGGCTAAACCTCTGCCTATGGGGCAGGCATCCCATATGGGTGGTGGTTTGTGTCCCAGCTGTTCCTCTGCATTCCAGCTCTCTGCCAATGGCTTGGGAAAGCAGTAGAGGATGGCTCAAGTGCTTAAGCCCCTGCACCCATGTGGGAGACCCACAAGAAGCTCCTGGGTTCTGGCTTCGTGTCTGCAAAGCTCCAGCTATTGCAGTCATTTGGGGAGTGAACAGCAAATGGAAGAACTTTGTCTCTGTCTCTTCCTCTCTCTATCTGTAACTCTACTTCTCAAATAAATAAATAAATAAATTATATATATATATATATATATATATATATAGTGAGTTTGTTCATTGAGCACTTGGGGAGTGTAGCAGTGAATGTGTGTGTCCCAAAAGCCCCCTTCATTGCCTGAGGCATTGGCAGAGGCAGCAGAAGGGTTCACACAGCCCAGAAATTCCTTTCTTAGCAGCAACTAGTAGAACTGGAGATGTTTGGTAATCGCCAAACAGAGCTGGGGTCATGCATGGAAACATCTATATCTCATGAACTGGATGACTAGGAGTCCATTCAAAAGACTCCTAGCATTTACCTGTCTAGGTGATAAGATTTTCATTGATCTTAGGTGTATTTTGTTCTTTTTTTATTATTTTTTCTCATTTTAAAAAAATTTTTATTAATTTGAAATGTAGAGTTTCAGAGAGAGAAGGGAGAGACAGAGAGAGATTTTCCATCTGCTAATTCACTCCTCAAATGACCTTGGGTTAGGCCAGGCTGAACCCAGGAGCCAGGAGCTTCTTCCAGGTCTCCCATGTGGATGCAGGGGCCCAAGCATTTGGGCCATCCTCCAATGCTTTCTCATGTACATTAGCAGGGAGCTGGATTGAAAGTGGAGCAACCAGAACTGGAACCAGCGCTCAAATGGGATGCCAGCACTGAAGGCTGGAGCTTAACTTTCTGTGCCCCAACACCGGCCCCCACTCAGGCATATTTTGGTTTGTCTTGTTTCATGTCATTTTGCTTAGGGGTACATTACACGAAGGGTATAAATTCTAGGTGAGTAAGACAAATGTGTGATAACTGTCTTGCCTCTTGGTATTCTATAAACTAACCTACTATTTTGAACTCTAACTTGCTGAGCTTGTGAGAAACTCAACTCCTCCAAAGGACATAGGTATCCACATACAAAATCAGAAACTCTTACAGACCATCTCTATTCTGTATGATATCTACCTTTTATTTACATACACTTGTATACACACACACAGACTGCTTGGGGTAAAGTTTGCAAAACAGTTGGGACACACTTGAATGTAGAGTAGAAGAAGAGTAAAATAAAGAGAAATAATACATAGAAATGTCTCAAAATATTTTTTCACTTGTAAGAAGTGCCTACTATTAGAAAGCATCTCAGAGAGTGGCACTTACTCTGGTGTGCTCAGAAATGACTCTTGGCAAACCTGATCCCCGTGTGGAAGGGAGTCATACAAGGCTCCCTTTGAAGCCGGACACATGAGCCAAGGTTACAGGACAGCGTGGGAGATAGGATGGAAAGTTGCCTGCTCAGTTACGTGATCCACTTTAGCCTGGCTGGGTTTCGTTGCTTCTAGTTCCTCTTTCAGGCCCCCATTCCATCTGCTGCAGCCGTGGTGTCACAGTTGGTTTCACGAGCTAGGTGAGAAAAATCGACTTTTCCTCCAAAAGCGCCAGGCACCATTTTGCCAATAGATGCTTTCTCAAGCTCCGGCTCTGCCTGTCCAACTCACCTTCATGTTTCTATTCACAACTCAAGGTGTGGGTCCTCAAGTCCAAAATGAAGTTCAGTATGGTTTTCAGCGTCATCTGGGCACAGTTATAGACGTGGAGGTTTGTGGTCTCAAGATGAGCTCAGCTCTCTGGGCTAGGAACGTCTCAGTCGGTGGCTGAGAGAACAGCCCCTCACCACTCCTTGGTCTGCCTTTTCCCACATATTTTTGGAGATTGAACTCTCAAGCAAAACAGCTAGAAATCTGAACATAAACAAATAACTTAGTCTAGAGTAGTCTGCAGATGCAGATAGTCAATGTCACTTTAATATCAGTGCTCCGAGTTCCAGAGTTACTGCCCTGTACTGGCTCATACAAGAACACCCTTCCAAACTCCCCTCTACCCCAAGGATTTCTGAGAATCCATCGGAGAGTGCTTCACGCATGCCGACATGTATCTCTAATGCCTCACCTTCTACCACCTGGGTCACTTTTGACTCCAGTCATTGCTGTCAGAGCTGTGTTGTCAAGTGCGGCCTGAGAGCACATAGCTTCAGCTTCTCCAGGAACTTCTTGCTTTCTGTCGTAGGCTTCTCTGATCCTGAGTAGGGTGCTTGAGGAAAGGCATGCTCACAAGTAGCAAATCTGGTCTACTGGGGGATTAGAGTCAATTAGGTAAATTTCCCCATCTTCTGGCTCTCTCAAAAGCATAATTCTGAGAACGCTACATGACTTTTCGGAGTCCCGGTAGGATTAGGTCTCCGTGTCCAACCGGGAATCAGCTCAATAATATATTTTTGTACTGACGTTTCCTCCCTTCCTACCCAGTATTTCCAGGTCCCAATTTATGTGCTCCAATATGACTTTTCAGAATAAAATCCATGTGCACAAGCCTTTTACTCGGCTTCGCTCTCTGAGGGAACTCAAGCAAAGACAAATATGCTAAATCTAGGGATTCTGTTGCAGATTCAGAGTAGCAGCTGACAGGTTCTTTCTTTGACTCAGCTCTAACTAGTGAAAGAGAACTTCCTGAAAGGGTCTCGCTGCTGCCTGTGCTAACGGCATTCCACTTCAGGGCGACAGTGTGTTAGGGGTGCGCTATCGGAATTCCCTGCAGCACCTCATAGCTCTTCTTCTGAGATGTCCTTACACTATCTTCTAGGGGACTCTCCTGTTTCCTGTACTCGATGCCTCTCACTTCTTGATTTATTCTCTTGTTTTGGAAGAGGCCCATCTTCCAGGAGCTTCTAGAGAAGTCACTTGAGAGAGATAAGTTACTTAAGAGTGTGTATATCTGAAACTATTTATATTCTGCCATATTCCTTGATTAATGTTTAGCTGGCTATGAAGCTCTAAGTCAGAAATAAATTTCCTTTAGAATCATGAAAACATTTTCTATTTTCTTCTGTTTTCTATGCTAATATTAAGAAGCTCAAAGCCAAGTTGATTGCTTATCTTTCTTTGATCGAGGCTTATTATGGTCTTATCTGGATGATTTTAGGACCTGCTTATTGTCTCCAGCCATAATTTTTAAATTTGATAACAACTACTTTGGTATGATTCTGCTTTTATTCGTCATGCTAGATAATCAGTGAGCCCCTTAATATGGTAATTCATATTCTAAGTCCTAGAAATTTTTGCTCCAATAATGTCTTAGGTGATGCAGCTTTCTCAGCACTCTGTATTGTGCTCTGGAACTGCAGCTTCCCAGACCACCCTCACTGGTCCTCTAACATTTTATACTTTCCCTACTATGTATCTGATCTTCACCGTGTTCTCAGGCTTTCAAATTTTCAGGTTTTCCGTTTCTCCTATATTGTTTTATTACTTGATGATTTTCTTTTTTGTTCTCTGAACATTTCTGTTGTTTGGTTGCAATGTTTTCTATCTCAGAGGATATTAAAATGTTGTTAAGGGAAAGGGATATTTAAGTTTTCTTCTCATTTAGAAGTTTCTACTCATTCCAAGTCATTTTTTTCTATTTATTAGGTTGGCGCCTTCCTTTTAAGTCAGAGGCTCTTCTTAGGGTTTCTGTAATCTTTGGTTGCCTTCTTTTTTTTTTTTTTTTTTTTTTTTTTTTCAAAATAACCTTATCTTTTAAATCTGTTTTCAATGAACGTATTGCAGCGCCTTTGGGTTTTAGAGTCCTCCTGGAGTGAGGTGAGAATTGGCTCTCCCTCTTCCTGGAATCCAATCCACAAGTCAGCAGCTTTTATTTTCTCCCTGGTCCACTATGAGCTCTTCAAGGGAAGTGACCATGTCCATGGACTTCATGGCCTGGAAGAATGGCTGGCAAGAGCGTGGGTGAGGAAGACATGGGAGAGGAAGGTGGACAGGAGCCCCAGCCAGCCAGCTCTGGTTGCCACAGATGGCAGAGTGGGTGGGAAGTGGGCAGGAGAAGGGTGTCAAGGTACACACTGCTGGAGACAGCCACAGCTCTGAGTTCATCTGAGTAATTGGGCCCAGAGAAAAGTAATGCTCAGGCTGCTCTATGTTGGGTGATAGGATTTCTTTTTTTTTTTTAACTTTTATTTAATGAATATAAATTTCCAAAGTACAGCTTATGGATTACAATGGCTCCCCCCCCCATAACGTCCCTCCCACCCGCAACCCTCCACTCTTCCCTTTCATTCACATCAAGATTCATTTTCAATTCTCTTTATATACAGAAGATCAATTTAGTATATATTAAGTAAAGATTTCAACAGTTTGCACCCACATAGAAACACAAAGTGAAAAATAATGTTTCAGTACTAGTTATAGCATTAAATCACAATGTACAGCACATTAAGGACAGGGATCCCATATGAGGAGTAAGTGCACAGTGACTCCTGTTGTTGACTTAACAAATTGACACTCTTGTTTATGGCGTCAGTAATCACCCTAGGCTCTTGTCATGAGTTGCCAAGACTATGGAAGCCTTTTGAGTTCGCTGACTCTGATCATATTTAGACAAGGTCAGAGTCAAAGTGGAAGTTCTCTCCTCCCTTCAGAGAAAGGTACCCTTCTTCTTTGATGACCTGTTCTTTCTACTGGGATCTCACTCGCAGAGATCTTTCATTTAGGTCATTTTTTTTCCCCAGAGTGTCTTGGCTTTCCATGCCTGAAATACTCTCATGGGCTCTTCAGCCAGATCCGAATGCCTTAAGGGCTGATTCTGAGGCCAGAGTGCTGTTTAGGACATCTGCCATTCTATGAGTTTGCTGTGTATCCCGCTTCCCATGTTGGATCGTTCTCTCCCTTTTTTTTATTCTATCGGTTAGTATTTGCAGACACTAGTCTTGTTTATGTGATCCCTTTGACTCTTAGTCCTATCATTATGATCAATTGTGAACAGCAATTGATCACTTGGACTAGTGAGATGGCATTGGTACATGCCACCTTGATGGGATTGAATTGGAATCCCCTGGTATGTTTCTAACTCTACCATTTGGGGCAAGTCTGATTGAGCATGTCCCAAATTGTACATCTCTTCCCTCTCTTATTCCCACTCTTATATTTAACAGGGATCACTTTTCAGTTAAGTTTCAACACTTAAGAATAACTGTGTATTAATTACAGAATTCAACCAATAGTATTAAGTAGAACATTTGGTTGCCTTCTTATATGAGAGGGAGAGCTAAAAAACTCACTGGGGTTGCAGAATCTGTGGTATGGCATGTGGACTGTGAGTTTCCCAAAGATGACCTGATTGGGCCATTTAAGTTGGGAAACCCTTAATGTCATATCATTTGCCTTGGATCTTTATTAGAGGCTCAGTGAAAACTATTTCAGTATCCTGCCTAGAATACAAAAGGACTGATGTCAGAATTATAGAATCCTGGCAGGTTAAGAGGGCTGGGAGTCTCAGCATCCAGTGTATCTTTGTCCAGTTAATTTCCCGTTTTCAGCAACATACATTCACCCTTAACTGGGTCTGACGTCTTCTAACTCTTATCCCTAGTCCAGTCAGCTTCTGTTTTACTCGAGGTGAGTGAAATAGAGAAGGAGGTGGTGACCCAAATAAACGGAGTAGGGAAGAGGACTGTGGATTTAATCACTTTTTACATGGAATTTTGACAGATGCTCTATATTTTTGCTCACCATTTACCCACATTTGCAGACTAGCTAGTCCTGCTAGTTTGTAGAACTTTTAGACAGTGGGTACAGCATAAATCACACTGCTTCTGAGAATTTCATCTGGGTCAACAGGGATTTTCTTCTTCAGGACAGTTGCATCATTTTTCAAGATCTCCTTTTTGCCAGTTGCAACATTTTATTGCAATTGTTTCTTCTCTTGTTTTCCCTTGTCTTCTAGGGAAGCCTTCTAAAATTTCAGGAAGGAATGAAAACAGATATGCATGTTTAAATCTTCATATTTCCTTGATGGTCTCATCTTAGCTTTGTCACATCCAAAATTTTTTTTTATTTGACAGGTAGAGTTATAGACAGTGAGAGAGAGAAAGACAGAGAGAGAAAGGTCTTCCTTCCATTGGTTCACTCCCTGGTTCACTCCCAAAATGGCCGCTACGGCCAGCACGTTGTGCCGATCCAAAACCAAGAGCCAGGTGCTTCCTCCTGGTCTCCCATGGGGTGCAGGGGCCCAAGCACTTAGGCCATCCTCCACTGCCCTCCTGGGCCACAGCAGAGAGCTGGACTGGAAGAGGAGCAACCGGGACTAGAACCTTGTGCCCATATGGGATACCGGCGCTGCGAGGCAGAGGATTACCAAGTGAGCCATGGTGCTGGCCCCCAAAATATTTTTTAAAATGCTTTCCAACACATTCTATACATCAGTATTACTCTGACACCAAAAGGATATCATGAGGGAAAACAAAAACAATAAATATATTTATAATTATAATGAATACAAATCCTCAATAAAATACTAGAAAAATGAATCTGGTAGCATATCAGAAAGAATATGCACCAAAACCAAGTGAGACTTATTCTGGGAATGCAAAGTTGGTGTAACACTTAAAATCAGTTAAAATAGTAAAACAAATGAAATACAAAAGGACAAAAAATGACTACCATTAGACTCATAAAATACATTTGACAACATCTTGTATCCTTATATGATAAAAATACCCAACAAACTGGAAATAGAAGATAATTTCCTAAACATGATAAAGGTTATCTATGAAAAACCCAGAGCTAACATTACACTTAATGGTGAAAGCCACAATGCTTTATCCCTAAGATCAAGAGCAACACAAGAATAACTTTTCTTGCCACTTCTACCCAATATCATATAGGAGTGTTAAACCAAGACAATTGGGCAATAAAATAAAATGGCATGCATTCATATTGAAAAGGAGGATATAAAACTACTCCCTCTGTTTACAGATAATATGAGCTTTTATATAGAAAACTCTTGGGAATTTATTTAAAAACTAATAAATGAGCCCAGCAATGTTGCAGGATGAACGGCCAATTAATTAGTCTGCTTTCTGTTACTTTAAAATGCCTGGGAGGCATTTCTTTGGGAAAAAATAGGCTTATTTCAGTTCACAGATTGAGGTTACAGGATTAGGCAGCCCCATAGTCCCAGATCTGGTGGAGGCTGGGTAATGGCAGGTGTGGTGGCATGATTGATCGCATAGTGGGTCAGGAAACAAAGAGAGCACTTGGACTCAAATGATCAAGACGTCTCACAAGAACCACCCTCCAAGAGCAAGCCCCAGTGACCCAGAGACTACCATGGGCCCTACCTTTCCGAGCTCAAGCTTCCACCCTTAATCAATGAACCATTAACATTAAGATATTAGAGTTTGAACAGATACATGAGGTTGGGGAAATAAATCCTACTGTACTCATAATAGTATGTGAAAATTCAGTTATATATCTGTATATTAATGATGAATAATCTGAAAATGAAACTAGGAAAACAATTCTGTTTTCAATAACATCAGAAGAATAATCAGCAGAAAATGTAAGACACTCTGAAAATTAGAAAATGTTACCTTACAGGAATTAAAGATGACCTAAGTAAATAGAAAGATGTCATGCTTATGGGTTAGATTTAAGTATTTACCGAATTGATCTGCAGATTCAAAGCAACGCCTGTTATACCCAGCTGGGGTTTCACAGAACTTGATAAGATGATCCTAAAATTCACATGCAAGTTCAAGGGATCAAGAATCTTGGAGAATGCCAAAGCTAGAAGACTCTGCACAATTTTAAAACTTATTACCAAACAGCATTGACTGAGATAAAATATAAGGAAAAAGACGTTAGTGGATTAGAATTAGGGGTGTAAAATAAACCATTGCATTTATAGCCAATTGATTTTTGAAAAACACACCAAGGTAATTTATAAGAGGAAAATAATATTTTGAACAAATAGTTCAGGTGTAATTGGAAATACACATACAGGACCATGAATAAAGACCTCTGCATATCACACCATTATTGAACTCAAAATGAGTCAAAGATACAAATGTCAGAGTTAAAATAATAAAACTATTAAAATGGTAGTAAATCTTCATTAAGAACTAGGGAAGCTTTTTCAGATACGATACTAAAGATGGATATGTGTGTGTGGCGAGAGAGGTTGTAATTCATCAAAATAAAAAAATTTGGTGCTTCAAAGGACACCATATACAAAGTGAGAAAATAACCCACATAAAGGGGAAAACTTTTCAAATAATAGATTCTATGAGGAACTTATCTCTAAAACATAAAATGACTGTTACATCTCAACAGTAAAAAGAAACCCCAATTTAAAACTGAGCGACATTCTGAATAGACATTTCTCCAGAGCAGATATACAAATGGCCAGTAAGCACATGAAAACATGGTCAACATCACTAGCCATTAAGGAGATGCAAACCAAAACTACAATTCAATACAACTTCCTACCCATATGGTGATAATCAAAACAAAAGATAGTGGTAAGTGTGGTTGAGAACATAAAAAATTAAATGTTTAAACATTGCTGATGGGGATGTAATTGAAAAATTTAGAACCAGCTCAGATATCCTTCTATACAATGAATAAGCAAGCAAACTGCAGTCCATTGCTACTCAGACTTATTTTATTACTTTTCATTTGGCAATTTAAAAAAATTAATGAGCCATGAAAAAAATATTGTTCAACCTAAATCCATATTGTCAACTGAAATAAGCCAATCTAGAAAGATAAAATATTTCATGGTTATTATTATATGACATTCCAGGAGAGACAAAACCATAAAACTACAGAAAGCTCAATGATTGCCAGAAATTTAGAAGAAAAAGGTAGTAGATGAAACCTAGTGGACTTTTTTAGGATAGTGAACATCTTCTGTATCTATGAAATGGTGGATCTTTGACGGTATGCATTTGTTAAAACCCATAAAACTCTGTAGTATAAAGTCAGTTTTAATTTGGTTAGTTTTTTTATTTGAGAAAAAGAGAGAGATGGGCACAGGGGGAGCGAGAGAATTCCCCATCCACTTATTCACTCCTGAAATGCCCACAATGGCCATGACAGGGATGGGGACACAGCCAAGAGTCAGGAACTTGATCCAGGTGTCCGATGTGGGTGATAGGAATCTAATTACCTAAGCTGTCACTACTACCTATTAGGGTCTGCATTGGCAGGAGACCGGAATCAGGAGCCAGGAACTGCACCCAGGCCCTCTTACAGGGGATGCAGTAATCTTGACCATTAGGGTAAACGTTTACTCCTGTGATCTATGCATATCTTTAAAATCCTTTAGGAGTTCAATGTATCTCAGGAAGAAATGCGCAGTGACAAGATAACTGTATTACAAATTCACTAAACAGACTTGCTCAAGTAGGTGAGTGCAAAGTTGACTGCTAGTTCCTTGAAATAAATTCTTTCCTCTGACCAAAAAAAAAAAAAAAAAAAAAAAAAAAAGACCTAAGTAACTTGGGAAATGAATGGTTTATAAGACTAAAAACAAAGAAATGCGCATAGACACTATAATCTAATTAATAAAGTAATGACCCATGGTAGTGTGGTCCAACAATTCAGAAACTGCTATGTATATACCTTGGAACTGCAAAACTAAGTAAATGTAATGTAGATGGCAAGAGCCAGTTTCTTACTGTTCAGTTAGGAATTCACAGTGTGGAAGTATCGATACAATGATACAAGTATTAATGGCTTAGAGCTGGAAACATCTATATGTACTTCTGTTTAAAGTAATATCCACACATAAATGCTGACCTATAAAATATTTATAAGTATGTATATACATTTTGGGTTAATAAAAACACAAAAATATGCCAGTAGAGATGAGCACAACTAACACCCCATCTTGGTTTCTAATATACTGCTCTCCAGTAGAAGAAACCAAGCTCCCTAGAAAAATGGCTACTTCTGGAACTGGAGCAGGAAATATATGAAGTACTTGAGCAGCTAATAATACCAGAAAGTATGGTAATGCTCAAAACAAAAACTCCACATTGGTGGGTTTCTTTTAAAAATATTTTATTTATTTATTTGAAAGGCAGAGTAAAAGAGAGAGAGCAAGAGAGAGAGGAAGAGATGGAGAGAGAGCTTTCATCTCCTGTTTCACATTCCAAATGGCCTTGAAGGCTAGGGCTGGACCAGGTTGGAGCCAGAAGCTTTTCCCAGGTCTCTCACATGGGTGGCAGGGGCCAAAGACTTGGCCCATCCTCCACTGCTTTCCCAAGCTCATCAGCAGAGAGTTGGATTGGAAGTGGAGCATCTGGGACCTGAACCTGTGCCCATATGGGGTGCTGGCACTGCAAGTGGAAGCTTAACCCACTAAACCACAGTGCCCATCCCTACAATGATGGGATTTTATCATAAGGAATAGGAATAGTCTATTTGAATGACCAAACCTAGAACAATTTGAACAAGAAAATAAAGTAGTAATGCATTAAAACTCAAAGCATAAAAGAAGTATCCATTAGTCCATATGATATAAATAAATGATCACACGAAGTCAGTGAGGGAGAAGTGCCAGCTCTCCCATGCAGAGGTGCCAGATCACTTATGCAGATATTTCTCTTTCTAAAAGGGAGAGCATAACTCTCTGGACATAGTGACTTCTTTCCAAGGAGTGCACCTCAGAAAGGAGGGACAAAAGAGAGGAGAAATCAGGTACTCTACATAGCCTCAGCCAGGTGAATATGGGGAATACTGACAATAATCAGTGGTGTTGATGGTGTGTACTCTTGATGTAATGTGAAAAGAATGCCCCGTTACCTCTGCAGTCTTCATTCCAACAACCCATAACCCCCGTGTTATCATAGGAAAAAAATGATTCAAGTTCCAGAAAGAATTATTCTACAAAATACCTGTACTTCTCAAAATCTTTAAGGTCAGCACAGGACCAGCATAGTGGCATAGCAAATGAAGCTGCCTCCTGCAACACTGGTATCCCCTATGGGCATTGGTTTAAGTCTCAGCTGCTCCAATTCTAATCCAGTTCCCTGCAAACGCACCTGGGAAAGAAGCAGAAGATGGCCCAAGTACCTGAGCCCCTGCCATCCATGTAGGAAACATGAATGGAGTCCTTGGCTGTTGCGGCCTTCTGAGAGTGAACCAACAGATGGAAGATCTCTCTGTCTCTCTCTCTCACACACTGTAACTCTTTCAAATAAATAAATGTTTTATAAAGAAACTGCTAAGGTCATTAAAAACTATTCTGGGGAACTGTCACAGCCACAATGAGCCTAAGAAGGTAAAAAAGTAAATGGAATGTAATAACCAGGATGGCATCCTGAAATAGAAAAAGACACTAAATAAAATTAATGAAATCTGAATAAATTATGGGCTTTAATTAATGTTCCAATGTTGCTCCATTAACTGTTTACAAATATACAAGAGTACTTGAAAAGGTTTGTGGAAAAATTGATTAAAAGATGTTTATTCTGGTGCAAAAAAAAGTTTCCATAGTGTTTTTTGTTTTTTGTTTTTTGTTTTTTTTTGACAGAGTTAAACAGTGAGAAAGAGAGACAGAGAGAAAGGTCTTCCCTCCATCGGTTCACCCCTCAAATGGCCTCTGTGGCTGGAGCTATGCCAATCCAAAGCCAGGAGCTATGTGCTTCCTTCTGGTCTCCCATGTGGGTACAGGGGCCTAAGCACCTGGGCCACCTTCCACCGCCCTCCCAGGCCACAGCAGAGAGCTGGACTGGAAGAAGAGCAACTGGGACTAGAATCTGGTGCCCATATGGGATGCTGGCTCTGTAGGTGGAGGATTAACCAAGTGAGCCACAGCACCAGCCCCTCCATAGTGTTTTCTTAATATACATCTTCCATGAATTTTTAAAATACGCCTTGTGCCCTCCTAATGCAACATGTGAATAATAAGGGAAACTGATTGAACAGGCACATGGGAACTCTGTCCTATCTTCTCGAATGTTCTGTAAATCTATAACCATCATTTGCATGGTGAAGGGAGAACTTAGATATTTTACATAAATATTAGCTTCTTAGTGCCTATATTCTTAAAAAAGATTCTTAAGAATTAGACAAACAATAATAAAGAAAACATTTATTAAACTAGTAGGGCTGCTCTTCTTTAAGTGGTCCTTTCCAAGTAACAAAATACAACAGGAAAACAAGATCATATTCTCTCTTGCTGGGAGCAAGTATTTGAAATTAATACTCCTTATAATTAAAATTGTTACCACAAAGTTTCCATTAACTATTCAAAGTCATTCACTGAACACCAATTATGTAAAGGATGCATGAATTTCTAGCGGTCTACTAATTAATGTGACTTCATGTCTTGCTTCCTTTCTGCATCGAGTAAGTACCTGTGCTATAAAGATGGCAGGAGAATCTAGATCTCAGAGGAGAGTCCAGGTGTGGAAGCAGATTTGCTAGTTCCTTCCCTACTGGAGACAGTTACAGCAAAGGGAGGGAAAGGACTCTTCCACTACAAGCCCCTGGAACAGAGAAGGAAAAGAATGAGAAGGGACATATTGAAGATGCTACAACAATGTTGCCTAACGAGTTATCTCAGAACTCAGTGTCATATATCAGTAAACATTTGTTCTTAAGCTCAGGGTGACTGGGGCTCACATGTGGATTTTGTGCTAGATCCAGGCTGAAGAAGCCAAACTACCCAGGAGAACCTTTTGGGAAGGCAGTGCCGTTAGTATGAGAATAAGCCCAACCCTGCAAACACATTTGAGCACCTGTTCAGGATAAGTACATTAACATCACATTGATCTGTCTTTGAGGGTATTATGAATAAAGTTGTAATGAACATTCATACACAAATCTTTAGGCTGACATTTTTATTTCTTTGGTATCTATATCTGGCAGTGGTATTTCTAGGTTGCATAGGTATATTCTCACTCTCTAACGAAATTTCCACCTGTTTTCCAAAGTGGCTTTAATATTTTACATTCCCACCAGCAATAAGAGTTTCAGTTGTTCTGAACACTTGCCAACACATGGTATGCATTTTTAATTTTAGCCAGAATAGCAGGTGTATGAATTCATTGTAGTATTTTAAAAAGATTTATCTGTCTGAAAGGCAGAGTTACAGAGAGAGATACAGAGACAGAACTCCCATATACTGATTCACTCCCCAAATATTTGCAGTGGCCAGAGGTGGGTGAAGCTGAATCAAGGAGAACGGAACTCTATCTGGGTCTCCCATATGGGTGCAGGGGGCCAAGCTGTTGGGTCATCTGCGGCTGCTTTACCAGGTGCATGAGTAGGGAGCTGGACATGGAAGTGGAACAGCTGGGACTCAAACCAGTGCCCGTAGAGGATGCCAGTGGTGCTGGAAGTTCCTTAACCCTCTGTGCCACAATGCCAGCCCCACTCACTGTAGTTCTTGTTTGCACTTTCCTTATGATTAAGTTCAGGATGGCATTCTGTTTATTTCCCATGCGAATATTTTCATCAGTTATGTTTCTATCCAAATATATTACTTATTCTTCATTGATTATTTCTCTTCTTTTTGATTAGTAAGTGTTTATTATAGAGTCTGGATGCAAGTTGTTTTATGAGATATGTTTTCCATATATTGTCTCCAAGTTTGCATCTTATTGTTTATGCATTTCTTGTTTTAAAAAGATTTTATTTTATGTACTTGAAAGTCAGAATTACAGAGAGGGATAACAGAGAGAGACCTTTCATCTGTTCAAGTCCAATTTGTCAATTTTTTCTCTTTTTAGTTTTATAAGTTGTATGTCCCACTTAGTAATTCTGTGTTCAGGGGCCGGTATTGTGATGTAGTGCAACACAGGCATCCCCCATGGGCACCAGTTCAAGCCTCAGCTGCTCCACTTCCAATCCAGCTCTCTGCTAGTGCTTGGGCACCTGCCACCCACATGGGAGACCTGAAAGATACTCCTGGCTCCTGCTTTGGGGCTGATGTGGCCATCTGAGGAGAGAACCAGCAATTGCAAATCTTTTTCTCTAACTTTGCCTTTCAAATAAATAAATAAATAAATCTTCAAAAAAATAATAATTCTCTGTTCAATTCAAAGTCTCAAAAATGTTCTGCTATGTCTTTATCTAGACATTGTGCAGTTCTACCTTACATTTAGGTTTATTACCTATTTTGAGTTAATTCTGGTATATGTCATGAAGTACATTTTGAAGATCATTTTTACAAAAATACAGAAATCCAATTCAGTACTATTAGTTGAAAACTACTGTCCTTTTCCTTAAGTATCTTTGTCAAAAAGAATTGGGCATATGTGAGTGGGTCGTTTTCTGAACTCTCATTGTTCTGTGTGTCTGTATGTTAATGGCCTTATCATAAGTCTTGGAATCAAATAGTCCGAGTCCTTCAACTTTTTCTCATCCGTTTGGTCAAAGTTTTTCTCATTTACATAAATTTTAGAATCAGTTTTTCCATCACAGAAAATAATGCTAACTGGGTTTTTGATCAGGTTACATTAAAAATGTGTAGATCGTTTTGGGGAGAACTAAAAATCTTAACAATATTAGTCTCTCTAATGATGAACATGATATGTCTTTCCATTCATTTATATCTTTAAATTCTGTCAGAAATGTTTTATAATTTTCAGTATACAGATCTTGCATATATTTTATTCCTAATTATATCATTTTTTAAAGATTTATTTATTTATTTGAAAATCAGAGTTACACAGAGAGAAGAGAGACAGAGAGAGAGAGAGAGAGAGGGGTCTTCCATCCACTGGTTCACTCCCCAACTGGCCTCAAGGGCCAGAGCTGCGCCGATCTGAAGCCAGGAGCCAGGAGCTTCTTCCAGGTCTACCACACAGGTACAGGGATCTGAGGACGTGGGTCATCTTCTACTGCTTTCCCAACACTGCAGGCGGAGGCTTTACCTTCTATGCCGCAGCGTCAGCCCCTTGCAATGCATTTTTAAATAAAGCAAGATATTTGCAATCTGAAGTCTGTTTCCTTTATTCTGAGAGCATGTTCTTTCTCTTTTGGATGGTATTGGGGTGCACTTTTTTGTTGGCTGGTGGTATTAGGTGGTATTAGGTATTGTTGGCGGTGTTAGGTATTGTTGTTTAACATCCTAAGTGAACAAAATAAAATCACGGCCACCTCCAGAAAAGTCTTCAGTAAGAAAATTATACCGGCCGTGAACTTGGAGAATCTGATAACTATGGACAGCAGCGATGAAGCGACTCGTGGTTGTTTCTGTGAATTGACCTTTCAAGGATCTGTAGTTTATTTGAGTGGCCCCTAGATGCCATTCTTGTGTACTGACAGCAGCTAGATAATTTCATGAGCAAAGGAGAGAAATCGGAGATGTGATCCACTTACTCTCAGTAAATTACTGGCAAGGTTTTCTTTTTCTGCCATATAGAGCTACTTTAGGATAGATATTGGCACTTGAAAACAAATCTAATTTTCAAAGATCTATTTTTTTAAGATTTATTTTATTTGAAAGAGCTAGAGAGAGACAGAGACAGAGAGAAAGAGAGCGTGCGTGCGAGAGAGGACTTCCACATGCTAGTTCACTCCCCAGATGGCCTCAATGGCCAGAGCTGGGCTGATCCGAATCCAGCAGTTTTTTCTGGGTCTCCCACGTGAGTGCAGGGGCCCAAGGACTTTTCTATGCTTTCCCAGGTCATAGCAGAGAGCTGGATCAGAAGTGGAGCAGCTGGGTCTTGAACCAGCGCCCATATGGGATGCCAGTGCTTCAGGCCAGGGCATTAACCCACTGTACCACAACGCTGGCCCCTATATCATGTTTTGATACCACTATAACTGTATTTTTATTAATTTCTACTTCTAAGTGCTCATTTTTAGTTTATAGAAATAGTATTAAATTTTCTATATTGACTTTATATTCTGTGTGAAGTATAGCTGTTATAAAACTTTCTAATTTTCGTAGCCTTGGGGTAGAATCCTTAAAAATTTTACAACTTTTTGAGGTTTTTGCTAGCAGTTCTACTTTTTGTTATTTTTGTTGTTGTTGTTTTGTTTTTTTTTTTTTTTTTGACAGCCAGATTTAGACAGAGAGAGAGAGAAAGGTCTTCCTTTCCGTTGGTTCACCCCCCCACCCATGGCCGCTATGGCCTGCGCACCGCACCGATCCGAAGCCAGGAGCCAAGTGCTTCCTCCTGGTCTCCCATGCAGGTGCAGGACCCAAGCACCTGGGCCATCCTCCACTGCACTCCCGGGCCACAGCAGAGAGCTGGACTACAAGAGGAGCAACCAGGATAGAACCGGCGCCCCAACCGGGATTAGAACCCGGGGTGCTGGTGCTGCAGGCGGAGGTTAGCCACGGAGCAGGACTACTTTTTGTTTTCTGATTTGCATGTCTTTTATTTCTTTTTCTTGCTGTGTTAAGCTACTGTTTCCGGCACCACATCTAGACTGGAAGGAGTGAGAGATGTCCTGGCCTTGTTCCCATCCTTGCAGAATGGCCTCTTAGTCAATCGTCATTAAGAGTAAGTTGTGTTGTTATGTCGCGTCTCTTTGTCAGTTGATCACATTACCATGCAGCGCTAGTTTTTATCATGAATGGGTGTTAAATTTTCGCAAATGTTTTTCTGGCATATATTGAGATGATCAAATGGTTCTCTTTTTCTGTTTGATTCATAGGCTAGATTAAATTAATGGAGTTTTGACTTATGTCGGTGCTCTGCTGTCTTTTTGATGTCACTGAACTTGGTTTCTTAAAGTTTGGTTAAAGGTCATCAAAGAAGGAGGTACCTTTCTCTGAAGGGAGGAGAGAACTTCCACTTTGACTACGACTTTGTCTAAATATGATCAGAGTCGGTGAACTCAAAAGGCTTCCATAGCCTTGGCAACTCATGACAAGAGCCTAGGGTGATTACTGATGCCATAAACAAGAGTGTCAATTTGTTAAGTCAACAACAGGAGTCACTGTGCACTACTCCTCATGTAGGATCTCTGTCCTTAATGTGCTGTACATTGTGATTTAATGCTATAACTAGTACTGAAACATTATTTTTCACTTTGTGTTTCTATGTGGATGCAAACTGTTGAAATCTTTACTTAATATATGCTAACCTGATCTTCTGTCTATAAAGAGAATTGAAAAATGAATCTTGATATGAATGGAAGGGGGGAGGGAGAGGGAAAGGGGAGGGTTGCGGGTGGGAAGGACATTATGGGGGGGAGCCATTGTAATCCATAAGCTGTACTTTGGAAATTTATATTCATTAAATAAAAGTTAAAAAAAAGTTTGGTTAAGGATTTGCTAGAATGTGTGGAAGGATTTTGTATCATGAGGGGTACTGATCTTGAGTTTTCTTTTCTTGTGATTCCTTTTTCCAGTTGTGTACTCAGGGAATTCTGATGAGTTGTGGAGTTTTCATTCGTCTTTTGTGTTCTAGAAGGATTTGTGTAGAATTGACGTTACTTCTTTATTAAGTGTTTGGTATAATTCGTAGCTGAGGTTATCTGTAATCAGAGCTTCTATGAAAAGGCTTTTGCCAATAAATTTGATATTCTCATTATAGGGCTAATTGTGTTATTTATGTCTTTTTAAGTTCATTTAGTAGGTGGAGACTTTTGAAGAATTTTTCTATTTCATCTGTGTTTGAACTTATTGCCAAAAGTTATCTATAATTTTCTCTTTTATTATTTTAATGTCTCTGAGTTTTTATGTGATCTCTTTCATTCATACTACAGATCATCTCTGTTCCTTTTTTAAATCAGTGTTACTACTGGCTTTTAATATTGCTTATATATTAGTGGGGAAAGGACCACTAATGGTCCTAACAGGCAGGTATGTATTATTTATCTTAATGTTTATATGTGTCAAATTTTAAATTTATTGTACTATTATGTACATATTGTACTATTATGGTACATTAAGTGGTTTTGAAGTGGTTCATTTATTGTTGAAAGTACAAGGGTACTTCAAAAAGCACATAGAAAAATAGAATTAAGTTTATTTGGGTATATAAAATCTTGAAATCCACTCAGGTTTTTTAAAAAAATATCCTCGTGAACTTCTGGAAGACTCCTCATATTGTTGGATATTTTTATGTAAATCCTACCATCAAGACAAAAATTATTTTTAAGATTTATTTATTTGTTTGTTTTGAAAGTCACAGTTACAAAAAGAGAGGGAGAGGAGGAGAGAGAGATGGTCTGTCTGCTGGTTCACATCCGGGTGGCTGCAATGGTAGGTGGCAGGGGCCCAAGCACTTGGGTCATCGGCAGCTGCATTCCCAGGTGCACTAGCACTCCCCAAATGCCCAAAATAGGTGGGGCTGGGCCAAACCAGAAGCAGGAAGCCATCTCTGATGCTTCCAGGGTGTATGTAAGCCAGAAACTGAAAGGAGGAGCAGAACTGGGCCTAAAACCCAGGCACTCCAGTATGGGATATGAGCACCCCGAGTGATGTCTTATCTATAATGCCGAATGCCCTTTGATCTTCCTGTTTTTTAGCAAAGCACAGTGACCATGCTAATAAACCAAGTGGTATTTTGAAGTGTAAATGAAATTTTATACCTTTCTAGTAACAAATGATAAATTTTGCTACTGAAAGAAGAGATGAAATAAAATGTATTCAAAGTGGCACCAAGTAAAAAGAAGTGTAATACAAATTCTTGCCCCCAAAAAAGTTAAAAATTAATGAATAGTGTATGTAGCAAGAAAATCAACTATGGAAAAACTTACCATAAAATCTAGTAGCTTTGAACCATTAATTTTTATTATCTCATAGTTTCTGTGGGTCGGCTTCTCTGGGCGGCGCCTCTCAGTGTCTCTGAGATGTGTTAGTCCACACGCCTCCCAGGGCTGTCCTTATCTGAAGGCTGCACTGGAGCTCAAAGATCTGCCTCCAGGGTGGTTCACTCCCAGGAATGGGGGCAGGAATCTCCTTTCTTTTATGCTCCTTGTAAAAGCACAGTTCCTCTGCATGTGGTGCTCCTGCTTGAGTGTTCTCACAAAATGACAGCTAGATTCCCCAAGAGTGATGATAGGGGCAAGAAGGGGAGCCATAAGCTTTTTTTGTCCTAAACTCAGAGGGCAAACACCATGTCTGCCCCATCCTGTTTGTTACAAGTGAGCTTCTAAATCAGGTTCTGCTGGAGGGGAAGAGCATTCAGATCAACCCTTTGAGGAGAAGGGTGTCAAAATTTGTGGGAATGGGGCCTGCGCTGTGGCGTAATGATTAAAGCCACCACCTGCAATGCCGCATCCCATAAGGGCGCTGGTTCGATACCCGGATGCTCCACTTCTGATCCAGCTCTCTGCTATGGCCTGGGAAAGCAGTAGAAGATGGCCCAAATCCTTGGGCCTGTGCACCCATGCGGGAGACCCACAAGAAGCTCCTGGCTCCTGGCTTTGGATCTGCACGGCTCTGGCCATTGTGGCCAATTGGGGAGTGAACCAGCAGATGGAAGACCCCTCCCTCCCTCCCTCCCCCTCTCTCTCTCTCTCTCTCTCTCTCTCTCTGCCTCTTCTTCTGTGTAACTCTGACTTTCAAATAAATAAATAAATCTTTAAAAAATGTGGGAATCTTTTAAAACAACCTCACAAAGCAAGCTATTGGGAAAAAAATCATAGATAAGCTAACATTTGAGTAACATTATACAGTATCATACTATTATTAAAGATCAATTGATATGTGTACTGTTATCAGATATTTTGCCTTTTTTTTTTTTTTTTGGACAGGCAGAGTGGACAGTGAGAGAGAGAGACAGAGAGAAAGGTCTTCCTTTTGCCGTTGGTTCACCCTCCAATGGCCGCCGCAGCCGGCGCACTGCGGCCGGTGCACCGCGCTGATCCGATGGCAGGAGCCAGGTACTTCTCCTGGTCTCCCATGGGGTGCAGGGCCCAAGCACTTGGGCCATCCTCCACTGCACTCCCTGGCCACAGCAGAGAGCTGGCCTGGAAGAGGGGCAATCGGGACAGAATCCGGCGCCCCGACTGGGACTAGAACCCGGTGTGCCGGCGCCGCAAGGCGGAGGATTAGCCTAGTGAGCTGTGGCGCCGGCCAGGACATTTTGCTTTAAAGTTTGACCAAATCAGATTTGGCTTCATATGTATGTGTGTGTGTGTGTGTGTGTGTGTATAGTAAGTGTTGGATGACTTTGTTTCTGTGTCCCAGAAGATTTTGTTGGTTTGGCAAATGGTCACTTAATGTCAATTGTCTTGGAGGAAATAAAAAACATACCAGGTATGTGTGTAGAAAGGAAGGGCATCACGAACCAAAATGCCACTAGATGGTTTCTCATAAAATGCTTTATTCATGGGGTGCAGAAGGTGGCCAGCCATGTTACTTGTAATATTCTTTCAAATATGAGGGAAATAGTCATGTTTTAAATTTAACCAAATTGCAGTCTTTCCAACTATTTTGTTATTTTAAAAAAAAGTGGCAGCTGTGTAAAGTGCTGGTTTTCTGTGTACAAGAACACTTGCTGTCAAGGGAAGTGGTGCTTGCATGAATTTTTATTAAATGATGAGTGAGATTAAACCATTTCATGAAGGTGGTATTTCTGACCTCAGGTGTTTCTCAGACTTGCTTGCTTCCACAGCATAATTCACCTGAAGGCACTGTGGTTAAGTTAGAAAGAACTGGGGTCAGATGGCAGGGGTTCAAAGTCCAGCTGGACCACTCACAGACTGTGTGGCTTTAGACAAAATATTGAATCTTTCTGTGACCCAATTTCATTATCAGTAAAAAGTGTTCTAAGTAGAACCTACTTCAAAAATTGTCTAAGGATGTCATGGGATAATCCATATAAAATGCTGTGCTACTTGATGATTATAATATAATGAGTATTAGATACTTTAACAATTACTGCTATATCCTGAACATAAATAAATTTCAATCTGGCATTTATCATAAGTGATAAAAATAGCTCAGTCACCAGGATTTGACCCTCCTCCAACACTGTTATTTCTTTTAATCATCTAAGGAAAAAATCTATAACTTATTATTAAATATATTTTAAACTTATACCACAAACTGCAATAAAGTATGAAGAAATACTTAGCTGAGCCAAATGCCACTAAGTGGTGGATTAGGAATCTGTCACTCTTCTCTCCCAAGATCAGCCACTGGGCTTTGCAAATTTATAGTAGGGTGGTCATCAACTTAAAGCATAAAGGATGTCCATAGTTAATTTTGGTGGGAAATGCATCTCTCATCTCTGGCCTATATTCAAGCTTAGTGCCCATAACTATCTATGCAAAACATCGATGAAATTATAGATTTTTCTACTTTTGCAGTAATAGAGAATAAGGAGACACAGTGACTGGATGAGAAACTGAACTGTGGGTTGAGCTATTTGTCATTTCGTTGGGTGTTGGTATTTTGAGTAAATATTCCAGCATTTCCTTCTCTCTGGTGTGAAGTAGCTATTATTGTTAATGTTTGAAGTATTAGACTTTTAAGTTAAATTGTGATGAATCTGTCTTTGTTCTTTCAACACGATTGCTTGGTTTGTTTGTGAAACACCTGTAGATACTGGTCTACAAAAGCTGAGAGTTTCTAAACTCACTGAGTAAGAGCTGTCCTAGAGATGCAACATGCAGGCAGTTTAAAGGAGGGGGAGCGTGATTCAGGGTGAGGAGGTCACCAGTGGCTCTACAGAAGAGGTGGCATCTGAATTGGATCCTGATGGCTGAATAGAACTTTTAAAAAATTTTTTTAAAGATTTATTTATTTGTTTGAAAGGCAGAGTTACAGAGAGGCAAAGGCAGAGGCAGAGAGAGACACACACAGTGAGAGAGAGAGAGAGAGAGAGAGAGGTCTTCCATCTGCTGTTTTACTACCCACAAGGCTGCAACAGCCAGAGTTGTGCTGATCCGAAGCCAGGAGCCAGGAGCTTCTTCCAAGTCTCCCACGCAGATGCAGGGGCCCAAGGACTTGGGCCATCTTCTGCTGCTTTCCTAGGCCATAGCAGAGAGCTGGACCAGAAATGGAGTGGCTGAGACTCAAACCTGTGCCCATCCAGGATGCTGGTACTGCAGGCAGAAAAAAATGGAAGACAGCTTTTTTGGCAAGGACAACAATGTACAGAAAAGCATGACTGTGGGAAGGTTCAGGCACATCTAAGGGACAAAGATGAGACAAGTTTGCCTTGATCAGAGAGAGAAGGGGTGGGGACACTGATGAGATCCATCCAGGGAGGTTCATCAAACAGTCGGCACCAAAGCTCACATGAAAGCATCTACTCCTAAGCTGCGTTTGGAAAGAAAGGAAAGCAAGAGAGTGGGAGAAAGAATAAGCATTAAGACAGAGGTGGCTTATTTCTTTGCCTTATTTCTATATATCAGTTTGACATTCAATATCACCAAGGTACACATTTCTTTCCTTCTGAAAATGATCCATGAAGGATGTCTTTCTCTGTCAGAGAGAGCAACTTGTCTTTGTATAATAAAAAGTGGCGTGAGGAAATCATTAGTTAAATCGTCATGGCATTGTTTTGGTGATGAAGCAGCGGATTTACAAGCCTTCATATGTGGGATTTACGGCAGCTATGGGGAAGACAATCAAAGTGGATCTATAGCTCCGTGACTCTGAGTAAAATCCAGAAGTCATTTCAGTGGTGCGACTTAACAATGCTATTGAAGAAATGTAAACCGAGGCTTTATTCAGTCACTCCTCTGTTCGAAGTTTTGTCTATTGTTGAATTTTATGGGTACAGAAACTATCTATTCCTACGTGAGAAGCAGTTCCTCAAGCAGGTGGCTTCCTTCTCCTTGCTTGTCTTTTATTGCCCAACTACCTGGCTTTATATCTGTATAAAGAGAAAGGCTTGACCTTACTGTTTGATTGCTCCAGGCAAGTTCCTGCTTTCACTGTTGAGGGGTTAACAGCCTCAGAAGTTGTGATTAACAGCCCCTTCCCTTCCCTTCCCCCACAACACGGTGTTCGGCCAGTGCTGTCAATGCTTACTTTTGCATTCATTCCCATGCCTTTACAAAAAAAAAATTCTTGAAAGAAATTAGGATCCAACAAGAATTGCTGCTCCCCAAGTGGTGTCCCATGGTGAGTAGAGGGATATGGAGTGTCTGTCTTGGTGCACTTTGTGTGGTTATAAGAAAAACCATGCGGCTGGGTGCTTTGTGAAGAAAAGAAGTTGTTGGGCTCACACTTCTGGTGGCTGGAAGGTCCAGACAGCGTGGAGCTAGGGCCATGGCAAAGTCTCCACAGCCACATGCAACACGGCAGAGACGCAGGAAGGAAACTGGCTGGGGACAGAGGGGTCAGTTACAAGGGCTACCCTGGCCTTGTCACAGCTCATTCTTGCAAAAACTAACTCAGTGTCATGAGACAAATAGAAATCCAAAACAGTAGGGTGCTCTCGTGGTCAGTCACCTTCCACTAGGACCTCCCTCTTAAGGGTTCACTTGACATCACCACAATGTGGACCAAGCTTCCAGAACATGAACTTTTTGGAGAGAAGACATGCCCAAAACCTAGTGGTTTCAAAGGACATGCTGGGACATGCATGTAGCAGTTTGGGGGGAAAATAGGAGCTAGAAGATAAAGATGCACTACGGCAGGATGAGTGAGAGTTCTTCTGGATTAATTGCCTAATGACACTCTAGAAATATCTGGGTAATAGTAGACAACAGGATAATAGGGGTGGGCTGCAGACTTTTAGTTAGAGTTGCTGTGACTTCCGCTTCGTGATGGCTAACCTGAGTGTCTCGCTGCCTCCTTTGTCACTGCTACCTCGTGTAAACTAGAACAGTGGTGAACTCGGACGGCAGAATCAGTAAAAGACCATCACTGGGTAACATGTTTCCACAAGATTTCTCCCACCTGAAAAAGTAAATGGAAAACTGACAGTGACTGAAAGAAGTAGAGAAAGCTTCAACCTAACTGTTGCCAAGGGACACAAAAGGAGGAAAGTTCTTGGAAGTCTCCATGGTACCCAGACCTGGCAATAACTGACAGGGGAGGGGGAGAAGGGAGGAGCAGGACTGCACACGATGGGATTGGGTAAGGACCTCCATGAAAAACAAGCCCCCTTCTTCTCCACAGCCAGGACCAGCAGTCCACTAAGCACTTCCTCCTGCAACAACCAAACAAAAACAACCAGTCTCCTTCTGAAGGAATTGAGCAGACTACAGACCACCTCCTGAAGAACTCGGGAGGGCATTGTAGTTACAGTTACTCAAAATCAAGACTTCATTTTGGCCTCTGGGGACCCTCTCCCTAGGGATAGCAGCTGGCTCTGTGAGCTTCCCACTATAGCAAGTCTGACTACACACTACATCCCCAGTGCTTGCTGTCAGTGTTCATTCATAATATAAACTAACAGCCAAGGACTTCCAGTTATTTCATTAAAACATGAAAACTGAGAGGAAACAAATACTAAAGGAACAACAACCAAAAAAAAAAAAAAAAGGAGAAAACTATTTTCCTGAGAGATATGAGAAAGTATTGCATCCAAAAACCAAGAACAGGAGCCATGAAAAAAGTGCAACAAGCAGAAAACAAGAAATAGTTCTCAAAAATTAAATATAATTATAAAAAAGTTTCAAAGAAAAAATTAGAGATAAAGGCAAGATACTTTCCCAGAACAAATTGTAAAGAGAGAAAGAGAAATGAAGAGGAAATTAAAATAATTTCTAGAAAAAAAAAAAGAACCAAGAAGTGAAGAGAAGGACACTTGCACAGACTCAGTAGGATAAAAAGTTCCAAATGTAAAGACAGGCACGAGTCTTCCAATTGAAAGGGTTATCCAGGAGTATATTCATTCCTTCTTACCCTCTGCCGCTCCTGGTACACTCTCCCCTCTCCCCTTTATTCTCTACTCTCTCCCTTTCCCACTGTATAGGTGACGAAAGTTGAATCTTCACTTAGACTATGAGAAAACTCATAAAGCATCCAAAGTGGAAAAAAAAATAATACAGTTAAAACAAATAAGCTTTTCTCCTGCAAAGGAGATTTTGACTGGGCAGGGGTGGAATGGTGGACAAGTGTGTTGCATTTTACTTTTGCTTTCTGTTGTCATTCTCTCTCTGCCTCTGCCTCCCTGTAACTCCGCCTTTCAAATAAATAAATATTTAAAAAATAAAGAAATGCAACAGTTTAACAATTATAACTGATATTCCTACGATGACAAAGTGGTAAAGAAAAACAGAAGACAAATCTAAGATCCCCAGCCTCTTGTTCCCCAACCCTTTCTGCACACTGTTGGTGCGCACTTGTCGTCTTCTTCATGCAGGTCCCCACGGCCTCCTCATGTGCCATTTTATATCAGATCCTCCCATTTAATCCTTCCCACACCCTTCAAAGCAGTAGAAAAGGAAAGAGAAATAGTGTGTATTAGGCATGCATGATGATTATGTATTTAGTATTTAAATATTCCAACACCCCCTGAAGTCAGTGTTGCTATTTTATTTTTGAACAAGGCCAGAAGAACAAGGCATTGAGTCAGTATGCAAGTTGATGTCTGTCTGTCTCTCTGTCTGGAAGACCATGTTCGTACTGGTATATCATGGTGCTTCCTTTGTCTATTAATTTAATTCTCAAGTAATTAACATTTTTCCTCTAACGGAGAAGAGGGAATAAATGTGGGGAAGTCATATGTTTTGCCAGAATGATTTACATAGCAAGAAAGGTGACTCTTCAGCCATTCCAGTGCTCTGTGGGATTGAAGTGCAGCGATGTGCGAACTCAGAAATCTTCAGCATGAGCAAGCAGCTGAGAGACTTGCAAACCAACAATCTGAAGCTCCTGGCACTACCTGCTCTCAGTGCATAGCCAGGAAAGGCTCACATGCAATAAAATGGGAGAAAATAAGCAAAAAAGGAAAAAGCTTTGACACGTTGAGTTCATTTATTTAAAAAATAATATTGAAAACCAAGTCTCAAAATTTCCATCTTAAGCATGAAACACAATTAAAATGCAGGTGCCAAAAAATTTAAAATGAAGTTGCCAAAGAGGTCCAGAACCTCAATGGTTCCCATTTAGCAAACATAGCACTTACTGCCCCAAATTCATTACCAGGCCTCTGCTTTGTATTCAGGATAACCAGTGCCTGTACTGGACTGTCCTAGCTAGTTTTTCTTACAACTCTTGTTTTTTTTAAGAAACAGTGAAAGTAATTCATTTGATGATCTGGAAAATTACTCCTACATTCTCTCCAGCACTTGGTAAAAAGAGAGCGAAAGAAAACTTTACAACTGATAAATTCATAATATTTAGCTATGAACTTCATGTGGTCTTCCTTTTCTTGCTAAGTAAGTGAAGGTGTAGTATTTGTTAATATTTAAAAAGAAAACCTATGGAGTACTGACAGTAAGTTTGTTTGGGAGGTACCAAAGCTTTTGGACAACTCAGATGAGAATTTAAATTCAGCTGTTAACTGGCTGATAAATCATCCTATATTAACTGTACCCTTAAGTTATTGATGAGTTTTAAAGCTTTCTCATCTAAGCTATCAGGCTAAAGATGTGTCTTTTCTATAATATCTCTCCTCTTTAAAAAAGGTTTTACTGCTTATTTTTTTTTGACAGGCAGAGTTAGAGAGAGAGAGAGAGAGAGAGAGAGAGAGAGAGAGAAAGGTCTTCCTTTTTGCATTGGTTCACCCCCCAAGTGGTCGCTATGGCCGGTGCATTGCAGCCAGAGCACTGCCTGATCTGAGGCCAGGAGCCAGGTGCTTCCTCCTGGTCTCCCATGGGGGTGCAGGGCCCAAGGACCTGGGCCATCCTCCACTGTACTCCCGGGCCACAGAAGAGAGCTGGACTTATTTTTAATACCTCCTTGGGCAGAAATTCATCTACCAACAATTGTTTATGAAAGAGATCTTACATTGAGAATGAAGACTCTATTTAGGCTGGGATGAACATGAAGTCTGCTTGGACAGCTCAACACAGATAGACTCACGTGAGGGTCTAAAGATACTCCTGGGAGCTCAGTCCAAGGGAATAAAGTAAAGGGATCTAAATTTGGTCCAAAGTTAGCAATGTAGCACCTCTTCTGATGCTTCTGTGTCTCATGTCTCCTTCTAGAAATAGCATTCGCCCAAAACATCACTCACATTAGCTCTTAGACATCCTACATCAGTGTCTGCTGACAAGGCAATAAACTACATCATCTGTGGCCACAGCTGACTGGGCCAGATGTGGACACTTGTCCCCAAAAAGCCAATTCTCTCTCCTGGGACATTTTAAATAGTTCTGAGAGGCTCTGGTTAACATTTATTAAATAGTCAGAAAGTCAGTGTCAGATGGGGCAATGATTCTCTGCCCCGAATTATACAGACAGAATTCCATTGCCCATGAACTTTTTGAAGTATTTTTATATAAAGGCATTGAATGAGTTTACTGTTGGTGCTGCAGTAAATTACCACAGACTTGGTGGCTTAGCATATTAGTTACCTTATTGTTCTGAAGGTCATAGTTCCCAAATGGTTCTTGCCAAGGCTAAGATCAAGGTGTTGGCAGCATTGCGTTCTCTCCGGTGGCTCCAGGAGAGAATCCGTTGTCTTGCCTTTCCTGCTTCCAGTGGCTGCCCACGTTCCTTGGCTTGTGACTCCTTCTACCTTCAAAGTCATCAGTGACTGATCAAGCCATAGTGCTGTCTCTGTGGTTCTGACTAGTCTGCTTCCCTCATCCTGATTTAAAGAGGCTTACGATTCCGTTTATCCTGGAAATCAAGAATAATCTTTAAAATCAGCTGACGGGCACCCCTTCCATCTGCAGCCTTCGTTTCCTTGCTGTGTAAGGTAACACATTCAAAGGTTCTGGGGACTGGGATGAGGACCTCTTTGGTATTCGGCCTCCCACAGGCATGAATAATGACAGCTCCATGAAGATGTGACACTTTGTCAAAAGGCAGACCCTTTTCCCGTGGATTGACTTGTTTGGTGCTCACTCATCCCTTGTGCTACAAACAGCGTCATTAGACACATCTTAGGCGTGAAGTATCCAAAGCTCAAGGAGCAAGAGGTCAGTAAGTAATAGAGTTGGGACCAGAGACCAGGTGTTTTGCTTGCAGCCAGGTGAGGTTTCTAATCATTTTATCAGCTATGAATTCATCTACTTTTGTATCACCTAACATTTCCAATGTTGGTCCTAAGAACATCATGAAAACCAGAGATAAATACACATTTCTCTCTTACTCCTCTAGTCCACAGCGTACGTCACTTATCAGAAAAGAAAAGAAAGTTTAATTTTTCAACATGCCTTTAGAGAACTTGTGCTACCTCCTTGTGATAGGTACTATTCCTCTCTCTGTCCCCATATGGAAACAACTCAAAAGCCAGTTTTAGTTGTTCTGAAAGCTCAATGACCATTCTATTGGCATGAGGTTTTGGCAGTGTAGTGTCTGTGTGCATTTGGATGTTTTCCTCTTGAAAACCCTCAGAACTGCTGGAGACTGGATCCTCCTGATCGTTGTCTGGTAAAGCTGAGATGTAACTGTTACAGGAGAGTGAACATCACCATGGTTCAAATCTGTTGTCTGTCTTTGGAAGTGCTGTCTTTCTTCTCCTTGGATGGCTTCTCTGTGTCACTGGTTTTCACCTGCCAACTTGCTGATACCAGTTTTAATCCCCTTCTGGCCCCTGCATATCTCCCTGTCCCCCTCTCTTGGCTCCCCTTCTGCAGTATTTCTTCCAACCGCTCCCAGAAACCTTCAGCCTGTTTCATAAGCTCCTCCATGGAGACTCATACTTAAAGTCACTTTCTTTTCTCATCAGGCAGGGAGACCAGATTGCATTCACAGCGAGGGAAATTGGGTGCTTATGTGCCCAGGTAGGAAGATGCAAACGGCTGCAGCAGTGTTTCTGCTCCTCCACATTGAGGATTCTGGGCTAAGCAGGTTGTTTTCCAGCACTTTCGGCCGTTGACCACCATCTCCTCAATGCCTTCGTTCCTGTCCCTAGTCTGGAGCTCTCCCTGTGCTGCATCTGTATTTTCTGTCTCTCTTTTGGGTTTCTCTCGTTCTTCTGCTCTCTGAAAATGTGTATGCAGTTTTTTCTTTTTGGGTAGTTGCCTTCCAAAATCCCTTTTCTCATGATTTTAAGGATGTCTCATGTGCACATAATTCCCAACCTGTGTCTGGAATCTCCCTGAACTCTGTTTCTACATCTGTTAAATGAGTGTGATCCTAGGAGCCACCTCTTAGAGGTTTCTGAAGAGTAGATTAAAGGAAATTGTGTGTGGAAAATGTCTGCCGCATAAGAAATGCTAGACACACATTAGCTGGTTAGTTTTTTTTTTTTATCATTGTTTGTATATATGGACCATCACTTCAAAAAGATTGTTAAGACAATGAAGTATAAGACAATTTTAAAAAATGCCTCCTCTTCACAATGTACATTGCTATTCCTTGAACATACTAAGTGCTCAAGGCTCAATATGCTTATATAATGAGTGTCTTGATAAATAATTCTAAATATCTCAGGTGGAATTTTAGTGACTGACCTCTAACCTGACTGCACTGCCCTTTGCTGGTAGATGAGCTTCTTAGAAATCTTTATTAAAAGCTTATCTATTTATAACATAGTCTTATAAAGGGATGAAAAGCAACTTGAAACCTTTTAAAATATTTAGAATTCCTTGAAAGTGGCTTTAATTTAAGTGTTTAAGGATCCCCAAATCTTTAGGTTCTACTACATCTATTTGTTCCATCCTCTGAAAAACAAGTATTCATATAATCGCAAGAAAAATGTAATGACAACACAAGTGAAATTAACTCATTGAGGCCAATTTCTTGTTTTTTTGGTTTTTCCTTGTATAGCATTGGTAAGTGGTGAATTTCTGATTTGAATACATCTACGATTAAATCTTGTGTCTGTCCGAACACATTTCCAGTTGTATTACATGGAGAATATTCAGATTTTGACTTTGGTCATTTAGAATCAGCATGCTAACTTCTTTCCTTCGTAATGTTTTAAGCCACAGAGTGTCCACTTTAAGATATTTCTATTTTCCTGCTTATTCTTGTAGAATTTTCTTTTCTTCAGCTGTGTTTTCCTAATTCATGTAAGAAAAGATGGCTCTGAAGGGCTAATCCAGAATCAATTTGCCTTTTAAGAAAATAAGCATTATAACAATTGACAGGACATTCTGTTCCAATGCCAAGAGCAAACACACACACACACACACACACACACACTCAGGTACACACACAGTTGTGTCCCCTTCCCTCTTAATTCATATATTGAAGGCATTAACCCCCAAGGTGACCACATTTGGAGACGTTGATTAAGATTAAATCAAATCTTAAAAATGGAACTCTAATTTGATAGGACTGGCATCCATATAAGAAGAGGATGAGGGACAGGCATGGTAGCATAGTAGGTTAAGCCACCACCTGTGACCCTGGCATCCCATATAGGTTCCTGTGCAGGTCCCAGCTGCTCCACTTCCAATCCAGTTCCCTGCTGGCAGCCTGGCACCGAGTGCACAGGCCTCTTCCACTCACATGGGAGACCTGGAGTATGCTCTTGCCTCCTGACTTTGACCTGGCTCAGCCACTTGGGAGTGAATCAAAAAGATAGAAGGTCTCTCCATCTCTTCCTCTGTTTCTCCCTGTAACCCTGACTTTAAAATAAATTTTAAAAAATCTTTTTAAAAAAGAAGAAACACATGCATGGCTCCTCTTTGCCACATATTCAGAGAACAGTCCAGGGAAGAACGCAGTGGATAGTGGCCATCCACACAGTAGGAGGAGGCGTCACCAGAAATGGCCCCATCAGGACCTTGGTCCTGGGCTTCCAGCCTCCAGAACTACGAGAACACCAGTTTCTGCTGCTCGAGCCTCGCATTCAGCCATATTTTGCTGTGGCAGCCTCAGCAGACTGATACCCAAACTCATTAACGAATGCCAAACACTGAGACTGGGAGGAAGACACTGGCTTTCTTCTGCTCAGCACTCCTAGTCTGTCACTGGTATTGGCCCTCCTCTACCTTCTATGACTCTCTCCCTGTTACCCTAATTTGTTTTTTACTTTCTTTTAAAAAAATTTATAGATCATTGGCTACAGTCAACTTTAACAATCCTGTATATAAATTTCCAATTAACCCTAGAGTACAGCAGAGACCTGGGCACCCATGGCCCTGAGAAAGTTCCTCTGGGTCACTGCATTTTCCAGAGGACTCACTGTTAACCCTAAAAGCACTGGCTCCTTCACATCCTTGGAGGGATTTTTGAGTTTTAAATCTTTGGAAAAGTACGCAGGTCCATGCCATCTTGACCATTAGGTGAAACAATTCCATCTCTTGTTTACTCTGGGACATTGTGGTAAATCCAGTATTGTAAATCCAAGGTACACATTCACACGGTGGTAGATGCTGGAGTTCTGAAAACCACACTATGCAGTGCGTTAACCCATTTAATCAAAACCACAGGTATAAAGTGGGCACTAGTATTGTCCCCACTGTACAGACAAGGAGAGTCTAGAAGCACAGAGAGGTCCTTAGGATTGGGAAGGGGGAGGGACTGGGCTTGGAAAGAGACGGAGATGGCTCCAGAGTCCATGGGCCTCACCACCATTGTTTCCCTGACTCTACTGAAGACTGAGATATGAAGTTGAACAGGCACCAAACACCAGTCATGACTCTAGGGTCTGATTTCTGGACAAATTCTTAGTTGTGAGCTGTTTACAGAGTTGAGTCCTTTTCATCAACATCCCATGAAGCTTGTGCAAGTGCAGCAGGTTATGTGCAGTGTGACGGAGCTGGGTTTCTGCAGAGGACGTGAGTGGCTCAAAAACTGGAGCACCTTTTTCCCAGGTGGGGTGTCACAGCCTCAGGAATGATTGTCTTGTGAATTTTGACATAGCTCTTTGGGTTATACCATTATCTATAATGCAGCATTCCTACCATGGTTGGTCACCTCAATATAGATGTGCTATAGGTTATGTCCCCTGAGAACTTTTAGGAAGTCACATCGCCTAGTTCCCAGGTCTTGGCTTCTGATACCATTCTCCAGCAAAGGGAATGAGGGCTCTTTGGAGAAATGACTGCATTTAGGACAGAGGAAGGATTTTTGTTTTTGACAGACAGAGTTAGTGAGAGAGAGAGACAGAGAGAAAGGTCTTCCTTCCATTGGTTCACCTCCCAAATGGCTGCTAAAGCCAGCACTGCGCTGATTCAAAGCCAGGAGTCAGGTGCCTCCTCCTGGTCTCTGATGCAGGTGCAGGGCCCAAGCACTTGGGCCATCCTCCACTGCCTTCCCGGGCCACGGCAGAGAGCTGGACGGGAAGAGGAGCAACCGGGACAGAACTGGTACCCCAACTGGGACTAGAACCCAGAGTGCCGGCACCGCAGGCAGAGGATTAGCCCAGTGAGCCATGGCGCTGGCCCAGAGGAAGGATTAAGCAAGATGAGCCTGAAGTATCTTGTAGTGTCAGGAAGTAAGAAAATGCTTGAAAATAAATGATGAGGATATATATCAAAGAGACAAAGGAGCAAATTAAAGAGTTACCAACAGCCAAATCTGCAACAATTTGATCAAGACGATAAATATTACCAGATTAAAAGCCAAACTTCAATAAATACCATTGAGTCCATAGTTATGTAAATAACTGATTAAATGAAGAAATAAGAATTCCAAATGAACTATGTAAATATTTTGGCCTTTCCTCTTCTTAATTATGGGTCATGCATATAGCATCTTTCATCCAAAGAGCAGAGTGTGGAACAGAGCAGTCTAGAAAGAGTGACTTTACAGTGAAGTCACCACAATGGCCACCACTACCTGAACCAGGTGCTGAAGGCCAGCGCCACCAGGGACCGGTCACATTGATGGTGTCTGCCACGGACAGGAGAGATGACTGGGCTCTGTGGTCCACTTCCCAGAAGCACGTTACCCCATGTCAGGCAAGAGTGGACAATGTCCAGCCTGCGAGCCATGTAAGGCCTGTGAAATCATTTGGTCTGGTCCTGCCAAGGCAACCACAGGCAGGGCTCAAAATTCAGTAAATCCAGAGCAGGTTAATTTTTAAGCTGATAATTTTTTTAAGGTTCTGTTTATTTGAGAGATAGAGTTGCAGGCAGACAGAGGGAGAGACAGGAAGAAAGGTCCTCCCTCTGTTGGTTCACTCCCCAAATGACCTCAGTAGCTAGAGCTGGGTGGATCCAAAGCCAGGAGCCAGGAGCCTCTTCTGGATCTCCCATGACTTGGGCCATCTTCTGCTGCCTTCCTATAAGCAGAGAAGTGGATCAAATGATGAGCAACCAAGACAGAAACCAGTGCCTATTTGGGATGCCAGCACCGCAGGCAGAGGCCTAGCCCACTACACCACAGCACCAGTCCCAAGCTGATAATTTTGTATGATTCACAATGATACTATAAATATCCAAGTGACCCTTGGCAGAAATAAGTTTCCCCAGCCCTGTGTAATCATGAGAAAAACATCAGACAAATTCCAGTTGACAAATAATCTACTAAGTGCCTAATCAGTAATGTTCAAAATTCTCAAGTTATCAAAAAAACAAACAAAAACGAAAAGCCTGAGCAGCTGTCAGGAGGAGCCTAAGGAGACACGATGACAGAATGTGATCGCCTAGATGAGATCTTGGAAGAGGGTGTGGCTCTTATGTAAAAACTCAGGAAATACAAATGAGGTAGGGACTTTGGGTAATACTAGTGCAGTAGTAGCAATATTGGATCAATGACCAATGTACCATTTTAATGTAAGATGCTAATAGCAGGGAGAAATGGATGTGTAAGACATAAATGAAGTCTCTATGCTATCTTTTCAATAATTATATAAATCTAAAACTATTTTAAAATAAAAAAGTTTATTTAAAAAAATCACAGCAGGGCCTCTTCTGCCTGGGTAAAATGACCTAGAGATGCAGTTGCATCATCACCCACTCTCCAGCTGGTGGCCGCTTTTACGCTCTCCTCCTTCAGCCTCTTCTCAGTGTGCTGTCACCTGGATAGACCTCGCCCTCCAACTTCCTGGCTCCTTTGGCTCATGCTTTGTGTTTTGCTAGTTGTTTTTCTCTCTCAATGTTAATTATGTCATTAGAGACTTAGACAATACATTTCGTGTTTCCTATACATACCTCTACACATGCATCATTCTGAAGTTGTAGCTTTGATATTACACCATTCCTAGTGGATGCAGGGACCCATGCACTTGAGCCATCTTCCATTGCTTTCCCAGGCACATTAGCAGGGAGCTGGATCAGAAGTGGAGCAGCTGGAACATGAACGAGTGCCCATCACAGGTGCTGGCATCACAGGTGGTGGCATCACAGCGTGACGCCAACTCCCTAAGTTTGCCTTAATATTTTGCCTAGAAGAGAGTTTGAAGTATAAGCACATTGCATATTTTGTGACGTGTGAAATGTTTTAAATCTGCCACTGTACTCATATGTCTAGCAAAATTTTCACATTCTGAATAATGTCTCAATTCACAGGTAGATTCAAGGAGGTAGTAATAGCAGGAAGAGGTATGAGAGGTATCAGTGGACTGATGTGACTAATGGCCTGGTTATCCTTGGGTAAGCCTGTAACTTTTAGGTGCAGACATACTACAGAGCCAGTTTACTTTTAAAAATGGCCTAATAAATCTTAATTTGCACGTTGAAATCCGTAAGTAACATCAATAAAACCACTCAGAATAATGAAATTTGTCAGTCCCCACTGACTTTAGTTTATATAAAGTTATAGGATTTTCTCCTGAAAGAACAGTTAGCAGGCTGTCACTCTGTTTAAACAAGGATGACTTTGAGTGTTGGCGCCTAACTAGGAGGGGAACAGGCAAACATTATTGAGTTAAACCAAGACAGCACAAAACTGATCCTTCGTTCATCTACGCTTAGAAGTACATTTCAAACAGAAATTGTCAACCTGTTGCTAAAATTCTATCTAACTTCCTGCTCTTCTGTTCCATTTAAAAGGCCAGGACTGACCTTTTAAAAATTAGGTAAGAATATTTAGTCCTTATGAAAAACATTGGTCATAGGAAGCAATGCTGAGATAGCTTCTTTCTTCCTTTCCTGAGAACCACTCGTGTAATGGACAGCATCCTGATTCAGACACCTATGCCACGTGGTGCTGCCCACATGGTTTCCCATGCTACAGCATCCACGACAAAGCTTCTAGCTTCTGATCCTTACCTGTCTCAGCCATAACATCATTCAGATCAACTTATTCTGTCTTGATCCTGCCTACCTCTGTCCTCACAAGTTGTGAGATGAGTCACAGACAGTGCATGCACAAGAAAAACATGCTATGTTTACGACTTACTTTTTGAAATGAAAATGTAGTTCACGTTCAAGATCATCCCTATTAATCCAGAATTATGTCCATCAGATTGGAGGAAAGGGATGGAAAAGTACCTTAACAGGCCACTTCACTGTTAGATAGTCAACATTCTGAGAATTCAGAAAAAAATGTATAAAACTTCTTGTGTTTAACTTTGAGTCGTATCTTCTTCTTTATGGTTTGTCCACAAAACAATAGATTTTGTTCCTGCTCACCTACTGTGCTGCACTGTGGTTCTCATGGGCCGCCCCACATGGCTCTTACTGTGTGATCATGGTAGGAAAAACCATTCCCTGCAGATAGGCCTCCCCTCTCTTCTTGCCGTAGGCGCTGAGACTTGTGTATTTCCACTGTCTCCCCTCAACCAGCATGGATCATTAGTGATGCCCTTGTATCCATTTCCAATCAAAGAGTGTGGATGCACTGTGGGGGGTGAGGGTGAGCTGAGTGGGTGGCGCTGAGTGGGTGGCAGATGGTATCTTTTTGTGCGAAGTCAGAGTCTTGCTCAGGCTTGAGTTTCATTACCGGAAGTTGCCTTTTGTTGTCCTAGTTACCTAAGTTCTGTCCCTGAGAGGAGAGGCTCCTCCCGCCATCTCCTCCCGCCATCTGCCTTGTGGACATTAACATCACTTCTCCTCTGACTCCAACGTGCTTTCTAAGAAGGTGAGACGGAAGTGCCTGGGTTCCCCGAGTCCTGCCTGGGGAGCATCTTCCCTCAAAGTACCCCAGAAAGACAAGTTTAAGAACTCATGTTCTAGGTCCCTATATTGAAATACAAATGGCTTTCCTTATACGCAAAGTTGACATGGCCTGTGCTTTGAAGGACGCCCATTCTTCCCCCTGCACCACACAATTCTTTCATCTTCCCTTCATCACTGGATCTTTTCTTCTCTGCTTATAGATATCCCCTGTGCTGTCCACTGTGTTTGTCATTTAATATAAATTTTGTGCTTTACCCTCCCTCTTTCCTTTAGGGATGCTGTTGGTTTCTCTTACAGAAATTCTTTAAAAATATAGGGTTTTATTAATTTGAAAGACAGAGTTACAGAGAGAGAGAGGGCGGGATGGAGAAATTAAGAGAGATTTCCATTTTCTAGCTTGCTCCCCAAATGACCACAATAGCTAGGGCTGGGCCATATTGAAGCCAGGAGCCTGGAACTTCTTCTAGGTCTCACACATGGATGCAGGGGCCCAAGGACTTGGGCCTTCTTCCCCTGCTTTTCCAGGAGCATTAGCAGGGAGCTGGGTCGGAAATGGGGCGGGCATGACACAAACCGGTGCCCATGTGGGATACTGGTGTTACAGGCAAAATTTTACCCACCATGCCACAATGATGGCCCCAAGATGAGTATATATTGTTGTATTTCATTGAAATTATGTCTGAATGCAGGATCTCTTTACTTGAGGTTAAGTTGTATGCTCAAACAGTGAAAACCTCACTTTAGAGCAATGGGGCAACTGCCCAAACTTCATAGCAGATCTCTCTGCCAGAATTTCTTAGGGCTTCAAGTTTTGTTTCTGAAAAGGATCAGGGTAGATTATCTTTTCATTCCTTCCTAATGCTATGGTTCTCAGATTCAAATTCAACACACTGAAAATAGCATTTTCTCTTTGTGTCATGCCAGGCTATTTCATATACATTCTGTCAATTTCACTGCATCTCTGAAATATCGTTAGAAGATTTGGAAAAGTAAAATGACTTGGAATACATCTAATAGCTATGAGGACATAGCCATTATTCTTTGTCTTTTAATTTTGTGTTCATTTTAATCAGTGCAAACAACTGTATGTATTTATGGGGTGTCAGGTGATGTTTCAGTACAGGTATAGATGGTGTAACGTTCAAACTAGGGTTAACAGGTCAATCTCCCCACAGAGGTGATTCTTGAACACAGATCTTTTATTGTCGAATCTCAAGGCTTTACAGCTTCTGCATGGGGAGGTCGCCCTTGGTATCACAGCTTGTCACAGCTGGTAACTGGCTAGTGCAGCACAACAAAGACTTTGAGAATAAAGACTTTGTTTATGCATGTATTACTAGCACCTAGAACAGGGCTTGGAACATTGTCGAGGAAAGCCTCACTTAAAAGCATAAACAATCTATGACTGCTAACCTTCACAGTCACGAAAAGAGAGGAATGAAATGGCTTGAATTAAACACCTTCTAAGTTTATCCTTATTTTCTACAGCATTCTGGACAACAGTCAACAAACCTCCTGACTTGTAGAATGAGTTCTATTCATGCCTTTAAGAATTCATCTTTTGGGGCTGATGCTGTGGCATAGCAAGCTAAGCCTTCACCTGAGGTGTCAGCATTCCAAATGGGCACTGGTTCACGTCCCAGCTGCCCTTCTTCTGATCCAACTCTCTTCTAATGGCCTGGGAAAGCGGTGGACGATGGCCAAGGAGCTTGGGCCCCTGCCCCAATGTGGGAGACCCAGAAGAAGCTCCTGGATCTCAGCTTTGGATTGGCCCAGTTGTGACCATTGCGGCCATTTGGAGAGTGAACCAGTGGATGGAAGATCTCTCCCTCTCTCTGTAACTCTGCCTCTCAAATAAATACATAAATCTTATGTTAGTATGTATTTAAACATTTTATTTATTTATTTTTATTCGTTTGAAAGGCACAGAGTCGGGGAGGGAGATAGGCAGAGAGCTCCCATATGCCTGTTTGTTCCTCAAATGCCCTCAGCAGTCAGGGCTGGGCCAGGCTGCAGCCAGCAACCTAGAACTCAGTCCATCTCTCCCACATGGGTGACATTGACCTTCAGCCACCACCAGCTTCCACTCAGGGTGCACAGTAGTGGGAGCTGGAAGTGGAAGTGGAGCTGCAGCAAGAACACAGAACTCACAGTTGGGATGTGGGTGCCCCAAGTGCCCACCCCTTAGGTTAATAGTTTTTTTTTTTTTTTTTTTTTTTTTTTTTTTTTTTTTTTGACAGGCAGAGTGGACAGTGAGAGAGAGAGACAGAGAGAAAGGTCTTCCTTTTGCCGTTGGTTCACCCTCCAATGGCCGCCGCGGCCGGCGCGCTGCGGCCGGCGCACCGCGCTGATCCGATGGCAGGAGCCAGGAGCCAGGTGCTTTTCCTGGTCTCCCATGGGGTGCAGGGCCCAAGCACCTGGGCCATCCTCCACTGCACTCCCTGGCCACAGCAGAGAGCTGGCCTGGAAGAGGGGCAACCGGGACAGAATCCGGCGCCCCTACCGGGACTAGAACCCGGTGTGCCGGCGCCTCTAGGCGGAGGATTAGCCTAGTGAGCCGCGGCGCCGGCCAGGTTAATAGTTTTGAAAGGACATTTTACCCCAATTCTCTTCAGTATTCTCTTCAATATCCATTCAATACTGCTGCTTCCAATCATTTTCGGATTTAAAAGTACCTGGCATTTATGCATCTATCTGACAGGAGAAACTTTATTCATCTACAAAGAAAAGTATGGCTTCCTTTCTGTCCCATAATTTTTTTCAAAATCATCAGCTGACCTTCTGTTTCTTTCATATCTACTTTAATTTCTGTCACAGGATCGTAGCTTTGGGAAAATCATTCGAAGTAATACAGGCCAGTTTCTTTTTCCAGATCATTACATGGAGTACCCAAGGTACTTGCATTGACTTTTAAGTGGTATGCAAATCCAAGATCTATTTTGCCTTCATCAAAAATGTATTTTGATTAATCAAAAATGTATACAACAAGAACATCTGATTTGAAACATTATGAATAATATTGCTTGGAGTCCAGCTATAGTGGGCAGTACTTACTTATGTTTAAAAGGTTTGTTAACTTAAAAAAATACATTTAAAAATGTTGTTAATAATATAGATGGTTCCTAGAAATGGAAAACAATCATGAAATGAATGATTGATGTTCTCTCCCAGCCACATCAGTTTTTGGCTAAGGCATGGGGAAATGACTTGTCCAGGGTCCCAGAGTTCTCAGTGAGAAGATGATGACTAGACTGTAAGTCTCTAGGTTCCAGGTCATTTGTGAAAGTCAGCACGACCCCAATTTGGATTCTGTGCATCATTAACTTACTCTCATATGACTTACATTATGAATATGTTTTTATCCACCTCTGACAAATGCATAAGATTCTAACATTCATAATTGAAGTCTCAAAGATAGGAAAGCCCTGTGGCTCCCTCAGAGTGAAAAGCACCCTCAGGTATAATTATATTTTGTGTTTATAATGTGCCTTTCATTATGGGACCACAATGAACTCCAGCAAATTGGTTAGGAAACAATGATGCACACAGGTTAAGTGAATTGTTCAGGGCCGGCCGGGATGTCAGTCACTGGGAAAGATACAGAATTAAATATGTAATCCCAGCATCACCTCTGTGGGTTCAGCCCTTAATCCCTCACCAGATTTTGAATTAACAGGGATCTCCATTACATGGGATTCTGGTCTAATAGCTCTACTTCAAACCTGTGCACTGTGTGTATAGTAGGTGTCCGGTTCCCAGGCTTCCTGTTTTAATAGATTTGCTTGGTTGTATGAATTGAGCACATAACTGGCCTAAAATCTGCCATTCATTGTTCCCTTTGGTTATTTTTAAATGATTTCTGTACTTCCAGAGTTCTTTGTCCTGCATGTTGCCACACAGATGGGAGCAATAGCTATCACTATACCAAGTAGGGCTGGCACCTGCTGAGATGTTTACATGCTACCTGCTCAGAATCCCTAACTCAATCACCTGACAGCTACTGGACCAAAGAAGCCAATAACTAAATGCATTGTTGGAGTCACTTATCTCTCACTCTGGTGCAGTGAGTCTTACAGAATGCATGGCCTTTGCTTGACCACAGGAGGTCGACTCCTGTTGATCTGATGTCCTTCAAATGCCCTCTAGTGGTTGAAGGCCCACATGGGCTCCACTTTCCCTCATGCGCGACGCCGAAGGCTCTGAATAAACAGAAGAGCAACCTGGTGAAAACTGGCCTCTGAAGGAAACATGTGCATGCCAAAGAATTTAGCTCTCTCCTTTGTTCCCGTGGCCACCGAGGCTAGCAGCTAAGCAGCGGATACAGGGCACAGTACTCCTGCTCTGTACCTTCACAGCAATTCCTTTTGCACCCTTGGTCATGAGTGCATTGTCCACACACTCTCTGTGTGAGTTTCCTAAGGTGGCTGTTGCAAAGTAGCACAAGCACAAGCAGAAACGTATTCTCTTGCTGTTCTGGAGACCAGCTATGCACAGTCGAGGCCGGCAGGGCCTCGCCCCTTCTGGTGGCTCTAGAGGAAAATCCTTCCTTTCCCCTCCTGGCTTCTGGTGGCTTTGGGCCTCCCCTGACTTGAGACAGCAGAGCTCCTACCTCCACCCCCATCTGTACACAATCACGTGTGCCTGTGTCTTCCCAGGGTGCTCCCCCCACCTATGTTTCTCTGTGCAGTTTTCTCCTCCTTTCCAGGACACCAGGCATATTGAATCAGAGCCCCCCCTTAATGACTTCTTCACAACTCAGTTACATCTGCAAAGACCCTGTTTCCAAGCAAGGTCACTTTCCTAGGGTCTGGGGAGGTTAGTATTTCTATATATCTTTTGGGGGGATGCAGTGCCAGCCATAATAATCTCACGGCAATCCTTTGAGTTAGGTACTTCTGTCCCCACTTCAGACAAAGAAATTGAGGCCTGGAAAGGCTAACCTTGTGCCCCAAAGTGAAACAGCCGAGCAACGGTCAGGTAGCCCCGTTAGTCCAGAGGCCAGCTCTACTCCTTTGCCCTTTGCCGCAGGGAAAAGAACTGTGCTGATAGCTATCAGGGGCCAGTACCTGGGTGCTGTTCTCCATTCTGGGAAAAAGCCTACAGAACAAATGACAAGGACTAGAAGGAGCAATCCCCTGGTTTCAGACAAAATACTGCTAAGATTCTCTGAGTTCTTATCAAGTTCCAGGAGCAATTTTCAGCTGCCCACGTGTTTTAAGTCCTTTAACTCCTACAATGACATTGACAGAAGTGTTCTTGCTCTACCCTTCTTACCCTTGAGGAAGCCAAGGCTGAGTGGTTATCCTCTAAATCATGGTGCTCCTGATATTTTCTTGGTCCAGCCCTCCAAACTCACTATTTCCCGTGAATCCTTTTGTCTGCTATCCTAACATGGAAGCATAAAAATGTAGCCTTGTAGAGAACGTTATTGATAACTTTCACTGCTATGAACCCTACCCAACTTTGGGAGCGGTGCTGGGTGCCACCAGAAGAAACTTGGCTCGGAGAGGTGAAGAGGGCCAGCTGGGCAGTGCTGTTGAAATGGCTGAGGCTGGCCCTGAGCTGAGTGTGCAGCCGAAGGCCCTTGCCAGGGCACAGTCCACATACGAGCTGCTCTGCACACCATGGAAGTGGCTGGGACGGTTCAGCTGTAGCCCTTACATCCTCCCTGTGGAAATTCTAGATGCTTTAAGAAGAGATGCCACCAGTCCCACTGTGTAGCTCTGTTGCAAGAAAGTTACAGCCGGGCCCAGTTGAGGTTTGGTTAAACCTGACACATCTGAACCAATTGGCCCCCGGAAAGGCCTTTCTCTCCGTGATCTGAAGACGTGTGTGGCTTCTCTGCCCCAAGGTTTGTGTCTGGAGGACAGAGATCAACTCCGTTCTTCATGCCATCTCTTGCCCCAAGCTGCAAATCCTGTGTCCACCATTACAACTCCCTCTTACAAGGGTCTGAAACTCATGTGCAAAGAATGCTGAAAGAAGTGACATGGTGCCAGGGTAGCCTTGCATCTGCCCTAGAAAATCTAGATAATCTGAGAAGAGCTAGGGCAGGTCCCATTTTAGAGGTCTCAGATATCGCGCTGTCGGAGACTTCCACCGGACTACTTCAGGCCTTAGAAAACCGCCCATGTGTCTCCAGGCTCCAGTGCACTTGCAGCTTGAACCCTGGGTGCCCGTGAAAGAGGAGAATGCCCTGCTCCGTGCTATATGTGGATGTGTAAATTACAGCAGATGATGCACTTAGCAATTATGTTCTTTGCATACATAAGCAGGAACAACAGCTCCCAAACTGCCAATATCCTTCTCAATCCTCGCAGAATGGCTGTGTGTCACACGGTCACGCAGCAGGGGGCCTGGAAATGAGATGAAGGAATGGCACAGTATGAAGTTTCAATTTTGGAGAAGCACCCCCCCTGCGGTCGCGAACAAGCAAATGAGAAAAGCCACAGAAGGCATCGTGGCCCGGCTGTGTGCCCCCACCCTCTGGACTATGGAGATGGCAGGCGAGGAAAGGGGAAGGGGAGGATGGGGATAGTGGCCCAGGAGTCCCCACACCTGGCGGCACTGTGTGAATATCTGGACAAACAGGCGACACTGGTGCATCGTGGGGAACTGGGTGCACGGGTCTAATGAAACAGTGGATGTTGCATCGCTAATTCAAATGCCTGGAGGGCATGGGCAAGTAGTGACCACAAGGAAGAGTGACTTGGGGAGGACTCCGAGAATGCTAGAGAGAGCCTGAATCTCCTTTCTCCATCTAAAGAGGGGCTCCAGTCCACCTCAGGCAATTGTTGCAAAGCAGAGAGAACTCTTAAAATTCTTCAGAAAAAGCTTAAAACTCCTTATGTGGAGAAAGTATGTGTGCATGCAGATGCAGGAGGGTGTGCACATTCACACTCTCCCAGCAACAATTTTTTTTTAAATATTTATTTATGTATTTGAAAGGGAGAGTAACAGAGAGGCAGAGAAAAGAGAGAGGTCTTCCATCCGCTGGTTCACTCCCCAAGTGGCCACAATGGCCGGAGCTGCATTGATCCGAAGCCAGGAGCCAGGAGCTTCTTCTGGATCTCCTATGTGGGTGCAGGGGCCCAAGGAGTTGGGCCATCTTCTACTGTTTTCCCAGGCCATAGCAGAGAGATAGATTGGAAGTAGAGCAGTTGGGACTCAAACCGGTGCCCATATGAGATGCCAGCACTACAGGTGGTGGCGTTACCCACTACGCCATAGCACAGGCCCCAACAAATTTATTTTAAAACATTGCCAAGATTTGAACCTTTTCTATATGCTATGTAACAAATGACTTCAAAACTAGTGGTTTCAAAAACCATTTTTAATTTTCATGGTTATGACTTGTGGTTGAAAAATTTGAGAGTTGGGCTGAGTGATTAACTTTTGATCCATGTGGCATCCATTGATGGATCCACTTTCAGAATGAATTCTTCCCATCACACACCTGGCATCTCTCTATCAGTTTTCTCTCTCTCACTCTCACCCTTGTTCTCTCCCTCTGTCCATGATACCTCATTCTCCAGAGCCCCATCCATGTTCTTGGCCTCCTCACTGCATGGTCATCTTGAAAAATTGGCCCTTTCACATGTCAACCAGCTTCCAGGAACCAAAAACTAGAAGTCTGCAGACCACTTAAGGACCATCTTAGACTGGTCACATCGTCACTTGCATTATATGTTGTTGGCCGAAGTAGTCACCATGTCCAGTTTGTGTCCCAGGGGCACAGAAATGGACTCAATCTTTAGATGTCGAGTGTCAGGGTGACAATATAAAGAGTACCTGTGGATAAGAGGTGTGATTATGTGCGTTGTTAGAAGGCACATCCTGTACCAAGATCAAATAGGATACATGCTCTAGGCCAGAAGTTCAAAATTTAGGTTTTTAAATTATTTTTAGAATATGCATTTTCCCAAGAACTTTTTGAAGACCTTTCACATGTAGATATTGTTGTGTTATCAAAGAGTTTGAAGAGATGACACAGAGAAAACATTCACTTTCAATACAAAGGTATGAATCCTCAAATATCATGTGGGTGATAATGGCAATGATAGTGATAATGATTAAATGTTGAGAAGACAGATTCTGCACCTGATGTTCCTGAGGTGAACCTGTAAGTTAGGTGTGACTCCCATGAGCAGAATGCATCCAGTGGCCATTCCAGTTGACCACACTTGGCTGTTTGACCTAACATGGCTACCACTTGACCTCATCATAATTCAGGCTCCACTCTGGAACAACTCTCAGAGCCTTGTCACAAGCTATAGTCTCTGAGCCCACAGTCTGACCCCGATGCTGCCTTCTGGACCACAATCCAGTCTTAATGCCTAAATGCACTTCCCCAGGTCCTTGATCTGATTCCCTTGTCCTGCAGAATCCCATCCTATGAACAGTTGTACAAACATGAGTGCTGACCAAGACTGCACAGATGAGATGGAATTCTAAGCAGGTCCTCAGGTTTTGGAAGGTTCCCTCAGAAACAGATGATGGGAAGGAGATCCCTGTGACAGGGAGGGGGAGAGATGTGAGTGAGTGCTCAGGTGCAGGGCTGCATGCACATTCAAGGAGTATAGAGGAGTTTGTGGGCTGACTGACAGGAAGGCTTTGCCAGGGAATGGAGTAAGAGTAAGAGTAGTACAGTCTGACTTCTGAAAGGGAAAGGTTTGATCTCTGTCTCTCTTTTTCTGTGTCCCTTACACTAACTCTTTGATGCACTTGCCTCCCTCCCCTACCTGCTCCACATATGCACCCCAGCAACAGCTGGGTCCTTAATAGCAAGAATCACAGTTAATAGCTGAGCAACTCAAGCCAAGTGCTGGGGTCTGCATGTTTGAGTTCCCCAAAAATCTGTATGTCGAAGTTCTAATCTCCAGATGGCATGTGGAGGTGGGGCCTTTGAGAGATGATGTGGCCAGGAATGCAGAGTTCTCCTGAGGCAGTCAGTGCCCTTACACGTAGGCAGGAGAGAGCTTGCTAACTCTCTCTCTCCCTTTACTGTGGGGATACAGTAAGACATCAGCCAACTGAAAGACACAAAGTGGGCCCTTGTGCTGGTCTCAGGCTTCCCAACCTCCGGAACTGTGAGAAATAACTTTCTGTTGTTTAAGTCACCCAACCTATGGTATTTTGCTATAGCAGCTTGGATTGACTAAGACATCAAATGATACCATCTGAGAATATTCTGTGCACAACTTACCGTGTACCTCCCTAGGTAACTGGAAAGAGGTTTCCAGAAACACAGCAACAGTCTCTTCTGTTCTTGTGTTAGATGTTGTGATCTCTATGAAACATAATGTGTCGACTCAACCACCTCTGTCTCATTGCAGCTGGGCCACCAGTAGGACACACAGGAGATCTGCAGTGAAATTGAGATGAACTTTTGTTTCTGTCTTTTCCCTGATTCTGTGGTTTCTCATTCATTAAGAATCCAGAGAGTTTCAGTCTCTAGGGAACACTTTCTACCCTATTCCCTATGAAGGCAAAATGTGAACAGATATATGTGTGCTGGGACCACAAATGAGACTACACACATCCAAACTCTGAATCCGTGTCTTACTAGCTACTGGAATTTGAGAAAGTTACTGAACCTTCTGTGCCTCAGTTTCCATGTCTGTAAAATGGAGAAAATGATTGTAAGTGTCTCATGAGTTAACAGATGAAAATAACTTCTAACAGTGTAGAAACACATAATAAGCATTATGTAAATGTTAGCTGTCAATAATATTTCCTGAGGGAATTGGAAACTGAACAGAGTTCTGTGCAAGTTTGAAAGGCACAAAGATCTGAGAGCTTTGTAGGCAGAAGAGCCTCTGACGAGGTAGAAAACCAGGACTAAGAATATGTACATGGTAGTCAGCTTCCCATTCAGTTTCCCCAAAGGAATCCACTTTGAAGGTCCCTAAAAGTATGTGTGCCCTGCTCTCTGAGAAAGAAAAATCTCAGATTTAGCAGGAGACCAGCCAAGATAAAGACGTCAACTTTAAGCGTTTCAAGATTCAGGTGTCAGTCAGTGAGCAGCAAACTCCTCTAGTCATCAAATCCCTTTTTCACCTGCTCTGCCTCTGAGCCAGCCCCCACTCCTTCCCCAAAATGGAACATCACCAGACATCCTAGCAAATGGACACTAGGAATGTAGCCATGGAAACTGTCAACACCTGAACATCACCTCCTTACTACTAGGGTACTCCAAATAATTTGGGGGAAACAGAACTAAAAGATAAGTTTATTTGGATGGCAAAAAAAAATTAAAATCCATGCATTGTTTCTTCATAATATGCAGTTTCCATGAACTTTTAAAATATGCTTTATGTGATCTCTCTGTCCTAAACTGGATGTAATACATAAGTGTAGATGTAAAATCTTTGTATGTGCATGTTCTATTTAAAAATACAGAGCACACCTACACTAACATGAACCATACTGGGTGTGTTTTTAAACACTCTTTGTCTAGGCTGCCTCTCTTACACTGTTTGCCCAAGGTGCCTGTTCAGAAAACTGTAATTCTATGGAAGACATGACAAAGTCTGGAATTTCTAATTTCCTAGACCTTAAATCAAGCCATAGAAAGGTAATATTGAGCTAATGTTCAAAATAAACCAAGAATCACCAATAACTTTACTTTTAAGATTCCTGAGATAGAGACAGGAGTATCTTAGAAACTATTACCTAAGTAACAAAGGGAGTTGGAAATAGACCAGAAAGTCCAGTGGCTGGCACTAGAGGGTTTCTAGAAATGGACAGAACTTTAACCTCCTATACCACTTGTTTGGCCCTTAGCATTCCATATCTTTTCAACACCACTATAAACCTGAGAAAAAGATCTTGGTTTAAGTTGCATGTGAAAATGAATTTGTAGGTCTCAACCTGGCTGTTGTGGCTGAGCATAACACTGCATAATTTGATGCAATTCAACTTGATTGACAGTGGGAAGCAGACTTCAAGATCTCATGGGTCAGGACAGAAAAGGGGCTTGGCAGCAGGGCCAAGAGCATGCTGGGTAGCAGCCTACATTCAACTGTGACTTACCCGTGGATAAAATGGAGCAAGAGTCCAATAAGCTCGTCAGAGAGATCTTGGGTTGTCCAGGCAACCAAGGGAAAAGCACATTTCAGCAGGTCAAAGTCAGGTCTTTAATGCCTGATCAAACTCAAGCAAGGGAGAATCCTCCAGGGAGGAAAAGTCCACAGGGATGGGCCTTCATTTACTGTCTGTTCACAGGCAGGAACATGAGAATTCTGACAGCCTCAAAGATCCTGTTTCAGGAGCACCTTTCACCGCCAGCACATCTTCATTCTGATTGGAGCCATCTGTGCAGTCCTATCCATTCTTTCTCCAACCTGTCATTTGCCTCCAAAAGCCTAATGATTTTTAGGGTAGATTGAATTTATTGGCAGGCATCCTCAACTCTGAGCTTTCCAAAGTCATTATCATTTGACAGATACTGCATGCTCAATTAGCAGATGTCGTTGGGTACCTGTCTTCTGAATGCAGTCATGTGTCACCTTTCTCCACCATGACCACGTCCTCTAGGTGGTGGCTTTATTCCTGGATCAAGAACAAACCTTGACTAGCCTAAGGCACTTTTGTGATTACCATTCTCATGACCAGATATTGGGTCTGGGAACCCTGTCCTGAGCAGTGGGATATAAGAAGAAGTGAAGGGCTTTCCAGACGTGTAGGAAGAATGTCTGATGTTCTCTTATTGGTCTCTGTAACTGCAGGTTAAGATGACACTAGCCCTGCCTCATTTGTGACTTTGGTATCAGTATGATGCAGAGCAGACAAGCAGGGAAGGGGAGCTGAAGACCCTTCTGCAGAACTCCCAAAGGATCTCACACAAAACCAGCTCCACCACATTTTGGCCAGGAATGTGAAGGGCAAGGATGTTCAGAGACAAAATTTCTTGAGAGAATTATTACCATGCTGTGGCCTGCTTTCCCTTTGGAGGAATATTGATGGCTTTATCTCAAGCCTGTAGAGCCAGGGCTTTCTACGTTTGGAGAAGCTGTGGAGTTGGGTTAGCGTCTTTGCTCCAGAAGTTATGAAAGGGACTACCAGCTCCAGCAGAGCCAGCAGAGTCCTGGCACCTTCATCCTGGCCTACTTTTCCATAGTTTGTCAGGGTGAAAGAAACACTCCCAAGTACTAGTCCTGGGTTTGCAGAGGAGAGGCAACACAGAGTCATCACAGGGCCACCTTGAAGGGCAGAAGGACTCCATTAGCACAACCCCCTAGAGATGAGCCTCAGTCTCCTAAGGACAGGGAAAAAAGACGTGCCTGGCCATCTGGAAGCAGACGCACCTACCCACGTGAATAGAACTGCAGGTGACGGCCCACGTTGAGAGAAGAGTCCTCAACACTGCTACAGTTGAATCAGTAGTAGATAACACCAAGAAATAAATAAATGTCTACAGATAAATAGAAATAAGACCATTACAATTCCCCTCCTGGTGCCCTGTAACCCATTCCCCTAGGTAGCATCTGGGGGGAGGGCAAACACACCCTTTTCTCAGTCCTGTATCACAAGAGCAGCTGTGGAAGAGCCCACTGTTGAGCTGTGTCATTTTGGAAAATTTTAGAACCATAGTAACATAGTGTAAAAGTCAGCGTGCTTTCCATTATCATCATGCATCACCATTCCTGAACAATGGTAGTGACCACATAGCCTGCCGGTGGAACAGCCCACCGCCATCACATACCCCCAACACCTTGCCTTTCCTCCCTGTGAGATCCCAGCCTAAAGCTGCTGTGAGTTGAAAGGAGTTGGAGGGGAGAAGAAAATCTTATGCTAATTCACGTTTAGTGTGTTGGATAATGTCCTCTCATCAACATTCTTGTTACGGGATCAAGATTGCATTTGCAGATTACAGCAATTTCAGGACAGTCTATTAACTGAGAGTGAATAGAAAGTTTGTGTACCTTCTGGGAGTTTTATTTAGAGACTGGCAAAAATTATCCACGCCAGGCCTGGTATTGTGGCACGCTGGGTTACACTGCTGCTGCCAGCCATGCCCACATTCCATATTGGAGGGCCAGTTCAAGTCCTGGCTACCCTGTTTCTGATTCAGCTCCCTGCAGGTGTACTTGGGAAGCAGCAGATAATAGTTCAGGTACCTGGATGCCTGTAACCCCTGAGGGAGACCTGGTTGGAGTTCCTGGCTCCTGGCTTCAGCTTGGTCCAGACCTGGTTGTTGTGGGCATTTGGGGAGTGAACCAGCAGATGAAATTCATTTTCTGTGTGTGTGTGTGTGTGTGCACGCGTATGTGCCTAGCTGTCTCTGTGTCTCTCTCTGTAACTCTGCCTTTTGAATAAATTGATAAATATTATTTTAAAAAAATTACCCACACTGAATAAGGCTCAAAAAGGCAAAGGAAATAAAGGCAAAAATAGTTGTGTTTGGTGGCCATGAGTGGTACCAGTTCAACACAGCACTGCGGGAAGTCATGCACAACCATCCAGCAACAGTGAGCCAACGTGCTGAGAATGGCACAGGACAAAGCACTATATTGTTGGTAGTATTGTTGACTACTGCCTATATCAACCTTAAACCTTCCAAATAATGTGAACTGTAAGGGAGACAATAAATAGCCTTTATTGTTTAAACCATTTTAAGTTCTTTTTTCTGTTCGTTGATGTAAAAAAGACACTGAGATAACATGGCACAGAGTAACTTGTTTGCCAACAAGAAGTTTGGAATGCAGAGACAGGCATTTGGTGGAGTGATTAAGATGTGGTGTGGGATGCCTGCCTCCTCTATTGAAGTGCCTGTGTTTGAGTCCTTGCTCTGCTCCTGATTCTAACTACCTGAGAATGTGTGCTCTGGGATGCAGAAGGTGATGGCTTGGGTGTTTGGGGCCCTGACACCCACATGGGAGACCCAAGTTGAGTTCCAGGCTTCTGGCTTCACCTGACCCAGCCCTGGCTGTTGTAGGCACTTACAGAGTGAACAGGTGGATGGAAGATGCATTTTTTCTCTCTCTCTCTCCCCCCCACCCATGTCTTTTAAATGAAATAAACAAATATTTTTAAAAATAACTAGAATTAGGACAGGCAAAAGTGTCCTCTGGGGTGAATTTCACCCTTGACTCAGTACTGCTACCAACTGATCATTTATTCTACAGACTGGAGCTGTTAACCTGCTGAACAGATAGATATTCTGTTGAGAAGGACAAGAAAGATTTCTTTTCATACATAAGGAAAGTTCAAAATCTCATGGAGAGATGGAATTTAACATGTTTATTTTGGTGCAAAAAAGGGTTTGAAATCTGTGTAAAATTTGTTTTTTCTATTTTCCATGCACTTTTTTTTAAGACTCCTTATGTAAGCACACTGTAGCTATTCTACCTGGTTTTGTCAATTGGGAAATAAAAATCAAGATTTCCACCTCAGTGAGGACGTCTGGCCATATTTAAAGTAAGTCATCAAACAAGACTGCTTTTCATTATCTGCTCCTTGTCCCTCCCCAACATTGCAGACCAATCCTGTGAGTTGTCAATCATTGAGCAAACTCCCATGAGGACTCTAGTAGGCTCTCAGCTCTGTGCTAACCACTGGCTCAGTTATCTGAGGTAAAATGGTTTGTCAGGAGCTCCTGCAGAGTGGGGAAATGGAGCTTCAAAATGTCTAAGTGGGATTCAGACCAAGTTTAGTCCAACTTAAAAAGTCCATCATCATTCTCTTTGTCTACTCAGCTTCCTAGAAGCATAGAAACTTAAGACTTGGGGCTGGTGGGTGAGTTAAGCTGCCTCCTTGGACCCCTGTGCACCACATGGGAGACCTAGATGGAGTCCCAGGCTCCTGACTTTGACCTGGCCCAGCCCTGGCAGTTGCAGGCATTTGAAAAGTGAATGAGCAGATGGAATCTCTCTCTCTCTCTCTCTCTCTCTCTCTCTCTCTCTCTCGATCTGCATTTCAAATAAATAAATCTTAGAAGAAACATAAGTCTTGACCCTCTTTCAATGACCTGTTAGTCAAAAACCTACATAGTGTGTGTGTTGGAGGGGAGGAGCACAGAGAAAGGAGACAAGAATTTATAAATGAGACATATGTGTTAGATATGCTGTAAGATCAAGAAACCAGATACTCAAAGGGGAAAGTAGATATAGCCAATGATAGAAAAAATATTTTGTCCATGGTCAAATGCTTCTGGACTTCGGCTTCTGTGGCCCAATTCAGTATTGGAGCTTAACTTTAGCCAAATAGTGATATATATGTCTTTAAGCCCTTTAGAAGTCTGTTCTTGAGGGCTATTTTAAAGGAACCCATGTGACCAGAGAGCTCTTTGAAATTTTGTTTTTTCCTTTCAGTGATATTTTCATTTTGATGGGCATAAATTCTCATGGAGGAATGTATAGACAGTCGACAAGAGGAACTCCTCTCAAGCAGGGCCCTTTCCTACTGTTTGCCCGCATGGAGGTAGACACAGCCCATTTATTCCCAGAGCTCTTTATTAGAAAGCAAAAGTGGTGACAAATATAATGAACCATTGTGGTGTTTTTCTGGAGACAGTGGATGAGTGGAATAGGAATGGTGTAACTTTGCATTTAGTTTGTATCCACTCTTTCCTGATTGGGAGAATATGGATTACCCAGGATTCTTTTCTAGTTTATGGTCACATTTTCTATCAATAATCTGTGTGTGTGTACACATGTGCATGTCATGCACACATGCATGTGAGAAACACATAAGATCTGCCCTTTCAGAAAATTTTAAGTATATAGCACAGTGTTGTTAACTGTAGACAAAATGCTGCACAGTGCACCCCTAGGATTTATCCATTCAGCATCCTTAGGAGTCTTCTTTTTCATGCCTGAGAGCATTTGTACTCAAAGGACTACATGGCCGGGCTGTGAAGTTCTTATCATTTCTTTAACTAGCATATGTATAAATAAATATAATCAAATACACAGATTTGGTAGGAAGGAGATGGTGTCACCTGTTACCTGAGCTACCCTCTGGTGATTCTTTTCCGTGTTCCCATCATACATACCATCAGGAGCTGCCTGTACTTAGAACAGTCTTTGTTCTACTCGGAAGACAACTGTGTACTGACCTGTGTTGCCCTTGACAGAATAAAAGAATCTCAGAGTTTACAAGAATCATAGGAAAATTTCCCAGACTCCACAATAAATTCCTAGACATCATTTACCAATACCCGCAATGTTTTCTGGAGAATTTTCATTACAAAGTTAGTGTTTAGGGGGTTGGGGGAGTGGAGGCAGCGATGATGACTCTGACAGTGAGGAGGAACCAAGGCTCTGTTTTTTTCCTTTGTATTTGAACTTCAGCAGCCGGACCCAGGTGCCATCTTCTCTATGACACGTCCTGTCTTCTTAGTCGTGTCTTTCCAACAATAAACACACACTGCTGTGTTTCTGTCCTGAAACCTCTCCTTCCAGAAGAACTGTGTGGGAATGCTTCACTGTCCATTGTTCTTCCCAAAGGCTGAGAGTGCTTTGCTAATTGTATAGATGGATAAGATTCCTGAACATGTGAGGCTGAGCCCCTTTCCTGCCATCTTTGTGGCCAATCCTCTGGATGGTTGAGTGTATTCACCTGTGCACCTGCCAGCCAGTGGTGAGGCCTGGTCAGAACCCAGTGCTGCCATCTAGAGGCACGTTGGAGAACCTTCTCTGTAGGTCCACTCTGTTCAGGTTCCAGGTGGATCCCAGATGCTCCTTTGAAACAGGCTGGGTCAGTGTCTCTTCCTTGTGAGCACAGTTCCCAAAATCTGGGTGCCACAGGTCCAAACCACTTACATGAATCCAACTTGATGGTTTGAACTTCTCTGTGTTTCTTGATTGCTTTTAAGCTTCAGTGGAGAAAGGGTGTAATCACTGACACAGAGCAGCCTCCCAACATGCTACTCTCCACCACGTTTCTCATAGTTTCTAGTCTTTGAACATTCCCCAGTGTGTCAAATCCTGTCTGAGTGTGGTTCCAGAGTGGAGCAGAGTAATGGAGTGTGGACTGACAGTATGGAAAGTTCCCTGTATTCTGGGCACTAAAGCTTAGAGGCTAAAAACCTGTGTCACAGAGAGCTTGGCATTTTATGAAGGTGTGGCATTTTACAGGGAACTGGGAGAATGGCTCCTCTGGAAACCCAATGGGCTACTACCAATTTCCTCTCTACCCCATCACTTTCAAACAGGTCTCTTCCACTGCTGAAAGCCATGTGCCCCTGCAGTTTCAGTCCTCACTCTACAGACCTGTACAAAGGACAGCCATGAACAAGGTCCTCCACTAAGGAAGGCAGCATCAGGGAAGGAGCAGACATGACGACTGTCACTCTGCTGCTCAGAGCTGTCCCTAGAGTTCTTCCCTGTCCAGGGGGTCGGTGGAAAGGCCTCCTTTGGTTTCCAAATGGCAGGGGACTGCAGCTTTGACGAGGTTTCCTATCCTTATGGGTGATCAGTCTCATTCTGCTCCCTGGATGCTCCCGGCCACGATTCAGCAACAGGAAGCTGGTTGTTTCCATTACACACCTGACTAAAACCTGTTTTGTGGAATCCCTCAGCCTCACAACAGATTCTTTAATAAGACCCAAAAAAGAGAAAGAGGAGGAAGGAAGGAATGACTTTCTTAAATACATGAAGACAGTGTGATTTCTAACACCTCCCAGCTCTAGGAGAGCCCTGGGCACAGAGGGGACTCTTTTTCCCAGTATAGTGCCTCCTCTTCCCATGTTCCTGCACCTGCATAGTCCTCCTCCACATCAGGCCTCTCTGCTGCCACCACAGTGAGCTCTAGGGGTACCCATGTTCCATTCTCTCTCTCTCTCTCTCTCTCTCTCTTTCTTTCTTTCTTTCTTTCGACAGGCAGAGTGGACAGTGAGAGAGAGAGAGAGAAAGGTCTTCCTTTTTGCCATTGGTTCACCTTCCAATGGCCGCTGCGGCCGGCATGCTGTGGCCGGCGCACCACACTGATCCGAAGCCAGGAGCCAGGTGCACCTCCTGGTCTCCCATGGGGTGCAGGGCCCAAGAACCTGGGCCATCCTCCACTGCACTCCCGGGCCACAGCAGAGAGCTGGCCTGGAAGAGGGGCAACCGGGACAGAATCCGGCGCCCTGACCAGGGCTAGAACCCGGTGTGCTGGCGCTGCAGGCTGAGGATTAGCCTACTAAGCTGCAGCGCCGGCCCCCATGTTCCATTTTCAAAGTTGTCCTAATTTGCTTCCCCCTAGGGCAAGTCTTAGGGTGAGAATTTGGGTGCAGTTAGTTTATTTTTCAGGCAACCCCAGAAAACATAGATGAGGGATTAGAAAACAGGCAAAGAAAGGGAGAGATGCCAGCAGGTGTTAGTAAGTTAGCTGCTGCTAAGATCACCTCAGACTGCATGCTGTGCACCTTCCAGAAGGCTGAGAAGGACACCTCCACATTTACCCACCAGGATTGGTAGATGTGAGGCATTTATTCATGCTTTCATCTCTGCTGGTCCAGGGTTACGCCTGGAGATATAAAATCCCCTCATAATTCAGATTTGGGTGGGGCAAGTGTCCTTGATGTTACAGAATGGCCCTGTCAATTGGAAGGGAGAGCATGTGCCTGTGACAGGAGACTCTAAGCACAGAAGAGGCAGTAGCTTTAGTAACAGGTGCACTTAGCACACCCTGTGTCTGCATTGAATCTCCAGGAGACCACCTAGAGGGGGCAAAAAAATAAATGCTGTGCATGCCTTCCATTAGCCCAGGGGAAAGAGGATGCTAGCTTAAAACAGAATCCCTGAAACTCTTATAATGGAATAAGGAAGTAAACACATAAAGAAAACACGAAGAACTGTAGCAGACCAGGTCAGGAAACTCAGTTTGCAAATCCCCAGTGATTTCACTGTCTTCAACAGTGGTGCATTTTTATAGTTTTGCCCAACTGCATCCCTCTGCAGACAGTATCACTGCCACACCATGGTGAATATACCCTACCTCCTGCCACACCAAATGGTCTATGAGGTTCTTGTTGTCATGACCATCAAGGCCAAGTGAACCTATCCCCACCCTTCCTTTGCTGATTTCCGGTCTGAGAATAGTTTGTGTGTATTTTTCCTATAACAGTGACCATACTGTAGTCACCAGCACCACAGTCTGGAGAGCTGAACTAACTCAGTTGGAATCCTGGCTCTTTAATGTTGGGTGACCTTGGGCACGGTACTCAATTGCTTTATACCTCAGTTTCTTCATCTGTAAAACAGAGACAATAAAAGAATCCAATCCATAGGGTTGCGAGGATTTAATGAGTTAATATAAATGCAATATCTGGTACATAAAAGCAAGGTGTAAATAGTGGATCTTCCTCTTTTTCTCCTTGTTATTGTTGGGCTGGATTTTTATCCACAAGGAGTGATCTGTGCTTTCAGCTTTAGCATTTGAAGTGACCTTCCATGTCAGAGCCATTCTATAGTGCCACAGCTACTCAGTAGCCACAACCACAATAAAAATCAATACCACCACAGTGGCAAGAACATTGCCTAGACTGGAGTCAGTTGCTAGGTCCCATCTCTTGTGATGTGTATGAATGTGGCCATGACTAGCAAGCAGCTTTTCTGATATTTCCTAACACCCTTAAATCAGAAAACACATTCATCAACCTAGGCCTAGAGTCACCACAAGCGGAAGTTCCCCTCTGTGAAGATGAGTATCTCCTCTGGAGCCCCACTTTAGATCTTGTCCTTGAAGACTCTTAAAGAGAAGTGCCTCAAGACAATTATACCCCTGCCAGATTGGACTGTGCCTTTTTTTTCATTCTGCCCATTTTATGGAAGTTTATTTAACATCCACATGAGAAAAAGGAAGAATTGCCACTTGCTGCTGTTAGAGTTTACATAGCCCAGTTTGTGGGCTTCAGCTATTTCCATATCCCTTGCTGTGGATAACAGAATGCTTACTGTATCCGTCATCACGAAGCTGTCCTGGGGCTGGTGCTGTGGCATAGCTGGTAAAGCCACTGCCTGCAGTGCCAGCTTCCCATATGGGTGCAGGTTCTAGTCCCAGCTGCCCTTCTTCTGATCCAGCTCTCTGCTGTGGCCTGGGAAATCAGTGGAAGATGGCCCAAATCCTTTCAAATAAATAAATCTTTAAAAAAAAAAAAAAAAGATGACAACAAAGCCATCATATGTCATCCTTGCTCTCTGGACGTCTCCATCTGGAAATCACCACAAGGATGTAAAGTCACAAGGAGTTACCTCACAGTGAGAACTCAAAGCTGAGATCATTCTAGATGGATGCCATCAATGCAGCTGTATGTAAGAATAGGATACCTCAGCTTTGCATTGGTCTAGGTCGTCCCTCCTCTCACTGCCCCTCCCCTTGGTTACAAAATACAAATCACTCCATCACCTCTGGTGCCAGAAAAAACTGACCTCTACTCCCCCCTGGTGGATCATCAGAGGATACTGGGCAAGTCACTTCTGAAGTCACCAAGGGTCCTTAAAGACTTACTAAGTCAGGGTCATCTCTCCCGACTCTTGTGTGTTCTGATTCAACACATTGATTATTCAGAGTTGGAAAGTGATTTCCCCCATCTAGTGCTAGCATTTTTTTTTCTCTTTTTTTCCAAATCCTTCCTCTACCTTTCAAACCTACCATTCTTTATTGTGATTTTCTGGTTACTTGTCTACCTCCCCAAATATGCTGTAAACAGTGGAAACCCAATAATGTTTTTTAAAGATTTTATTTATTTGAAAGACAGAGCTACAGAGAGGTAGAGACAGAAAGAGAGGTCTTCCACCCGCTGGTTCACTCCCCAGATGGCTGCTACGGCCGGAGCTGTGCCGATCCGAAGCCAGAAGCTAGGAGCTTCCTCAAGGTCTCCCACATGGGTGCAGGGCCCAAGGACTTTGGCCATCTTCTACCGCTTTCCCAGGCCATAGCAGAGAGCTGGATCAGAAGTGAAGCAGCCGGGACTAGAACTGGTGCCCATATAGGATGCCGGCGCTTCAGGCCAGGGAGCTGTGCCATAGTGCTGGCTCCCCCAATAATGTTAAAGTGATTTTCTGGAGGCCATGTAATCAGGAGAGAATTCCAATGCAGAAATCAGGATTCTGTGTTCATGGTCCCTTGCGGTATTCGTGGCAGCAATGCTGTGTGTTCGGAAATCTTCTCAGAAGGGGCATGGAGACAGCAACACATGAGGGCTCAGAAGATGGAGATTCTGCTCCCAGCTCGGCCACTCATCTTGCCAAGCCCCTGGTGTTTCTCATCTGAACTAACATGGCAGTGTCTTCAGTTGACTGCTGAGACCTGGTCCAACGCAAAATGTCTAAGATTCAACTTGGGGTGATTGTCATTGCGTGTGTTTACAGTTCAGAGGAAGAGGGATCATTCATCCATTTATTCAGCAAATAAATATTCATTTCGCAGGTATTTATTCTGCATCTGCTGTGTGCTAAACTGGGTGCCAGGTACACTAATGAACTACAGTGAACCTGCCACTGAGAACTTATACCTTGACCCTGGCGGAATCACTGTCTGATATCCATCATTGCCAATCACGGATAAACAGAGTGAGGAGGGGTCTGTTATCTGCATACGGGTTTTAAAGAATTCTCTCACCTGTGTGTGTGTGTATGTGCGTGTGTGTGTCATGGAAGTGGGTGACAGTGCTAGTGAAAATTAGCACACTCAAACTTAGCATGTTCCAAATTCTCGACACAAACCAACCCAAATAAGCAGCAACAATGAAACCAGATGGGGCATGTCCAGCACAGGTGTCCCCTTCCCACTAATGTACAATTTCCCCAGATCAAGCCATTGTTGCTCTCTCTTGCCAAGATGCCAACAGGAGTGCCCAATTAGTGCCAATTTGTTTCCTGTAATACGGACACCTGTCACCAAAGAGCTTGATAGAAATAACCAACTCAGTCACTGCAGTTCCAAACTGGGCTCAATCTAATCACCCAGAGGTAAATAGGAAGCCTTGAAATCCCATTGCAAATCCTCCAAGGAACCCAGGCCCCCTGCCTGTGGACAAATTGGTGGTGTATTTCTGACGGATAGCAAGACACCGACTGGCAACTTCTATTTTTTTTCCCCTTAAATGCAACTTATCAGCCTTTGCTTCCAGTCAGCTGCAGGCATCCCCCTGGCAGTTCAAGACTCATAGTGATAATGGATTATCTTTTCTTTTAATAACAAACCCCCTTCCATGGAGATGGAATGAAAGTTGCGGGAGAAGGAGACCAGATTTCACCAAGAAGTCCTTTAACTCTCTCCAGGAGACACCTCTAGTTCAAGCATTTAAGAAAAAAAAAAAAAAAACAACTAACCTTTAAAAGCTAACTAGGTTTCTGCTGCGTGGTTGAGCCAGCCATGAGGGCTTGTGCTGGTTACATCTGAATTCGCCCTGCTTGACAATCACTTTCAAACTCCTTTCTACTTCATGCCAGCAGTTTTGCTCCCTGGGTATGCAATCGTATGGGGCAGACGCCTTCCAAGGAGCTATGGGCCCCAGATTAAGAACACGTAATATACAATAAGCAAATGAGCAGGCAAGACATTTTTACAAAATCACCCAGGCAGGAAAATCAGCACGTCCCACTCTTCAATAGTGGGCCCATCCCGCCTACTGCTTTATGGGAAGCAGAAATGCCTGGAATCTCAATCTGCCACAGGCGGGCTTGCACAGCCTCCTCCCCGTGCTGTGAGCTGAATGGTAGATTGCATCACCTCCATTGTAAGGCAGCTCTCATTATGAGAAACAAACACAGAGCCTGGCTCCTAACTGGAGTATTAATAATGAAAATGGATTATGTGCATCCTGTTTGCTAAGCAATTATCCCAAGGCAGGGATTGAGTCCAGATTTTTTGCCTCACTGCCTGAGTGGCAGAACATGAAGAGAAAGACAGGTATTTGCATGCAGTGTCCCTGACCTGGAGAAAATGGCAGGGGCTTGAGAGACTGCAGGGAGAGCTCCGGTTGAATGTGCTTTCCCAGAGTGGCTGTGTTCTGTGGTCTGATTTGAAAAAGATGAAGAAAAGGAGAAAGAGTCTGTCTTTACTTGCACTGCTTAGAGATACCTCCCCTCCATTTCCCCCAACCCCCAGCAAGGTGAGACCACTCCTACTCTGTACTTTGAGTTGTTCATTCACAGGAAGGGCCCTGGGCTCCAGCCTTCCCCAGGAGACAAGTTGTGCTCTATACGAGTGCTGGTGGGTGGCGCTTGCTCTGCATGGTTTGTAGACTGGGTCTGATCTGCTTAACCAAGCCCCCTTTGAATGAGAGGCAACAATTCTTGGATGCCTTGGATCAAAGTTGTTGTTCTTCTTCGCCTCCTCTTACCCTTGCTGTGCCCCTGCCGCCTCTGTCCAAGAATGCCCATGCACTACTGTGGGGCTGTGCTCTGGGGTTAAAATGAAACCTTCCCTAAGTACAGGCGGAGCTTTAGGGTCCATCAGAACTAGTCACTGTCAGGAGGATGGCCTGAGTCCTTGGGCCCTGCACCCACATGAGAGACCAGGAGGAGGCGCCTGGCTTCTGGCTTCAGATTGGTGTAGTGCCAGCCATGGAGGCCATTTGGGGAGTGAACCAATGGAAGGCAGACCTTTCTCTCTGTCTCTCTCTCACACTATTTGTAACTCTACCTGTCAAATAAGTGAAGAACAGGCATGGAAAGCCATGACACGGTGGCAAAAAACAATCTAAATGAAAGATCCTGATGAACAAGACCCCAGCAGAAGGAACAGGCCATCAAGCAGAGAGGGGCCTTTCTCCGAAGGGAGGAAGGAACCTCCACTGTAATACGGCCTTGACTAAACAAGTTCAGAGTCGGTGAACTCAAGGGGCTTCCATAGCCTAGACAGCTCATAGCAAGAGTCTCGGGTGATTGCCGACGTCATAAATAAGAGTGCCAATTGTTAAATCAACAACGGGAGTCACTGGGTACATGCTCCCCACGTAGGATCTCTGTCCTTAATGTGTTTAACTATGAAACTTAAAAACAACACTACTAGTCGAACAATACCCTATACCTGGTTTGGTTGCGTGAGTGCAGCCTGTTGAAATCCTTGCTTAGTATATACTAAGTTGATCTTCAGTATATGAAGGTAATTGAAAATGAAACTCAATGAAGGGCGAGATGGGAAAGGGAGTGGGAGAGGGGAGGGCCACGGAAGGGAGGGAGGTTGGAGGGGGGAAGCCACAACAATACAAAAGTTGCACTTTTGGCCGGCGCCACGGCTCACTAGGCTAATCCTCTGCCTTGCGGCGCCAGCACACCGGGTTCTAGTCCCGGTCGGGGCACCGGATTCTGTCCCAGTTGCCCCTCTTCCACGCCAGCTCTCTGCTGTGGCCAGGGAGTGCAGTGGAGGATGGCCTGAGTACTTGGGCCCTGCACCCCATGGGAGACCAGGAGGAGCACCTGGCTCCTGCCATAGGATCAGCGCGGTGCGCCAGCCGCAGCGTGCTGGCCATGGTGGCCATTGGAGGGTGATCCAACGGCAAAAGGAAGACCTTTCTCTCTGTCTTTCTCTCTCTCACTGTCCACTCTGCCTGTCAAAAAAAAAAAAAAAGTTGCACTTTTGTGAAGGTAATTGAAAATGAAACTCGATGAAAGGCGGGATGGGAGAGGGAGTGGGAGAGGGGAGGGCCACGGGAGGGAGGGAGGTTGGGGGGGGCCACAACAATACAAAAGTTGCACTTTGTAAATTCACATTTATTAAATAAAAAAATAAGTGAAGAAAAAAAATCTAGCCACTGCCAGGAGCTGTGTCACATGCCATCTCCCCTCCTCCTTGACTGTGCATTTGCACAAATGCTGTACTGAGAGATGGTGGAGGAAGTTCCCATGGACAAGGCTCCTTTTCTCACAGGACAAGAGAGAAGAAATAGTCCTAGAATTCCAAGAGAGAGAACAGGGCCAGTACATCCCTCTGTTTATGGAAGGGTCGCTCAAATCTTATGAAGTTTTCACTAAATTAAAACTTCCTGTGAAAGGGATAAATGCCTGTGATGCATCCATGTGGTAGATGAGGATATCTTCAAAATGTTCATAGTAGAATGGAATTAGCATTTTATTTTTGTGCAAAAAAAAAATTGAAATCCGTGCTATTTTCCATGGACTTTTTTCCTTCCTGCTACTCAGCAATAAAAGGAATAAGCAACTGTGAATCTTTAAGTCATGATTATAAGGGAAACAAGTTAGACTTAAAATACTACAGATTGGCCAGCGCCGCGGCTCACTACGCTAATCCTCCGGTTTGCGGCGCCGGCACACTGGGTTCTAGTCCCAGTCGGGGCACCGGATTCTGTCCCGGTTGCCCCTCTTCCAGGCCAGCTCTCTGCTGTGGCCAGGAAGTACAGTGAAGGATGGCCTCAGTACTTGGGCCCTGCACCCCATTGGAGACCAGGATAAGTACCTGGCTCCTGCCATCGGATCAGCGCGGTGTGCCGGCCGCAGCGCGCCGGCCGCGGCGGCCATTGGAGGGTGAACCAACGGCAAAGGAAGACCTTTCTCTCTGTCTCTCTCTCTCACTGTCCACTCTGCCTGTCAAAAAAATAAAAATAAAAAAAAAATAAAAAAAGATTGTATTTAAAAAAAAATACTACATACTGTATGGGTCCATGCTGGAAAAAATAAAACTGTAGGGAACAAAACCAGATCAGTCATGTCCAGTACTGAGGGTGAAAGGAGAGGTTGACAATAAAGTGACAAAACCACTCTGATTTGCTTGAAACTGTCCCAATTTTAGTCCAGAAAGTCTCCCATTCTCAGGGAAACTGGGACAGCTCATCTCCCTGGAACTTGAAGACACCAGGATATTGGTAACTTCTGTGGGAACGGAACTGGATTTTGAAAGCTCACAGAACTTAGAAGGATTTTTCTCTGTGTGGATTCTACTTTCTAAGTAACCAGGAAGGGTGGCCTTGGGCTCCCTGTGTCCCTGTATCCCTGTGAGCTCTCTGTGTTCAGGGATTTCTCGTTCCCTGTGCCATTGCCTCCCTAGCACACTGTCCGGCATGGTGTGGTGTGCCAAGAAAATGCACCATGCTTTTCCCCGCAGCTGCTACAGGTCATCTCACCACCAGCTGAGTCCTTAAACAATCTGGTAGTCTCCTGACATAGCGCTTTCTCCCTGGAGTTGCTTGAGGAAGGTTTTCTTTCTTTCTTTTAGACTATGAGTTGCTAGAAACCCTCTCAAGATAGCTCTACTATATTAATCAGTGTGTTCTAAACATATATAAAAATTACCATGTTCCTCTAAAAAAATACAAATTTCTGGAAACTTAGCCAGGGGGATGGCCTGGGAATATATAGTCTTCAAATGCATCTCAGATAATGCCCATGATCAAGTGTGGAGAACAGGAAGAAGGAAAACCTGGTGTTAAGGAAAGCTAGTACCAACTCAGGCCTCTCATATCCTGATTTTCTTATTTCCAATATGGCCTTCTAGCACAGCCTGTCTTTGGCCATTCAGTCATTCATTCATTTCATTTGAGAATTGTTTATTGAGCACTTACTCTGCACTAGGGCTATAGCGATAAAAACAAATAGATAAAGTAAACAACAATAAAGTAAAAAACAAATACATAAAGTAAGTTCAATCACTGATAGGGGCTGTGAAGGAACTGCACAGGGTGCAGTAGCATCACCTGACCAGGTACTATTTAAAAGATTGGTCAAGGAGGACGAGGTCTTTAGTGTCTGGCTCTAGCTTCATGCAGGTTTCCCATAGGGCAGATAGCAGGGAAGGCACAAACGTGTTCCAGTCCCAGCACTACCATAAACAGCTGACACAGACTAGCCTCAGAGTCCACCCACGACATGAAAGAGTAGACCCTGGCGTTGATCTCAAAGGTCCCTTTCCAAGCCTGACACTGTGTGTTTCTGGAGTTTATTATTGTAATCAAACAAAACTAATCTGATACATATTTAATGATATACATAATTGTTATTGTGCTGCATGATAATTAGCTATCGATGGTAAACAGTTCACATAAATGACTGTAATTAGTGTTTCTTATGCACAGTCAACTGAAGTTTGGGTTTTTCTCTCTTCTCACTCCGTTATTCTACGATTAGCATCACAGTCCTCCGTTCTGTACTCTGGGGTAATCCATGTCCTTGTACTCCTGCTTATCTTCCAGAGCTAACTATTCCCGGGAGTGCCAGCCTACTGCCTCTCTTGGCTCCTTCACCTGCTATCTTGGGTGCTGGAAGGACCTAAAGGAACTGTTTGGATGTTCAGAGTTTTCTGGAAGGAATGGGAAACCAAGGGGGAGACAGTACGTGAGGACAAGACCCCATATCTTCAGTTTCTGAGATTCTGGTGGCAGAGGGGAAAGGTGTACTTACTTTCTGGGGTTGCAGTAGCCACACGCTGCCACCTAGGTGGATTAAACAGCGGAAATTTGTTTTCTCACCATTCTGGAATTTGGAAGTGCAAGACCAAGGTGTCAGCAGGTTTGTTTCTGAGGTTGCTCTCTTTGGTGTGTGGAGGGCCTCCCTCATGGGTTCTCATGTGGTCTTTTCTCTGTGCATGTATGTGTCTGGCCCATGCCTCTCTCTCTTAATGTCCACATCTCTCTTGTAAGGGCAGCAGTCAAGTCAGATTGATAGGGACCCACCCTAAAGGCCTCATTCTAACTCAATCCTCTCTGTAAAGATTCTTGTTTCCAAACATAGACACATCCTGGGGGTGCTGGATGTCAGAACTTGGACATATAGTTTGAGGTGGGAGGGCATAATTCAGCGCATAACAGAGGGAAACTGAAGAAAGCCTCCAACTATACACAAATCAGTGTTTCCTCCAAGTCTAGCAATTCCAAAATGCCTTTTCTGAGACTCCTCAAGCAAGAACGCTGCTCCCTCACTAATGATGAACACACCTACTGCACCTTGAACAGCGTAAAAATCTTGATGCAAATTCCAGAAGAAGTGATCCTTTTGGGTGAGACAGAATTCCTGGCAATTTGTCCCAAAATCCTTCCCTATTTTGATAAGAAAAGGGCAGAAGGCTGCAGGTGAACGTAGCAAAATGCACTTTGTGGACAGTCCCTGTCGATCCTCTGTGTTGGCCCATTCGTGGTTAGGCCGATCAAGACAGTGGTCCGCTGAGTGAGCCAGCCTGTGGCCGGCCCCAGCAGGCACACCACTCCTACTCTCCCTGCACTCTCTGTACTTGTGTCAGCAGCACACTCCACCTGCCTGACCTCCCGGGAGCCAAACTAGGTGCAATAGCGGTTGTGTGATCTTAAAACAGAAACACCAAGATGAGAAAAACACACTAGCAAAGCATTGCTAATAACAGCAGCAGTTGGGAGAGAGCCCCCAGCTCCCATGGTGGTTTTCAGAAAGCCGAGAGAAGCTACCTGTGCTCTTCACGGGCCCAGTGTGTTCCCCTCATTCTGCCTGGCCCTGCCAGAGTGATAGGCTTCAATGTGCATGGTCATGAATAAGAAAATAACAAAGGAGAGCAGATCCAGAGACAGAAGTGAAATAGTGGAAATATGTAATGATGGAAAAAGATTTTGCTTTAACTTGGCTTGTTAATATTACTTTGTCCATGGCCTTTTCTAAATATGATCAGAGTCAGTGAACTCAGGGGGCTTCCATAGCCTTGGCAGCTCATGACAAGAGCCTAGGGTGATTACTGATGCCATAAACAAGAGTGTCAATTTGTTAAGTCAACAACAGGAGTCACTGTGCACTTACTCCTCATGTAGGATCTTTGTCCTTAGTGTGCTGTACATTGTGATTTAATGCTATAACTAGTACTCAAACAGTATTTTTCACTTTATGTTCTGTGTGGGAGCAAACTGTTGAAATCTTTACTTAATGTATGCTAAACTGATCTTCTGTATATAAAGAGAATCGAAAATGAATCTTGATGTGAATGGAATGGGAGAGGGAGTGGGAAAGGGGAGGGTGGCGGGTGGGAGGGACGTTATTGGGGGGAAGCTATTGTAATCCATAAGCTGTACTTTGGAAATTTATATTCATTAAATAAAAGTTAAAAAAAAGTTTATATTAAAATCCCTCCTCTAAGAACAGGAGGCTTACATTCCTCCTGCTCTGTGACTGTGGCGATAAGAAAGTCCTATCTGCCCTAGGAGTGGCCTCCTTCCCTTGAAGAGATCAGAAGAACCCTCTCAGAGATCCTGCTCAGATATTTCCTTCTGCAAATCGATTTTGACAAAATGAGAATGGATCCAGATCATTCGCAGAGCAAAAATTAGTAACCGTTAAACTTCCTTGATTAGTCTCAGCGACCTCATATATCCTCTTCTATCTCTGGTGAAGCTTCTGGCTACTCATCTATAAAATGGGGCTGTTAGATGCTGGCGAGGATGTGGGTAGGAATGCAAATTGGTAAAGCCACTATAGAAAACAGTTTGGAGATTTCTCAGAAAGCTGAATATAGCCCTACCATACGACCCAGCCATCCCACTCCTTGGAATTTACCCAAATGGAATTAAATGGGAAAAAAAAAAGCTGTTTGCACCTCAATGTTTGTTTCAGCTCGATTCACAATAGCTAAGACATGGAATCAACCTAAATGCCCATCAACGGATGACTGGATAAAGAAATTATGGGATATGTACTCTGTGGAATACTATACAGTAGTAAAAAAAAAACACAATAAAATCCAGTCATTTACAACAAAATGGAGGAATCTGGAAAATATCTTGCTGAGTGAAATAAGCCAGTCCAAAAGAGACAAATATCATATATTATCCCTGATTGATGACAACTAACCGAGCACCTAAATGGAAACCCTTTGATGTGAAATGGACACTATGAGAAACAATGACATGATCAGCCCTTGTCTTGACTGTTGAGGAACAACTTACTATTTTATTCCTTTTAGTATTTTTTGTAGTTGTTCTTTTTGTTCTACTTAATACCACTGGTTGAACTCTGTAATTAATACACAATTATTCTTAGGTGTTTAACAGAAAAATGATCTCTGTTAAATATAAGAGTGGGAATAAGAGAGGGAGGAGATATACAGATTGGCACATGCTCACTCGGACTTACCTCCAATGGTAGAGCTAGAAATGTGTCAGGGGATTCCAATTCAATCTTATCAAGGAGGCATGTATCAATGCCATCTCACTTGTTAAAGTGATAAGTTTAAGTACATAATTGATCAAAAAGATAGGGTAAGTGTTGAAGAAATTTCACAAATAAGACCAGTGTCTGCAAATAATGAAGGATAAAATTAAAAGGGAGAGAATGATCCTGCAGGGGAAGGAGGACACACAACAGACTCATAGAATGGCAAATGCCCTAAACAGCACTCTGGCCTCAGAATCAATCCTTGGGGCATTCAGATCTGGCTAAAAGACCCATGAGAGTCTCACAGGCATGGAAAGCCAAAACACTGTGGCAAAAACAACCTGAATTAAAGATCTTGGTGAACAAGACCCTAGCAGAAAGAAAAGGCCATCAAAGTAGGAGTCACCTTTCTCTGAAGGGAGGAAGGAACCTCCACTGTGATATGGCCTTGACTAAATAAGTTCAGAGTTGGTGAACTCAAGGGGCTTCCATAGCCTCAACAGCTCATGGCAAGAGCCTCGGGTGATCACTAACGTCATAAATAAGAGTGTCAACTGTTAAATCAACAACGGGAGTCACTGTGCACCTGCTCCCCATGTAGGATCTCTGTCCGTAATGTGTTTTACTATGAGAGTTAACGATAACACTATTAGTCGAACAGTACTCTATATCTTGTGCAGTTGTGTGAGTGCAGTCTGTTGAAATCTTTGCTTAGTATATACTAAGTTGATCTTCTGTATATAAAGATAATTGATGGCCGGTGCCATGGTTCAATAGGCTAATCCTCCACCTTGCGGCGCCGGCACACCGGGTTCTAGTCCCGGTCGGGGCACCGGATTCTGTCCCGGTTGCCCCTCTTCCAGGCCAGCTCTCTGCTGTGGCCAGGGAGTGCAGTGGAGGATGGCCCAAGTGCTTGGGCCCTGCACCCCATGGGAGACCAAGATAAGTACCTGGCTCCTGCCATCGGATCAGCGCGGTGCACCGGCCGCAGCGTGCCAGCCACAGCGGCCATTGGTGGGTGAACCAACGGCAAAGGAAGACCTTTCTCTCTGTCTCTCTCTCTCACTGTCCACTCTGCCTGTCAAAAAAATAAAAATAAAAATAAAATAAAAAATAAAAAGGAAGTGGTATTGATATCCCCATTGTTTCTGATAAAGGAATTTTGGACGTATGAAGGCAGGAATCTTGTCCAAGGTCCACAGAAATAGCATCGAGTGGCAGGTCTTGGATTTGAATACAAGACTCCTCTCCTTTGAGGTCCTTGTGTGCTATGCTCCAGTGCATTTCTTAGGGATGCTGGTCAGCTGGTACTGAGTGCGCAGGGCCCATCTAAGTAGGCCCAAGGCAGAGCTCCGGAGTGGGGGAGGGTTGGGGGAAGACACTGTGCTGAGATCTCAGACACAGGGGAGAAGGTGTGGTCTGTGAGCGCGGAGCACAGTGTAGGGAGAGTGCAGGGACAAGGCCGAAGCTCTGCAGTAACTAAGCAGCCAAACGACAGCCCTGGTTCAGAAAACAGGATAGGAGCCATCATATTCTGGCAGCTAAGAATCTGATTTTTCCCGGAACTGAGCCTGGGATGAAATCTACAAAGGGATAGGAAATCAAGAAGGAAGTCAAAATGTCTTTGTTGAGAAGAGGAGTGTCCTGGAAGGATCAAGTTCTGGTTCACCAGGAGTTTTGGTGGTCAGACCGGATGCGTCTCCCAGAAGGTGTGAGAGGCCAGCATCAGTGCCCTTCATTGTCGTGGGTTTGACCCACAAGACTCAGAAAGTTTGTGCACGTGGCAGACAGGCCCCAAAAGTCAGGGCTATGCCTCATGCCTTGCAATCAAGAGGCCTTTTAAATGTTCTCCTAAAAAAATCCATGCTTCCTGGTACCACACATTGCTAAAATCAAGCCTTCTTATCCTATCAAAAACAAAAACAAACAACAACAACAAAAAACCACCAGAAACTCACATGAAAATAAGCATTGAAAAATAATTTAAATATTTACTTAAATCCCTTGCTGGCACAAAAGAATCAATATCTATTTTATGATACACACAAAAATTCCGATGGTTTTCACCTGTGTATTTCCCCAAAGTTTCACTCATTTCTGTTTTTGCTTGTTCTTTCTCAAATATTTCTTCTGCCTTCCTCCCCAACTATCTAAAAATTCCCCACCTATGACAAAAGGCAAAATAGAAAGAGCTATGAATAATATGCACCATTTAATATTTTGTCCCCATCACAGACTTCCTGATTGAATCATGAACAGAGAACAAACCAGCATCAGGAGCACCACTGGCTACTGTTTATTGTCTGACTTTTATCCCTGTACATCTGCTCTCAAAGTGTGCCTCACCAGTGGAAATGCGAGAGAGACACTTTGAAGGCAGGAATGGTATGGGACATAAGTACAGAACTGCAGGAAAAGAATTCACTAAAAGAATGCTAAGAATACTGGTGGAAAGAAATAACAGTTTGACTAATAGACTTGGGAGAATAGCCCAATAGGTCAAGAATTTTATATGATCAGTAGATTTCACTAATCCAGTCTCTTTAGTGACAGTTCCTAAAAGAACTTTCTAGAAAAACTATTTGATTACATCTCATTTTGTAGATATCTCCTTGGCCTCTGGTTTTGACTGGGGAGTTCATTTTTTAGTAAACTTCTACCTACCCCTCTGGCTATATATCATCCATCTCACTTCTCATCACCTGCACATTCTCTGCTTCAGTCTTACTTAACCATATACGGTAATGGGTAACCTGGTCATGCCCTTATCAGATTGCTCTGTAATTTCATTTTCCCAGGTTATTCCCTTGCCAGATAATAAGATCTCTGCAGACACAGGCTAGGTCTACCATATTCACCATTGGGGCCCCATAGGCTATCTCAAAGCCAAGCAAATAGTATGTATTTAATGAACATTGCTTGAATGATTCACTAGAAGTTTCAGGATACTGGCTGTGCTGTGTCTGGGATGGAGCTGTGTATGCAGGAGGCGTACTGGAGAGTTGTTGAAGTATAATTGTGATGTGGATCCCATTAGGAGCTTGGAAACTGAGGTGACCCTACAGCACCGGTCCTAATGGAGGCACAGGGCCAGCTTTTTTACCCCTGGAGCAGCTAGTTATTAACTGCTGACTGGCTCCAGGGTGCACCCCTCTGGAGGAGATGCCACCTTGGTTGCTTTTCCCAAGTTATTCACCTGCCAGACAGTGAGACCTCTGCAGACACAGGCCAGCTTCCTTTAGACAAGGG